>NC_136979.1:11636729-12246729 GCF_032717465.1 Coenobita brevimanus | reverse complement strand
ACATGCGAGATTGCGTAAATGTGTACTTGTCTAACTGTTACAGGTGTTAGTTATACATATGCACTGTTTATAATAACGAATACAATCCTGTCCGCTGAATATAAAAGGTTCTACAGTGGGATACACTCGTACTCTTGCAATGCAATCAATTTTTTGTTTTTTCTGCTATCGGCCAGGCCCAGAGGGTGCACTGTCAATAATGCATTTTACCCTCCGCTTGTGAGCATAACGTTCCGCATCGAACTCTTCTTATTCACAAGGAAAACTAAACCCTTTCACCTCGATGTCCAGCTATCTGTTATAATATAATGACGATACATATGTCTACCTAGTAAAGTTTACCCTTCAGTGGTGGGTAAGATTTCTCACAGCGACAAACTCCTTAACCCTTTCAGTATACGGTCTTTTTTTTTTTTTTCTTTCCTATCTTAAACTTTCAAACGATTTCATTCATCGTATAAAAGCCCTGTCGAACTGAAGTTGGAAACAGTGTTTATGAATCCCTTCACTAAGAAAACTGTAGTGGGTAACTTAATGAAGATAAAAATAACTAAACAAATAAATTACTGTTGGGGTCAAATTCTACTGGCCAATATATTATCCCGGCAACGGCTTGGCCTGGCGTGTCGCTTAAAGAGTCTGGGATCAAACCATGGCAGATAAACAGGCTACTGGTGCTTAGAATTCTGTCGTTCATCATCTTGTGTATTGTTCAGTTGTACAATTTCCATACCATGACGCTTTTTTACAGTGTACCTTTGCTCCACCCAGATGATTTTATTCAGCTTAGGAGAACCAACTCGTGGGGACGGAGCCAGTGAAGGCCGTATCTTGCCCCTCCAACTAGAAGCTTCCCCTAAGATAAATAAAACCGTCTGGTAGTACGGTAAGCGAGAGAGAGAACGAAAAAAAAAAAGTTCTCAGCCTCAAAGAGTCAACAGGTAAAAGTTTTGAGAAAGTGGGACCTCCTTTTGGCCTTCCACAGACTATACTGGCAAAAATTATACCTACATAATAATTATAATAAAACACAGCCTCAATAAATCAGTCAAATTTCTTCCAGCAGGGCAACTCAAGGCACTTAAATCAAGACCCAACAACTACATCAGTTTGATCAAAGTCTAAGTGCAGTCGAAGAAAACTTGTAAGGCAGCTATTTACGGGCGACTATCAAGGAATTACCGTATGCAAACACATCTAAGCCATTAATGCCTTCTATATGGCCGTAATTAGCTTTTACAACCTCCAGAACGTCAAGACGATTTTATTCAGCTTATGGGAAACCTGTCGTGGTGCAGGGGTTAGAACAATGTCCATTAAGCTTTCCAATAGGAGGATGTACTTTTACACACAAAGTCACCTAATACAGGACGGTAGGGATGAGGTTATCTCGTATGGCGTATAACCTACAGGATCGTTATTATTACCTGCGGTGCTTTATACCTTACATGAGACCTAAGAGCAAAGCCATAAAGTGTTAATCAGCTGACGTCTTTTTAGTTTATTCTACCTAATTCCAGACAAATTAACGCAAAGTTGGAAAGGTTTCTAGCTCAAAGGGTTTAGTAAAGACTGACCCTAACTCCTCCTATTCGAAGTTTTCTTTCCTAAACATGTGCGCCTCCAAGTGGCGAAGACCAAAATAATGATATTTCATCGTACAAATGGTTAATACAAGTGAAGGCAGTGTACCCAGATCAATTCCCTTTGTTAGCCAGGAGCTGGTGATGACAGACGGTGCGTAACGTGGAGAAATCAAGATGTGAATAAGTACTGCACTATTCAGGCTACCGTATTAGGGAGAACAAGGTGATCCAACTTGATCTTGGCTGACTCTCTCTACCATCCACATTCCCCAACCTCCCCTTCCACTCAGTCTACCATGTACACTGGTGGGTGTGTGTGTGTGTGTGTGTGTGTGTGTGTGTGTGTGTGTGTGTGTGTGTGTGTGTGTGTGTGTGTGTGTGTGTGTGTGTGTGTGTGTACAAACAGCTGGGTACGATGGATTTCTGAATAAGCAATCTAGTTTTTGACAACTTGACATGGCTAGCATATGTGCGTGCCTTGCTGACCTCTCTAAAATTCCGTAGTACGGTAGTATATAAAGTTTGCCCTAGGCCCCATAATCTTTTAATACTTTCAAAGTCAATTATATTTATCATTTCAATAATTCTAATTACCACTGCCTACTGTTTACACTACCTCATTTTTAATACCAGTATATACCCCTTCAACGGAGCTAAATGCATAATGCTATATAATCAAATGCCTCTCCATGTATACCTAGTTACATTAATTACACACAACACCTCTACCGCAGCAGGGAAGAATGCCGCCAGCTCCCCCATCGGCTCCACGACTCCTGATGCTTTAAACGGGAGGCGGGCGTGACACAAGGCCTGGGGGAGGGATTACTGCACCCTCCCACCCCACCACCACCTACACAACATACAACCGGTTTTCTTAGTCTCCTCACCCTCACCACATACATCCTATCTTCCCCCCAACCAATCCCTCATTGCTCTATACCATGTACACTTTTTCCTCCCTCTCCCCTCATATCCACAAATACCATCGCCACCACCACCAACCCACACAAAGTACAGTCAATCAAAAATGTATCGCAAGCCTGGAGATCGATGGTTGTGAAGACGAGCGAGTTTTGCAGACACACACGCATGAATCTAGTAACATGCTGCCTCAAAAAAGTATAGCACCTACTACGTGACGATTTATGCAACTTTTGAGTCCTAATATATAATTGCTGAGGACAATATTTGCACTTAAAATTCACATGACGTCCCATAAATCACAATACTTCGTCCATGTTTTAGAATGATGCCTTCAGTAAGATGGCCGATAGGTTTTGGTTGGCTGTACGATTGGTTTTCTTATTCACCTCCCTCTCATCTCCACTTACCTCTACATCACATACATCCTGTCTTCCGCCTCCCCCCTCCACCTACTTCTGTACCAATTAAGCTGTATCCCTCTCACATCTATATGGTCCCTTGTCTTTCTCTACCCCTGCCATTTCTATACCACCTGTCTAATTTCGCCTACCCATTCCCCATCTACCCATACTTTCCTCTGTGTTGTCGACATAAACGTAAGCTTCTTTAGTCGTTTCTTCTGCAGCTATGTACAGCAGCTCCCAAAACTATCTTTAAAATAATGTGTTGTACAATCTGAAACAATGACCGATGTGATTTAACACGTGTTGCAAGAGGCGGCAACAAATGGCAGGCCTGTACCTACTATGAAGCTGTCATTCACGTAGCGAAACAAAACCACAATGCCTTCGGACTTGCGATATCGCACACATGGTATAACTAGATAAATATTGGTGCGTGGTTACAACTGTTCGACATGAAGGCCCTATTTTATGAACCTTCGCACTGTTGACCTATTTGTGGTTGTGATAAGGCAACCACTTTGATGGATATTTTTCTCACGCTGTTTCATGATCTGTGGTTTCACTCACATTCGAACATGGCAACTCTGCCTATCGTTGTTACTGTTTCCCAAGATGCATGTAGCACGGTACAGTATGTCGTAATGGGTTATATTCTTTAACACAGAGGTATAAATATTATGGAACGGTTACCATTTACATGTCGATGGATGTCTGCTGTCATATGGTGGCGATTATTTGCTTATTAGCAGTAGCGACTACGCCGGTTAACCACGATTACCAACCTTACCGAGACGACAAGTGGTCAGACAGCATATTTCATACCGTTCGTTATGTCATCCTTTGCACCAGACATTAGACTTCTGACAGCTACTGTACCGCTGTCTCCCTTCCCATCTACTCCGTCTTCTTCCTCTCCCCTATTACACCGGCTACATTTTCCTCCTGCTGTTACTAATACCATTGTTTTGCTTCCTCGCCCTGATTCTTTTTTAATACGGCTACAACATTTACACTCTTGTTTACCTATCCCAACACCCTAACTTCCACGGTCTCCCCTTCGCCCTTCTCGTCGTCAACTTACCACCACAAAACCCTCTGCGACCCCACCCCCTCACACCACTCCACCATACCACCCTGATTTCCTTCCTCTTCCTGCTCTAGGCCAATGGAAAGTCTGTAACGGAATAGCATGTACCAGCAAGGCCTTATTATTTTCATATTTTGTTCATATCTTCAACAATGTCCATAATAACGGGAAGTTCTTTAACAAGAGCAATTAGAATTTTTCATCACTGATAATAAGACTTTCTCTAGCCTCTTCTGCTCAACTGAGTCTTTCTCATTCTAATATCAGACTGTTCCAGGGCAATGATATGCAACTTACGAGGGGTCTCTGATACTGAAGGGATTAATAAAGCCTATAGCTAACTCTTAAAATTTGAAAAATCACCCTCAAGCTAAAATCGCTTAAATGATAACACACATAAATAAAATGATGTTTTCTTGATGAAGGGATTAACCCCATCCACATATTATGCATTACCTCCACGAGTTCCCTGTGTAATTGCAAAGTCTATAAACTATAATAATACCAGTCGACAAATCTTTGGGAAAATTTGTGCCTCATCTATGACCACGAGATTCACACGACTGGAATGTGTGTACGGCTATCTAACCTTTACAATTATCTGTTAGCCAGCCAAAGCTCTCACAGCGCTGAATGTGTTCCCAGGGCCAGGTGTGTGCGTGTGGGGCGGGGAGGTAGGGGGGGGACGGGCGTGAGCACGACAACCCCAGAGGTCATGCTTTTTACTTGGGTCGTGCGATACCTGCACCACTTTCTTCCCGGCGGACCATTACACTCCCTCCAGCCCACCATAACCGGCCCGCTGCACCTGACCCACCCCTCTTCTCCCCACCCATGGCACCCCCAGTTCCACCCTGCCCCTCCTCACCACGACAGTGAAAGTCCAGCCAAGGAATATGGGTCACGTCTTGGCCTTCTTCAAATCACAGTAATTAATCATGATGACAACAGCAGCAGGAGGCGCTGACGGGGAACCTACACGTGGTGGCGCTGTGTACCCTGGGTGGGGCTGGTGCAGCATCCACCCAGGAGACAAATTACCCCACATTTTCCTGCACCTTGTAGTGGGAAGGACCCTGATGGGGTGTTGTCTCTCAAAAGGGGATGCCAGACCCCTACATGGTATATATAAAGCACTATACCTTTCAGAGGGCCTCACGAAAGCAGCTGCTTGCCTGTGGTCAACAGGTCTGCTCTGCCAGACAGACCGGAGACAAGCAACCACAACAATTGGCAGAATTATAACCAGACATGGGGTAAATCCATTATACTAATTACATATAAAATCCTAAAGTCAATTGCAGTTAATTCATTTATTAAAATGGAAACTACGGAAACTTCAATGCGGTTCAAATCGTGTCATCTTGAATTCCATATCAATTACGTTAATTCAGTTTTAAAAACACGATTAAAACAAAATCAGAGGCGTTGGTTATTTTCAACTCCATTAATTTAAGTAATTTTCATGAGCCGCAATGCTTTCTAATAACCATTAAGGCAATGAAGAACTGAAATGAATCGACAGCTGAAGTTAATCACCATTAGATCACAAGTAAAATAATAATAATAATAATAATAATAATAATAATAATCACCATTAGATCACACACACACACACACACACACACACAAAAGCTCAGTGCTGATCAGAAAGCAAACACTCACAAACTCGTTCAATGTCACAAATGCAGAAACTACAAGTCCGCAATTTCAACTCCGTCGCCATTTATTTATTATTTCATTTTTTTAGAAGCTATGGGAACATTTGCCTGAAATATCTCAGTAAAGCCTTTATTATTGCATATTTTCGTACAGTTTCTTGTGAAATTTGTTTTACGTAGCAGACTGAGTAAAGCGTACAGAAATAAGAAAAAATCTATCTATCTATGTATTGCCTGACGCCTTAATCCCTTATACGGGGTGGCCACAAACAAATCGCCTCCACGTCACCGTCCCCAGCCATTTCACTGCCCTGCTCCCAATTCAAACCCCCTTCTCTCATATACCTCTCCACTCCATCCCTCCACCTTATCCTTGGCCTTCCCCTCCCTCTCTTCCCCTCCACCTCACTCACATACACTCTCCTCGTCGGTCTCTCACTCTCCATCCTCTCCACATGGCCAAACTACCTCAGTGTGTTTCTCCTAATGCTTCCTATCACATCCACATCCACACCACAACTCTCCTTTACTCGCCATAACAAACATTTTATCCAATGCAATATTAATTCACGTTAATTCCCCATCAACTCAATTCACTTGATATTTGTACTCAATTCAATTTCGCAAACTTCTACAATCACTTCCAATTTAATGCAAAATTCAGTCCATGCCTAATTATTCCAAACTGTTTCCTATCTTCCTTTACACTCAACATCAGAAACACCAAAGACGGGTTCCAGAACATACTACCCCCCAATAGTATGATGCAAGGTTCAAAAAAATTATTATACAATTATTCCCTTACATGTATTTAAAGCTCCGTTTACATTTAAAATTCTAGGCTATATGGTGTCACTGTGGTGGACACTTGATTACAGTTATCACCATGCCATACTTTTCCTGCATTCCCCCCACCCCACCCCACCTTTTTTTTTTTTTTTTATGAAATGGTGGTGGCAGCTGACTAATTATCAGAATCTGTACAAGACAATCGAGTTCGCATTCATTACAGTTAAATTTGTATGATAACACTACCTCCTACCCCGGTCACTATCCCTCACTTCATTGCCCACCTAAACACACGCATCGCTATAACCACCACTGCATACCGTACAGGACAATACACACAACACAACAACGATGCAATGCCACAAATGATTTCTACTTCCCAATTTTCTCCATCTTTTTCCCCTCCAATGATCTTTATTGTCCTGCTGCCAGGACCAGTTCTTCACTCTTCAGTCCAGCCTCACACTCCCCGCAAGAACGTGTACGGTTGCTATTTGTGGAGGCATTACAGGACAGTAAATCTACAACATATGTGATCGTATCTTACTAAATGTTTGGTATATTCCTAACCAGTACCCCTCAATTTTTTAAATAACAAATGCCAATGTGTGTGTACGTACAGCCTTTATAGAGGATTATTTGCAGATCGTCACGGCTGTAATTATTATACACCTACACAAAACTATACAATTTCTAATTAGAACCGACATCAATTTTTAGCAGATATATAAAAATTATATACAAATAAAAGTCGCCGTAACCAAAAATAAATGTTAAAAAAAAAAAAACAGCAACAGAACTTCTTATTTTAAAATAATGAGAAGTGTTTTTATTCAAATTACGTTCTTTCACAATGCTTTACATCTATTACAGTTACTGTACGATATCAAACTCAACACAAACGTTCGTCCTTGTACTGAGCCACACAGACACTAGAAAGCACTCACAAAGCCATACCTCCGCCAATGCCACTGCCATTAAAAAGGATCCGGATCTGGATCCGCCCCAGAATTTAATCAAGTATATATTTCTTGGTCCATGGCCCACCTTTCCACAAAATTTCATTGAAATTCATTGAGAACTTTTGGAGATACTGTGCGGGTTACTCCTAATCAGAATCTGCCCCATAACTTAATAATTTCTCCTTTGGCCATGGCCCACCCTTCCACAAAACTTCTTCAAAATCCGTTCATAACTTGTTGAATAATCATCCTAATAGACAAACAAACAAACGCGGGCAAAAGCATAACCTCCTTGGCGGAGGTAATTATCCAATGCCAATGCATGTAAACTGATTCTGAAAATAAATGACTAACCTACTACAAAGCAGTTATGTGACAAGGTACAAGTTACTGCGGTCCTTCTGGCTGGGTAGGCTATAAGCAAAGTAAAGGCACTGCAGTTAGAGCATGTAAGGCCACAGACAAAGCCGGTAATCAGACTCGCCAGCCCCAGCAATACGTGAGGCATGGACAACGTCAGGCTAAACACACCCCCTCCTTCATCGGGGAGGGGGAGCGGCAGGAGACGGAGAGAGATAGGAAGTGGGGAAGGAGAAGAGGAAAGGGTGGGGAAATAGTGGAGAGGCTGGGGTGGGAGTGATGGGCGGCTGAAGAGCGGGAAAAAGAGGGAGGGTTGGGAAATAAGCATGACAGAGAGAGGATAAATTGGGGAGGGAGAGGAGGGGGAAGACGTGGATGGTGGGGAAGGAAGAGGACATGTGAGGGAGGGAAAGAGGACGAACGGGAGTGGAAGGGAAAGAAATGAGGAGGGAAAATTTAAGAGAGGGGGAGCATATGGGCGAGGAACGGTCATATATTTAAGGGAGGGCTAAAGAGACAGGAAATGTGGGGAAAAGAGGGTAAATATGGGAGGGAGGGAAAATATGAGATGGGGAGAATAAGGGAAAAAAGAATAGCAAATATGTTTAAGGGAGAGCGAGATAAGAGGGTCGTGGGGGAGGAAGCGACATATTCGAGGGGTGAATAATGGGGAGAAGGAAAGGGAGGGACAGGGGGAAAATGAGAAAGGGAGAATAAGGAAATAGTAAATAAGTTTTGGGGAGAAAAAAGAAATTAGGGGAGAATAAGGGAGAAGTAAGGTAAACGAGGGAGGGAAGAACATAAGGAGAGACCACAGGGAAGAATGACACGAATGAGAGGAAATACAGGAGAGGATGGAGAGGAGAAAGGGATATGGGAGGAAAGGAAGAAAATATGAGGGAAAAGAACAGAAGGAAAATCATAAGACAAAATATATACTGGGAAGAAGGGAGGGAAATATACCTAAGTCGAAGGGTTTGGGTGAGGGTGAAGGAATAATGGATAAGATATAGGACCAGGGGAGGAGAGGAGGGTAAAGATGTAAGGGAAGGGAAGGGGGAAAGAAATAATGGGAAATGGGATATATGTCCCAGGAAGATGGCACAAATAACACGGGGGAAAATATGGAGACGTGGGTAGGAAATGAGCGTCGAGAGAGGGGAAAGAAAGAATGAGGTGGGGAAGGAAAGGAAATGAGAGGGAAGAAGAGGGATAAGGAGGGGGAGGGAATGAGAAACGGTAAGATACTGGGAAGACGGGGAAAAAAATATGAAGGAATGGTTTAACATGAAGAAATACATAAAAAAAAATAAAAGATGTACGGGTGGGGGGTAAGACACTGATGAGAGACCAGATCAGTGGGGTTGAGGGGGGGGGGGACATGGGAAAATGACAAGTGGGTAAAATATTGATGAATAGGACAAGGGATAACAGAAGGGGGCTGGAAAGGGAGAGAATACGAAAAGGGGAGGATGAAGGAAGGGAGGGAGGGGCAGGGAGAGGGAACGTTAAAGGAGGGAGAGAGGGTGGGTGGACACTGAGTCATAGGAGATTGGTGAAGGAGGGGGAGAAGAGGGTAATCTATGAAGGGAGGAAAAAGGGAGGGGGAAGAGAAGGGCAGAGACGTAGAAGAATAAGAAGGCAAAGGAGAGAGAGAGAGAGAGAGAGAGAAACATTTAAAGAAAATTAGATAAACGGACAGGGATAGCAAAAGGATCATCTAGTGAGGGAAGCAGAGAGGTGAATTAAAGACTGGGAGGAGCAGAGGAGGAGAGGATATACCACGACCATAGTAAAGAGCAAAGATTTAGCAGAAAGAGGGAAATTCGTAAGAAATTAATCATATATGTGTGAGTAAACAAAGGAAGAAAGAAAATACAAATACTCAGAGACGAGAAACCTACATGAAGATAAAAATACACAAAAATTATAAGAGGGAGTAAAGATATAAGCAGTTGTAGCCGTAAGTGGAAAAAAAAAATAGTGAAATGGGAGTGATGATGCACTAAAATATGATGTAAATAGGCTTTCCTCTTTCGGCTGTTTCTGAGAGATAGGATATAGGCCTAATACAGCAGAACAGGAGCAATAAATGGATAAAAGTAGGGGAACAAGAGTGGGGAGGAAGAAGGAGGGAGAGCATGGAGGGAAAGAGGGAGCGAGGGAGGGCAAGGAGGGAAAGAGGGAGCGAGGGAGAGCATGGAGGGAAAGAGGGAGCGAGGGAGAGCATGGAGAGAAAGAGGGAGCGAGGGAGGGCATGGAGGGAAAGAGGGAGCAAGGGAGAGCATGGAGGGAAAGAGGGAGCGAGGGAAGGACCAAGAGGTGGAGTGCAAGAGGGGAAACGCTGCGAATGAGCCAAAAAGGAGAAAGAGGAAGGCAATTACGGAAAAAAAAAAAAAAAACAGGGGGGAGGGGAGCAAGGTATCCACAGAGGGGAAAAGGAGCCAAAGAGGGGAATGAGGAAGCAAAAAGATGGAAAGAAAGTGTGAGGGGCAAAGAAGTGAGTTGGCAAAAGGGGGGAAAGAGGGAGCGGATAATTGGATGGCGTGTTAACTACCCAACAACCCTGTTTATGGTGACTCATGTAAACAATGGCTGAAGGTTACTACCGTAGTATCACACAACGCAGCTTATCAACAACACAACAATAAGGCAACGTCAAAATGGGGTCTTACCAACATCTACCTTATCAATGAACAAAATAAGATTGTGCTATCATCAAAATTAAGGGCATGCGAACACAGAGGAAACAATAATGGAAAATCAAAAAATCGTACTGAGGTAATATCAGCAAGACAATACATTAACAAAACATTAAAGCAATATCAAAGCATCTCAAAACAACATACCAACAGACCATTAACAAAACGTATAATGAAGCTTGGCAATATGATCACAACAACTGGGGGACGATGTCAACTAAAATGCTGGACAGTATCAAGACCACATCAACAATAACAGAGAGGAAGACAACATCAACAAAACAAGACATCAGACAACACGAAGGCAACATCACACCCACAATACAACTCTCTCTTCCCACCATTACCATGCCACACTCTTCCTTTGCCCAATTTTCCTTTACGCAACTCCAGCAGCACCGTTTATTAAAGCTACCCTTTCCGGCTCGATAAAAAATACGCAAATTTAGTCTAATGAGATTCTGCTACTTTACCAAACGCTATCAGCATAAAATGGAAATGTGGAATTAGTTATGCCTAAGGTTTTTATTCCAAGCTGCCTTTAAGAGACTCCCCCCCCCTTCTTTCCTTTTTTTTAACCCCCATTCTCCCCTCTCCTCTTCCCCCCACCCCTCTTCCCTCTTTGTGATTAGGGGGAGTTTGAAGGGGATCGGAAAGGAGGGGGATATGGAAAGTGAGAAGGGGATTAAAAAAAAAAATGATGTAGAGAGGAGAGAGGGTGGGGGGTGAACGAGATGGGACGGGGGGGGGGAAGTATGGCAAAGAGGGAGATAGGACAGGGGAGGAAGGTATGGAAAGGAGGGTGGAAAAGAGTACGAGAGATGCGAGATGAGAGGGTGGAACAGGCTGGTGGGTGAGGGGAAATCAAATGAGGGAGGGTGGAGAAGTGGGAGAAGAGGAGGTGCATGGAAAACTGATGGACGGGATGATATGGGAGGAGGGAGAGTGGAAAAGGGTGATGGGTGGCGAAGACAGAAACAAAGGGTGATGGGTGGCGAAGATTTAAACAAAGGGTGATGGGTGGCGAAGATTTAAACAAAGGGTGATGGGTGGCGAAGATTTAAACAAAGGGTGATGGGTGGCGAAGATTTAAACAAAGGGTGATGGGTGGCGAAGATTTAAACAAAGGGTGATGGGTGGCGAAGATTTAAACAAAGGGTGATGGGTGGCGAAGATTTAAACAAAGGGTGATGGGTGGCGAAGATTTAAACAAAGGGTGATGGGTGGCGAAGACAGAAACAAAGGGTGATGGGTGGCGAAGATTTAAACAAAGAGTATTGGTGGCGAAGATTTAAACAAAGGGTGATGGGTGGCGAAGACAGAAACAAAGGGTGATGGGTGGCGAAGATTTAAACAAAGAGTATTGGTGGCGAAGATTTAAACAAAGGGTGATGGGTAGCGAAGACAGAAACAAAGGGTGATGGGTAGGGTTATGGAAACAGGGTGGGTGTACTAGCGAAGCTGCGAGGGGGTGATAATGAAAGAAAGAATATCAGGTAAGAACATAAGTTACCTAGAAAGAGGGTGTTAAGGAAGTGAAAAGTACCATACAACCGTAGCAAGTAAATATGCTGAGTGGGTTTATGGGGAAATCACATGGCTGAGGGAATGGGGAGGAAGAGTGGAGGGGTGAGAGGCAAGACGATAAGTAGGGAAGGACAGATGGCATGTGGGTTGAAAGAGAATGGGAAGGGTGGAACAATTGCAAGTACGGAGAGGATCAGGAGGGCGGGATGGTATGGGCGGGGAAATGAGAGTGACAGGATATATATTGCAACGCTGAGGGGAGGGGAGGAGAAACCGCAATGGATGGGGGAGGGGGAGGGAAGACACACCAACTAGGGGAACAGGGAGGGTTGGGGGGAGGGAGGAGAAACAGCGAGGTGGTGGAGGGTAAATCACGGGGGATAAAACTGGAAAGGATGGGAGAAGAATATGGGAATTGGGAAGGATGGGGAGGGGCAATGAGGGAGACTGCATGCTGGGAGAGGGAGGAGGTCGAATACTGCAAAGTGGGGGAGAAGAGAAACTTGAGATGAGATTGTAAAGGAGTGGACAAGAAAACGGGAAGGAATCAAGAGAGGCAGGACTGTGTGTGTGTGTGTGTGTGTGTGTGTGTGTGTGTGTGTGTGTGTGTGTGTGTGTGTGTGTGTGTGTGTGTGTGTGTGTGTGTGTGTGTGTGTGTGTGTGTTTGAGAGAGAGAGAGAGAGAGAGAGAGAGAGGGAGGGGGGCGGGCGGGAAGGCGGGGGGGGGGGGGGGCCTTGTGGGGCTTCTATCCCCGGGTGATGGGCGGATAACCAAGCCTGGGGCGGTATGATGGCTCCCTCCCTCCCTCTCTTTTTCTCTTTCTCCATTCTTTCTCACACCCCTCCTCTATCCATCCTGTCATTATGTCTCATTCTCTCCCCTCTCTCTTTCTCGTCATTTTTCCTCACTCACCTCTTCTTTCCCACTATCTCCTCTCTCCTTTTCATTCTTTCTCACCGTCTCTCTCCCTCCCTCCCTCCATTCTTTTTCACCCTCACAACTCTCCCACCCGTTATTCTCTCTCTCTCTCTCTCTCTCTCAGCATTCCTTCTTTTCTTCTGTTTATTCTCTCTCGGACTAATTCTTTCATTTTAGCCCCGTCACTTCTCCCTCTTTTCATAGGCTAGTTACTCCTTCCTCCTCTGTTTTTCATTCCACCCTCCCTTTGCACATTTCAACTCCATTCTGTTCTCTCTCTCTCTCTCTCTCTCTTCTCCATTACATCCCCTATTCCCCCCTCTCCCCCAGCCCCCTCTGCTGAAACCTAAGAGGGTTATCATCCCCAGACGCCCTACACGCTATGCATCGACCCTCTCTCTCTCTCTCTCTCTCCCTCTCTCTCTCTCACACACACACACACACACACACACACACACACACACACACACTACCCTCTAATCTCACACCAACACTTCATACAGTATAAACACAGGTATCTCCGCAACTAAATAAAATCATCTTGGGTTCCGTACGTTCTCGGCCTGAAGGGTGTATATACAGTACCGTAGGCTAAGTAAACACCCCCAGTCTCTCTCTCTCTCTCGGTGTGTGTGTGTGTGTGTGTGTGTGTGTGTGTGTGTGTGTGTGTGTGTGTGTGTGTGTGTGTGTATGTGTGTGTGTGTGTGACATGCCTTCAATGGGGGTATACACATAACGACCCCGCCTCAGCCATAGTACGAACACACACACACACACACACACACACACACACACACACACACACACACCTATCGCTATACATGACACACTAAAGGTAAACCCTGTGGGCAGTTTGGGACGAGAAGGAGACAGGAGAAAAAGTAAGGTGCGTTGAGAGGAACACGAGGAAGGAAAAGGAAAAAGAGGAGAAAGAACAGACTAGAATGAAAGAAGGCAGAAGGAAGGTAGGAAGAAAGTGGGACATGGAAAGAGGAAGGAGGGCTGAAGGAACGATGGCTGAGAGAGAGAGAGAGAGAGAGAAGGACTGTAAGGCGAAAGGGGTAAAGTAAAATTTAAGCTGAGAGTAAAAGTGAAGATAGGAAACAGAAGGAATGGAGGGTACAGGGAGAGATGACACTCCGGAGGGTGGGAAACTATAAAGGAAAAGGAAGGAAAGTAAAGCGAGAGAGTACATAAGACAAAGGGGTAAAGGGGGACAGAGGAGCAAGGAAGAAGGAAAGAGAAGAAAGGGGAGAGAGGGAAGAGAGATGATTAGCAACGTATGGAAAGAGAAAGAGTGGTTGGGTGAAGGGCGGGAACGAGAGGAATGGAGAGGAAAAGAGGGATGAGGAAACAGAAAGGGAGGCATGAGAATACTGGGAGGAAGGGGAGGGGCATTAAGAGTGGTAGAGGGTCCATAAAGTGATCCGGTGTAAAGTAATCAATCCTTCTTCCCTCCCCAACCCATCAACACTCATCTCACCCCACCCCTACGCCCCCTCACCCCAACCCCTCCTCGCCCTCACCTCCAGCCAGCATCATCACACACTCCCTGCCATCCGCCACACCTGTCACCAACAACACCTGGCTCTACAGTAAGTATACGCGCTTACAAATTGGAACGTCTGCAAATGGCACTAAAACAAATAATTAAGTCTATTAATGAGAACTAAGCCGTGAAAATACATGTAGATCCAATCACACAAAGGAGTTTGCGGTACGGTAGCTTAAGAATTACTAAATTCCTCTCCCCCCTCCTGTCTTACACTGTTATTACCGATTCTACACTCCATTTTGTTTTTAGTTTCATCTACTTTTCTTCCACTTACTCATGTCCATCTTTCCCGACACTTACCTTTCGTCGCATCCCTATTACAATACCTTATTAATACTAAAAAAGGACTCTTATTCCCAACCTACAGCCCAGTTTTTTTACATTTCTCTTGTCCTCTCTTCCTTTAACTTATCTCACATCCTCCCTTACGCATTTCCATCTTTACTAGGTTCTTTTTGCTTTTCGTCGACATCTTACCTTCCCCCCAAAAGAAAATCCCTCAACATTCTACTTTGTTCCTCGCTTTTCATTCATTGAGTCCCTCGCTCCCCAACACACTGAAGCTCTCTTCATACCTACCTTCCTCTTACCGTACATTTTCTTTTCATTATGTCACTACTTATGTAAAATCCCTCTTCTCTTTCTACAATTTCCTTTGTTCATCAATATTCTCTTTGCTCGAATCTTTAGCTACCCCCCCCCACCCGAACACAAATACTTCCTTCCTCCCCTTCCTCCATCCTCAATCCCATCTTAGTCATTTTGTTCCCTTTGTCGTCTTCGTAACAATAAAATCCCCCAACTTTCTATCTTGTTCATCGATTTCTTTCATCTCCAAACAGAGTACCCCATCCTTCCCCCCACCCACCACCCCCTTTACTCACTTCCATCTTTATTGATCTTGCCTCTAAACTGGAAATCAATAGCCAGCACTTGACTGTGAACGCCCGGACTGTTATTAAATGCCTTGGCTCGCCTGGCGGACCTCTCATACCGCAGATCTACCGGCAGGGATGGACAGAGAGAGGGAAAGGATGGCGGGGCTGAGAAAGGGAAAAGAAGGTGCAGGGACTTGGGCTTAGGTAGGGACTAACAAGAAAAAAGGGAGAGGCGGGGAGGAAATGAAATGATGGTAAATGAAAAAGAGATGGAAAAAAGTAAAGATGGGAGGGGAAAAGGACAAGAACGACTGGTAAAAGAAAGACGACGAGGGGTAAAAAAAAAAAGGGGGGGGGTGGGGAGCTGAATAAGAAGGGTATCTAACAGCCTTGTATGGAAGGATGGAAGCCTGCAAATAAGTAAAGAAACTATATCAGAGACAATGGGGAAAACAGCAGACAGAGGGAGGGTTTCGAAGGATAGGAGGGTGAAGGGAAAAATCCAGGGGGGAGGAGGGAAAGTAGGGGGAGGTGGGGAGAAAAGAAGGGACGAGGGGGGAAAGAATTAGACGGAAAGGAGGAAAAGAACATTAGGAGAGAAGAGGAAAAAAACATTGGGGGCAGCATAGGAGAGGGGATCGGAAGAGGGTACGATGGTAGGGGGATGACGCGAGAGGAAAGAATGGGCTGTTGCAGGAAAGGCATCATCAGTCATATATGTCTCATTTTCCAGACCAGAGAAACGGCACCATTCTCTCTCTCTCTCTCTCTCTCTCTCTCTCTCTCTCTCTCCTTCGCGAGATGTTGGCACGAGTCAAAATCTCAGCCATCACCATCAGAGGCACTATTTATCACCATCCCGGTATTGTGAATAGGTGTCTCCCTCTCCCTTTCATCCTTGTCCCCTTCTTTCCCTCATCCCTTACCACCTCACCCCTCTCCCTCTCTTTCTTTCCCTGCCTCCTCCGTTCCCTTCCATTCCTTCTCTCTCACCCTCCCTCTCCTTTCCCATTCTTCTTTGCACCACCCTCCCTCCTACCCTGACTTTCTCCTCCCTTCCCTTCCCCCCTCCCCCCCTTCTCTCCTCCCCTGACCTCATCCCTACTTTCTTCTCCCCCTTCCTGTCCTCGTCCGTCTCGCTCCAGTGGGTCCTGAGTCATGAGGGGGGGGGAATGGAGAGCACACACACACACACACACACACACACACACACACACACACACACACACACACACACAGACGGGGGGGGGGAGAAGAGATGAGGGAAGAGGACGCAGGGTGGGAATGGAGGGAATGAATAAGGGGAGCGCAAGTGATTGGAGGGAGGGGAGAGGATGAGGGGAAGCAGAAGCTGAATGAACAAGGGTAGCGGGCGAGGGGAGGAGAGATGAGCGAAAGAGAGGGAGAATAAGGGAGGAAAGACGGGGGGGGGGGGGAGTTTGATTGGGATGAGGAGGAGGAGGGAGAAAAGGAGGAGGATGAAACGTACGATATGAAGGGTGGAGGGATGGAACAGGAGTACAAGAGGGATGGTATCTAGGTGAGAAGGGTGCTGAATTTACGACTGCAAGAGGGAGGGGGTGTGAGGGGAGACTGAGGCTACTGGGTAATTGACGCGAGGAGGCAGCCTATGGTCACAGATACTAGTGGTGGCGGCAACGCTCAAGGGAGACTAAGTAACACAGTAAAAGTAATACACGGGACGGGACACTACATGCACGGCAATGTAACAGTATTATATGAAATACAGAATGGTTAAGAAAATACAAACAGTATACGGAAAGCGAAAAAATGATTAGGGCAAGTGACTGTAATACAAGAAATGCGAAACCACTGCTGTGACAGGGTGGAAACAGTACCGTGCCTGGAATGGGACTAACCCCTTCAGCACGATGACGTCTTGATTTACGATCACTGTCACACCACTATATTCAGTTTTGGAAGAAATCCCCTCACAGTGAAGAGAGTTATAACACAACGCCGGTGACGCATTTTTTACTGGTTCTATCATGCTCCAGTTAGGCAATTATATTCAACTCTGGACAGACTTTTACAACGGATGGAACTGGACAAACAGTAATCTTCATTACCGGTAACCCCTTCACTACTAAACGTGTCCTAAGGTGAATAAAATCGTCAAGTAGTGGAAGAATATAAAAATACATCATCGGACTGAAGGTGTTAATGGACTCGGGGTACGCTGCAGGGGTAAGGGTCAAGGCAGAAGTGGAAGGGGAGAAAGGGGCAGAGCAAGGTCAAGTTAGTAAATGGACATGGGAACGGAGAAAGGCACGGACTTGCAAACAGATCACCGTACGGTACGAAAAAGGGAAAAAGAGTTGGGAGTACGAGTTAACGGGAAAGCGGACTGAATATTAATGTACCCTAGAAAAACTACATACCGGTAAGAGGAAAGACTAGGAAACGCTAGAACATAATTTGCTATGGGACAAAAGCAGCTACCAAGTCTGAAGTTAACTGGTGAAGAAATGAAAGAACGACACCAAACTGAAAGTGATCAAAAGAAAATCAGAGCAGATAATACAAGACGTTCTCATTGTGCGGAGGCCATTCTGAACGAAGAAAACAGGAAAATTAATAGTCATGGAACTGTTGTTGATCTCTTTTACTACGAAGGATTTCTCGAGCCGAATAAAATAGCTGGCAGCAGTAAAAATAGAAAACCGGTAAGAAAAGACTTCACCGTAATGATATATTGGATCCCCTTCAATCCATGGACGCCTTAAGAGGACTTTACTCAGCTGACATAGGATTTTTTCAAACCAAAGGATTTAGACACAGATTTCAATAACTCCTTCATTACGTCTCCCACAGAACGAATAAGAAGCCACATAGACCAAAAATATGCCCTTTTGTTGTGGGGTTTACAGGCGTTCTAGTGGCGTTCACTCTGGATGATGTCTGTCTTGGATTCGGCGCCTGGCAACAGACTGAGAGATTTCAGTGAGCTACCTCAACCCCTCTATTCTCTGGTTTGCTCTCCTCAGCGCCCCCCCCCCCCTCCTCTCTGGCCTTTATAGATTTGCTCTCCTCCGCCACCCCCTCCCCACTCTGGTCTTAGATACGCTTGTCCGCCCCACCTCTTTGTCTCTACTTCTCTATATCCATCTATCTACCAACTATCTGTCCATCTGTCTTTCCTATCTTTCAAGTTTCTCGGCAACCTCAATTTTCATCATCGCTTTACTCTTCTTTGGTTCATTAGGCTCTCTCACCAAATCCTCTCTTAATACCATTTCCTTCTTCTTACAATCCTTTACATTTGTCTTTGTAATGTAATGCACACCACACGACTGGAATATCCGAGTCACTAGGTCTACTCATTATTAATGAAAGTACAATATCTTTCATCTTCTTTTCTTGATGCCATCAGATTTCAGCTTCCAAGAGACGCTTAGTAATGGACTGGTTAACCTGTTAACTATTAAGACGTCTTCCCGAAAGAAAGCGTCAACGAACAGAAGTGGTTAACTATCATAGGCTAACTACCAATCACTACACTAGGCTAATTAAGACTGCATTCTCAAGCGATAACAACAGAAAAAATTTAGCTGCCAACACGACAATAGCTATGTTACTTCTGCATAAGCTGTCATTACCGTATCAAAAAATTATTTCACATTTTACACACGAAACCAGTGACTATAACACGCATCACCCCTTCACTAACAGAGGTTTTCTAGAAGGCCAATAAAACTGCCTGGTGGCAGCAAGAATATAACAAAAGGCGCCACCTGTTCGGTCAGGGGTCCTTCAGCTAATTAAAAACACAGGGAGGGGTTGACGGGGTTAATCTAACTGGACTGCACTGCACCCAGCAGGAAGACATGCCCATAATTATTAGTATTACGGTACACAGATCTACTCATACCGTACAATCGACACAAACAACTCAATCAGTCTTCTAACATATCACATACCGTACTCAACCATATACCTTGCATAAATTTTACGGTGTTCCAACGCATGCCTGAATTACTACAATAATTCATATTGTAACCTTGCAACAGCCTTGTGATTTTATCTAGCTCAGGAGAGACCCATCGTGCCGGTGGTGAAGAAGATTGAAAGGACAGCCTTATCTTTACTTCACAACGATGACCTTTATTCAATACAGTATATTCCTACTACCGCCAAAAGATTCCATTCAGATTAAGAGAAAGAGTACGCAGTGAAGGGACAGCTAACAAAGAAATGCAGCCTATGGGTGAAAGTGAGGGGATCGCAGGCATGCCATGGCCACAATGTAGTGAAAGCATTGACCTGCAATCCCAGGGAGTGGGAGGGGTGTGGAAGGCTTGAGTCAAGGGAGGGAGAAAGTGGAGCCACCCCACTCAATCTCAACTGGCCCAGTCCTCTCACTGACATCACACTTCACCCCCTCGTACCAACCGCCACCACACCACCTCCATTATCATCGAACACCACACAAGTAAATGTCAGCAGCACAATGCACAAACACCAACACCTTAGTACTGTTTAATATTCAACAGGTGCGGTACCATTCAACCACCACCATCGCCACTAACCACTACAAAACCATCCCCGACTAATAATACCACCACCTCTCACCTTCAAATCCAAAACCACCTCGCATCAACATCACCCCTCCCCACTTCCCTCCTCCAACCAGCTCCAAGGTCTCCCTCCCTCTCTCTCTCTCTCTCTGTGCGAGGGTGGGGGGGGGGGGTGGATGGGTACTTAAGAGCGGAGTGGTGAGTACACAGGCGTCAAGTGGGGGACCTGGAAATTAGGTGAGCGGACCCTAGTCTACAGAAGCCTCAACAAACAGACCGCTCGATACAGCTGAAGTGGGCAATCACCCTCACTGATTTACAACCACACACCTCCTCCAGAATTCATTACCATCAACTAGGACTCAAGGCATGCTCAGCGCTATTTATATTTAAGCTGCCGACTAGCCTTACTGTTTTACAGGCATTATTCAGCTACTTTCAACCAACAGTGCTTGCGACCCTATTTCAATCTGACTAACAACCAGCCATACTTATTACAAACAGTGGTTCTCAACCATGTACTCGAGGCACACAAGCGTAGTCAAAGTCATTTTGTTTGCAGGATCAACAACTATGGTGTAACTAATCGATGACTAAAAAGTAGTGGCCAATATCAAATGGTGAACTGACAATTATTACACATAACTATTAAGATGCAACTTGTAAGAATTATATACAGGTACCAGTAAAGCAACAATATACGGTACTGGCTGATGAGTAAAGATAAACTGCTCACAAATTTCCCTGCAGCTCAATGAAAATACTATATAACTTTCTACAGACACTCTATGAAGCTTCCAGTATTTACGCTCAATATTTAACTAATTTTAGACAACGAGGACATACTCTGCCAAGTAGCCTGGCCTACCGGGATCTAGGATTAGTTTGCATTATTCCTGCATGTGCACCGATCTGTTTAGCTATCATGCTACAGACTGAAACTGTGAAAACCTGAACAAAGGCTTAGTTATTCAATCAGTGGGATGCGCAATATTGTGTGTGTGTGTGTGTGTGTGTGTGTGTGTGTGTGTGTGTGTGTGTGTGTGTGTGTGTTTAGTATGGTTGGTGATGCGGGTTTCCTGTAATAATGGAGAATGCGGGTGGTTTGTTTCAGTGGATATGTACCGTATTGATGGTACCTTTACCCAGATACCGGTATATGTGTGTGGCATAGATAATAATTTGTCTACATGTACTGGATAGTGTAAGTGACGGTGTTGGAAGCAAAAGTATGGTACATTAGGTGTGGGTATATCAATGGAAGGTGGGTGGTGTGTCCTGGTGGTATTGTGGGTTGCATGTACTGATGGATGATGTGAGTGGATGGGAGAGAGGCAGCAGGCGCTGAAGTTAGAAGGCGGGGAGGGTCTTTGTCAATAATAAGCATGGCAGAGAGTGGAGGGGAGGGTGGCGTGGAGCCAACACCTGCTTGGGGGTTCACGGGAGCAGCAGGTGCAGTAGGAAATCAGTCTTTACTGCCCTCAATTCTGCCTCTATCATACAACTCGAGTTGAGTTGTATACTGAATAACAGGACACTACACGGTAACTCTCAGGGTTATGAAATGGTAAACATTATCAGTACGGTACAGAGCCGCCCCATAAGTAATATATCGTATATCACATTACAGCAACTCCATCCTATGATGTAGCAATGACCACCTAGCAGTGGGGCAGTGACAGTGGGGCATAGTGGCACTCAGCAATACTTAGCCAGCTGGCAGTTGTGACCGCCTCCATGCTATGACAGGTGAGCTTGGCAACATGCCGCACACCTAACTGCGTCAACTTGATCTCCACCTCCACAACAGCAGGCGTACACAAATATACACAGGTATTCTGTGTGCCCCAACGATTATGACACATCAAGTGGACTCCGTGCCTCAACGCGTGCGCTGGCGTGGTGTGGCCAAAATACCCATCAGTCCTCACTCACAGGCCACACCACTGCAGAAATTCCTGGTAAAGACGGCGCCACGCTCTGAATTATTAACCTTCAAGTGTGGCGTCTTAAATTTATTCCGGGTTAATGGCAGGTATGGGCGCGGAGCTGGACACGCCACCCCTGCCACGCTACACTGCCACTCTGACACCCCCCCCCCTACCTTCGCCACACCATCAGCACGCCACGCCACGCCACCACCCCGAGAGAAACAAGCCCACGTGACGACGCTACTTATTTCGTGAGCCAATATAATGGTGAGCGGCGGTACATGAGAAACAATTTACAAGCATGGGACTAAGTGCGGCGTGGGGCGTGACAAGGCCGGCATAATGGCAGAGGTATCAACACGCACACTATCACCTAGCTTGGCTCCTCCAACATTTACAGTACAGTACAGCACGGCTACCGCGACGCACCTCTTATTTCACATACTATTTAATACATTCAGGGTCCTAACACTCGCTCACGGCAGCATTTAATCGCTTGATTATAAGTGCGTTAGTGGCGACAGTATTACGGTAAAGTTCAGGCAAGTACGACTCACTCTTGGCTAAATAACACCATCTGGAGTTTAGCTGGAATATTATATTGGAGTTATCCCGACCATGAGAAAATTAAAGTGGTCAGGTGAGGGTGTCACTACCCCCAATGACACGCAGCAGGTTAGTGCCACTATCTACCATGTTGCAAGAGCTTGACACCAAAATGAAATAAAGTAAAAAAAATAAATTAAAAAAAAAGTATGAATGTCGACCAAGGAAAATCTTTAATGATTACAGGTGGTGGTAGCTGTAGTACATGTTATCAATTGCTCGAACAAGCAAACTCAGGAAAACTGGCTAGCATTCAATTTCACCCTCATTCTCTACGGGCCTATTCTATGTTCTCGTGCGTAACCTGGTGGCCTATGTCAATCAGATACAGTGCTTTACGGCATAGGCCACAATGAGTTATTCTTACATCATACGAGGCGCGTGTGTAGCAGCCTATTATTACCCGGCATTTACCTTACAAGAGCACTAGAAAAACTACTGTGAGACATTAACACACTGCAAGCCTGAGTCAACCTCAACACAGTAGCTCAAACCGGCGAGGGTAACACTTTACAAGCAGACGCATTGTACCGGTATACCCCGGCTTATATCCCATGTGACTGTCATCCACTAGTACTGTACCACACTTCATCTGAACGTGACCTCCATTACGTGCTATCCAGCTTCTCCCAGAGTGCATCACTCCAACCCATCCTATCCCAGTCACACTAAACCTCTCTTCCATCCACTACCAAACTCCTGTCAATATGTTATTCCGTTCCACCACCTTTAGGCTACTCTGGTTTACCTACAGCCCAACAAACGGCCCAACATATTTCGTAAGGCAGTACCGCACCTAGGGCAAGCCTTCCCTTCCCAGTAATGCCAAACATTTCTAAACAAAGCGTAGTTACAGTAAGTTTAGGCTTATTCCATCAACAGGCTAGATCAGCCTCACAACTATATTTCGCTGATGTATATGTGGTGGGGAATTTCAAGCATCTTCCTTCTCCTTGGGTACGAATCACGGGAGAAAGGAAGCCTCATGTACACTATACAAACTCACGTCTCTTGTGCCGTAGGAGATACGAGACTACTTACAACAAGCGTAAACCAAGTGCTTAGTAGTTGAAACACCACATTCCAAGGCATAAGGTATATAAAACGTGGGCAAGACTTCCCAAACTCATCACTTCCATCCCTACAGATCGCATTTTACTAAGAGTACACACACACACACACACACACACACACACACACACACACACATAGACACACAGGCAATATTGTCTCCTCTATCCCCAACAGTTAACCCTGACCTTGGCAACTACGGTATGGTTTTTCATTTCTAAACGCTTGCTTACTGCAGTCAGGAAGCAAGTACCGGTAGGCTATATATAATCCAGTAATTCTGCAATGATCAACTACAACATACTACCGTAATAAAACAAATATTAAGTATCAAGCAACTGGTCCTTATACAATGGACTCAACCATTAACTTCAAAATTGAGTTTCCCCCCAAAATATGAATTTAGTTCATTTTACACACACACACACACACACACACACACACACACACACACACACACACACATATATATATATATATATATATATATATATATATATATATATATATATATATATATATATATATTCCTGCGGAAATATGTGACTATGGTATACTCGAAGTATAGCCCATGGGTTAAGCCGAGCTTGCATTCAGTCAATGGCAGACAGTTACTACAAAGCAAGCTAGCACAAACAGAATGGCCTAGGCTGTCAGCTTCAACTTAATGTCATCTCTCCATCTGGAATGATGAGCTGCAAAAGATTAACAATAAACAATATGGTGCTTGACAAGAACTGCTGAATTGGTAGAGAGGTGGCCTGCAGTCCTAATGAACCCAGGTTCGAATCCCGGCTGGGGCAGGGAACAGTTTAAGGATCTGATTTTCATTAAAGCAGACTTTACTGATCTGCCAGCAGGCCCGCCGACATGTCATAAAAATACCCCCGCTAATACCAGTACACCAGTCCTGTATGAGACAGCCCTAGCATGTATTCAATACGGACGGTGGGTGATAGCGCCGAAGTGGTGACATGTGGAGGTGAATGGAATGTAGGAGGACTATTGGGCCTTGAAAACGGGTTATGAAGCCTATGCCCAGAGTCGGACACACACGGACACACACACACACACACACACACACACAAAAGGTAGTGCCGTAGCACCGTCTTATTCTGCCAGTGAGGTTGGCTACGTGAAAGAAGCTGCAGGACGAAATCGGCTAGGCCTATCCGCCACGACTGCTTCCTCGGGTCCCTATGCAGCACTTTCAGCTGACTAAAACCGCCTGGCGTTAACTGCAACTGAATACGATTAGTTCCAACAATCAGGAGGTTATTGATGACAGTAATAAAACTCTTTCAGCTTTGTGTAACTGTGCTGCGGTACGTGGAACAGTAACGGAAATGGTTTCGACCATGAGAGGAAGGTGGGCGAACAGGAACCAATCAACGAACCAGGACGAAGGAAGCACATGACTGATGTCTGGTGGGGTGAATTACTCATTTAGGATAATTAAGCTGTAAACGCAATAATTACCACTAACGACATTAATGACGCTCGTTCAATTTAAATGAATGTCAGCTATTCACACTCATCAATTACAGATTCAGCACAATCATTCTGCCTGTGGAACTAATTCGATTCCTAAATGGGCTACAGTTACAGGCTAATGCTGGCACTAGCTCCATTACAATGAAGTCGTAGCTGATTTAGATTATTCTTGCTGCCTCCAAATTATTTTATTGCTATGGAAACACCTCCTCGCACGGAAGGGGTTACTGACAACATCTACCCTCACGTAATCCAAGTCTCGGTAAAACGTCTGGTGGTGGCGAAAAAAAAAAAAAAAAAAAAAAAAAAAAAAAGTCACCGTACTGCTGTTGTTGATCAACCTCAGTCTGTCTGGTCAAACAGACCCATCAACCACAGGCAAGCAACCACGCCTACTGAGACGTCCCTAGCTGTGGACCCATGTTCCCTTAAGATCGACAGCGCCTCGCTGTGGCGGGGCGCGGGTAAAGGTGTGGTTTGGTTCCTGGATGGATGCCGCATTTGCGTCATTCCAGTCAGTTAACAAGGGCATCATAGTGGACTTTATTTACCGTATTGTACAAGTCAATTACAGCGCCCTGCCTTCCACACGTTTTTCCCTCCCCAAACGTTAGACACTATCCTTTTACACACTGGTTTGTTGCGCTGTCACATAAAGAATTATGTTCCACCGCCACAGCCGCCAGGAAGTGTCAGCAAACTTTTGATAGTGATAGCATGGTACCTACATACCTGATAGATTACACTCCACCTGCCTTAGTATAATTCCATGTGCACCTCCTTCTTTGTACTAAACCTCCACCAGCACTGTCACCCCTTTAAACTGATACGGTAGCTAGTTCAAGTTCTGTCCTCTACCTCTAACACCTCTTACAATCAAACACGTCTATTCTCTACCACCACCACCACCACCACTACAGAACTTCTACTCAACCCACTTCAATTGTGGGTTTTATTTCAAATATCCTCACAATACCCCCAGACACTTTTCTTCTAGTTAGGAAACCCCCTCCCCCCACACTCAGGAGAGGCACCGTAGCAACAATCTTAAACCCACCCACTCCAATGACATCTTTATTCTCGTCAGGCGACCATCAGGCAATTTACTCCGGCTTACTTTCACCTGCACTGGCCTCACCCTGTCCCTTACACTCACTTCCGGCTTCATGGTGCTAAACCCTACCAGCGATCAGCAAGCAGAGTTCACACACCCCAACCAATCACTCTCTCTCTCTAAGTAAATCAGTAGTAGGGCGGTCAGTGTCCGTTTCAGACCTTTTCCACTTCCTTTCTCTGCTTGTACATTTTGATTCTCTCTCGCTCTCTCTCTCTCTCTCTCTAAGTAAATCAGTAGTAGGGCGGTCAGTGTCCGTTTCAGACCTTTTCCACTTCCTTTCTCTGCTTGTACATTTTGATTCTCTCTCGCTCTCTCTCTCTCTCTCTAAGTAAATCAGTAGTAGGGCGGTCAGTGTCCGTTTCAGACCTTTTCCACTTCCTTTCTCTGCTTGTACATTTTGATTCTCTCTCGCTCTCTCTCTCTCTCGCTCTCTCTCTCTCTCTCTCTAAATAAATCAGTAGTAGGGCGGTCAGTGTCCGTTTCAGACCTTTTCCACTTCCTTTCTCTGCTTGTACATTTTGATTCTCTCTCGCTCTCTCTCTCTCTAAGTAAATCAGTAGTAGGGCGGTCAGTGTCCGTTTCAGACCTTTTCCACTTCCTTTCTCTGCTTGTACATTTTGATTCTCTCTCTCTCTCTCTCTCTCTCTCTCTCTCTAAGTAAATCAGTAGTAGGGCGGTCAGTGTCCGTTTCAGACCTTTTCCACTTCCTTTCTCTGCTTGTACATTTTGATTCTCTCTCTCTCTCTCTCTCTAAGTAAATCAGTAGTAGGGCGGTCAGTGTCCGTTTCAGACCTTTTCCACTTCCTTTCTCTGCTTGTACACATTTTGATCTCTTCACCTCCCAACTCTCTCTCTCTCTCTCTCTCTCTCGCTCTCTCTCTCTCTCAGACGAAGGGACGGCGTCTGGTGGCACTGCCCGGCACTCCAACACGCAGTATTGATCAGGTGCTCTCTCTCTCCCGGTCTCCCTCCTCTCCCTCCCTCCTTCCTTCCTTCACTCCTCTCTCTCTCTCTCTCTCTCCCTCCATCCTTCCTTCGCACCCCCCCCCCTTTCTCTCTCGGCCTCCCTCCACTCCCTCCTCTCTCTCTCTCTGCTGTCTGGCCCATCTCCCCACCCCCCACCCCCGGCGCACCACAGCCCTGCCCCACTACATTTTTACTCTTGATTAACTCTTGCCATTTACTAACGCAAGCAACCTCTAGATTTACAAGTTCAATAGTGTTGCGAGAGTGGTTATCTTTTGGCCACATACTTGCACTGTTACAACACGATTATAAACAATTAATGTTTATTAGCTATCCCTTGACAACGACGGCGTCAGTAATATTTGATCCTTGTTGTCTCAACGATGTTTTCATCCACCTAAGGATTTTTCCAGCTGGTGGGTTACGTAGGCTATAATCTTCATTAACTCTTCATACAGTTTTTTTTTTTTTTTCCAACGTGGAGGTGTCAGACAGCCAACCCTTCGTTAACCCCTTCACTAGCGTACTAACTGGGGTTTCCTCCTAATTTGGAGAAAACCGTCAAGTAGCAGCAACATACAGTACAACGACGTCCTCCTGCTACAAGAGTGGATAATACAGATAACCCTAAACCCATTCAAAACGATGACTAACATCTTTTGCGTGACTATCTCCCCACGGTATTGTTTGAATTACTACTCAAACGGTCAGATATGGCCTTTATTAACCTCTGAAACGAAAACGCCTTTCCTAAGGCCAATAAAAATGGACTCAGGGGGTAGCAAGAAAACAACAAAATAAGCCCATCGTAGTGGAGGTAGCCATTAAATGACCGGATCAGTGCACACAGTTCACTTGATTACCGTACATGGATCCTACCTTCTATTTTCATTTACCGGTACATCCCACAATCTGTTATGCTACACTCCATTAATCTGGTAAATTAAAACCCACGATAAGAGGAATTTTACATGACAAACGGTAGTTCAACATACCCTAATGATTAAAGAAAGGCCTGCCGTACATGTAGCCTAATTAGCCTATTATCTTTCATCATGCTACAGACCAAACCTGACCATGATAATATTTTTTACGTAGCCGCACTCCCTACATGATACGTAACCATCGTGTGAAAATACTGGTACAATTATCATGCTTCAGCCATTAAACACAAGAAAGCAGTCTGAATTACCGGTATATCCTTCTTACCACCAAAAGTTCATAGGAGTATCAAGCCCATACAGATTAGCAAGACCATCTCGTAGAGGAGACTCTATTACCATATGCACAAAGGATCTTAGCCAATTCTTACGATAAAACGTCTCCACAGCAGCGGATTTGCTACTGCCAGAAATAATACGGTACGGTACTATCCGGCGGTAAACGGGGAGGGGGGGGGGAAGGCAAAGAATACCATTATCCGCCTGAATGCCACAGGTCCTTCCGAATCTACATAAAATGGTCTTGAAAGGGAAAAAACAAAGGGGAGGCAGACAGACATGGTGGTGCAAGGGTTGAGCTGGGAGTCTTTGTATACCGATAAAATTGAAAGGTAATTGCTCTTTCCAACTTCCTAGTTTTATTTTTCTCAAAACTGCTCGGGTCAACTATCCTGTGTGTGTGTGTGTGTGTGTGTGTGTGTGTGTGTGTGTGTGTGTGTGTGTGTGTGTGTGTGTGTGTGTGTGTGTGTGTGTGTGTGTGTGTGTGTGTGTGTGTGTGTGTGTGTGTGAGAGAGAGAGAGAGAGAGAGAGAGAGAGAGAGAGAGAGAATCGTACAATCCAGTCCCTCACAGTCTATTTTCGGTGGTACAGGGTTCACTGTATTGCTTCCCATAAGGATATTACAGTGTATTTTAATATTCTCATATACCGTACGTTTTTATAACATTTTTCGTAACGCCAGATTTGCAACAGTAAAACACATGAGAATATCAAGATATTAAGTATTATGATGTCTCAAGTTAACAAATAGGACCGAGGATCCAAGTGTAGCCTACAGTAGGTTCCTCTCTACCTTGCACTCTCTCAAGCATCCACCACACCATACAGTCCTTAAGATGGTAGCAGGTACCGGTGCTCAACGACACAGGCTACAACCACTATTTACCCGTTATCTCCTTCCGTCTATCACAGTAGAACAAACCTGGCAGTCCGCTAGGGGAAAATAACTACGATGACATAACGCTGCAAACCAAAATACGCCACCCGGGTTAGCTTAAAGCTAATAGTGCATGCACCTATATATATATATATATATATATATATATATATATATATATATATATATATATATATATATATATATATCACACAGAGGTACTACTAAAGTTTCAACTCGTAAGATTACCAAAACCGGCAAGCAAGCTATAAGAGTTACACTCCAATCCACCAATTCTGCCACTAGCCTAATCTTATTAAGGCAATAAAATTACAGCGCCATCACTAAGGCAACTGTCCACATGATATGACCAATAACTGTTAAAATATCACTACCAGCAAGGCTTTCTCTCGCCTCTCAATATTATCAATAATAATACCCTACTTATGGGGCTAATAATACCAAGGTGTGAGTGAGACTGGAATTAGCTGCTACATCCGCCGTTTTATTCTCGCTCTTCCCTGGCTCTAAACACCAAGTTGGGTTCCTTTAGGCTTCTGACGGCTCTCCTGACAGATTCAACCAGTCTTTTGTCGCCTTGTCTCAACCACTCAAACTTATCTGCCTCTCCCGCAAGTCCCTTCCCTCTTCAATGTAGCCTACCATAGTCCTAGCTTTTACTGTAGGATATCAGGGACACACATGCCGTATACTGTGCTAATTCAGTCACTAGGACTTTTTACTATTTTCTAAACATCATACCAGTACTAAACTCAAATTTCTGAATTAATATATTCAACCCTAATAGGAACGATTAAAAACATCTTTAAATTTAATCAACAGGAAACTTACGGCATCAGTTTTTTAATGGGCTGGAAATGTATAAATTACATTCATAAGCCAATAAAATATGTATCACCGCGTAGGAAAGATAGTTCGGGCAACTTTAGACTGGACCCATTCAATACAACACCTTTATTTTACCCTTGCAATCTACATGATTCTAGAGACCTTTCAAACTGGAGGGGCTATACAGAGCTTTCTTTCACTGACCCCTTCACTACCAGGAGGTTTTACCAAGATAAATGGTATGGTCTGTAGTAGCAAGATCGAGGGTGTTCTCAAAACATAGTCTGATACCGTACTAAGACTGAGGGAGCACACATGACGTCGCCTGGTAGCAACACTGAAGGAATTCACAAAACATCGTCAGATAGTAAGACTAAGGGAGTTCACAAAACATCGTCTGGTAGTATGAGTGAGGGAGTTCACAAAATGAGTTAGGCTATGTAGGCAGAAAGGCATAAGGGGAAGGATGATTTGGAACAGAATACGGGACCGAAATAGCACAGTCGGGCTTAAGCTAGACAGCTTGAGGGTTGGCTTCCCAGCAAAAAATACAGAATGGAGCTTCAAGCAGCAGAGTAAATTACCTACTGAGCAAAACATGAAACATTAAAACCAACGACTAGTCACTGATAAAAACAATTTAAAGTAATACTTAGTACCTCAAGTATAAGAAAATGGTAGAGGTACCGCAGGGATATAATGCAGATTAGGAAACTTATGAATAATACAATAAGAGCTAATTGACGGAAATAATAATAATGGTTAAACTAACAGCTACACACAGCACATGCGAAACTTGTCCCTACTAGGCTAGCTACTGGGCACGTCTACATCTGATCTGGTGTGTGTGTGTGTGTGTGTGTGTGTGTGTGTGTGTGTGTGTGTGTGTGTGTGTGTGTGTGTGTGTGTGTGTGTGTGTGTGTGTGTGTGTGTGTGTGTGTGTGTGTGTGTGTGTGTGTGTGTGTGTGTGTGTGTGTGTGTGTGTGTGTGAGAGAGAGAGAGAGAGAGAGAGAGAGAGAGAGAGAGAGAGAGAGAGAGAGATTAGTGGATAGGGTGATGGGTGAGGCAGGGTGGGTATAGAGAGGGCAGCTCACTCACCGCATCATTCCACCACCCCTACCCAACTCTTCAGCCTGGTGACTTACAGTATAGATCACATGAGAGGGGGCTCTGGTTCGCGCCCTCTCTCGTGCCTGCGATATATGGCTTGCCCAGGACCCTCGCTCTCACCCTCAAGCACCCACTAACTTGAATCACAAGACGTGCGTTTTGTTGTGTAATTTTTTCCCCTATTTACAAACGATCTCGTTCTGTCTAGGAGACTTTTACTGGGAGGGTTAGACTTTGCCTTAGGCAAGACGCTTTATACGACGCCAAAACCAGAAAACCTAAAGTGCTGTCAGAACCAGGATGCAAATTAACATCATATAATGAATTCATCATGATCAAGGTTTATTTTTGCACCGCAAGGAAACGAGAGTATGAAATCCATTTCCCTACCTCATGTATTCATCAATGCAATATCTGAGAGCATATTCACAAACATACACCCAATTCTCTGCCGTAAATGGGATATGGTTTTGCTGAGGAACATGGGATGGGGGGAGGGGGGAAGAGGCATGTAAATCCTTTCTGCGTATCGTTAGGCCAACCACAAAAACTGTAAAATGTTCCCATGATAGCATTATTCCCATTAAAAATCTCAGTTACGAGTTAGGAGGAAAACTTGTCGTAAGTAAGTCTGAGAATCTCCGTGCTAGGGTAACAAAGAAAGGGGCCCGCCGCCACCTGAGCTACCGGCAGGAAGTTACTACGGGCGGACGCGGGGGCTCACCTGGACGTCTCCCCCCCCCGTCCACCCGTTCCCTTCCACCCTCCCCCATCCCACCCCACCTCGCCCACACACACACTAGCTAATCCACTCCGTCTCTCTCTCTCTCTCTCTCTCCGAAACCAAGTCACTCCATCGCTCCCCCCCCCACACACACACGACGTAACCCGCAGTCTGTCTCAAACAAAATACAACCATCCCGTCTCTCCAACTACCTCTAGACTCGCAGCCTCCTCCCTACTGTACTTACAATCCTTTCCAAACGCCGCATCAAAACAACCTCCAAGCTCCTGTATCACCAACCCAATCCGCTCTCTCATATACCCTTCTCCCTTTTCTTCTCGTCTCCACCATCACTCCTTCCTACCCATCTTCTCTCAGGCACTCCTTCATCCTTTCAGTCCATCTTCCTCTAACATCACCCGCTCCAACCAATCCAAGGAGCCCTCCCATACACACTTACTCCTCCTTCTTTATCTCTACTCCCTCTTGTCAATCCAAACCGGCTTCCCTCATCTATTCACTACACACTTACTTCTGGTTCTCTGTTATTTCACTTAAACCTTAGTATCTACGACTTTCTTTTAGACCTGGCGTTCGTTCTTCACTCCCGAAAACACACACCCACACACACAAGTATCTCCAATAGGTTAAACATATACGTGTAGAACATCATTTGTACCTTAATATACCAAATCTACTTAACTGGCTGAAAACTGCAATAAGACTGCATAAGAGAGTCAAGGTTCCGGGTAGACCTAGTGACGACATTACTGTAATATCACTGAACACACTGTCACCTACCAGCGTTGCCTGGGTGATTACTAACCCCCTCTGGACCACTGCATCCTTTCTTCTGGCTACTGGCACTTCATGTATTGTAAAGTGTCTTCATTAATCTACTCTATGCAACTCTGTTTTGCCTTTGGCTACCTCTGGTATTCTTTGACTGCTAGCATTTCTCTGTTAAAACACTATTTTCTGGCGTTAGCTTGAATAAAATACCCCTACCTCTGAAGCGATCAACCTATTCTGACATAGGGGTATCACTATAACTAGATAAAATAAGATGATGGGAACCATAAAAATGTTAAAAGAAATTACTGTATACTGTACACCTGCCGGAATGAGGCTAACAGACACCTTTCTGGGATTCAGTAAACAGAAATATGACATGAACACAGCTACTTAAGGTAGGTGTATTTTTGCTACTGAATGACAAATTACATCTACCAAAGCAGATAAAATTTGCCTGGCAAATAGTTCAATGTACTGCAACTTTCAGGTGATTCTACACCAAGCGATAACCTAAATGGCTTCTTGTAGCCCAGGAAATCATTAACTCATTAACTCTGTCAGGTAGGCTTACTTTAGAGTCTAGGGAGTAGAAAAACATATTGGGTAAAGCTCTGTAACTCATTTCAGCATCACTAGGTGGTGGCCTCTAAACGCAAATGGGGTACGGTAATAAAAGACTACTGAATTCAGTCACAGCCTCCTGCATTAATTAGGCTGGTTCATCAAGCCTCGTATCCACTGTAATGAATGACATCCTATTTGGACACACCCAGTGTGGTACAGCATTTTGACTCAATGGGAAAGTGACCCCAGGGTTATTGAACACGTGGTATTTTCCTGCTGGGGTCGATTTGTCATTATGGTAGCCTACTCTGATCCCCTCTATGGTATTTTTTTATACAATGTTAGAAGTATTTCACTTGACTCTGGCAATAATTAGTTATAGGTTTGTTTTTAATTAATAACTTTACACCTATCTGTTTAAGAAGTTTACACTTATTTGTCTGAAAGGTGTGAAATAATGACTAATTACAAAAGAAATGTAATTTTCTATTTTATATTAAACAGGTATAATCTACTTAGGTGAGGCTAGGATGATTATAGTAATTTAAGACAAATACAGAATTAAAATACAATACACTAAAGAATTCTGGAGGGGTGTCATTTTACTATAGGGGGGGTTAGAATACCACTATAGTATAATGGGTCAATCTACCACAGGTGTCAGAATACTGTCTCACACCAATATTACAACTTACCAGTATATCAAATGCCCAGTAGTTACCGGTACATTTATATAAAAAAAAAAAAAAAAAAAAAAAAAAAAAAAAAAAGACTTTTCCCCCAAAGATAAAATGCTGTCCATATAATTTTCACTATTATACAAGTTCAGTATCAACATGCAATTGTTACTGGCAAAAATACAACTACATTAATGGCATACAGGATAACTTACAACTATAATGTACACAGCATGCAAAAACAGGGCAAGGATGATACTGGTGCAGTACTGCATTTTTCTATGCATTGTTATATACAGTACAGCACTTACCATTACGATCGTTGTTCGTGATGGTAACCCAGAAGTCGATGGTCTTCTCAGGGCCCAGCTCCTCGTAATCCCATTTCTTTTTAATCCGAACAGCGCCATTAGTGTCCACTTCAACCCATGGGTTGTCATCACGAATCTTGAATGTCTCCCACTGAATTTCCTTCTCCAGTTGGAACACCACCTTGCCCTCTGTGGCACCATCAGCCTCCGAGAAGACCAGTTCCTTGGTGTGACGCAGCTGTCCTCGCTTCACACGCTTTTTGGCACTGCGTTTGGACATGGCATGCTCAGGGTATGCGTCATATTCAATGTCATTGCTCTCACCGGTGAAAAGGGAGTCACTGGGGTAACGGAACTCAATGTGGGCCTTGGCAAGGTTGTCAGAGTACAGGGTGGGCTTGCGCTTGTCAAAGGCCTCCAATTCCAGCTCATAAACCATGGTTTCAGGAGGATCAATAAGCATGATCTCACCTGTTTGTGGCACAATAGTGAAGGTGTTGGAAGGGTATGCCAGACGATACACCACTTTGTCTCCATCACCATCATGTGCCGTAACACGGCCAATTTTGTCAAACCGTGAGACATTGAGAGGCACAAAGAAATAGAACATATTCTGGGTGAAGACTGGAGCATGGTCATTCATATCAAGGATGTGTACATTGATCTTGGCCTCTGCCATGTCCATGCCCTCCTTGTCATAGGCACGCAGCACAAGATCGTACAGATCCTGTGCCTCACGATCCAATGAGCGGCGAGTAACTATGGTAGGGATGCCCCCCACATGATGAAGAGCAAATACAGAGTGGCCACCCAGCAGCTCATACCTCACATCCTCTTCACCCATGGCCTCCAGCTCATCCAAACCCTGTAACTCAGTGCCTGCTGGCAGGTTCTCATACACAGATGCATCATACTCTTGCTTAAGGAAGCGCAGCATGGCTTGCCGGTCCTTGACAGACACCCTCACCATCACCACCTTTGTGTCACCATTGGAGAAACCAGTGGAAACCCTCAGAGTGACTACACGGCCAAGTAATGGATCTAAACGGGCCACTGTCATAACATCACCATTGTCCAGAACAGCAAAGTAATCTGAGTACTCACTATCCAGCAATTTATTCACTCTTTGGCCAGATTTTAACTTGATCTTGTGCACAATGTGGGCTGGAGCAACATCATTCGGGACGGCCACACTGTACATCACCTCTGGCAAGACCTCAGCAAACACACTTGCTGTGGCCGCTGCCAGCACCAGCGCCACACCCACACGCCTTAACAATGCACTGCGAAGCATCATTGTATCGCCCACCGCAACACTCCACTGCTACACTCCACAACACCTCAACAATCCAACATGCCACTTCATAGCCGGCAACCTGTAACACAAAGAAAAAGAGTCATCATCATGTAGGCCTTTCCTCAACCTTATTATACCCTACTAAGTGCAGCAACATATGCAATGGAAATGTCACCATCATGTAAGCATTGCCTCTGCCTTATTATAACCTACTCAATGCTGGATTAAGGATCTGTGGGGCCAGTAGTACTCAGCTGGCCGAGGCATGAAATATCGTTAATTTAAACATATACAGTAAGTATGTCAAGTTCCAGGTCAAGAGGGTGTGAGTGGCACTGACTGCTGTGTATGTGCTTTGCAATGATAGGGGTAAGGATGAAAAATATACATTTTGGGATCTGCTTAATGAGGTTATACAGGCACCCAGGAGTCACAGTGTTTGTAATGGGTGACACGTTATGGTAGAGATGACAGTGGTCCTGTATAAAATATACAGCGCTGAGTTGTTATGGAGTACCGGGGGAGGACAACGGAAGGCAACTGAGGACCATATGTCAGGAAAGGAGTTCATGTATTTGTAATTCATACTTTAAGCATAAAGATGCACACAAATACACACGGTAAAGAGGGAATGGAGACAGCGCTGAAAGAAGCCTGACTGATTAGGTCTACTGGTACGTGCTTGTTGAGAAATATGCATGGAAGTACTGCAATGCTGGTACATGGGTGATGTGAGGGTGATGCAGCAGTCTATATGATCAGAAGACTGTGATTTGCATGGATAAGCTGAGCGATGTAAGACAGAAAAAGAGAGCTGTAGAAGTGCAGTATGAGCAAAAGCTTGAAAGTGGAGAAGCTGAAATACAAATTGGCAGATGAATACAGGGCTAAAATAGTGAAGGAGTTGGAGTCACTGAAGTGGGATCAAATGGATTTAGACAACCTGTGGAATGTACATAAAGAATGTTCAGTTACAAATGCTGAAGCAGTGTATGGTGTCACAAGGTTAGCAAATATGAGAACAGAGGAAAAGAGGAAGTAGTTAGAGAATGCACAAAGGAGATTCAAATGAAAGAACAGAAGCATATGACGAGACTAGTAAAGAGAAAAAAGGAGGAGGTACCGGTAAGTGATGATCTTGGAAGAAAAATGGACACAAATTACTCTGAAAACAGGTAACTGTTCTGGTAGGAAGTGCAAAAATGTAAAAGTGAAAGTGGAAAAATAGCTATTAAACAGCAGAAATGAAGTTGGGAGCAGATGGACGGAATATTTTAAAGCTGATGAATGGAAATGGTGCTGGCAGAACAACTGTAAACATGACGAAGTTTGGTGGTGTGCAGAGAAGGAAGGCAATGCTTGGAAACATGACACTGGCAAAGTGACGAATGCTATGAAATGGCTGAAGAATGGAAACGCAGCAGGTGCTGAAGTGTATGCAGAGATGATTTAAGTGCTATGGAGAAAGTGAAATGACGTGTTTCTTACAGATATGTAAGAAAGCCTGGATAAGTAACACTACCAGTATAGTGTACACCTGTACAAAAATAAAAGAGAGTGATGTGATGGGGGTACAAAAATTATCGTGACTCTCAAGCCATGAGTGTTGTACGAATGGTATATGTATACATTATCAAAGACAAGTAAGGGATACATCAGATGTCATGGTGACAAAAAGGGTAGCATTAGGAGTGATAGAAGATGCATGGATCAAATATTTGCAGAGACAGTACAGACCAGGGGAAGGTTAGTGAGGTCTCTACAATACCGTATTTATGGCACTTATGGATCTGGAAAAAGCGCATAACTAGTTATATACAGGAGGATTATGGAGGATTCTCTACATGTATGGTGTCCATGGTAAGCCGGTGAGTGGCATTAGGAGTTGCAATGATTGTGAAGCATACATAAGGGTTGGTGGGCATCTAAGTGAATGGTTCATGATCAGCATTGGCTTGAGACAAGGCCTTGTCATGTACCCATAGTTGTTCATGTTAAAACATGAGTAGCCTATTGGCATGAGGGATGGCACTGGTAATGAATGGTGAAGGACAGCGTATTGGTACTGGGTACAGTATTTTAAATGTGATGTAAACAAATGATAGTGTTGTTTGCAAATATAATGAACTCTCAATTATCCAGCGTAATTCAACCAACCCCTATGCCAAATAAAGTGAAACTCTGGCTATTGCATAATATCCCTCCCCACTGGCTCAACATTCTGCATCAAGCTGGATACTGTACTGTTACTATCTGCCTCGACCTTCCATCCGAAAAACTTTCCCATGAGTAAGAGATGAAAACTAAGCATAAAGTACTACACAGTAACAATACTGTACAATAATACAGTGCCAGCTGGCGACCACATACGAGCCAGTTGATACACCTTGCAGCCAGATATTGCATAGAACCGAACCACAAGTTACTTCCCGTTTCAATGCCGGATGTTGCATGGGCTAGTTTTGCCAGATATGTATTGCTTACATAGACCTGAGACAAAAAATGCTAGATATTGCGAAGATGGATAATTGAGAGTTTGGTACACTGTAGCAGAGCCTTCTAGATGTTTCTGAGCATCAAGCCTTGAAAGTAACTATAGCTGCAAGCAAAGTGATGGGTGTTGAGAGGTGACTCCCTGTGTGATGTTACAGTGAACAGAGATTTGAACTGGTGAGAGCTGAAGTACCTTTGTGATGTAAAAGAAAATGAGAGGTTAACGTGCAAAACAAGTGGAAAGCAAAGCACCTGGTGCTATGAAGGCCTTGAAAAGAAGCTGAGGCCCGAGTGTGGTGACTGTGAGAGGCTCGCATGAAGGAGTTTTTGTGCCTAACATACAAGTGTGCGACTCATGTAACCTGATAATTAAATTTAAAAACCTGGTGCCACAACTCAGTCATGTGGTGTTCCAAAATAAGCATGAAAATGATAAGTAAAAAATAGATGCAGTGTAAATAGGACTGTTGGGGAATGTGTGTTATGTGCAGAGTGGTTAAGATTAGGAATAACATGATTCATGAAAGATGTGGAATAAGAAAGTCTGAGGACACCAATGTTAAAGCTTGGATGGTACCATATGGTCATGTGAAGAGAATGAATTTGAACAGTGGCGAGAAGGGTTTATCTAAGCAAATCTGATAGTGGGTGAAGGTGTGGTGGGAAAAGGTGGGCAGATAATGCATGATAATGAGAGAAATTGAGGCTCTTGAGGACAGGAAACTGACAAAAAGTTCTTGCTGGTTGGATTAATTTTGTGCAGTGTGTTTGACCAGGGTTTGGCCGCACAGTTCCTTAACTGGACAGTCATCAGATTGACCGTTGGACTGGTAAATGTAAAGCTATGTGCAGAATGAGTTAGGCCTATCAGGTGAGGCCAGGATTCCAGATGCTTGACTGGTGAGTGAATGGGAATGTGGCCCATTCAACTGGGCACACTCTGACTTGTAGAGCCTATACCTCATTTTAAAATTTTATCAAGCTCATCCTGGTTCTCTGAACCCTACCTCATCTCATCCTAGGGTGGAAAAGATCTGTATGATAATGATACTTATATTTTATCATCCATCCATCCATCATCCAATCCTACATTGCCCCATGAGGAGCGTAGGAGCCCGGGGCTAGGCAGTTGGTCCCGACATTTAGGATGAGAGTGAACCCATATCAAAAATTATTTTGCCTCTTAATGTGTGTCTGGTGTACAATGCCTTAAATGTGGAACACAGCATAAGCTACAGTCTACTAACAGGTTCACCTGGCACAGTTATATCAACAAGCTGGTCAACAGAAAAAATACAGCTATGTAATACACAAGATACCAGTTACTATTACTAAGACATATAATTATGACAGAACATTCATGAAATGTTTCAGAAAAAAAAAAAAAATCGAAACTAAGGCAGAAAATTATGACAAGGAACATTCATGAAATGTTTCAGAAAAAAAAAAAAAAATCGACATCAAAACTCAAAGTTGTCCATTAACTACTGTAGTGTAGCCTACTCTCCCATGCTGTCCTTTAGCTCTACATCTGAGGCATGGTTCTATACGGTACGGTAGTTGAAAAGTCTGGTACTGACAGGTTTTGCTGAAAATTATGAAAATGAAACCCAAAATGCACAAACACTACAGTATTCATCAGGAAACAAAACTGAAAATTTATTACGGTGCCATTGGCTGGATACCGCACTGTAACTAAATAAATAATAAAACTCTACCTTCATGTGAAAACTGAGCAACTGAAAGGAAACAAATGACACTGAAACAAAGTCGGCAATTCCACACTGCCACTCAAACCAAGCCAGTATTACCACACTACCACTAAAACCATACCGGTACAGTACCGTACGAGTATACGAGTATTAGCTACCTGAAACCACCTTTACGAGTAATAGCTACCTGAAACCACCTTATCTGTCTGAGCCTAGCCGCCACCTACGACTTACTTCTTCAGCTACTTTTCTTTTCTTTTCTTTTTTAGGAAATGGCTCTCGTATAAACTAAACTTTACTGTCGGCGTTTCTGGGTTTCCAGAATGTTCAGTTAAACTGGCATGTCAACGGAACCTACTAGTACATACTAAAGTTCCGTCGAGGCCGGAAGGAAACTGATCTAACAACATAATCACCGGATCCTGTGGCCAATACAATTTTACCTAAGCAGCCTGATCCTGTAGCCAATACAATTTTACCCAAGCAACCTCACCAAATGGACTTTTTCAACTATCTAGCTATCTAATGCCAGACGCCTCAATCCCGTTAAGGGGTGGCCACAAACAAATCGCCTCCATGTCGCGCTGTCCAATGCCACTTCACTGCCTTGCTCCCAGCTCACATACCCTTCTCTCATATACCTCTCCACTCTATCCCTTCATCTCATCCTCGGCCTCCCCTTCTCTCTCCCCCTTTTCAACTGAATTTCATGGCTGACTCATTTTCCTCTGTTTTGTTTGGTAAGATCCCTGGCTTTCATTACTTAAACCAGCCTCGAAGTCTTTTCCCGATTACCCTGATCTAACCAAACTTTTATAATGTTCAAGTAAGATCAAATGATACTTTGGTTCAATCAAGGCTTGCATTCAGTTGGTCTGTCATCACTAATGAGGAAAACACGCCAGCGGAAACTGATGAGAAAAGCTATGACGAGAAATAATCGTCCTATATATATATATATATATATATATATATATATATATATATATATATATATATATATAAAGCTCTAGGGGATGCATTCACTAGTTTCTTAACCGATTACTGTACCCCAATAAATGAAGGTGCACAATACTTCAATCTTATAACTCATGATCGTGTTTTTTTTTTTTTTTTTTTTTTACTTATAACTCACCGAGTCCGAATGAGCCTAGGACCACAATAACTACTTTCTTCAGACAACTACAACCCTCAGAATGATCTCGTATTGAAAGGGTTAATGAAGGCTATACTTGGCTGCTCAAATTAAAAAAAAAAACTACCCTCATTAAAATGTCATGTACCGTACGTCCCTGGGCTACGGGGTTAAAAAAAAAAATCAGATCTAAATGTGTAGTGCAGGTGATGTAGCTACCTTAAAAATAAAAGTACCAGTACACAAATACCGTCTTATACTCAGCTCAACCCGAGTATTCATTCTTATTCTTCCACTACCACAATAATTCTGCTCAAGAAAGATCTCTAACTTCGTATCGAAGAACTGTTAATTATTTCCTCCACTTCGAAGTCTACGCGGTGTAAAATTGTCTGACTAACAAAAATAATAAAAGAAGACATTCTGTCTTCGAGGGTAAGAAGAAAATAATCATTGGCAGAACGAAAAAAAAAAAATATGAATACAAATCCTGCTATTTATGCTAAATCTAGTTTACTGTGACCAAACCTATACAATAAACTTGGCAACATTCCTTGTTGTACGTCTTTTAAAACATTATAATTTTAGTGGGCAACTAAAATTAAAAGAATCAAAAAACAAAATATAGCAGAGGATGTATTACCAAGCATATTTTAAATTAACCACTCTTGTAAATCTATATATATAAAGAGGCACTGTTTTCCAAACTCGCCTACTGGCATACAAACAATGCCGGTGTGTTATGGTCTATGTTATCTTAAAAAACCGTTCCAAACTGACTCGCATATATATATATATATATATATATATATATATATATATATATACTACGATCCCACTTTTTCTGATTAGGCCACAAGGAAACATGCCGGATTACAGTATATAGGTCTAAGTATACCAATCATTATATAAATTTCTACAAAAAGAGACACCTACACAAAACAAATCACCTTTAGTCAATGAGAATACCCACAGGTACGGTATGGTTTAGAAGGTAGCAATACAGGAAATACTGATATCGATAGACCGGTACAATTTTGAAACTTTCTGCATTATATCAGTAAAAATGTAATTTCCTTTCATTGAGAACACTGATAGACACACCTCACCACTGGGGGCTTTGTACCTGTGCTGGTCATCACACAAGCCTCCACAACGGTAAAGATGCCAACAGTAAATATCACCTACAAGGGACTTCCACAGGTCAGAGTTCATTTATATCATAAGAGGATTAACAATGATTAAATATCATCAACTGTGCTGTGATTGGCTACACCGTAGTATTCCTTACCCTACCTTTACAAGTGTTCTCCCTTCCACAAATTACAAGGTGACAACCTCACCAGGTACGAAATCTATTCTGCCGCCACTTCGAAAAATGTTTGTACTATTTTTTTAGTTACCTGGTAATACAGGGACTGCAAGTATGCATGGTCCCACTCCTCATACATTTCTACTTTGAAATATTACAACAATGCATTTAAAAAGTCCCACTTACCACAGATTTAGCTAAAATAATCCAAGAGCGCTGCACTACACCCAACCACAACACTCAACCATGACCGTTTGAAGCTCACTGGCTGTTCTTACCACCCTCTACCTCCCCGCACGGCGCAGGTGCACACCGCTCGTCATACACAACACTTATTGCACCTCGAATCCTTCATTCATATCAAGAATTACTTTGTACATATTTATTTCGTATGTGATTTGGCCACGTGGTTTGCTCTAGCCAACTGTTGGGCATCGCAGGAGCCACAGGAAATAGAGATAAGATAAAGTAAGAAACTCGCATCGATTGTTGCCGGTGCGCATGTGCCAAGTACGCGCAAGACAACTCATTGAGGTATTTTATTTATCCTAAACGCTCATTACATTCAAGCATTTTGCAGCTAAATAACAAATAAATAAATTATAGAATTATTTCATGACGACTTTTACTGCTATAAACGGAAAACAAAAGTTACAGAGCGAACTATACTGGGGTGGAGGAGCGCGGATAGTAAGAGCTACTATGGAGGGGAGTAGGGAAGGGGAGGGGCGAGTGAGGTGCAGAGGCTGGGAAGCTGAGACCTCAACACCCGGATCAAAGACCTGCGGGCACCTGCTGCTCCACACGCGATGCATACTTCTATGGGACATATCTTTTATGAGCCTTCTGAGGATCTAGAAGTTGTGCAGAATAGTCAAATAAGGACAGCAGAGCTCATACGAAACACGTCAAGTTAAAACTATGGTTAAACTCTTTGTTCATTGAAAATGATGCAGTGTATGTTCTTCGCATTCGGTAGCGTTCCAATTCTTAGTAATAGTTAATTCTTTGTGATACTAACTAGTTTGTTTTCTGTTACAGTCCAGGGAAGCCAAGGAGTCGTCCCTACGACTACTGAATTTGGCGGATTCTTGAGGACTGTATGCTAGCTGCGTAATGAATAAATACTGTTTTACTGTAACCATATGCTTTCATCTGTTTTCAAAACTCTCTGAATAAAAATGTCTTTACTATTGTTATTTTAGCTGAAGATTTTTAGAAAGTTTGCAGTACTGGAGACCCATGAGTGGGCAGTAAAGTGGTGTTTGCTAATGAAATGACCCGCTCGAGTAAAATCGGGTTTATTTCGTCATTTAAAACCCAGCATAACTCTAAGATTATTTTGACAAGTAGCTGTCACACGTAATATCACAACTAAAATCAACCCCTTCGAGATCGAGGGCTCGCGAAGAGCCGGTGGTGCCGTCACGTTACCATGACAACGATCTGCTGGTTCCAAACAAGCATCCGACTCTGCTGTTTGTACAATATCGCCTCGTTTCATCTGGGAGGAAGGAAATCACTGTAAGTGCGGAAACCATTATAATGTGTTCGTATATCAGCCCTCTCGTACACTAATGGTGTAATAATGGGTAAAGCTAAGACTAGCATCAAAGAGGCCTACAAAACTACAGCATCTCGAATGGGTCAGGTTTGAATTGAAACTTAGGTCTCACTACCTGTTAGCTATTTTATGGTAATACCTATTTGCTATTTTATGGCAATATTTATCATTGCTGGCAGAAATAGTTTCTTATTCAGTTTTTTTTTTTTTTTTTTTTTTTCAAAGCTTGAGTCGGTGAACATATTTTGGTTGGCACAAATTCTAGACAGCATACTGGAATTCAGTATATTATAAAATTGAAAAAAAAAATGCAAGTTAAGCAGTAACTTACAGTCTAGCAGATGCTGTAGAACCATTTCTATCTATCTATCTATAGCCCGACGCCCTAATCCCGCGAAGGGTGGCCGCAGACAAAACGCCTCCAAGTCGCTCCGTCACCCACCATTTGACTACCTTCCTCCCAACTCACCCCCGCCTCCCTCATATACCTCTCAACTCCATCCCTCCACCTCATCCTCGGTCTACCCCTCCCTCTCCCTCCCTCCACCTCACCTACATACACCCTCTTAGTCAGTCTTTCATTCTCCATTCTCTCCACATGTCCAAACCACCTCAGTGTAATTCTCCTAATTTTCTCAACCACATCCACATCCACCCCACAACGTTCCTTCACTTCTTCATTCGTCAACCTGTCCCTCCATGTCACTCCACATGCTCCTCTCAAGTAACTCATTTCCACTGCTCTCTCTCTTGACTTGTCCTCCTCTTGCAAGGTCCACGTCTCGCTTCCATACGTCAGGGTAGGGATCACAATACTATCATGCAGTGACTTCTTCCATAGTCACCTCCCTATTTCTCATCACTGCTTTCAGTGAACCAACAACCTTCCTTCCCTGCTGTACCCTTTCACGCACTTCATCCCCCAAAGTTCCATCCTTACTCATCACACTACCCAAGTACTTGAATGCACTCACATTCTCCATATCTTTACCATCCAACCTCACTGTACGCTTTGTGACTTCATTCCTTTCAAACACCATAACTTTACTTTTGTTTGCATTAACTTGAAGCTTCCTCCTCCTACACACTGTCCCAAATTCATTCACCAGACCTTGCAACTCCCATTCATCTTCACTCAACAATACTGTATCATCAGCAAACAGTAACACCGGAATCTTCCAAATCTCACCCTAATTCATTAGAGCCACCCCTACATCCACTGCCCTACCTTGCACCTCCTTTACAACCCCATCCATGTATATATTAAACAGCCATGGAGACATCACACAACCCTGTTTCATTCCCACATTGAGATCAAAGAATTCACTCAGCTCACCATCCACTCGCACCATAGCCCTAGCTCCTTCGTACATACTCTTCACAGCACTCAACAATTTCCCCTCCACTCCATATATTCTTAATACCTTCCACATACCGTGCCTATCTATTGTGTCATAAGCTTTCTCCAAGTCCATGAGGGCAGCATACACTTTCTTTCCCTTCTCTAGATACTTCTCCACTAAACATCTTAGAACAAATATCTGATCTACACACCCTTTTCCCTGCCTAAATCCCCCTTGTTCTTCTCCAACTAGCTCCTCTGTCATACGCCTAATCCTATCAATGAGTATTCTACTATATATTTTACCAGTCACACTTAGAAGGCAAATATCTCTATGGTTACCACATACTTCTCTCTCCCCTTTTCCTTTGTATAAAGGAACAGTTATACCTGATTTCCAGTCCTCTGGAACCCTTCCCTCTTCCCAGGCCAATCTACACAACTTCCATATCCACTCCACAACACTCTCACCCACATACCTCAGCATTTCACCACACACTCCATCAATTCCTGGGACTTTTCCCAATTTGATCTTCTTCATCGCTTCCACTACTTCCGCCCTACTGATCTCTTCCTCCCTCCTCTCATCTCTTCTTCTCCCAGCCATTCCCCAACCACTTATACTCACACTGCTCTCACTCTCTACATTCAGCAAATCCTCAAAGTGCTCCTTCCATCTCCTCAATTTCTCTCTCTTCTCCACCAACAATCTATTATTCCTATCTTTCACTCCCCTACTATTTCCCCTTTCACACTGCCTAACTTTCTTTACCTCCTTTCAAAACAATTTCTTACTCTCCCTCCATTTCACACTCAGATTCCTCCCAAACTCTTCATCCACTTTCCTCTTACTCTCCTTCACCAGTCTCTTCACCTCCCTTCTCCTGCTCACATATACCTCTCTCTTCTCTCTCTCATCTTCTCCCCTGCCTCTACACGCTAACCATTCACTATATGCCTTCTTCTTTTGTTCCACAGCTCGTTTCACCTCATCATTCCACCATGCTGTCCCTTGCACACCCTTGCATCTCCTCCTCACTCCACAAACCACCTCACATGCTGCACCTATCTCTTCCTTGAATATCTTACATACGTCTTCCACCCCTTCCATCTGCTCTAGCTCATATCTTCCCAATCTTTCTTCCACTATGCTCTTATACTCTGCCATTTTCTCACTATCTTGCAAATTCTCCACTCTTCTCACAGGAGCTGTTTCCTCCTGTCTTCATCTTCGTCTCCGCAACCATTTTCTTTGCAGCTTTACCTTGGCCATCACTATAGTAGCCGCAGCGAGAAATGAACGCTGTGGTGGGGCAGGCGGGATGACCGGGGATTCCCCCACTGTAGCCATATCCACATGTCACCGACCATCGGCCACCGCTGCAGCCCCGCTCCATGATCCTTACCCTGTGTCTCTGGCTTTCTCTTTCTCTCTCGGTTTCTATATAAACTGGTGTATTTCCGAAACTAATTATGAAATTATTATGACTTTTGTTCCACACCACCACTGAGGTAAAAATCAAGGAGAGTTTTCTGTATAAAGGTTTCCCTCCCCTTGTCTGAGGGCAGGTCAGTTCTGGCGAGTGTATAATTATAGGTCAGGCGGAGGTATCGGCAAGGTCGCACTCCCCCGCTCATATGCCACATTTAGGAGGGTCCGAGACTCCTTTCCCCCACCCTCTCCACACTCTTGCATCCAACACTTGTCTTCTCATTCGCTCATCCACACACACGTAGTCTATCATTGCCTTTCGTTCAACAAGTTCACCATCCATCCTCCTCATTACTCTCCATGTATACCGGTGGATCATCTTATGCCGAAAGTAGGTGTTGGCTATTGCCAACCCCTTACCAGCACAGATGTCCACCAAAGCACTACCATTCCCATCTACTTCAGCTGGCACACCCCACTGACCAACCACTCCATCCACTCGTACATTCCCAACATTGCCATTCATTTCTCCAATCAAAAGCACTCTCTTGCTCCTCTCAGATTTGTCCATACATGCTTCTACTCTCGCCCAAAACTCATCTTTCACTCTTGCCACTCGGTCCTCTGTCAAAGCATACACACATACAATTGCCCACGCTTGTATACCTACTTTCATCCTCACCCATACAATGCTTGCACCCACTGTTCCATACTCTCCTATATTCTCCTTCCACTTCTTGCATATCATCAGACATGCTCTCTCTCTTGCCCTCTCATTCTCATTAACTCCCACACATACAGTATACCTAAACCATATTCCCATTCTCTCACCCTTTCACCTGACCATTTAGTTTCAGTCCATCCACATATATCCACTGTTGCATCCTCAAGCACCTGAACAATCTCTCTCTCTTTCACTTCATCATTCACTCCTCTTACATTCCACGTTCCCACCCTCAGAATGTCCTTTGTCCATTCCTAAGTCGTCAATGTTTGGTCCCCTGGTCCGAGGCGCTTTATTCGCTTGTTTAGTTGGTTCTTTTTACGGGGTGGGGCACTAACCCACCACCAACCCTTTTAGTCGCCTCGTTCGACAAGCAGGGATACTGGGGGAGTATTCTTGAAACCCCCCTACCCCCAGGGGGTAACAGATAAGGTGAGCATTACATAAGAATTAACAGCCTTTGATGTCATGTGCAAAAGTGTCAGTTTGACTGGCTTGTTGGTTACAGAGAAATTCAGATGTTTAGCCTAATGGGAGCGCAGGAGTGGAAGAAGTGAAATGCGAGGGAGGGTGGTTGGGAGGTCCTTGTGGAGACGGACGTTGTATGAAGTGCATCATCAGCAAGGAGCCGAACTGAGGGCAGAAAAAGGGTGGGGTAGGCATCAAGGCATGTGTGGGACAGGCTGGGGCGTTGTATGAGTGGTGAGGCAGGGACGTAGTATGCAAAACTGTTTGGGCACAGAAAAGGTAAAAATTAAAGCATTCTCATAGCAGAATAACAGGAGAGTGAACACGTGTCACTCATATCATGCATTTCTCCTGGCCGGTAACAAGGCGCCCTGTGTCTGCAGGGGTAATGAAGATTGTTTTTAATACATCTGAATTTCCACCAGCAACACTGCCTTTAGACAGCACCTACAGGATATACATAAGGTGTGCCTTTTCTGCTTTACCCGACTATTCACTAACATTAGGGAGAGTTGGAATCCCGGTGGAATATGGTGCCATGGTCTTGGAGTATGACAGTGATACCCAGTTGTTTCCTTTCTCAATCCCCTCAGACGAAATTTTAACATCCGTGGCCCCTGTCTACATCCTGTTTTGAAGTGGCATATAAAGCAAGTTCGCTCGAATGAGCATGCTGGATATAAAGTTTTAACACTGGAGTAATTTAGAATAGACTCATTGCATGCAGGCAGAAAGCTCAAACTGAACCAAGTACACAGTGATACGGCTTATATTACTCAGGAGCTCTATTGATTTTACGTTCTACCACCAACTGAGATTACACCAAGGCCATAGAAGAGACCAACTTTTAGTTTAATGCTCAGCAGCTTAAAAAAAAAAAAAAAAAATCACTTCTCACAGACAGGTATATGAGGCTGATTAACATCCAGGTAGCCAGTTTACTGATAACAGAGTTGCGTCACATTCTCATACAAAGCTGGTCTCCCCAGTGAAACATTGGCTAAAGAGTCACTCAGAAGTTCTAGTTCATTTGCATTGTCTGTAGTTTTTTCTTTTTTTATGCCAGGAAGAAGGAACCAAAGGCCACGAGCCCGCAATAATGTTCCTTCCAAGAGAAAAACAAAATACAAGAGAGAGCCAAATTTAAGATCCGATCATTTTGAGATGCCTGGACACACTGCATTTGAAAGACTGGAGATCACAGGAAGCAGGAAATACAGACAGAGGGAGACAGTTCCAGAGTTGACCTGTTGCATAAATGAAGGACTGGGAGTAACGGTTAACTCTTGCATTAGAGTGACGAATAGAAAAGGGATGAGAGTGTGCTGTTAGATGGGTGCTGTGCGCCCGTCGTAGAGGTGGAGGAATGCAAGCAGACAGTTCAGAGGAGCAGTGACCATTGAAGTAACGATAGAAAAGAGATAAAGATGCAACAGTGCGGCAAAGAGACAGAGGTTGAAGGGAGCCAGTAAGAGGAGGAGAGTTAATGAGATGAAAAAGGGGGATTTAATCCCCGAGCTAGGCAACTATGGCCATAGAGCCCAGCTAGGTTCCAGGAGCACGCTACCACTCCCGGCACGACAGTCCCGGGCGAGGCTCGAACTCGCAATCCCCCGATCACGATTCAGATGCTCTACCACTGAGCCACCGTGTCCCCAATGAGATGGAAAACATTTGACTCCACCCTATTGAGAAGAGCTGTATGTGGGGAACCTCCCCACACATGCGAGTTGTACTCCACACAGGGGCAGATAAAACCCGTGTGTAGAGTCAACAACTGTGCAGGGGTAAAGAAGGTACGGAGCCGGCTTAGCACACCTTCTTAGAAACAGATTTTACAAGAAATGTAATATGATCTTTCCAAGATAAGTCCCGAGTGAATGAAACCCCAAGCATGTTCAAGAATGATGCAGGATTAAGCTGAATATTATTAAACATTAGTGGGTACACCTGTGGAAGATTTTGTCTGGTTGATAGGTGTAAGAACTGAGTCTTTGATGCATTAAATACAAGATTATTTTTACCCCAGTCAGAGATACGAGCCAAGTCAGACATTAGGTGTACCATAGCCTCATCCCTTGTTTGCTGAAGTAACTGCTGAGATGGACGTTGCAGGAACCGAATGGAAAGGTGAAGGGTGGAGTCATCAGCGAACGAGTTTTATAGGATTAGACGTACAGCTTAGAAGGTCATTGATGAATAAAATGAAGAGAGTTGGTGATAGGACAGAGCCCTGAGGAACACTACTGTTGATAGATCTAGGAGAAGAATGATGGCCGCCTACAACAGCGGCTATAGAACGACCAGAGAAGAAGCTATAGATGAAGGCACAGATAGAAGGATAGAAACAGATAGAGGGCAGTTTGGAAAGTAAAGATTTATCCCAGACTCGATCGAAAGCCTTTGAGATGTCAAGTGCAATGGCAAAGCTTTCGCCAAAGTCCCGAAAGGAGGATGACCAGGAGTCTGAAAGGTTGGTGAGAAGATCGCCTGTGGAGCGTCCCTGACGGACCCCACACTACGATTAGAAAGAAGGTTGTGATAGGAAAGATGCTTTAAAATTTTTCTATTAAGAATTGACTCGAAAACTTTTGAGATACAGGATGTTAAAGCAATTGGACAATAAAAAGAGGGTCGGGAATGGTCACCCTTCTTTGAGGCCGGCTGAATGAGAGCAAACTTCCAGCAAGAAGGAAAGGTACAAGTTGATGGACAAAGGCGAAAGAGTTTGCCTAGGCAGGGTGTAAGCACAGAAGCACAGTTCTTGAGAACAACAGGAAGAACTCCATCAGGGCCATATGCCTTGTTAGTATTGAGGCCTGTGATGGCAGAAAATACATCAGCTGAAGAAATTTTAATGTCAGCCATGAGGAAGTCAGAGGGAGGAGGTGATGGAGGAACAGCACCGGAATCATCTATCTATCTATCTATTGCCAGACGCCACAATCCCGTAAGGGGTGGCCATTTGACTTTGAGTTAGTTGTTTTACGGGGAGGGGCACTAACCCTCCACCAACCCACTTGTTGACACGTAGGGAACACGTATGGTTTGGTTATATGGTTACCACCCAGCGTTGTAAGTGGTTTCCTGGCTTACAGGAAACCATTTGGCTTGTCACTCAATGTAAAGCTCCTGTAAAGGAAAGAAAAGCAATAAGAAGTGACAGGAAAGATGGGAGAAATAGGAAGAGAGGTGGACAGGCACAGAATAAGGTGGAATTGGAGGAGAAAGTCTGAGTGAAGAGATCTGCTTTATCAGTAGAAGAAATAGCTACAGAACCATCAGAGTAGAAAATTGGAGGGAAGGATGATGAGGTAAAGTTGTTAGGAAGGTTTTTGGCAAGGTGCCAGAAGGAGCGGGAAGAATTCGAGTTGGAGAGTTGAGAGCATTTAGTAGAAATGAAATTATTTTTAGCAGAGTGAAGAACAGACTTAGTACGATTCTGGGCAGAAACATAAAGATGATGTGATTCAGGGGTGGGTTGGCTCCGGTACCTTTTATAGGCCCTCTCCTTGATGTGGACAGCATTAGAATAAGCGTGATTAAACCAAGACTTTCTTGCGTTAGACAAAGGATATGAGAAAGAAATGTCTGCTTCCATGCCTGAGAGAATAACCTTCGTAATGTGCAAGGCACACTCAGATGGCTCCCGGCCATGGAAACAATAATTATTCCGAGGAAAATCAAAGTAGTACTACCTGAGGGCCTCCCAATCCGCAGCTCCAAAGTGCCACAGACGACGTTTCTTTGGAGGGTCCACAGGCCGTACCAGAGCGATAGGACAGGTTAAAGTGATAAGGTTGTGATCGGAGGAGCCCAATGGAGAGAAAAGATTAACAGTGTAAGCAGAAGGATTAGTTGTGAGAAAGAGGTCAAATATGTTGGAGCTCTCTCCAAGGCGATCAGAGATACGGGTAGGGTGCTGTACAAGCTGCTCTAGGTCATTAAGGATAGAAAAGATGTAGGCTTGTTCACCAGGTGGATCAGTGAAAGGAGAGGAGAGCCAAAGGTGGTGGTGAACATTGAAATCTCCTAAAATGGGTATTTCAGAGATAGGAAAAATGGATAGAATGTCTTCCATCGTAGAAGTAAGATAGTCGAAGAATTTTTGATAGTCAGTAGAATTAGGGGATAAGTAAACAGCACAGATATATTTAGTCAGAGAATGACAGGAAAGCCGAAGCCAGAGTGTAGAAAATTCAGAAGAATCGAGTTCAGGAACACGAGCAAGATAAGTTGTTGCGTATATATACACAACAGCCACCTTCGGCTTTGAAATGAGTATAGAGAAAGTAGGAGGATACAGAAAGGGGTTTGCTGTCAGTTGCCTCAGACAGCTGAATCTCAGTTAGAAAGAGGTGAGGTTTAGAGGAGGAGAGGTGGTGCTCAACAGAGCGAAAGTTAGAGAAAAGACAGCGAATGTTGCAGAAATGAAGAAGTCAGACAGTGGTTCCAGGCAGCTCAAGTCGTCACCGGGAGAGGGGCGGATGGTGGGGGCATTTATGGTCCCTCCCCCTGGGGACTCCGAGGCTGAGTGTTGAATACCCATGATTTTTATTTATGAATTTTGGAAAAGGAAGTGAAGTGTGTACTGTGCATGTAGTTTGGTTTAGATAGAGAAACTAGTATTGGAGAGCATGCTGGCCTACTCTCTGTTACTGAGACACTGAAAAGGTTCAGCATAGGGGGATAGTCAGGAACTAGTCCTGATGGCTGATGAAACGGGAGCTCCAGCACTCCCTGTCATCATCTTTCCATCCACCTCAGGAGTACTGCCCTCCGCACGATATAATTAATGAAATTATTCCTCAGATATCTGGTCTAAGGAAAATTATTGTGAAATTGTGTCGCCAGCCACTCGATATACCTCAGATTACCCCATTGCCCTGCTGGGAAACACGCCAAGGCCATGAGGCCACGGTCCCTTTTACGAACCACTGGTTTAGGATTAAATGATTTGTGGCGTCCACCCTTCTTTCACCTCGTCATTGACAAACATTAATATGAACTATAAGGTGCTACCTGGACTTGCGCACTGCTTCAGCACTGAGGTGATAGAGACAGCAGCCACGCAAAAAAAAAAAAAAAAAAAGTAGAAGCAAAAAGAAAATTACATTATCACTTTACCAACATTCCAACCGATCGTCCTCCTTTTCCTACATATCCTCCACACCTCTCAGGTCGATGGTTGTCACCCACCACACCAAGCCACCCACCACAACCAAGCCACCCACCACAACCAAGCCACACACCACAACCAAGCCACACACCACAACCAAGCCACACACCACAACCAAGCCACCCACCACAACCAAGCCACACACCACAACCAAGCCACACACCACAACCAAGCCACACACCACAACCAAGCCACCCATCACAACCAAGCCACCCATCACAACCAAGCCACCCATCACAACCAAGCCACACATCACAACCAAGCCACACACCACAACCAAGCCACCCATCACAACCAAGCCACCCATCACAACCAAGCCACACACCACAACCAAGCCACACACCAATCAACCCACTGCAACCAAGCTAGCCACTGCATTAAGACTTCAATGACAGGGCATGTGTTTGGTGGAGACTCGATGGCTTGGCATTCCGTCTGGATATGAATGTCCATCTCGCAACAATGTGTGTGTGTGTGTGTGTGTGTGTGTGTGTGTGTGTGTGTGTGTGTGTGTGTGTGTGGATAATAGAATCGGCCAATCAGTGGCGGCTATTACGCCAGAACTGGTCCAGGGGGTGGGGGAACGATAGCATCCACCTTTGAGTCATACAGATAGATAGATAAAAACAAAGACATACAGATCTTTTAAAACTATATTCCTGCTGTTTTCTCTACGTCTAAAATACATCTTTAATGAAACATATTTATTAGAAGTGTCTTCATCAACTGAGTTGAAGAACACATGGAAGAGGAGGAATATGAAGGGAATACAGAGACTGGGATGTATGGCGTGTGAGGCTAACTGGAGGCTCTTCGGCCATGTAGATACCTCTTGGAGGGAGTTCCCTTGAGGACTAATTCATCAGAACTAGAAATATAAAGTAATTGGGCTCCATCTACATCACCCTAGTATTTATCTGGAGATTCTTCACGTGTAAATGGTGACGACCCTAAAATCTGACAAATTGTCCTCATTCATTTTATTTTTTTGAAATATATCCAGTTACATATAGCTGAAATAATTATTTCGGCATATTACGTAAGCAGTTACTTGATTGATTATTACAGGAAAACTTTTTGTGGAGATTAACAGACCGCAGCATATGTATTCAGATTCATTTCATGTTGCCAGTGTTGCATAGTATACTTATAATGAGTTCACGACGAATTACTGGGAGGACAGGATACTCGGTTGCACAAAAAAAAAAAAAAAAAAAAAATCGAGAGCGAAAACTGCCCCCCATGCCCCACACTTGGCGCGCCCTTGGTGGCGTGGCAAGAATAAAATGGCTTAGATTTTTGTTGTCACGGGGTGAGATATGCAATGTTGTGTTGGGTGACGTAGAAGGGATCAACCCATCCACATAAATACATACATGCTAACTGTAATACATCTTGATAAATTGGTGTAACAGCATACGCTTTACATAGCATTAAATAAAAGACATTTTAATGAAGAACGTTAGGCCACCTTCTTGAATTTGATGATGTATTTTACTGATTTTTTTCTCACTACTTTCAAACTTTTTTTTTTTTTTTTTTTTTTTTCAACTTGGGAAAGACCTCTCTCACTGAAGGTGTTAATTAGGGCATTACTAACCTCTCCAGTTCGAGAAAGTTTCTCCTAAGATAAGGAAAACAGTTTGGAGGTAACCAAAATAATGGAAGGCATTAATATATATATATATATATATATATATATATATATATATATATATATATATATATATATATATATATATATATATATTTGCTCCAGGGTTATGATTTAAATATATCAGTTTAAAAAAAGAGTAAAAGTCATGATATAATTTTTAAACATTGTAACCTATAAATAAAATTCGTCAATTTTGTTTCGAGATTTTTGTGGGCAATATGGTTCACGTGGATATTACACACTTACTTAGGATGTAACATACTAGGCCTGTTTCATTTTAACTACTGTACTATTATACCGGTACATTTTAACACTGCCGGGTCAGTATTTTTAAACTGCCGGGCATGTATACAAATGGCCTTCTGCCCTGCCTGCAGTTTTTCTGTACCGATCGTGTCACACAGTTGCATCATGTGTATTTTTTTCTTGCACTGGTCTTGTCACGAGGTTATGTCATGTTTAGCTGCTCTAACCTAAAAGAAAATGTAATGAATGTTCATGGGCAATTATTTACAGCTACTGTATCATCAGCAGGAATTAAAGAATGTCAGTTTTTGCCTTTGTACACTAACGTAAGAAATCGCCTAGGATGAAAAGGCATCAAAACTAGTTACTGTACGTAAACATTTTATCAATCTTTCACCTCGGGGGCGTGGGATTTCCAAATTTCCCATCGAAATTAGCCTTTTACTTGTTGGTAGTATTCGCACCATATATCCTTGACAGTTGTATTATGTTACCTGTGAAAGCTTTATACAGTATACAGACTTAATAATACATACCGGGTAAGTACCCCTGAAATTTACCATTGGCACTTTGCTCCCTCTCAAAAGCTCCCAAAGCATTTTTTTTTTTTTCTAGTGGCATACCGGGGCTGTCAGATTGCTCTGGTGGAAGTGGGTGTTCTTTGCAGTAATTAGGTTATATTATAGGCTAAACTAGAGTTAGAACTGTGACTGAATTATGGCCTGATAGGTACTGGGGTTTTCGAGGTTAAATTTATGGCAAACCACTGGGGTGTCTGGAGGAGGGAAATTAATATATATAGGTGTAGCTTGCTTTTTGTCACCAAACAGAGAAATTTCTACTATAGATAGATAGACAGATAGATAGATATAGATATAGATATATGGATAGATAGATAGATATAGATAGATAGATAGATAGATAGTTAGATAGAGTGATAGATAGATAGATAGAGAGAGAGAGATGGCTGGCTGAACTATAGGCACAAACTCTGATTGTACATAGTGTACCTTACGTCCCTAAGCTGCATGTGCTGGTGCTGACGAGGGACCTACACGTGGTGGCGCTGTGCACCCTGGATGGAGCAGCTGCGGCGTCCACCCGGAAAGCCAGACCTCATTTTGCCCTACACCTCGTCTTGGGAAGGACCCAGGTTCCCATCCAGGTGATGCACTGCTTGTCACAAGGGGTCGCCGTACACTACTGTACCGGTAGGACGGTCTCACAGAAGCAGTTGCTTACCTGTGGTCGACGGGAATGCACGGCCGGACAGACCGGGGTTAAGCAACAACAACAATAGTACAGTATGTCTCTAGCTGAGACACTGTACCAGTACTGGTTGTAATGATGTAATAAGATCTGCGCATAAGATTTTAATTTACAGATTTCAAAAAATAAAGACTATTTGATTTGGAGTACAAGAATCAGTTTATTTATTTAATGATCTTAATCTAAAAAAATCAGTTCAAATTATTAAAAAAATAAAAAATAAATAAAAAAATCCAACCCTTGTACCGTCAGAGAAGTGGCTGGGAAAAGGATGAGGGGAATAGTGGACGTGTTAACCCTCTGAAGATGATGGCAATTACAGTATTGTATTCCAGTTAACATCACACGATTTTCCTCTATTAAGAATGACTCACCGGAGCTCGACAGTTACCAGTATTGTGTCCTGATGGGGGTAACTAGTATTCTGTTTCAGCTAACGCCAAACTCTTATTTTTCAGCTGACTGAGTCACAGAAGCGTCAGAGTTAACACACATAAATAACCCTCTCACTGTCGGCACAACACTCATAAATAACCCTCTCACTGTCGGCACAACACTCATAAATAACCCCCTCACTGTCGGCACAGCTGTAGTATTATGTTCCAGCTAACGTCAGACGGCTTCATGAACCTGAGTGCCGTAATAAGGTACGTGCCAGGGACGGATCCAGGAATATTTGTGAGGTGTTGTCCGTATCACTTTCCATTAGTAATGAGGGATTGGCATTATCTTTCTCTTAGCCAACTAAGTAACGTCTGTCAACCGTAGATGGTGTGCATGGCATTTGTCTATCTATCTATCTATCTATCTATCTATAGCGAGACGCCATAATCCCGTAAGGGTGGCCGTTTGACTTTGAGGTTATTGTTTTAGGGGGAGGGGCACTAGCCCATCGCCAACCAGCTTGTTGACACGTAAGGAACACGTATGGCTTGTTTTAATGGTTACTTGTCATTTAATGTAGAGCTGCCTGAAAAGGAAAGAAGAGTAATAAAAAGAGACAGGAGAGATGGGAGAAAGAGGAAGAGAGGAGGGCAGACACAGAAATAGAATGATGTAGATGAATGAACAAGTAGGCAGCACTGCATCAAGTGAGTAGATGGTGGTGAGTAACAGGAAGAGAGGAGGGCAGACACAGACGAAGAATGATAAAGGTGAAGGAAGATGTAGGCAGCACTACATCGTGAGTGGATGATGGTGAGAAGTAGGAAGAGAGGAGGACAAATACAGAAAAAGAATGATAAATGTGAGGGAAGAAGTGGGCAGCAAGCTAGTGGATGATGGTCGCCACCACCTACCACCAAATGACATTTGTATGGATGGAATAAACATGATAGCCAGTGAGGATTCAGTCTACGTATGTATAGTACAATATATTATATATTAATCTTCAGTGTGATAGAGCAGGGTTGTTGCTCGGGCATTATGGGCAACACCTCTGGATCCGCCTATCAGTGCTTGTGGGTACAGTGAGTGATGCAGGGGCAGGCGTGGGTGTGTGTTGTGGTGGAGGCTGGATGGCTTGCTGGGCCAGGCTTGGGTGTGTGTTGTGGTGGAGGCTGGATGGCTTGCTGGGCCAGGCTTGGGTGTGTGTTGTGGTGGAGGCTGGATGGCTTGCTGGGCCAGGCGTGGGTGTGTGTTGTGGTGGAGGCTGGATGGCTTGCTGGGCCAGGCGTGGGTGTGTTGTGGTGGAGGCTGGATGGCTTGCTGGGCCAGGCGTGGGTGTGTGTTGTGGTGGAGGCTGGATGGCTTGCTGGGCCAGGCTTGGGTGTGTGTTGTGGTGGAGGCTGGATGGCTTGCTGGGCCAGGCGTGGGTGTGTTGTGGTGGAGGCTGGATGGCTTGCTGGGCCAGGCGTGGGTGTGTGTTGTGGTGGAGGCTGGATGGCTTGCTGGGCCAGGCTTGGGTGTGTGTTGTGGTGGAGGCTGGATGGCTTGTTGGGCCAGGCGTTGGTGTGTTGTGGTGGAGGCTGGATGGCTTGCTGGGCCAGGCTTGGGTGTGTGTTGTGGTGGAGGCTGGATGGCTTGTTGGGCCAGGCGTTGGTGTGTTGTGGTGGAGGCTGGATGGCTTGCTGGGCCAGGCTTGGGTGTGTGTTGTGGTGGAGGCTGGATGGCTTGCTGGGCCAGGCTTGGGTGTGTGTTGTGGTGGAGGCTGGATGGCTTGCTGGGCCAGGCGTGGGTGTGTGTTGTGGTGGAGGCTGGATGGCTTGTTGGGCCAGGCGGTCATGGCTATGCTTACACGGATGTATTTTGGTCGCCGTGGATTTGAATATTTAAAAACATCTTTTCCACAGCAATTTATTCTGCACTTCACACTAATGTCCTGTTTTATGTCGTGGATGCAAACTATGTCCATATTAAAAGGATTTAAGGAGCATTCAAGAGAATGTTAAGGTGTAATATGTACAATGAATCACTAAGGATGAGGTGCTCTAGGAAGCCTCCATGTTACCTACAATACAACCTAAGCTGACGTAGGAGACTTGACAACATGTTTCTTCAGCTGTGTACTCGTATTTTGTGCATTACATCTTTTGTTCTCTTGTACCGAGGCATAAATGAGGCAAGAGAGGCCATAATAAATTGATCAGGTAAAGGCGCCACGAAGCCTGCACCGTTACCTAGAAAACGAACGTACGATAACCCCTTCCATACCACCCGCTCCTTTACTGTTGCTACCATTACACACTAGTATGCACTGTACACCCGTCAGCCAGAGGGCCTAGCATGCATTTTCTAGCTAACAATGAGCTAAATATACGCATATAATAATAATAATAACGAAAATAATAATAATAATAATAATAATAATAATGATGATGATGACGATGTTTCATAACATACATAACAATGTTATTATACGAATGTATACAGGATGATTCACAACTCTGAAGCCCCGGAATAACGCTAATATACCTGTTATTAATGTTCACATTGAATTGAAACTCCATACTTAGATAGTTCAATCCGTCACTCACGTAGTGTAGCCTGTTTGAGAAACTCACCAGCATCTGACCTTACGAAACATTATCCATGGGATAAAAAGTGTGACTTTCCCGTCCGTGCGGTGCTGCACGGACCTTGGTGATGATGCCATGATTGATAAATGAGCGCTTATCTTTCATTCGGCTTATTTAACTTCGCTGCATCATTGACTGCAGGTCACTTTAACGGAGAGCAACTGAACAACAATCCTGCCACACTTGGTTAATTAGTGCAAAACATTATTAGTGAATCTGCAGTCTTCCCAGAGGGTACTTTGCATCAAACAGTTGCTGGAAAGGTACACCGGCCTCAGTTATGTTAAAATGTTGAGGGAACTCATTTTCAGTATTTAATGGACGTACTTGTGGATAAACGGCAGTGAAATGAAGAAAGTAAGTCCTGAAAATCTATTAAGCTTGTTAATTAATAGGAGAAATATTGACATTATTTTGGTGCCTTGAAGCAGTGAATCACCCTTTTAAATGTTATTGTACTTGCCGGCATGCAGTAGTGTTGCCGTTTGTTTGCATACACACACACACACACACACACACACATATATATATATATATATATATATATATATATATATATATATATATATATATATATATATATATATATATATATTAACATGTAGGGGTGATAGTGCGCCCAGAACCAAGGAAACATGGTCGAATCAGTAAAACGATATGCAATCCCATCCCTACATTTTTTGAGTGGGGTTGGGGTACCTTTGTGCAATGCATTTTTTGCCAACAGTCAGATCATTATCATGGCACTTTTCAGATACACTTATATCACACCACAATGGCATGTACTGAATTTAAAAACAAAAAACTAGGGAAGGAATTACATGTCCTTTTACTGCCTCGACCTTGCTCCGGTGGATTTTGGCGCACTGCCATCTCTACATGATCATATACATTATGCGATGTCTTTATACTTGTTTTACTGATGTTTATAAAACCGTGTTCTGAAAAATCGTAAAGATATTTTTAAGTTATTCAACTTAGGAGCGTCATAGTAGTGAAGGGGTTAATGAAGGCTCTGACTAACCCGCTCTTGTTCGAAAATCTCTTGAGCTGAATAAAAACTAATAACAAGGAACACTGAGAGAGCAAGTTTTACCTTGCTCTGTTACCTTAATCGTTGTCAGATTTGAATTACTTTATCCTTGCATGACAATCATCCTTCTACTAAGGCTGATCTAAATTGATTTTTAAGAATTAAGCTGACCTTGCCGTCTGATCTTGACCTTTGACATATTGTTCTCAAAATCAAGTTATTGAACTGGATGACTCAAAATAGTTGTGACAAGATTATTCCGATTTGAATAAAACCTTTGAGTTAAGGGGCCCATAATTTGACACCGTCCAGTGATTTTAGATTTCGACCGATTATTCTGAAAACTGAACCACTTCACCCTTTGTTCGCCTACCAAGTTTGGTCAAAATCGGATCAAATCAGTAAACGTTAACCTACTCCCGACCTATGACTTTGGTCGTTTTCGGTCTACCGTGCTTCCGACCCAGCAGAGAATGAAATCCCTCTGTGAAAAGGGGGGGAGGGAGGGGTGATTGGTTTTGCTGTTTTGGAGCTGGAAGAGTCTAAGAAAAGAGAAGAAAGGTGGAGACATCGGGATTTTTGTCGCTTGCATTACCGTGTTGCCGTTATGTTTTAGTGACGTAAGAGATGTATTAGGCAGAGAAAAGTGGGATGTTAAGGCTGGTCGCTCAGGAAAACATAATACCTTTGTGTCTAGCAGTTGTGAAAGATTATATATGTTAAGGCTATGAGGCACGTCGGAGTTATCACTGTAGAGTCTCGACATTCTGATAATGCCATGAACATCGTGAAGCCATGGCATGAGACAGACATCGTGTGCAACAACAACAACAACAACAACAACAACCACTTCCAATATCACCACCATGATCACCATCATCATACCCATGATCACTATGATCATGGCTATGATGATGATGATGATGATGATGATGAAACAAAACATCCTTGACTGAGTATGCAGTATACGTACAGCATATAGCGAGACAACTCCAGGAAACAAAATTTTAAAATGTGTTTCCTCCTTGGCTGGAGCTGTGACGGGTAGTAATGGTAACCCAGTGTGCCAGCAGTGCGGCGTGCCACGACGGTGTTGTAATGTGTTATAGTATAGTGAAGTGTAAGAATATACCTGTGTATTGCGGTGTATAATATGAGCATAGTGTAAATGTGTGGTGCCAGAGTATAGCGTAGTGGTGTAGCAGCGTATATAGTGTAAGAGGTTATAGTGTAGTGGTGTTGCACCGGGTATAGTGTAAGAGTATAGTGTAGTGGTGTATTAGCGGGTATAGTGTAAGAGTACAGTGTAATGGTGTACCAGCATCCGATGACGTATTTTGCCAGCGTCGCACATCGCCAGACCTAAGAGACCAAAGCGGGTTTATCTTGTCATGTTGTTGGAGAGAACTTTGAGATAAGCCTTCACACCATTCCAGTAGCCATCACCACACGGTATTTTCTCAGCCCCTTGCCAGCCTCCACCAGCCTCACTTTACTTACTCCCTCTGACGGTTTCATGACGCGGCGCAGGTCAGGCGGTTGACGAGTGTGCTCTACTTTATTGCTGCCGGGCCAGACGATTTTATTCAGTGCAAGTGATATCAATAGAACAGGATGGGTCAGATACAATCACCATCAACCCTTCACAACCGCCGCGGCTGTGCTAAACTCGATAGCAAACCTCTGACACCAGCACCAATAACATAATAATAATAATAATAAAAGTAATAATAATAATAATAATAATAATATAATAATAATAATAATAATAATAATAATAATAATAATAATAATAATGATAATAATAATCCATCCATCCATCCATCCATCCATCATCCAATCTTACATTGCCCATGAGGAGCGTAGGAGCCCGGAGCTAGGCAGTTGGTCCCGACATTTAAGATGAGAGTGACCAGCCTCATTCATCCCTGAGTGGCTTTACATGAGCAATCAACACCAACCATCCCTTGGATATAAACCTTCACCGGCTCAATCCGATTGGAGCGCAATAATTACCCACTAAACCACCAGGTGCCAAAATTTGGTTATATGGTTACCGCCCAGCGTAGTAAATGGTTTCCTTGTGTACAGGAAACCATTTGGCTTGTCACTCAGTGTAGAATCACCCACAGGCTGAAAGAAGAGGAAAGAATGAAGGAAAGAAAGACAGAAGAGGGAGTGTAAAGTCATCCGTAGGCAGAAGGACAAGGAAAGAATGAAGGGAAGAAAGACAGAAGAGAATGGAATGAAAGAAGGATGGAGAGGAAAGGGTAGACACCCGAGAGCAGCCCTACATCGAGTGAGTGGATGGTGAGCGCCCCCACCTACCACAAATAATAATAATAATAATAAAAATAATAATAATAATAATAATAATAATAATAATAATAATATATTTTAACACGTCATTAAACTGAGGAGGCTACTGTAAGAGTATAAAGAATCAGCGTAGTGCAGTGCACAGTATAGCTTTATAATATAGGAGGGAAATGTTGTGTGTTGTGCTAATGTTGGCGAGAGGTAGCTTATGAATAGGGAGAATTACTGTGTACCCACATTTTAGCCAACTTGGTGATTGGCCACATACCTAAACAGTGGCCAGGTTGGGCCAAAACTGTTGTATCTCAGCTGTTAACAACTTTTACAGATGTGAATGTAGTTGTTCCAAAGGTAGACTGTGTGTGTGTGTGTGTGTGTGTGTGTGTGTGTGTGTGTGTGTGTGTGTGTGTGTGTGTGTGTGCTGTGGCAGTGTGGGGCGGGCGCAACACCACAGGCAGTGCAGACCCCACCACACACACAGTGCCGACGGTGGAGGAGCAGTGAATGTGGATCAGGAAAAACAGGACACCAGGAAAACTACCCCATTCAATCAGCCGACGTTTGTATGTTTTATTTTGCTGCCTCCTGACGTCTTTATGTGGGGGTAATTTCTTGTAAGGAGGTGGTCAGTGAAGGCTGTCATTAACCACGCCAGTAAGGAAAATCTCTCCTAAGTTCAGTAAATTTGTCTGTTGATAACAAGTATAAATGAAAATACGTCATCGGCTTGAAGGGGTCAACCGCTTCTCTCTCATGACCTATTATTTATATACCTCACTTCCTTTACATTTTGCTTGGGAAAGACGTGTTTTTCATTTGGAGGAGTTGGAAAACTCTTTCATTAACCCCTTCAGTCCGAGATTCAGCGCTGCAAATAGTATCAGACTGAAATATTGCCAAATGCAGTACATGTTAATCTCTCAATCCGTAACTTCCTCACACACAAGTATGAACGTATGTATACTGTATTTTATACTGACAAGTTAATATTGTTGAATCTACAGCGGGATCTCGCAGTAAAAGTATACAGACATTCAGTACGAAGATAGAGGTATTTTCACGTGCACCATAAAATCGAAGACCATAGGATGATCTGGTGTGGTAGTAGCGTTTTGACCAACAGGAAGGACTTGAACTGACTTGTGTGGTCACACAGAAACAAGACAGTGTGGCTGGGTGTACCGGGAAAACTGTGGGGTTTGATGATGTAGTGGCGAGCTGTGGTTGTTGTACAGATCTAGGTGCAAGCACGGACGTAACACTGCAGGTTGATATGTGGCCAAATGTTGACCCACTGAAATGTTAAAAAGAAATTACATCATCAATGAAATAATCTAATTGCTATTTGCTAATAGATTAACACGTTACCCACAGATGTGTGGGAGTGCTGACAGACATGCGGTGGCATCACAGGCACACCGAATCTCACGATACTGTATGTAAGCGTACTTATTGCAGCTGCTGATATCACATGTGTTGTACGTGCAGAATTCAGGTAGTCTACGTCCTCATTTTTTCCTACCGGCTTTGAATGGAAGGAACTTTCTTGTTTTGCTGTTCTTAACTTAGACTCACAGAAGAGATACCAGTCATATTCTCCATTGTAACAAAGAGCCTCCAAACGAGCAATAGGTCTATTATTGTTTACTTTCATTTGTAGGCCTTCGTGGTGACATGTGGCATTTACACACACACACACACACACACACACACACAGGGTAGAAAGACATAAGATGCGACTTTCTAAATATGCAAGTTCTCACTCATCTCTGACAACATACTCACACAGTCCAGTGCGGGACAGTTCTCAGTTATATCATACGGAAACTGAGCTCATCCTGTCTACACAGTACTATCAACATTTAGAAGGAACCACTCCACCATATTAAAATGTCAGTCTCTGCTTCAGTTCTCAACCTTTGCTTTGCGTTACACTTTTCTGGTCGACCGTCAAACCATCGCCATCTACCCCTTTATTGACTGTCAGCAGACGAATCTGTTTATCTCTGTAAGGCCCTGTCTTACCAAAGGGTATAACGCCTCTGTCTTCAGTCCATGTTCAGCTCCGGCTATTCCTGTACCGCAGTGTTCCATTACCTGTTTATTTCACGCCACCTTAGTCAATTTGTTCAACCTTTGTACCACACCGAATCAAATTTTTTCATGATAGACGTAACATTTTACACACACACACACACACACACACACACACACACACACACACACACGTTCCACTCCCTCTTGTATCCTCAGTTAGGAGTAATCCAGAGATCTTGAACGGTGGATAACAGAGGTTTATTCAGAGAAGAATTCGACAGGTCCAACTCACTCAGTGTTAACCCCTCAACTGCCTGAGGGCAGAGCTAGGGCAGACCCGGCTGCTTGCGTTTGCAATTTGTGAAATCAAATGATTCACTCTTGGTCACGTAGACAGGTTTACAACATTATGTATGTATGGTTATATATATAGGGTTACAAGGTATGGTTTTATATATATATATATATATATATATATATATATATATATATATATATATATATATATATATATATATATATATATATATATATACGGAGCCTCTGTGGTACAGAGGTAGAGTGTGCGTTTTCGGACACGGGTGAGCCAGGGTTCGCGCCCCGCCAATGTAATAAACTTTGGGAGTGTTCACCCGGCCGCGTACTACTTTGGCGGACACCAGGGGTGCTGTGGTTGAACCAGTGTCGCTTACTATAAAGTATGCTCGCACCCAGTCAGCTTGCGCGGGCCGACTGCACTTGGTTCACAGACTACACACACATCCAAAGCCACTGCAACACTACAAGTACACTTACAAGCACTTCTCACCTTACATACAATCTCTACTAGACAGCCTAAGCCACTTGGTAGAGATACATTGGCTGTATCGTCCCAATTTCGGTCGACATAGGCCGGTTCTGCGGTGGATACTCAAACGACTGATGATATATATATATATATATATATATATATATATATATATATATATATATATATATATATATACAGTATTACATGAGTCTGCTACGGTGTATCGATTAGTTGTACAGTGTTTAAGGCGTTAGGGTGACATTCAGGCATGTCTGCTGTCCTGTAGTGTTATAATCACCACGCTGACTGAGAGACATCTTACTTTGCGTAACATGTATATTAAATATATTATTTATTTAGTGTCCAGTCTTCAGAGCCAGTGGCATATATAGGTACCCCTAACAATAGGGCCACACTCATTGCCCTGATTCCTTTCTCGGAGACTGAGGAACCAATCACTGCAGCAGAGGTGTCCAGTGCAGCTTCACACACTCTGCTGCCCTCCGCCAACAGTGAGTTACAACATCGCCGCGCTGACTCGCTCACGCAAGGTTTCTATGCTGATAAGTACAATCCGGAGAGAGATTTCAACGTTGCTCAGGCTTAAGTAATGATCCTTTCTCTTATTATTTCAAATAATTATGTATTATCTGAAGCTTCAAATGTTAACACTGTGCTTATTAATGTATTACAACTCCCACTAGCAGTGCTAAAAACTTCTTGACCATGACCTCTAACAGTTAAGTAGTCTGATAACAGAGATGATATTCTTCGGGTGCCAGACGTGAGATCAACCAGAGGCTCTGATAGTGGCATGTACATTACCGCATAATTACAAACTGAACTTTTTCAGGAATACTGTCTCACTGAGATTCATTTTATAGCTTAGGCCAGTTTGGGGAATATACCTGAAAACATTATGTGACTGTAAAGAACATACACCGAACTTCCACTGTTAAAATGCAGCACGTTCTTTGTATGTGGTGGTAAGATTTTACGTCTGGTGTAATAAAGTGTGACCTGTGAGATAAGGTTGGTAGTGAGTGTATAAAGTGGCAAAACCATGTTGACAGTAGTACAGTGTTGATAACATAATAGTCGGTTTGCTTTCACTTGACGCAACAGGACCATTCCCACTACTTGAATAATAAGTCCTGGTTACACTAAATGATATTTTAGGAGCCTTAGCTACGAAGTACGGTTTAGTTTCCTTGGTTACTAGCCAGTCTGAAAACACTTGTTCATTAACTGAGTTGAAGAGTGTTAAGGATATCAGTGAGGTTATAAATAAAGGCGGTATAGTGTTGCTGGTGGCAGACAGGTGTGGTGTATGCTGTATAGATTTGGTGCAAGTGTTCTGTGACCCATACCTCCACCCCGCACCACCATGCCACTGACCCGCTCCCGACCCGCCCTGGCCACACTCTGCCTGCTGTCCTGCCTGCTCGTGCTCTGCTGCCCACCTACAGAAGGGGATGCACTAGATGATGTCTACCAACAGTGGCTTCACTCAGGTAACTCGCTCTATAATTACACCCGCGCTCGAGAGGCGAGCGTAGGTGTTGTGTTTTGATCAATGTGTGTGTGTGTGTGTGTGTGTGTGTGTGTGTGTGTGTGTGTGTGTGTGTGTGTGTGTGTGTGTGTGTGTGTGTGTGTGTGTGTGTGTGTGTGTGTGTGCGTGCGTGCGTGCGTGCGTGCGTTTCAAAGTAACTCAAAGTTTTTTAATTAAACCTGGTAGAACGGTTGAAGAATAGCCAATAAGGAAGCCCATTGCTTTTAAGAACAGTAAGTTAGAGGTCAGGGTGATAGGACAAGGTCAACGTTTGACCTAGTAAACTCAATTCAAATTTTTTAAAATCCAATATAGATTAAACTTGGGGGAAAGGTTTAAGGAAAAGGCAAGAATTCGGTTAATCGGATTTGAGAACAATCAGTTAAAGTTCAAGGTCACATGACAAGTTCCGAGTTTGATGTGTATGTGCGTTTGTTCACAAAATAAAGTTTTGATCTGATTTTAACCAAACTTGGTGGCATTATTAAGAGTCACCCAAGAAGTAAATTTCTTGTTAAGAACAGTAGGTCAAAGACCATGGCTGGTTTAAGATTAGTGCCACAGGACAAGGTCAAACTGCGACCAAACTTTAAGGAAAAGTTCACCATAAAATAAGGAGAATCGATTTTGAGAACAATCCGTCAAAGATTAAGGTCACAGGGAAAGGTCAAAGGTCAAAGTCACTGAACAAACTCAGTTCAAGCAACTCTGATCCTATTTGAACCAAAGTTGGTGGAAAGGTGAAGGGTTAGATAAAAATGAAAGAATTCGATTTTGAGAGTAATCTGTCGAAGGTCATGGTCATAGGGTAAAATCATATATTCGGTCCTTAGATCATTGGTCGCATGGGTGTTGAAATCTCTGAGTATCTCTTCTTGTTACTTTCTGTTTTTCTACCCCCATCTTCACCACATACAATTAGATATCCGGTACCAGGTTTTCGTGTTGTCTGTGTAACAAACCGCCTCGAAAAGGCCATTACCTTTATTGCTGTTTATTTTTCTTTGTACTTCCTTGCGTCTCACTCTCTGAACCTCAGTTTCCTCATACATTAGTTCTTTCATGATCACGAGAAATCTAGTATTTCAGTTCAGCTTCTGGTAACACCAAATGATTTTATTCAGCTAAGAGTAAGTCTTATGAATGATAACACTAATACTTTTAACGATCAAATGACTTGGAATACTTTAGTAGTGTATCTGAGCTGAGAGTGAGTTATACGAGCCTGAGAATGTTAACACCATACACGTAGCTCACTCTGCCTCAGTTCCACTTTGTTTCTTCACACCGCAGTACGATGCTTATGTTTCACTATCTCACCCTCTGTTTCTCCACACACCGGCACCATCTGTTTCTTTACTTATTATTGCCATATTTCAGCTTCACCATCAGTTGCTCCACACTTGTTTGTGTTTCACTGTCTCAGCCCCTTATTCTGCAAACATGAATACTACGCCTGTGCTTCACCCTGTACTTCACCACTACCATGCCTGTGCTTCACCCTGTACTTCACCACTACCATGCCTGTGCTTCACCCTGTACTTCACCACTATCATGCCTGTGCTTCACCCTGTACTTCACCACTGCCATGCCTGTGCTTCACCCTGTACTTCACCACTACCATGCCTGTGCTTCACCCTGTACTTCACCACTACCATGCCTGTGCTTCACCCTGTACTTCACCACTACCATGCCTGTGCTTCACCCTGTACTTCACCACTACCATGCCTGTGCTTCACCTTGTACTTCACCACTACCATGCCTGTGCTTCACCCTGTACTTCACCACTACCATGCCTGTGCTTCACCCTGCACTTCACCACTACCATGCCTGTGCTTCACCCTGTACCTCACCATTACCATGCCTGTGCTTCACCCTGTACCTCACCATTACCATGCCTGTGCTTCACCCTGTACTTCACCACTACCATGCCTGTGCTTCACCCTGTACTTCACCACTACCATGCCTGTGCTTCACCCTATACTTCACCACTACCATGTCTGTGCTTCACCCTGTACTTCACCACTACCATGCCTGTGCTTCACCCTATACTTCACCACTACCATGCCTGTGCTTCACCCTGTACTTCACCACTATCATGCCTGTGCTTCACCCTGTACTTCACCACTACCATGCCTGTGCTTCACCCTGTACTTCACCACTACCAGACCTGTACTTCACCCTGTACTTCACCACTACCATGCCTGTGCTTCATCCTGTACTTCACCACTACCATGCCTGTGCTTCACCTTGTACTTCACCACTACCAGATCTGTTTCACCCTGCACTTCACCATTACCAGACCTGTGCTTCACCCTGTACTTCACCATTACCAGACCTGTGCTTCACCCTGTACTTCACCACTACCAGACCTGTGCTTCATCCTGTACTTCACCACTATCAGACCTGTGCTTCACCCTGTACTTCACCACTACCATGTCTGTGCTTCACCCTGTACTTCACCACTACCATGCCTGTGCTTCACCCTGTACTTCACCACTACCATGCCTGTGCTTCACCCTGTACTTCACCACTACCATGCTTGTGCTTCACTCTACACTTCACCATTACCATGCCTGTGCTTCACCTTGTACTTCACCACTACCAGATCTGTGTTTCACCCTGTACTTCACCACTACCAGACCTGTGCTTCATCCTGTACTTCACCACTACCATGCCTGTGCTTCACCCTGTACTTCACCACTACCAGATCTGTGCTTCACCCTGTACTTCACCACTACCAGACCTGTGCTTCACCCTGTACTTCACCACTACCAGACCTGTGCTTCATCCTGTACTTCACCACTATCAGACCTGTGCTTCACCTTGTACTTCACCACTACCAGACCTGTGCTTCACCCTGTACTTCACAGTTACCAGACCTGTGCTTCATCCTGTACTTCACCACTACCAGACCTGTGCTTCACCCTGTACTTCACCACTACCAGACCTGTGCTTCACCCTGTACTTCACCACTACCAGACCTGTACTTCACCATTACCATGCCTGTGCTTCACCCTGTACTTCATCACACACCAATGCCATGGCCTAGGTCACCGCATACCGTACAGCTGATATCTTAACCCTTTCCTCACCACCACGCCTCTGGTGTATTCCTGCAACCACCACCTAATTTTATGCACCCTTGGAGAGAGACGCAGTGGGTGAAGGAGAGACGTTTGAAAATGCCTCCAAATCTGAGTAAGCTGGACAGAAAGCAGCACGAATAAAACAAAGCTGGTGATTCATGCTGAAGAGGTTTATATCTTCAATCCCATGACGAGTGTTGTACGAAATGCATGGTACATTAGACGATTTTATGCGGTTTAGAAAATATCTCTTCTAGTAGGGTGTTTACTGCTGACCCTGACTCGAACAGTACGCGTACTGCCAAAGATGAATACAGAGCACTGGGAGTGACAAGAATACACGCAAATCGGACGTCGCTGGCTGAGAGAGAGAGAGAGAGAGAGAGAGAGACTGTTCTAGCCACAGTAATATGTTGTCATCCCACAGGAGACAAGAGCATGAGGGCCATGGGCGAGGAGGACCTACGGCGCAGACAAGGTGAGCTCTCTCTCTCTCTCTCTCTCTCTCTCTCATATCCATAAAACTGCCTTAAGCCTCACCCTCCTGCCTCCCTCTTTCTTAATTACCGAAACTCCTAGTAATGAAATGGGCCAAAAACAGTCATTCCAAATAAGAATCCCCTCATTTGACTTAACCCCTTTAACCCAAGTACGTCTTTCTTATTTTATTCTAGTTGGTGAATGACAATTTTATTTGGGTAAATGGAGGCTTTGTACAGGAGGGATCAGTGAAAGCTTTGTCTTCCCCCTTAGTTCGGGCAAGCACTGTCTTCTGCCCTAGCCTGACAACTCTCTCCTAAGCTAAAATGAAACATCTGGGGACAGCAAGAATAGAATAAAGAAGTACATTATGGTATTCAAAGGAGTAACTGAATGTGTAAGTGTGGGTGTCTTATACAGCCTAATCACTTCCCTCTGCTCACTGCCGTCCTCAGAGCTGGCGTCGAGCACCATCAACGTGGAGGTCTTGGTCGACAGCCTTACAGCTGAGATAAAGATCGACGGGCGACAGGTGAGCTCATCCCTACAAGCAATGTTTGTGTCATATAACTTAGCCTTTTGACTACCATAGTTCCTCTCAAATGAACAAAATCGTCTGGTGGCAGACCGGTTTATACAAGCCGTGCGCGTTCGAATCCATGAGTCTCCAGAAGGTTTTTCCATAATGTAAAAGTTGCCAAGGAAGTGGTGTGATCGCTTACGGTGTTAAGGGTGTCCAGTCTCGGCCCCTCCGAAATGGGTAATATGGACTGATTGTTAACGTCATCAGTTTCCATGATGTAAATGTGTTTTAATATTACTGGCCAGTTGGACCTGTAAGTATTACCCCAGTGAGGTGGAGAGGTCACTCCTAAGCAAAATATATCCATCGGAGATACATGCAATTCGGCCTGAGAAGGGTAACTTAGTGAATTTAAGATTTCTCTCTCTAGTATGAAAGAACAGTGGTGTTTACAAAACACTCTTGACTCTTAGATGGGAAACTCAGATAAAGGTACAAAGCATTATACATTACACATTCCATTTTTTCCACAAAAAATGGACTGCCCTTGGGGATGTAGGAACCCACGTATCCCTTTCGTGTCGACAGACGTAATTAAAAACGAGGGGACAGAGGCACTGGGGATCCTATTACCATTTTACAAAGTGCTTGGTAGGCTTTTTTCGTAGTACTGTATAGATCTTATCGGTCTTTTAAAATCTTTGGAAGAGACGAATCAGACAAGGTTCAAGAGGTTTGTTACTTGTAGCCTATACACTATTTCACATTTTCTGTTCTCATTTTCTTTCCCCTTTCTTGCACAACCAAAGTTTACAAAATGATTAAAGTTTGAATGGGTTTAAGTACTTAACGAAGACAAATCTGCAGACTTTATATACAGTATATAAATGTATATACAGTATACACACACACACACACACACACACACACACACACACACACATATATATATATATATATATACCCCTGGGGGTAGGGGGGTTTCAAGAATACTCCCCCAGTATCCCTGCTTGTCGTACGAGGCGACTAAAAGGGTTGGTGGTGGGTTAGTGCCCCACCCCGTAAAAAGAACTAACTAAAAAAGCAAATAAAGCGCCTCGGACCCGGACGGACCATACGTTGACGACTAAGGAACGGACAAAGGACATTCTGAGAGTAGGAACGTGGAATGTAAGAGGAGTGAATGATGAAGTGAAAGAGAGAGAGATTGTCCAGGTGCTTGAGGATGCAAAAGTGGATATATGTGGATTGACTGAAACTAAATGGAAAGGTGAAAGGATGAGAGAATGGGAATACAGTGTAGGTATATGTGCGGGAGTCAGTGAGAATGAGAGGGCAAGAGAGGGAGTATGTCTGATGATAAGCAAGAAGTGGAAGAAGAATATAAGAGAGTATGGAACAGTGGGTGCAAGGATTGTATGGGTGAGGATGAAAGTAGGTATACAAGCATGGGCGATTGTATGTGTGTATGCTCCAACAGAGGATCGAGTGGCAAGAGCGAAAGATGAGTTTTGGGCGAGAGTAGAAGCATGTATGGACAAGTTTGAGAGGAGCGAGAGAGTGCTGTTGATTGGAGACATGAATGGCAAAGTCGGGAATGTACGAGTGGATGGAGTGGTTGGTCAGTGGGGTGTGCCAGCGGAAGTAGATGGGAATGGTAGTGCTTTGGTGGACATCTGTGCTGGTAAGGGGTTGGCAATAGCCAACACCTACTTTCGTCATAAGATGATCCACCGGTATACATGGAGAGTAATGAGGAGGATGGATGGTGAACTTGTTGAACGAAAGGCAATGATAGACTACGTGTGTGTGGATGAGCGAATGAGAAGACAAGTGTTGGATGCAAGGGTGTGGAGAGGGTGGGGGAATGGAGTCTCGGACCATCACTTAGTGATGGCCAAGGTAGAGCTGCAAAGAAAGTGGTTGAGGAGGCGAAGGGGAAGACAGGAGGAAGCAGCTCCTGTGAGAAGAGTGGAGAAATTGCAAGATAGTGAGAAGAGGACAGAGTATAAGAGCATAGTGGAAGAAAGATTGGGAAGGTATGAGCTAGAGCAGATGGAAGGGGTGGAAGACGTATGTAAGATATTCACGGAAGAGATAAGCACAGCGTGTGAGGCGGTTTGTGGAGTGAGGAGGAGATGCAAGGGTGTGCAAGGGACAGCATGGTGGAATGATGAGGTGAAACGAGCTGTGGAACAAAAGAAGAAGGCATATGGTGAATGGTTGGCGAGTAGAGGTAGGGGAGAAGATGAGAGAGAGAAGAGAGAGGTATATGTGAGCAGGAGAAGGGAGGTTAAGAGACTGGTGAAGGAGAGTAAGAAGAAAGTGGATGAAGAGTTTGGGAGGAATCTGAGTATGAAATGGAGGGAGAGTAAGAAATTGTTTTGGAAGGAGGTAAAGAAAGTAAGGCAGTGTGAAAGGGGAAATAGTAGGGGAGTGAAAGATAGGAATAACAGATTGTTGGTGGAGAAGAGAGAGAAATTGAGGAGATAGAAGGAGCACTTTGAGGATTTGTTGAATGTAGAGAGTGAGAGCAGTGTGAGTATAAGTGGTTGGGGAATGGCTGGGAGAAGAAGAGATGAGAGGAGGGAGGAAGAGATCAGTAGGTCGGAAGTAGTGGAAGCGATGAAGAAGATTAAGCTGGGAAAGGCCCCAGGAATTGATGGAGTGTGTGGTGAAATGCTTAGGTATGGGGGTGAGATTGTTGTGGAGTGGATATGGAAGTTGTGTAGATTGGCTTGGGAAGAGGGAAGGGTTCCAGAGGACTGGAAATCAGGTATAATTGTTCCTCTGTACAAAGGAAAAGGGGAGAGAGAAGTATGTGGTAACCATAGGGGTATTTGCCTTCTTAGTGTGACTGGTAAAATATATGGTAGAATACTCATTGATAGGGTTAGGCATATGACAGAGGAGCTAGTTGGAGAAGAACAAGGGGGATTTAGGAAGAGAAAAGGGTGTGTAGATCAGATATTTGTTCTAAGATGTTTAGTGGAGAAGTATCTAGAGAAAGGAAGGAAAGTGTACGCTGCCTTCATGGACTTGGAGAAAGCTTATGACAGAATAGATAGGAAAGGTATGTGGAAGGTACTAAGAATATATGGAGTGGAGGGGAAATTGTTGAGTGCTGTGAAGAGTATGTACGAGGGAGCTAGGGCTACGGTGCGAGTGGATGGTGAGCTGAGTGAGTTCTTTGATCTCAATGTGGGACTGAAACAGGGGTGTGTAATGTCTCCATGGCTGTTTAATATATATATGGATGGGGTCGTAAAGGAGGTGCAAGGTAGGGCAGTGGATGTGGGGGTGGCCCTAATGAATGAGGGTGAGATTTGGAAGCTTCCGGTGTTACTGTTTGCTGATGATACAGTATTGTTGAGTGAAGATGAATGGGAGTTGCAAGGTTTGGTGAATGAATTTGGGACAGTGTGTAGGAGGAGGAAGCTGAAAGTTAATGTAAACAAAAGTAAAGTTATGGTGTTTGAGAGGAATGAAGTCACAGAGTGTGCAGTGAGGTTGGATGGTGAGGATATGGAGAATGTGAGTGCATTCAAGTACTTGGGTAGTGTGATGAGTAAGGATGGAACTTTGGGGGATGAAGTACGTGAAAGGGTACAGCAGGGAAGGAAGGTTGTTGGCACACTGAAAGCAGTGATGAGAAATAGGGAGGTGAGTATGGAAGTTAAGAAGTCACTGCATGATGGTATTGTGATCCCTACCCTGACGTATGGAAGCGAGGCGTGGACCTTGCAAGAGGGGAACAAGTCAAGAGTGAGAGCAGTGGAAATGAGTTACTTGAGAGGAGCATGTGGAGTGACATGGAGGGACAGGTTGACGAATGAAGAAGTGAAGGAACGTTGTGGGGTAGATGTGGATGTGGTTGAAAAGATTAGGAGAAATACACTGAGGTGGTTTGGACATGTGGAGAGGATGGAGAATGAAAGACTAACTAAGAGGGTGTATGTAGGTGAGGTGGAGGGAGGGAGAGGGAGGGGTAGACCGAGGATGAGGTGGAAGGATGGAGTTGAGAGGTATATGAGGGAGGGGGGGGTGAGTTGGGGGGAGGGGAGTCAAATGGTGGGTGACAGAGTGACTTGGAGGCGTTTTGTCTGCGGCCACCCTTTGCGGGATTAGGGCGTCGGGCTATAGATAGATAGATAGATATTATGAGAGTATGAGGTGAGTGAAGTTCCCCTGACACCCCTTGTCCTTATTTTAAGATACATCCTTGAAATTTTGCAAACGGTTTACATGCTGGAGAGGGGGTGAGGGGCTCAAGGAATCCGGTACGGAGATGAGTTGTTGCAGGTGGGTTTATTAGACCTGCTGTATAAACGCTACATAATTAATGTCTTTAACTTTGCTAAGCTGAACACTGCACTCAGAGCTTGTTATTAATGTGTTGTGCTGTGGTGCAGGTGGTGCATCAACACAACGTGACGGTACAGATTGGTCCTCACGAATTCACCTCAGGTCACCGCGGCGTGCACATAGTGACGGCACACCCCGGCAGCGGCGCCACCACCCTGGTTACGTACTACCGTACCTGGCAGCCCCGCGCCGCAAAGGGACTCGTGCACACCCTTACATCATTACAGCCAGGATCACTGCTTGTCCTTGCTGCCCCTGTGAGATGCTATGTATTTTATTTAACGTGGTATAGCCTCCTTTACAGTCAAATTCCACGTGGGTTGCTGCCACTGTACGCATATCTTAATTTGTAATATAAAGTTGTATTAAATAATAAAGAGGTACTAGGTAGGGTAGTGGATGCTGGAGTGTCTCTAGTGAGAGAGGGTAGGACTTTGAACCTTACCGTACTGTACTATTGTAAGCTGACACTGCTGTACTGTTGTGTGGAGATGCATATGAGCAGCAAGGCTTGGTGAATGAGTCTGGGAGGGTATGATGGAAACGAATTCTAAAAATGAACGTAGATAAGAGTAAAGCTATGATCTTCGAGAAGAATCAAATAACAGAATCTACGGTTAGACTGAATAGTGAGGAAATGGAAAATGTGAGTGCATTCAAGTACTTGGGTGGTGTGATGAGTAAGGATGGAAATTTAGAGGAAGAAGTGCTTGGAGCGGTACAGCAGGGTTGGAAGGTTACTGGTTCACGGAAAACGGTGACTAGGATTAGGGAAGTGAACATGGAAGTAAAATACTTGTTGCTTGACAGTACTGTTATCCTCACTTTAACATGTGAAACTTTGAAGCCTGGACCTTGCTGGAAGGCCACAAGTCACGACTGGGAGCAGTGGAACTGAAATATTTGAGAGGAGCATGTACAGGTATATGGAGAGACAGACAAATGAGGACATAAAGGTGCGTTGTGACACTGATATGAATGTGAATGATGGTGTTAAAAAAAAAAAAAATGATGTGGTTTGACCATAATATGGAGAGGATGAATAATGAGAGACTGACTAAGAAAGTATGTGAATGAGGTGGAGGAGGAGAAGGGGAGGGGGAGACCAAGGATGAGCTGGAAGGATGGAATAGAGAGATTATGAGATAGGGATGTGTGAGTTGGGGGGAGGGCAGCCGAACGACAGAGGACAGAGCTTAATGCAAGCGATTTGTTTCTGGCCACCCCTTAAGGCATTGATGCGTCTGACAACAGATATATTAAATAACTGCTACAGCCTCAGAAGGTACACATACTGAAGTGACTCTCTCTCTCTCTCTTTCTCTCTCCACAGTTGCTGACGGTACGTCGGTATTTATCATTGCTGTGTGGAGTAGACCACTCATGTGTGTGTGTGTGTGTGTGTGTGTGTGTGTGTGTGTGTGTGTGTGTGTGTGTGTGTGTGTGTGTGTATTGAGAGGGGAATTGTGTGACAGGGTTATATTTAATTTATTCGTGAATATACTTTTGTGATCTAAGGGGGGGGGGTAGAATGCTTAGTGTAGTGACAGCTTTGTATAATTTCGATTCTCAAGAGGTGATTGCAGGATTTTAGATCATATATATACTGCCACCAGGGGAAGTAGGTTGGTCTCTTATTTTAAAATGCAGTGGCCAACGCTTGGTTGGTCTGGGGTGCCTAGACCTCGAAAAAGGTAAAATGGACTGGCTGTTACATTCTTCACAAAGAAACCATCCTCCCCCCCCCCCTCTGTCCAATGTCTTCTGTATTCAACCAGAAAGTATTCAAGTATCCAAGACCTTCAATCTCTGGATCGTCCAATGGGCAGGGTGGGTTATTTTGCAGGGTGACTGGCGACTGTTTTTGGACGAACGCACAAGTGAATTCCTATCGGTGTACCTGCGTGGGTGGTGGGTGGATGTGGTATGCCTGGGTGAGATGTGGGCGGCTGTAGCCACGGTGGGCGGGCGGCTGTGGGCGGAGGCGGCTGTCACCAGGAATTATAAATCTTCTGCTGCATCGCCGCTCAGGCTGACTGCTGACGTGCCGCGCAGACCACAAGGTTACAATTAAAATGCGACTTAACATCTATACATTATTTCTCTCCTACATTTAATGCTGCTTCATATGACCCTATGTTCTTAAAGGAAATGTAAACTCCTTGGTACTGGTGGTTACGGTTTTGTTTCAGTTTTAACATTTTAGGGTTCTTTGTTCACCCAAGGGTTTAATTTTGACTAACGTCAGGCGAATAAAGGAGACGCCTTGTACCCACAAATCAGTTTTTAATTTTGAAGGCTGCTATATAGTGTACAAATAATCAAACCCATGCCAGTATTACTGTAGTGCTAAATATACCGTTATGCCCTGAGACCGTCTGTGATGCTATGTTCTTAGCTAACAAATGACCCCGAGACATGCTTACACGATATCCTTTGAGGAAAGCTTGCCTTCAGATGAGGTATTACTGAGGATGTCTTTTAGAGGTGAACAGTAGCTTATTGCATAGCGCTGCTGACGGTAGGTTAGAGTATTCGAGGATAAAATTAGGCTATGGAACTGGAAAAAACTTCCCTCAAAAATAAGACAGAAAACAAAGGCTCATTTAACTATATGGTATGTTGAGTGTACTGTATATATGGCAGGGGCGCCTCGGGAGTGTGAGTGGGGCAATGAGCCAGAGCAACGGGCACGAGCAGAGTTCTGCCAGACGTACGAGGGTTATGGCGACTGGTGCAACTGTCATCGTCCCCTCACACTCTCACCACACAACGCGGTGAGCCACTCCCTCTTGTTGTCAAACCTATCCCACCATCACAGTTATTGAGTTTAATAATTATTGATGTCAAGAACTAGTATCATCTCAGCTTACCTGATTAAATGAGAACGTTCAGAATTTATATTTTAAAAATAGCCTATCTATATGGATTAGTGGGTCTGTTGTTTTTTATGCACTCAGCAACCCTCTTCAGTTACTGGAATGGAAAGCATAATGTGGAAAGTGACTGTCATATATCAAATCACTGTATACTAACTGCACCCCTTCTTTCATCAGCCGAGCCTAGTGATGAAGGAGCAGATCCCCATCGTTATTGTCACCTCCCGCCGCCAGTACAAGGTGCTCAGGTCGGTGCACACGTCATAACTTGCTACAACTGTCCTAGCTGCTGTCCCCAGCAAAAGTATTCAACTGTTAAAGTTCCTGTTTTCCTGTCCATGGAATCACACAATTATCTCATGAATTCACAACATCCGACACTGATAGCTCATTTGCTTGGCATTAAGCAGACTAATCGTTGCTCAGAGTGAAAAGGAGAGGCGGCAGTATTGCTGTGGCCCATGGTACTGTACACTCATGGCGCGGAACATCATCTCTCGACATTCATTCACACTTGCTATTGATTACACATGAGTTTGTTTTTATTATCAGCAGCATTTTGTTGTCACCTGAGATTACTTCAGTTTTTCAGTAGGATGGATACAGACGATTCTCTTCATCTTAGGAGAGATCCCTGTGATTAAAGGAGTTACAAAACTGTAGCTCCCACGAGCCTTACTGAATAATAGTATTGTCGTTGATGATTGCGCTTACAGACGTATTAAATTTCTTCTTGTAATTATTATGGCATTATATGTATATAGTCATGCAGATATGTGTGTATGTATGTGTGTGTGTATGTATGAATGTAAAGTAGGTATGTACTGTAATGGTCGGCATGTACACGCCAGACCTAAGGGCAGGATTGAGGGTAAGGAAAAAATGAGGTAGGTCAGTTTTGAGAACAATCTGGCAAAGGTCAGTGTGTGTGTGTGTGTGTGTGTGTGTGTGTGTGTGTGTGTGTGTGTGTGTGTGTGTGTGTGTCTTAAAATAACTCAAACAGTTTTGATCCCATTTTAACCAAACTTGGTGGAAGTATTTAGGATCAGGCAAGGAGTAAACTAATTCATTCTGAGGACAATAGATCAAAGGTGAAGGTCACAGGACAAAGTTAAATGTTGTTTTATCCTATTTAGACCAAGCTTGTAGGATGATTGAGGGTAAGGTAAGAATATAACGATGTAATTTTTTAAGAATCAGTCAAAGATCATGTCCACAGGGAAAGGTCAAAAGCCAATGTCACAGGACAATGTCAACTTAAAGCAGTTTTTACATGATCTGAGTCAAGCTTAGTGGAAGGGTTAAGGATTAAACAAGAACGTAGGGGTTCAATATTCAGAACAAGAAGTCAAAGGTCAAGGTCACACGGAAAGGTGAAAGTTCGACCCGTGTGTTTGTGTGATTTTTTTTTTTTTTTTTTTTTAATAATCTGATTTGGATCAAACTTTGCAGATAAGTTGAGGATCACCCAAGAGATAACCTATTCAAAGGTCAAGGTCACATGAAAAGACGAACTTAAAATGTTTTCATCTGATGTATAATGAACTTTGTAAAAAAAAAAAAAAAGGAAGGATAAAGAGATTCGATTTTAAGAACAATCTGCAAAGGCGAAAGACACGGGGAAAGGTCAAAATTCAGGGTCACTGGGGAAAGTCAACTCAAACTGTTTTGATCTTATTTGAACCAAACTTGGTGAAAGGGCTTAAGGAAGAATGAAGTGATTCGAATTGGAGAGTAATGTCGAAGATCAAGGTCACAGGGCATAGTCAAATATTCTGCTCTTAGACCAGTTGGTCGTGGGTGCTGCACTCTTGGAACGCTCCTTTTAGGTATGTGACTGGGACATTAATTTGGCATGCAGGCTGGTGACGCATTATTATCCTCTGTTCTTACTGTCTCCAAACGATTTTGTTCACCTTAAGGTATACTTTTCTTACAGTCTTCATTATTCAATTCACTTTAGCGTGTTTGTTCAAACCTGACAAATATGCCTACCTCTTTCAGCTCAGCTGATGAGCAAGTGTTGATAGACTGAGTCGATTTGACTATAATAGTTTGTCACATAACGAAGGCTCATGAAGTTAAATGTAATCAAGACTTGTATTGAAATTGTGCAGGCGGCTCAGGTTCGTCAGGTAAAAACAACCCAACTGTGACAGAAGTCCTTCCTACTCTGAATAGGTTTCTGGACGCAGAAAAACTAAATGAGAAGTACGTCATCTGTCTGAGGTGATTATCCTCCTCAGCCTGGCGATTTTGTACTTATTCTTGTTTCTATTTGATGATTTTATGCAGCTTAGGAGAACGTCTAAGTAGTGGAGAGATTAATAAAATAGATGTATTTAAGCCATCCACTTCAAAAGGTGTCTTTTGAACTGAAACCGTCTGTTCTGGACAGTATAAAAAAAAAAAAAAAAAACGGACGGAAGACGTTAACCCCTCCAATTCGGTGACAGTGCTTACTGATTTATTCTTGTAACTTCCAGACTAGGTGAGTTAAATACAGCTTTCATCAACCCCTTCACTACCTAAGGCCTCTCCTAAGCTGAATAATACTGTGTAGAGGTGGCGTGAACAAGGTAAGAAGTATGTGCTCAGGCTGAAGGCTTACTGTATGTGTGTGCAGGCTGTTGCGTCAGCTGTGGTCTCAGGCTGGCGGCGGCAACACGCCGGTGCTGTTGTCGGTGGATGGGTTCCAGCAGGAGGCGGCCGACTTCGCTCACCTGGTGGGGCTGCCCGCTGTCTTCCACCATAACCCCGCACCGCCAGGCTACAACGTCAGGATAAACGAACACATCAAGTTCTCCATCTTCCACGCCTTTAACACATTCCCGCACGCAGACAAGATTATTGTTCTCGAGGACGACCTTATCCTCTCGCCAGACTTCATCAGGTCAGCCTTCATTAAACCCCCTCATACCACGCTTGTCCCCTGGACATTTGACAATTTTTTTTTTTTTTTCAGTCTGATAAATGGAACATTTTACGTAAAAAAAAAAAAAAAAAAAAAACTATGATTCTGTTTTGTCCCTCCGACCGTCAGTCACGCTAAAAGAAAAAACGCCACTGATTCAAAGATAATATTAAGCTTAAATTCATATAACATGCAAATATAACTTGAACAATGAAAAAAACAGTCCATTCCTATTGAATATTAAATGATGTACTATTACTGGTAATTACGAAGAGGAGTCTGTATTACATGGAAGTGTACCATCAGAACACACACACACACACACACACACACACACACACACACACACACACACAAGTTGTCTCAGGTGTAGTTGATATTACCTTGTAGTCAACTGAATGACTGGAGACGAACTCTGAAACATGGAAATGAATGAAAGCCAGTCAGGTAAAAAAAAGAAAAAAAAAAAAATGGAAATCCAAAGCGGATATTTACCACAAGTACGCTCCTAAATCTCTAATATGTCTTGTCACTGACGTGTGTTCTATTTGTGACTTGGTTTCTGTTTTCATTTATTTCCATCATTCCAATGTGTTATAGTTTTTGTTTTGGTCGTCGTCTTCTTGTCACTTCCTTTGTTTCTGCATCATACCTCACCCCGTGGTGGTAGGTGGTGGCGATCATTATCCACTCACCTGATATACTGCTGCTAACTTCTTCCTTCATCTTTATCAGTTTTTTCTGTGTCTGTCCTCCTGTCATCCTATTTCTCCCATCCTTCCTCACTTTTTCTTACTACCCTATTCACTTCAGGTGACGCTATACTTAGTGACAAACCTAATGGGGGGTTCCCTGCAACCCAGGAAATCATTACAACGCTTGGTGGTAACCATACTGTATAACCAAATAACGAGGGCGATGTGGAACTTACTATGATACCCCTGTTAACTGGGTAGAGACGCAATTGTAGTATCCATCCTAAACCAAAACTTCATACTCTTCCCCTCGCCTCGCTGTGGCAAGGCGTTGTCTACCTCAAGCGAACATCAGTTTGCTGCACGGGACAGCCCTGCAGGGTCGGTTGTTTACATGCGGTAGATGGGTCTGCTCTGCCAGACAAACCGGGATTAATCAACAACCTCATTCCTTTCCTGGGAAAGGGAAAAGGTCAGCATAATGATGACGGTCATAGTTCCTGCTTACATTTATTTCCACCATCAGTGTACTGTGTTTTATTTTATTGACTGGTCTTGGTCCTGATTTCCCTTCGGTTGTTTTTGGAATCTTAAGAAGGAAGAAAGGTCAGGGTGATGATGATAATGATGATGATGATGATTTCAGCTACTTCCACCATGACTGTAATGTGTTGTTATGTTTCTTGCTTCCTGTCTGCCATTAATTCCACCAGATAGCCCTCCTGCTTGACGCTGGCAAGAGTATACTGTGCGATGATGATGATGATGATAGTTTGTCTTTCCAGTTACTTCCACCAGACAGCGCCCCTGCTTGACGCTGACGATAGCATCTTCTGTGTGAACGCGTTCAACTACAACAGCTTCCGTCCATCAGCAGTGGACGCGACACGCCTGTACCGCGAGGGTGTGCTGCCCGCGTATGGGTGGATGGTCACACGACGATGGGCTACACAAGTATTACCACAGTGGCCTAAGAGAAGTCATGTTAGTAATTTGTTTTGATTTTTACTGAACACTATTTTTCAGCCTATGACTGTGGTGTACGCGAAGTTACCTTAGTTATGTTATCTACTATCGATTTCTTTTTTTACCTGCCACTGCGACCGAAGAGGAATCATGGTGCAGGTAGTCGTTCTTTTTGTATTTCTTGCTAGCAGTAGATGATACGTATTTAGCGTTAGGGAGAGGTTTCAAGTCCTACCACCGTGACATAAGAGGAGTCATATAAGTAATTTTCACGTCTTCTTCAGTATATCGCAGTTAACGCCAGAATGTTCAATTCAGCTGTGAGATCCACTGGCGCCTGAGTAATCTGAGGGTCAGAGAAGTAAAGTTAGTTGTAGTCTTTAACTGTTACCCATTGACGACTTTTTTTTTTCTCTCTCAGGCGACACAACTGATGTAGTTAGGGAAGGCTTTGTACACAGTCTCTACAGTTATTTTCTGTACTATTGTTATCTACTGACCACTGTTTTTATCTTTTTAAGGGCGATGTCTTCAAATCTTAGCACTTACGACACAAGAGAAGGCATGTCAGTCACGTTCACCAAATTAACCCCAACAACCCTGGGACGTCAGCTTGGTATCATTCTTGCTATATCCAGTGTAGACCTGCCTTTGTTCACCAGCAGCCCTTCACCACACCTCACCTCACACTAGATTACTCTGTCTTCACCAACTTCAAAGGCAACACATAGGAAACAACTTCCAAACTCACGGCCAAAAAATATTTCTGTTCAATCTCTGTTCTTTCTTCTATTGCTCCATCCTTTACTGCCCGATGAGAAACGTAGGAGTGTAGGGCTTGACTACTCAGTTTAGACATTTAAGGCAACTGACCAGTCGCTTCTTCCTGAGTTGTATTACGTGACCGATAAACCTTATCCATTCCTTTATGGGCCACATCCTACTGGAGCACCTTAACCCACCAGACCAGCAGGCGTCCTCATGCAGTAATGAGTAGCATGGGAGATGTGTCAGATGTATGTGTGGATGGCTGGGAGTGTAAGTGCTGGGTGTACAATCTATGGTGTATGACAGACGCATGTGCAAAATTATGAGTAGGTTACTGTGCTGTAGGTCATTGTACAAAAAGGTAGCCTATACAGTGGGTGAGAATGGAAGGTAGGATGACCGATATGTGAGTATACAGAATACACTGCAGGGTAAATATGAAGTGGATTTAGCATACATGTGAACTGGGTATATACGAAGTGAACTGGATATTTAAATAAACTGAGTATACATGATATGAAGCTGGTATACAAGTGTTGAAGGTACACAGGAGGTGGACTGGGACTGGTACCTGCGGGCCATGGTACAGCCAGGTCGGGACATCATAACCCCTGAGGTGCCCCGTACCATGCATGACGGCAGCGGGGGCGTGCATGTCACCGGATGGGAGCAGGGGGGATACTTCGACAGGCGACCTCTCAACCAGCTCACCCACGTCACCCTCAATATATCATAGTAAGAAGCGAGGACTTGTTGTGGTTGTGGTTGTGGTTGTTGTTGTTGTGATGGTGGCAGCAGGGCGGGTACTTGGACAGGGTCCCTCTCAACCAACGCATACACATCACCCTCAACACACTATAAATAACTTAATGGGTGGTAATTGTGGCTGAGGCAGTGAGGTGTCGGTTATGGCAATGTCTTGGGTTGTATTCTCATGAGATTAAGAGTTGCACGTCTTCCGTAGTAATTTATATTTTAGACTGATTTAGATCTAATCTACATAAATAATATAAAATTCAAAAAATATCATCATCATCACCATTATCATCATCATCACCATTATCATCCCAATCACTTTTCCCACCTATGGATGTGGTGAGGTAGGATTCAGAAAGCAAGACAGAACCTAATAGTGGGAAAACTAACAAAACTCTGACCAACCAAATGGACCACACTCTCATTCACACGCTATTCAAGTCCTCGAAATCCTGACTTCATCCCACCGCCATAAACGTCCTCTTACCTACCTATCAGCCAAATATAATCCGAAAACACAGAGGTACCAAATCCTTGTCATTACTCCTCCGTACAAAACTCTTCCAACCATTTCGATTCAGTGACCGTTCCCTAGCCTCATCAGGTTCCACACTTCGCTTTCTCGCACATCATTTATCATATCTATTGTCCTACCACACCTCTTCCCATGTTCAGTCTCTTTCAGATTCAATCGTTTCACAACTTTATTCACACCCTTTCTCTGCACATGGCCATATCATTTAAGTACCGGTACACTCTCTTCCACTCTTGGTGTCCACAGATTTCTTTACTCACACCTATCATGAATCACATTATATATCTTATCCTATTCATTCTTCTCACTCCATACACATTCCTCAGAAATCCCATTTCCGCTGCTCGTATTTTTGAACTTTTATTTTCATGCCACACCAGTCTTACATCCAATGTTAATTTTTTCATTCATTCATTGCCAGACGCCATGTATCCCAAACGGGGTGGCAAAGGGCTTAGAGTTAATTGTTTTACAGGGAGGGGCACTAATCCTTCACCAACCCCACTTGACACGTAGGGAGAACGTTATGCCAACAGCATCTGGTGTTCCCAGGCGGTCACCCATCCAAGTACTAACCAGACCCAACGTTGCTTCATATGGGAAAAATATCAGTCTGCACTCATCCTCCATGTCACCCTTTTGATCCTCGATTTCCTACTTTAAGTGCTGAAGGTGAAACACAGTGTATTAGCAATACATTATACAGATACAGTACTGTATGTTATACATCTACTCACCAGTGAAAGATGCCAAATGCTTTACACTGTTAATGCAGGCACTAAAATTCCTTCATGCAAACTTCTAGCAGCAGCCACACCCAGACTTTTTTTTTTTTTCGTATCAAGGCCTTCATAGCACCAACCATTTTCCTTCCCTTTGCTACTCTACTTTCTACTTCTTTTGCACATTTGTCTCTCTGTCGTTGTATACTTGAACAGAACATAAGCTCCCTCACCAATTCGAATCTCGCTCCATTCACCATCACATCACACTGTCTCCTCAACATTCAACACTTTGTTCTTACCCACATTTAACTTTCAAAGCCCGACGCTCACAGACATCCACAAATACTGCATCAATAAGCCAAGCCCAAGCATGCATCAGATTTGAGATACTCCACCCTTCAGCATTCATTACCAGTCAGTAAGGAAGGGATTCTAGGCGCCTCCCAGGCCCACGTAATACAGCCCCAGCCCCTGAATTTTAAGTCAAGTTCTGAGAAATTAATAGCCGAACGCTTGATTCTGATAGAGATGAAGGTGCATGCATTCCCTCCCCCCTGCCCCATTCCCGACGTTCACTTATGGAATAGTTGTCAGCATTATGTACACCTGGACCTAGTTAGCCTGCATACCATAGTGAAGTGGTCAATCAGCGACAATGTACGATACATATAGAAACCAAACATACTCTAATTTCATCATGAGCTATGGAATGACCGTCAGAAGGCGGAGGGTTGCCGACATCTCGCCATTTTCATTTTAGGACTACAGGTGTCAGACTTCCTCCCATCTTAATCTCATCCACTGAGTATGACTGACGATTTTATATAACGGAGAAGAGACCCCCTCACACTGAATAGATTAACTGATTGAAAGGACAGCTGTTGATGACCTTATAAGCAGTGCTGATCAACCCTATAGGAACGTGGCAGGCTGCAGCACTATTTGATTATAAATATATTGTCGTTAAACTGGTATTAGCTCTCTTTTTCTTTTTCTTTTTTTTTCTCTCTCTCTAGCCTAACCTCTGAGGCCTACGAGTCGTTCTTGCAGCACGAGCTCCGTACAGCCACCTTACTCCTGATCCGCGAGCACCCCTGCACCAAGGAGTACATACCCAAGTACAAGGTGGGTCCAGTAATTATACCCATTATCGTTATCACCACCGTCATCACCATCATCATGGACTGGTGGGAGGGGGAGAGCCTACTGTATTATCCTATCATATTCTAGTAGTTTACTGCAGTTACTCATATAGGAGCTGCCTAGCATGTGCCAACTGGTCTACTGTAGTAATCCTCTCTTCTTATGTTCTTATCATTATTATTATCATCATCATCCATATTTTCGCACTGTGTGGGTGTTGACATTATCATATTACCACACACTTTTTTCATACTGCGAGTAACTTGGTGCTGGGACTGTACCACCAGTCGAACAGGGCGGTACTCCCAAGGTGGATGGGATGCTGATGATAGAGGGAGCTGGAGCTCTCGTTTTATCAGCCTTCGGAACCAGCTTCTAACCATCTGAGTTTGCTGATATTTTTCAGTGTTTCAGTAACATAGAGGGTATGCCAGCATACTTTTCTATACAATTTCCTCTAACTGCCAACACCAAACTACGTGCACATTACACGCCACGTTTCCTATTCCAAAAATCAGCAAAAAAGGCATCTTAACACCTACAGTAGCCTCGGAGTCACCCCGGGGGCGGGTCTTAAGCCCCCACCATCAGTCCTTTTCCCGGTGATGGCAAGTCAGATGCATGGAGCCACTGTATGACTCACTCCTTGTTCATTTCTGCAACATTCGTGGCGTTACCTCTAATTTTCTTTCCGTCAAACACCACCTCTCTTCCTCTAAATCTCACTTTCTCTTCCTCACTGAGACTCAGCTGTCTGAGACAACTGATAACAAACCTTTCTCTGTTTCCTTCTACTTTCTCTATACTCACTTCAAAGCCAAAAGTGGCTGTTGTGTCTACGTATGCAACAACATATCTTGCTCTTGTGTTCCTGAACTTGAATCTTCTGAACTCTTTACTGCCTGGCTTCGACTATGCTGTCATTCTCTGACTAAATATATCACTGTTCTGTACTCATCCCCTAATTTTACTGACAATGAAAAATTCCTTGACCATCTTACTTCTAAGATGGAACACATCGTATCTATTTCTCCATTCTCTGAAATCTCCATTCTAGTTGATTTCAATGTTCACCACCACCTTTGGCTCTCCTCTCTTTTCAGTGATCCACCTCATGAACGAGACTACATATTTTCTACAGCATCGTATTTGTATCCCTGACTGCCTTGAAGAGTGTTCCAACATGCTTGATCTCCTCCTTACAACTAATCCTTCAACTTACCTTGTTAATCTTTTCTCTCTGTTGGGCAACCACAACTGTATCACCTTAACCTGTCCTATTGGTTCAGTAAGGCCAGTGAACCCTGCAGAGAAGTGGCGGCTGTGACATTTTGGAGCTGCTGAGAGGGATGCCCTTAGGCAGTACTTTGATTTTCCCTGTAATGATTATTGTTTCCATGGCTGAGAGCCATCTGAATGTGCCTCACAGTGTATGAAGGTTATTCTCTCGGGCATGGACGCATGCATTCCTTTCTCTTACCCTGTGACTAACGCAAAAGCTTAGTTTGATCACACTTGTTCTAATGCTGCCCACTACAAGGAGAAAGCCTACAAAAGGTACTGGAACCAACCCACCCCTGAATCTCATCTCTTTTATGTCTGCCTGAAAACTGCACCGAGTTCATTCTTTGCTCTGCTAAGAATAATTTCAATCATACTAAATGCTCTGAACTCTCTGACTCAAATTCTTCCTGCTTCTTCTGGCACCTTGCCAAAAACCTCTCTGACAACTTTACTCGTACTTCATCATCCATCTCTCCTCATTCCTCTCTGATGGCTCTGTACCTGTTTCTTCTACTGAAAAAGCAGAACCCTTTGCTCAGACTTTCTTCTCCAATTCCACCTTAGATGATTCCTGTGCTGTTCCTCCGTCACTCCCTCCCCCTCTGACTTCCTCATGACTGATGTTAATTTTTTTCTTTTTTCAGCTGATGTACTTTCTGCTCTCACTTGCCTCAATACTCACAAGGCATTCAGGCCTGATGGGGTCCCTCCTATTGTCCTCAGGAACTGTGCTTGTGTGCTTACACCCTGCCTAGGTAATGCTTTTTCCTTGTTTGTCAACTTGTATCATTCATTCAAGCTGGTAGTTTGCTCTGATTCAGCCTGTCCCAAAGAACGATGGCCATTCCCAGCTCTCTAACTATCGCCCAGTTGATTTAACACCCTGTATTTTGTAAAGTTTTTGAATCTGTTCTTAACAAAAAATTGTAAAGCACAGTTCCTTTTAAAAGTTTTCTGATCGTCTGCACAGGTTCCGCCAGGGAATCTTCATTGGTGATCTTCTCACCATCCTTTCAGATTCCTGGTCATCCTCTTTAAGGTCAGTGGCAAAAGCCATTGCACTTGACATCTCAAAGGCTTTCGATCGAGTCTGGTATAAATCTTTAATTTCCAAACTGCCCTTTTACAGTTTTATCCTTCTGTCTGTGCCTTCATCACTAGCTTCTTTTCCGGTTGTTCAATAGCTGCTGTTGTAGACGGTCACCGTTCTTCTCCTAGGACTATCAATAGTGGTGTTCCTCAGGGTTCTAGCCTGTTACCAACTCTTTTTCTTCTATTCATCCATGATCTTCTAAGCTGCACATCTATCTCTATCCACTCATACTCTGATGATGCCACCCTTCACCTTTCCATTTGCTTCTCACAGCATCCGTCTCAGCATTTATTTCAACAAACAAAGGATGAGGCTATGACACATTTAATGTCTGACATGACTCATATCTCTGACTGTGATGAGAGTAATCTTGTTTTTAATGCATCATAAACTCAGTTCTTATATCTTCTTACCCGTCAGAATCTTCCGCAGGAGTATCCTCTAATTTTTAACAATATCCATCTCCATCTTGCATCATCTTTAAACATACTTCGGGTTTCTCGGGATTTATCTAGGCAAGATCACCTTACATTTCTTGTAAAATCAGCTTCCAAGAGATTAGGTGTGCCAAGCCGACTCCGTGCCTTCTTTATCCCTGCACTGTTGTTGACTTTGTTTATTAGTCCCTGTGTAGGGTACATCTCTCATGAGGGGAGAGGCTTCCCACATACAGCTCTTCTCAACAAGGTGGAGTCAAAGGCTTTTTATTCTGTCACTATATCAATGGTCAACGCTTCTCAGAACTGTATGCTTGGATCCCTCCACCACTACGGCGGACATGTAGCACCCGTCTGACAGCAAACTCTTATCTTTTTTTCTGTCTAACTCTCTAATGCAAAATTTAACAGTTACTCCCAGTCCTTCATATGTACAACAGGTCAGCTCTGGAACTGTCTTCTTCCATGTGTATTTCCAACTGCCAATAACCTCCAGCTTTTTAAGCACAGCGGGTCCAGGCATCACGAATTGAAGATCTTGAATTTGACTTCTTTTTTTTTCTTGGAGGGAGCAATCTTGCCAGCTTCTGGCCTTTGGTTCCTTCTTTTTTGCATGAAAAAAAGTTTCTTTCTAGCACACCGACCAGGCACTATTATCTAGCTTTTTTATGGAAGGAAATAAGAACCACGGCTAGAAGCCTGCAAACCTGTTCCTTCCCTCAGAGAGAGAGAGAGAGAGAGAGAGATAATAGTCCAATAATTTCACTCTGTCGTCTTCAAGGGAGTGGTGGATGGGGGGGACAATTATGCGCCCCCTCCCACCCCCACGAGACTACAAAGGCTGGGTGGTGAGACACCATTTTTGGAAGTTTTGGAACAGGACGTGTGTAGGTAATTTTGTATTGACAGTTATGGGAAAATGTACATGAGAGTATGATGGCCTACTCCCCGAGTTAATGAAACACTGTAAAAGTTCAGCAAAGTTGGTCCTGAGGGCTGTTGAATCGAAAGCTCTAGCTCTTCCTGTCATCAATTTTCCATCCATGTCGGGAGTACTGCCCTGTTTAACTGGTGCAAGGAAGAAAGATCCAAAATCTAGAAGCCTGTAAAGTTGTTCTTTCCAAGAAAAAAATAAACAAAAGAGAGTCAAACTCAAGACCTGTTAATTTCGAGATGCCTAGACACATTGCATTTGAGAAACTGGGAGTCAGAGAACAGAGGGAAGTACAGATTGAGGAAGACAGTACCAGAGATGACCTGTTGCCTACATGAGGATATGAGATGTATCGGTTAACTTTTGCATTAAGGAGTTGAACAAACAAGAGGTAAGCGTGTGCTGCCATATGGATGCTATAAGCTTGTCATAATGGAGGAAGAATGCAAGCAAACCGTTTAAAAGAGCTGTGGCTACATGACGTAACAATTGCAAAAAGAGATAAAGATGCAACAGAGCGGCGGGAGGACAGAAGTGGTGGGGAGTAATTGAGAGGAGTTAGGCTGATGAAAAGAGAAACCTATGATTCATATTGTTCAGAAGAGATGTATGTACTGTACGTGGAGAGCCACCACACGCATGAAAGCTGTACACGCAGAAGCAAACAGGCCCCCTGCCCAAAGTCAACAGCTTTACGCGAGCAAGGAAGAAAAAGAGTCGGCTTGACATACACAATCTCTTGGAACCGGATTTTGCACGAGGGAATGTGATCTTTACATGATAGTCTACTTGCAGACTGACAAAACTTCAAAGGCTCAGATACGAACACAACATTTAATCTGGTTAATCTGAGTCCTGCTTTGATCAATTATGATATACAGTGACAAAACTGATACTGTATTCTAAAGGACTGTTATACTTAAGTCTTCATTTTTTCCCTCACCTGAAAAGAAAGTTAGTATGTGCTTCCCTCCCCCTCCCCCAGGAATCACGCCTGGTTACTTACTTATAATGTTTACCTTACGCCATACTGTTTTACATAGATAGGGCAAACTGTAGAAAGCTGGAGTAGATAATATTGCATCAGTACAGATTAGACACCTATGGCAGTTCAACTATATTTTATCAGATCCTTGTGAATCAATTTATTTTTTTCTTCTGTGTGTGTGTGTGTGTGTGTGTGTGTGTGTGTGTGTGTGTGTGTGTGTGTGTGTGTGTGTGTGTGTGTGTGTGTGTGTGTGTGTGTGTGTGTGTGTGAGTGAGTGTGTGTGTGTGTGTGTGTGTGTGTGTGTGTGTGTGTACAGGTGGGCAGCTTCCTGATCTACTACTACGGTGAAACAGAGAAGGACGACCACCTCAGCTACTTCACACTTGTTGGGGTTAGTATTTTAATGGTTTATATTTGATTCTTGCTGCTGCCTGACAATTCTTTTCAGGTTGGACTGCGCCCTTGTAGTGAAGATATATATATATATATATATATATATATATATATATATATATATATATATATATATAGAACTTGCCTCTCCCGACATTGTTCCACTTAAGATACAGACAAGATACGTGAAATCCATTCTAGACAGTTTACCTACCAACAAAGCTCCAGGCCCAGATGGAATTCCGCCAATTGTTTTGAAAAAGTGTTCCCCAGAACTTGCCTCTGTTCTTGCAAAATTATTCAGACTATGCAAACGTACTTCTTCATTCCCTAATTCATGGAAAGAAGCCAATATCCACCCAGTTCCAAAGAAACGAATTTCCTCTGACTACAGACCAATAGCTGTCACATCTTCTCTTGGTAAGGTTTTTGAAACTGTAATTAATAAGCACATAGTTAAACATCTTGAATCCAACAACTTAATTAGTGACAGACAATATGGTTTTCGCCAAGAAAGATCCACCATTGACATACTTAATCTCCTGACTCATACCATCCATCAATAAGTTGACCTACATGGTGAAACTCATGCAGTAGCCCTGGATATTTCTACTGTAAAGCTTTCGACAGAGTGTGGCACCGTTCCCTGTTGTCCAAACTCCCTTGCTATGGACTAAACTCTTTTGTTCCTTTGATTTCCTCATATCTCAGCAATAGAAAAATAAGAGTATAAGTAGATGATGTATATTCCACTTCCCACTCAGTTAATACCGGCATGCCGCAGGGATCAGTTCTGGCACCAACCCTGTTTCTCATTCATATTAATGATCTCTTATCTGTCACCCACAATCCCATCCATTCATATGCAGATGACTTAACACTTCATAGTTCATTCACACTCAGACATCCATTTGCAAAGTCCGATATCTCTAACTCTCACCTCAGTACAGCCATCTCTTTAAATCAAGACTTATCCACGATTAGTGAATGGGGACAAAACACCCTTGTCTCATTCAATTCTAGTAAAACCAAATATATACAATTTACTAATAGGCAGGTATTGCCAGAATCGTATATTACCTTCAATGCTACGAATATTCCCATTTCCAAAAGTATTGAAATTCTCGGCGTCTCGCTTAACAATGACCTCAGCTGGACCTCTCATGTCAGATCACTTGCTAAAACCGCCTCAAAGAAACTTGGAATATTGTACAGAGTCCGTAACTTCTTCACTGACGAGCAGTTAGTTATAATTTATAAGAGTCATGTGCGCTCTCAGCTTGAATACTGCTCACCCTTGTGGAGCGGATGTGGAGAGGTTGCATTAAAACAAGTAGACAAAATTCAGAACAAAACTGTTAGAATTATTAATAACCTTGCTATTACTAATAAACTACCTCCCCTACAAGTAAGAAGGAATGTTGCCTCCCTTGCGTTATTTTACAGATATTTCTACAGCAAATGCTCAGACGAATTTGCGTCCATGGTGCCATCTCTCCATGCCTTCCCTCGTGCTACACGGTCAGCTGGCAGCGCTCATGACTGGACTGCCATTCAGCCATACTGCAGAACTTATGCCTATCAGAATTCTTTCATTCCCCGAACTGCATCTCTCTGGAACTCTCTTCCCCAGAGTTGTTTCCCTCCAGACTTCAACCTGCTGCTGTTCAGGTCTAACTGTTACAGATATTTTATGAACAGAGGACACCAATAATCTGGTGCATGGATTTTTTTTTTTTTTTCATTTGTTTATCCTTCCTCTGTTCTGTTATTAATATATATATATATATATATATATATATATATATATATATATATATATATATATATATATATATATATATATATATATATATATATCCATCATCTAATCCTACATTGATCCATGAGGAGCGTAGGAGCCCGGGGCTAGGCAAGTTTGTCCTGGCATTTAAGATGAGTGATTATATATATATATATATATATATATATATATATATATATATATATATATATATATATATATACTGTATATACATACACTGTCAGTCAGTGATATATATATATATATATATATATATATATATATATATATATATATATATATATATATATATATATATACACTGTCAGTCACATCCTTGCGCTAATATTTAGTCCTATCCTCCAAATGTAGATTTTATTAACTGAATCCTAACTGTTGATGTTATTTTTACTTTACTCTTAATACCGCCATCTATCATTAGCCAGATGTCTTAAGTTCGGAAGGAGTGGCCACTAACAAACTGCCTCCATGCCGCCGTGTCCGCGCCATACCATCCCTCTTCTTCTCTTATTCACTCAGTTACTGGATTCTTTAGTGTAGAGGGCAGCTGTAGGTAATGCAGCTCCTGTCGACTGAAATGTTCGGTTTGTTTGGCGAAAACGACCTCCTCGAAGACATTGATGTTCAGTGCGGAGTTGAGTGATGCTGAGAGGCAGTGACTCTGTTATGTTACCTCAGTATTGTAGCTAAGTATTAGAAGACAGATTAAGTTTTTTTGTCTTGACTGGGAGAATGCAGTTTATATGTGAGCTGAGTACCCTACATTTCTGCTTTCGCTTTTGTCTGTTTTTTTTTTCCAACAAGTGTGTGTGTGTGTGTGTGTGTGTGTGTGTGTGTGTGTGTGTGTGTGTGTGTGTGTGTGTGTGTGTGTGTGTGTGTGTGTGTGTGTGTGTGTGTGTGTGTGTGTGTGTGTGTGTGAGAGAGAGAGAGGGGGGGGGAGACGTTATGACGAAGTGTTATAGTTATGGAAAATGCAAGGAAGCAAAGGCGATCAGAGCAGTCTCAGCACTCTTATATCCTGGGATGTAGGAGGAACAAGAGACAAAGGATAACCCTATCACATACTCACAAAACAAAGGGCTGTCTAAAGACACACAAGAAACAAAGGATAGTCTAAACACACACGTATCCTGTGCTGACATATGCGGAACAAGATCCGAGATCATCAGTAGTCAAAACTTCCTACTCATATCTGTCTATCTATTCAATTCTATTTCTCTAGTTTAGTACAGTACTAATAATTACGTCACGCAGTTCAAATATAATATTTTAATAAGCATAAATACATCCATTATACACTGACTGTGAACATAGTATAGGAATAAATAAATAAGCTAAACAGGAAAAGGTTTAACATATCACATTTTATCCCCGGCCTCCCTCTCTCCCTCCACCACACTCATATACCACAGTGTCGTGGTCAATCTCTCAGTCTCAGTTCTGTCCACATGGCCAAACTGTCGCGGGGTAATTCGCCTAACGCCATCCAGCACATTCACATGAACACCTCAACGCTCCCTAGCTTCCTATATTGTTTGCTTATCTTCTCACCTCCGCACGCTCCTATGAATTACGGCACAACTCTGTTCATATGTCTTTCCTTCCATAAAGTATAATTTAAGAACATTTGTACCTTGCAGTGTTACATATTTATCTCTGATCATTTTGAGAGCAAGTTTGGATATCAGTGTCTGATATGGGTGTTGTGTACAGTGTCTGGGAGGTTATGAGCGAGGACGCATGGAGCATCACCACCTTATGCACACGTTGGGCTACTACGGCAATGCAGTGTATCTCGTTGCTTGCCCAGGCTCTCTCTATTGGTACGTTCATACAATATACGTTTAAAATTGACAGTCTACAACAGTGTTTTGTATGATATACTTGATAATTGAGTTTGCTGAACAGTTTTACCATTCATAATCATGTATATTTGATGCATGGGACCTGCATACCATGAAGTGATACAGATCTTCTGGTTTAATCTGTTCCTAATGTTATCAGTTTCTTTCATTACACAGCACTATACCAAAGGAAGACTATGGGAGGCTGGTGTACCAAGCCAAAGGAAACGACACACTTATCACTCAACTCCACATGGATAAAATAATTCAGAAGGTACTGAAACCAACGCTACTAACAAGAGTACCACCCTTGTCACCAGAAGAAGAGTTCCACATGGAAAATATTATGATAATGAAAATGACGCCAACATACAGGCAAATAAAAACTTAGCTCTCTACTGTATTTGTAAAACTGTTGTATTCTACTCTCATTACGTTAAAATGAACCTATCGCCTTTGTACAAACAATTGAAAGTATTATTGTATATTCTATTTATTTGAAAGACAAATCTCTGTTAGAAAAATTTTCCTTGCAATATATTTTAATTCAGCCAAATGCAGACAATTTTGTTCAAGTGAAGGAAATCTTACAGTCAGTGGGTGAAAAATTACTTTCATTAACCTTTGTGCTGCTTAAGATATACATAGGTATTTCACTTCTTCGTTGCTACCCTTATCCCATTCTAGTAGTTCAGTTACTCATTTAGGACCTACCTAGCATGGGCCAACTGGCGTACTGCAGTTATCCTCTCTTCTTATGTTCTTAACACCATACCATTTTATTAATCTTCATCACCATTATCCAAAATCTGTTTTCCACCAAACAAGCGCTCTCGTTGACTGTGTGGCCTGCGTCGCACCATAAAACCATATAAAAAAAAAAAAAAAAAAAAAAAAAGCGTGGTGCACAATGGAATGAGTGGGATGGCCTGTTATGAGCGGTGGAACTAGGATAGGAGTGTATGACATGCGAAAATGGGTGTCGTGGTGCAAGTGCAGTGAATGTTAACTTCAAAATATCGTCCCCTAAGTGAAGGAGGCCTGCTTCCGGCTACATTCCCTTGGGGTCAGTCAGCTCCGTAGGGAGTCTTGGAAGGCCCTCCCCATCACAGGTTGCCCCCCACTGGGGAGTACAGCCTACTCTGACACCTACATTTGACATACGTAAACACTGACTTACACACTTAAAGGCTGAAAGTTAATGCCTCGTGTTCTGTGAAAATCTTCCACACATAGGCGATCAGGCAGGGAAAGGACATTGACCTGTCTCTGGTTACACACCCCTGGGGATCAACCTGTCTAGGATCTCTAGGGGGTCTAACCCAAACCACTCCATAGGAGCCATCCCTTCCAGTGGAGCTATGTTCCCATCCCTGAGGACCAAGCCTCCAGAGAAATTGTCTTGTTGTTGTTGTTGAAGATTTTCCCCTCCTGTGAGGGGACCGGTCCCTATAAGATAGCACTGTCAGGGGTGGAATGTCAGAGTTAAAGGAGGGAGGCATCAGACTGTGATGTACAGTACAGTACTACAGGACTGCAGCTTTTGGTGGGAAGGAACTGGCTACCTGTTGGATGCAAATTTCATTGTCGGGAGTCAGCTTATTTCTCCCATAGGCGCAGATGATTGTATATACAAGATAATGAAGCTCGTTGTTGCAGATGTAGGAGTCTTGGAGGTCTTTTACTTCTTTGTCAGCGAGGGAGGAGACGTAAGTATTTGTATCCAAAGGTGGTGTATTTATGTTACAGGGAAATTGTGTAACCAGTGATTTCATGAAACCTCTAAGGAATTCGTGAAATGAGTTTAAATTAACATGGGTTATTTAAGGCAGGGTTAATTTAGGCTGCAGTTAGGTTAGGCTGGGATAATCTAAGTTAAGTTTAGGCTAAGTTAGTTAGGTTAATTTATTTGAACGCTTAACATAACTTAGCATTTATCTAAATTAACCTAACCTAACCTACCGTATCTAACCTAGCCTAACCTAACCTAAACTTAACCTAGCTTACCCCAGCCTAACCCAGCCGCAACCTAAATTAACTTTAAACCATCCTAATTTAAGGTCATTTCACAAATTCCCTAGGGATTTCATTAAATCACTGGTTACAAAAATAACCTGTAATATATATATATATATATATATATATATATATAGATAGATAGATAGATAGATAGATAGATAGATACATGAACTTGCGAATGTAGTATATCGGGCATGAGAGTAACTCCGTAGGTGCAAGTGTAATGGCAATACCTACAGTATGTGGAGAGGACCTTGTTAGGTACATGATAAAGAGGTGAAATAGAGGAGAATTCAGAGGTAATGATTTGAAGACTGCCTATTTAAGCAACGGTAACTTGAGGCTCTTCTGCAATGCGTCCACCCACTGGAAGGAGTTCCAGCTTTAATGAGGCATCAGAGTGGGGGAAAAAAAAAGTAACAATGCTACATCTACATCATTCCATTTATCTTTAGATTTATGACTATATAAATAGTGGCTACTCTAAAAACTAAGATTGACATATCGTCCTTATTTATTTATTTTTTTCAAGTATGCCATTTCGATATATATATATATATATATATATATATATATATATATATATATATATATATATATATATATATATATATATATATATATATATATATATATAATTACAAGCCATTGCAATTTCATTGCTGAACAAAGGCCTCCCGCAACCTTCTCCCCAAATTCCTTGACTGAGCCAATCTCTGCCACAGGGGCGTCATTTTAATTTTCCTTGGGGGGGACATAGGCTATTTAGGAGGCCCCCATACTCCTATTTCCCCACATGGATGGGGTGGCGAACAAGTATTTTGAAGCCACATGCAAAGCTATATGTAGGGAAGTAAAGCAGTAAACAAAATATATATATATATATATATATATATATATATATATATATATATATATATATATATATATATATATATATATATATATATATATATATATCTTTGATATTAAACCAATTACGTCTTGACACACACACTAATGGATATTCTAGCACTGGCAAACGTTTGAACTTTTAAACTCCGACTTCGAACCACAAAATAAAACCGTGCTTTCGTGTACAATTCTATGTTAATTCTATTTTTGGTAAAGCATACATGGCACTTAAGTGTTTTTGACTTAGATTTTGCCACATAGATTTTGTATAAAATAAAAATGCTTACTTGGTTCTGATGCCAACCTGCCGCCCCACCACCGTCTCCTTTTTCCTCATGGTCCCACGGTACCTCACCGCCCCCCTGGATCTTTCCGGACCACCAGCCACTTTGGGAATTACTGATCTAAATGAACTCTTAAGACTCCTGCCTACAGGTACGTACTTCCTATGATGAATAAAAACTTTTAATGACAGCCAGAATACAATAAAAAATGCAGCTCGATACTGAAGTTAACGGAACAGCGGGCTAGGAACATATTTTCATTGACATCCTTTAATTTACCTAGTAAAATATTGTGATTATTACACACACACACACACACACACACACACACACACACACACACACACACACACACACACACACACAAATGGTCCTGACGAAAATTCAGGTTGGGTGCTACATGAATGTGCAGATGAGTTAAGCAGACCATTGTATTTAATATTCAAGGAATCCTTAGGTCAAGGTCAACTACCTGATATTAGGAAGAAAGCAAACATTGTTCCCATATTCAAGAAAGGGAATAGACAAAATCCACTTAACTACCGACCAGCATCACTGACCAGTGTTGTAAGATACTGGAAAAGCTGATATGAAATGTTTGGATAAACCACCTAGAAGAACACAGTATGATAACAGAAGGGCAGTTTGGTTTTAGAAAGGGAAAATCATGTGTTAATCTATTAAGCTACTATGACAGACTTACTAAACATTACAGAAAAGAGAGGGATGGGTGGACAGTATCTATTTAGATTTCAAGAAAGCATTTGACAGAGTACCGTACAAAAGACTTGTATGGGAACTACCATCAAGGAGGTATCCAAGGAAATCAGTACTGTTGGATGCAAGATTTTCTCAGAAAAAGGGAAATGAGAACAGTATTAAGGGGAAATTAGTCATCATGGAGGGAAGTACCTAGCAGAGTTCCATAGGGCTTAGTGCTGGCCCCAGTTATGTTTTTAGTATATATATAAATGAAACAGACAGTAACATTACAAATGGAAGCTATCTAACTATGTTTGCGGATGATGCAACAATACAAAAGAAATTTACTAACACAGATTCTTGCAAAGAGCTGCAAGAGGAAGTAAATAAGCTTCATGGATAGAGCAATAAATGGCAAATGGAATTTAGTGAGGACAAGTGTCTTGTTTTAAGTTTGGTAAAAGTGAGAAAAGACCAGATAGGGATTATAAGTTAGGAAGATCAACCCTTCACATATCAGAAAAGGAGGACCCAGCTGACCACATCAGTGAGAATGTACGAAACATGTATACATTGCTTGCTGATATGAGAATAGCATTCACATAATTATATAAATGAAGACATGCTAAGAAAGTTGAGAACATCATTCATTAGACCAACCTTGGGTTATACATCAGTAGTCTGGAATCCTTATCTCAAAAAACACTTAGATAAGACTGAAAAAGTACAAAGGGCAGCTAAAAGATGGGTACCAAGCTTAAGGGATCTAAGCTACGAAGAAAGACTAGACAAACTTAATCTATCAACACTACAGGAGAAAAGGAAAAGGTTATGCTATATAAATGCATCTCAGGGAAAGAGAAAATAGACAAATGAATATATAACCTATAGGGAAGCACCAGCACTGAAGAAAATTACATAAAACGAGAGGCGATAATGAGGTAAGGAAATTCAATTTCCCAAATAGGGCAACTGATCAGTGGAATGCACTACCGAATGATATAGTGTGTGTCAAAATTATTCATAAATTTAAGGATATGTATGATAAAAAGTGTTTAATACATGGGATAGTACGAGCTTGACTCATTCCGGTAAAGATACAATTAGGTAAGAACAATTAGGTAGGTAAGAACACACACACACACACACACACACACACACACACACACACACACACACACCGCTCGCTGGTGCAGTGGTAACGTTCCCGCTTGCCAACTGGTGGACGGGAGTTCGCGCCTCGCTCAGGTTGCGAAAAGTTTCACTGACGAAGTGGGTGGTTACTGTCCCCCTTGAGCAAGGGGACGGGTGTGTGCGTGTGTGAAGGTCACAGCCTTGCCCTTAGATCGGACTATATGAGCTCTCAGCTCCCTTCCGGGAGGGTAAAAAGCTGACGATCACGACCATCAAGTGATCCTGACCGACCTGGTGAATTACACACACACACACACACACACACACACACACACACGATACAGTATATTTCACTCAAATTGTATTGAGGCTAACTACAAATTAGTTATAATATCACAGTGTTAACCTTATATATTTTTTTCATTAATTATAGCCGATTTGGAGGCCCCCTCAGGAAGCTTGAGGGGGGGGGGGACGAGCGGACCTCACTGCCCCCCCCCTCCCCCAAATGACGCCCCTGCTCTGCCAGGCTTTGCCTGCAAACTTCTCTGTCTCACCTCTCCACCACCTGTCTGGCTTTTTTCTGCAAAACTTGCAATCTCTTGGATTCTATCAGTCAGCCTCTTGCTCCATTGAACTGCCCACCTTCACTTTTGTTCTTTAATAACTTAATAATGTCTTTGACTTTAGTCTGCTTTCTCATCCAAACCAATATTGACCTTTCCATTGCTCTTTAAGAATGGACTGGTTTCCCATCGATTTTGTCAGTTTCCTGGTCTCACAACCGTACGTCATAGCTGGGATTAGTACATTCGTTATATACTTTTCGCTTTATACTTACTGACAAAATACTTTTCATGATGTTTCTGTGTTTACTGAAAGCCTTCCACACAAGTGTAATGCGTTTTTTTTTTTTTTCTAATTCGCTATCATGATCTTTACTTAGTTTTAGTACTTGCTCCAAGTAACTGTACTCCTCAACTACTTCAAGATTTTTTTTTCGTTTATTTTGATGACGCTCATTGGTTCACCTTTGGTCTTACTCTGAGACCGTATTTAGCCCCTTTAGTATTTCTTGCTAAGTCTCTGCTGTTTCTGAGATTAGGACAATGCTATCTGCAAATCTTAAACTCCTTTGTTCGCCCATTCTAACTTTTCCGAAAGTACTTTCTAGGCATGCTGTAAATAATATTGGAGAAACTGTATCTCCCTGACGCACGCCTTTCTCAGTCTTAATTTTTTCTGTCTTCATGTAACTTACCTGTGGGAGTGCCTTCTTTATATATGTTTTCGACTAGTTTTACAATGTTCTCGTTTATTCCTTGTTCTCGCAAGGAACTTCTATTTTTTTATTTCTTTAACAAGATGAAGAGAGAAGGAAACCAAATTAAGTAACAAAAAAATCCGTACACCAGATTGCGGGTGTCCTACATTCATTCGAAAAAAAAAAAAAAAAAAAAAAATTGGACCTGAACTACTGTTAAGTTAAAGTTTGGGAGGAAACTATTCTGGGGAAAGGAGTTCCAAAGAGATGCACTCCGGGGAACACAAGAATCCTAAAAGGCAGAAGTTCTGCAGTATGGCAGTGTGACAGTCCGATCTTGAGCACTACCAGATACCCGTGTAGCACGGGGGAAGGCGTAGAGGTGGCACAATGGAAGTAACTTTGTCTGAACATTTGCCACTGTACAATAATGCAAGGGAGGCAACATTCCGTCTTACTTGTAGGGGAGGTAGTTCATTTGTAATTGCAGAGTTATTAATAATTCTTAAAGCTTTGTTCTGAATTTTGTCCAGTTGTTTCAGTGCAACCTCTCCACGTCCACTCCACAAGGCTGAGCAATACATTTCAGTTAAGAGGAAACATGACTCGTGTAAATTATAGCTAACTGTTCATCAGTGAGGAAGTAACGGATTCTGTACATTAATCCAAATTTCTTTGAAGCGGTTTTAGCAGGTGATCTAACATGAAAGGTCCCGCTGAGGGTGTTAAGTGAAACACAGAGAAATTCAATACATTTAGAGATGGGAATTTTAGTAGTATTGAGGGTAATACAGATCAGGCAATGCCTGTCTATTAGTAAATTGTGCCTGCTTTGTTTTCCTAGCATTAAATGAGAATGTTATTTGTCCTCAATGAGTGATCTTAGACAAATTTTGATTTACGGAGACTGCCGTACAGAGTTGTGAGCACTGAGCTCTATAGAACGGAGAGGCTATCTCCGCCGCAAGCGTGTGACTTTGGCCACCTTTTTGAAAAACCCGCACTCGTCGCTTACAATACAAAAACATATGGATTATGATTTTTTTTTTTCTTTTTTTTTTTTTTGCGTAGTTCAGCGGATTATATGGGGTACATTTAGCCAAAAGTATCAAACAACGTCACAGGTTGCTGCAGTTCAGAACTTACCCTTTATGGCACTAAGTCAGAGAAAGGTAATGGCAGAAAGGGAAAAGATAGTGTGGTATTGACACTGAAGTGATAGTGATGTTGAAGCTGTTTTACATCGAAGTAGTGGTGTTAAATTGGTGTGGGAAGTCCTTAGACTATCCATGTCATGAAACCGAAGGTCCAAATTAATAAAGACCAGAAGAAACATGGAAATATCAACAAGAGAGTGTGAAGAGAAGAGAAGAGGACATGGAGAGAAAGACTAGAGATAAATGGGTCCCTTTTAGTCACCTCATACATGCAAGGATACTGGGGAAGAATCTTCCCGCCCCTCCCCAGGGGACAGTAATCTTACACAGTTATAGTCGGATTCCCGCCTGTTTGCGGCGGGGGTGTGGCCAGCACCTGTGGGCAATGGTGCCACGTTTCCCCAACTTGCGATGTGAAACGGAAGCTATTTATGTACAAGGCATCACAAATTCGATAAATTCAGATGAATAAAACTTACACTTGTGTATTTTGATGGATGAAACAACAGTAATCTTATTATGCATAAAATATTTATACAGTAACACAAAAACATGGCACACATATTGTACAGTGTTGCTAAAAGATATTGTAGTCACTTTTAATGGTTTTTAGCGTAGTTTTAGGGTGGGTAATAATATCACAGTTATGGATATAAGATAATGAGCCTGAAAAAAGAAGAAATATGCCAATATCCAAAGTAAAAGAAATAATTCATGTAATTCTTGTGAGTGGCAATACTTACACATCCATCTGGCCTAAAATAAATGTCCCAAGGGAGAATGAGGAGATTCAATGTCCCAAGAGAGAGAGAGAGAGAGAGAGAGAGAGAGAGAGGGAGAGGGAGAGAGAGAGAGGCATGCATTGAATGCATTGTCGGCATCACTTAATATAACGAAACCAAATTAACAAATGAAAGCACAATTATAAATAACTTATAAAAGAATCAAAAGTACTCAGGGTGGCTCACATTTCCCGCCAGGAGAGAGAGAGAGAGAGAGAGAGAGAGAGAGAGGTCTGTCACTGCCTTCTTTGTATTCATTTGTTCCTTTGTACATACTGCACACACTGATATACATTGTTCCTATTGATGCACATATATCTATACACGTAATTTTTTTCTCTCTCTCTCTCTCTCTCTCTCTCTCTCTCTTCTAATACTGACCACGTGGTAGGTGAATCCAGCCCCTCCTTCCCCTCTCCTCCCTTCTTAATCCCTCCTGGGTGTCTCAGGTCAAATCCCCCTTCACACTTCCCCTCCCCCCTGGACCACCACCCCAACAAACCCACATCTCAGCAGACAGTAACTTTGACACTCCATCTACTACTAAATATGACAAAACCAAATTAACAAATGAAAGCACAATTATAAATAACTTATATAAGAATCAAAAGTACTCAGGGTGGCTCACATTTCCCGCCAGGAGAGAGAGAGAGAGAGAGAGAGATAACGGTATAGAAAACGTGGCAACACTGTACACAGGTGCGGGCCGCGCCACGGCCGCGAGCGTGCGCGAGTCCTACTATAGCAACAAGATAATTACATATCCTACTTGTGAAATGTAATACCATCTCTCTTCGATGACTTCCTGTGCCCACTTTTGCATCCATAAGCTGCACAGTTGACTATGGCACTATATTTTCCTGAATCAAGGGCTGCTTTCAAAAACCCACAGAGCAGCTCATTACAAAGACCGCGGGTATCAGGCGTGGTGTAACATGGCTGCCACTACACCAGCGCCGCCCTGGCGGCGGACACACAAATTACGCGGTGCTACCCATGAGAAAGCCGCTCCATACTATACAGCTCAGTGGTTCCAAGTTAGACACTAAACTTTGTGAATGGATGTTTAAATGTGAAAAAGCTGTGAAGTGTTGAGTCATCTGCATATGAGCGAATGGGATTAGGGATGATAGATAAGAGGTCATTAGTTTTAATTAAGAATAGTGTTGGGATCTAAAATGCAGTATAGTGCCACAGGGGGCGACCTAACACCCCCAGAAGGAGCCCACAGAGGAGCAACGACAGCAAGCTGGGACTCAGGGCGACAACAACATAAGTCCGCCCGGGCCACGTGCCCCTATGACCCGGAGCTCTCCCGCTGCCACCATAGCAGGAATACAAGACTGCCTTCCGGGTGAGCCTTCCCCAACCAACATCGGGGTGGAGCTGTTACTCCAGCTCCAGTCAGCACCCCTGAGACAGCCGGTAGCCGTTCAACCCTCTGGAAGGAGATGGCCTGTAGCTGCTCTGAGGGAAAACAGGAGACGGCCTGCAGCCGCTCCCGCCTTCATCAGGAGACGGCCTGTAGTTGCTCAACCCTCCTGAAGGAGACGGCCTGTAGCCGCTCTGAGGGAAAATAGGAGACAGTCTGTAGCCGCTCTGAGGGAAAACAGGAGACGGCCTGTAGCTGCTCCCACCTTTGTCGGTAGATGGCCTGTAGCCGCTCTGAAGGTGCCCTTCCCGAGACAGCCTGTAGCCGCTCAACCCTCCTGAAGGAGATGGCCTGTAGACGCTCTGAGAGAAAACAGGAGATGGCTTGCAGCCGCTCCCGCCTTCATCAGTAGACGGCCTGTAGCCGCTCTGAAGGCGCCCATCCCGAGACAGCCTGTAGCCGCTCTGAAGGTGCCCATCCCGAGACAGCCTGTAGCCACTCAACCCTCCTGAAGGAGTCAGCCCGTAGCCACTCTGAGGGAAATCAGGAGACGGCCTGTAGCCACTCCCACCTTCGTCAGGAGACGACCTGTAGCCGCTCTGAAGGTGCCCCTGAGTCGGCTTGTAGCTGCTCCCTTCCCCAGGCCACAGCCAGTAGCCGGGCCTTAACGATGGCCTGTAGCCACGCCCCTAGAAGGCCACGGCCATTAGCCGGGCCTTAATGATGGCCTGTAGCCGCGCCCTTAGAAGGCCACAGCCAGTACCAGGGCCCTACGGCAAGAGACGGCCTGTAGCCGCTCCTCCATCAGGTGCTGACTCCTGTTCACCAATCTACGACTCAGAGGGAGTCCCCCAGCCTGGAGGAGTACTGGAGAGGCCCCGTGACTTCCCCTGGCCTCTTCTCCCTGCAGCCGGATCTGGAGAGGACTCACCTGATGGATCCCAGTGTAGGCTGGCGCCACAGCCCCTTCCTGACGGCGTCACCAAGCACTGGGGACCACAGCCCTTGGGACCCCCAGACCGTCCCCAGGATCCCCAGGCGGGACCTCTCTACACCCAGACACCGGAGTTCTTCGTCCTCCATCAGACGCCTGAGCGAGAAGTTCAGGCAGTTATTCGGCTCCAGCCCTGAGGGCCGTACTCCCGCCCCAAGCCCCAAAAGCGCGAGGCCCTTTGCCACCCACAGCCCCGGACGAGAGAGGACGAGAGGATGCCCCTACGTGTGATCCCGTGGCCCCTGAACACAGAGGCCCCCGGCGGAACCCAGCCCCGTCAGTAGTGAGGCTGGGTCACCTCCGCCGTCCTTGTACTTGACCACCACGACGCCCAGACCTGAAAGGAGCGACAGTGAAAGCACAGTGTACGTGACTTAGTGACGTGAAGGCAGAGCAGTGAATTAACCATATAAAGGAAGTCAGTGAGAGAAGCACCAGTGGCAATATAAAAGTGGTGGAGTAAATAAAAGTAACAGAGAAATCGTACACAAGGCCAAGCAGTGAAATACGGGTCTATTACAGTGAATACGCTACCATCTGATAACGCAGCATCATGCTAAAATCATACACAGACCCCAGTGTTAAAGTAATAATTACCAACGGTGAAATAATACCACCCACTCCACAAATATATAACTTGGAATTCCTGCAATAATAGTATATAAACCTCTGCCCTAAGTGTTATTCACCTTGCCCGACCTTGACCTGAGTAGTATCCTGCCCGATACTAATAACCCATATCTAGGCCTAAGAATTATAATTGTCGAGTGTATCTGTATTCGTGACATCTACCCGTTCCACTGTAAAATTTAGTAATACACGTGTAAGGTTGTTGCCTTAAGTTTTTGTGTCCTGCCTCTCTGCTATTAGTCTAAGCTCTGGTCTAGAAAGAGAACCCAGCTACACACTAGGCATTAGAGGGACGGGAAGCCGACCCTAAAACACCGAGAATTACAGGATCCTTGTGGCATGCTGACATTAATGGAGTGGAAATTGGCATATACTCGTACATCATCTATTTCTATCTTTCTGTTGCTGAAATATGAGGAAATCAGAGGATCGAAAGATGATAGTCCATTAGTCCATAGCAAGGGTGTTTGGATCGTAGGGGACGGTGCCACAGTGTCAAAAGCTGTAGAAATATCGATGGCTACAGTACTGCATGAGTTTCTCCATGTTGGTCAAGTGACTGATGGATGGTATGAGTGTAAAGATTGGATATATCAACAGTGAATCTTTCACGGCGCAAAATATACTGTCTGTCACTAATTTATCTGTTTGATTCAAGATGTTTAAGAATGTGCTTATTAATTACAATCTCAAATACTTTACGAAGAAAAGACGTGATAGCTGTTGGTCTATAATCAGTGGGGTGAGAGGAATTTCCTTTCTTCAGAATTGGATGGATATTGGCTTCTTTCCAAGAATTAAGGAATTTGAACAATTTAGCCAGAACAGGGGCAAGTTCTGTGGAATAGGCTACTTCTTCAAAACGATGGGAGGCATACCATCTGGACCTGGAGTTTTGTTGGTAAATTGTCTATGATGGATTTAAAGTATCTAGTCTGTATCTTAAGTGAAATTATTTCGAGAGAGTCAAGTTCTAGTACAGGGATGTTCTGACTGACTTCCTTTAAGGTAGAATTTCTGTCAAACGTAGGCTACTGACAACGATTTTCGCGTTTCCACGCGAGTCATTTATTGTTTCCATCTGAAGATTTTAGTGGGGTAATGGATGATGAATTGCTAAAATTGAAAGGATTGAGAGTTGGCCTGAGCATTAGGCTATATTGTCAATAGGATTATTTAATAGTTCTGATGCTTGGTTGTAAAGAAAGTGTGATTTGGCGAGATTTATTAGTGCTTTTCATGGCTTCTAGCAATTTTAAATTGACTAAGGGATTCACATGCTTTTTGATTTTACATAAAAGTTATATGGTAAGGATTTGGGGTCGTTGGTCTCAGACCAATGATCTGGCACAATTGCGGTCAAACTATTTTAGGAAGCCTGATCTTTTAGCAAATTTTTGACTGGGTATGAACAATTTCATTTCAGCTTTTATAAAGTCAATGTGGGACTGGGTAGAATTTATGTCAGTGGAGAAGAAAGACTGCCATGGAATATAGCAAGATAATTTCTAAATCCATCCCAGTCTGCCCTGTCAAAGTGCCATCTGGTCACTCAGACTGGTTCAGAACGGGGAAGTTTGGGGCAACTGACTAATAAGATTTTGATGTGATTGTGGTCGGAGGATTCAAGTGATTACAGCACCTCAGTCCTGTGCTAATGTGGATTATTTGTCAGGAACAGGTCCGTCCAAAAGGTAAATGCTGTGGTCAGGATTATCTGGTTGGCTGGTTTACCAACTAGGCCTACGTAAGATTAAACGATTCTGCAAACAGCTCGCATTCTAGACCCGAATCGCCAGTCTTGGCAGAATGCAATGACCACTCTACATTATGGACGTTAATATCACCCAAAACGGTAACTTCAGTGGCAGCCTAAGGGTGAAGTTAAGGTTGGTCAACTGCGTCGATTTGGAGTCAGATACGCTGGATTCTGAAGAAAAAATGGGGAAGAGATAAACTATACAGATACCGGTATATTTGGTAATATTTAAGGTAATTTAGTTTGTACAATGAGTAATCAAAGATAGCTAAGTGAAGTCCAAAATAGTGTGAACTTCATATTCAGATTTGATATAACAACAGGTGCCACCCTTGTTACGGACGTTTGTGAGATGGTAACCAGGAAAACTAAATGGGAAAATATCAGCAGAGGGAGAGATTTTGGTTTCTGTGAGGAATAGGGCTAGTGAGGATACAGATCAGAGGAAAAAGTTAACAGAATTTAGACTGGTACCACTGGTGTTACTAAAATATAAAGTCTAACCCGCACATCTCCAATGACGAACATGAACTGTTTGCAATAACCACTGTCAGCACAGTCACTTGATGCGACCAGGAGTGCCCTGTGCAGCCAGCCCTACCCTGCCGGTGGTAGTAATCCGAGGTACTAGTACCATTGAATATGCTGATAATACTGCACCGGCCATTGCTCAGGGGGGTAGGGGAGGAAATAGAAGGTGCGATGTCTAATGTGTAGGTAGGTGTGGTGCGGAATGTTGGATCGAGGTAGAGGTATTATGAGAGCATGCTGGTCTACTCCCTATATATTAATGAAACACTGAAAATGCTCAGCAAAGGGAGATGGTCAGCAACAGGCCCTGAGGGCTGGTGAAACAAAGCCCTATCTCTCCCTGCCATCAATTTGCCATCCACCTGGGAAGTACCGCCCTGTTCGGGTCATGACTGGTGCTGCAGTCTACTCCCTTATAATTGCTATGTGCTCCACTGAGTCAAAAGCCTTTTTGTAATCGACACAACCAAAGCACAATGGTTTATTATATTCTGCAGTTTTCTGTTAGCTGATTCATTGCGTGTAGATGATCAGTGGTCGAATACCCACTTCGGGATCCTGAATCCTACTTGCTCACTAGGTTGGTTTTCTTCCAAAATCTGCTGTTATTCTGTTTGCAAGGACTTCAGTGATGTTTTTATATAAATGATAATAAGCTAACAAATCGATATTTACTACGATTTTTTGGGCCACATTTCTTGTAAAGCAAAATAACTATTGCATTACACTACGTTTTGGGAATTTTCTTGTACTTAAATACATGAGTAAATAAGTGGGCAAGTATGTCGGATACTCCTGCATCCAACAGTAAATCTGCTACTATTCCATCTTCTCCTGGGGCCTTCTCTCCTTTCATACTTTTAAGTGAAATGTTTACTTCGTCTGGTGTTACCTCTGGTATTTCACTTGTGTCAACTGAAAAGTTAGCTGTCGGTACTGTGTCTTTGATGAATACAGTTCTTTGTAAGTTTCCTCAACTTTCTTTACTACCTTCTCTCTGTATTTAATGACCACCATTTTTTCCTTTCAGTGATATTATTTGTTGTTTTCCTGGTGACATTTTGCTTCGGAGATGTTTCAGACTTTTTTCATTTTGTGACGGTTCCCTGGATCGCTTCCATGTTGCTTTTTCATTTTTCTTCTCTCTGCTTCTTGTTGATATGTATATGTATATCTATATCTATCTATCTATCTATACATACACACACACACACACACACACACACATATATATATATATATATATATATATATATATATATATATATATACCCATATATATATATGAGAGGGGGGGATGGGGTGGAGAGGTATATGAGAGAGGGGGGTGTGAGTTGGGAGCGGGGCAATGAAATGGCGGGGGACAGGGCGACGTGAAGGCGATTTGTTTGTGGCCACCCCGAACGGGATTGAGACGTCTGGCAATAGATAGACAGATAGATATATGGTGCGTCCCCGGGTGGTGGATAAGGAAAGGCATTGTAGATATATGGGGTACCGTCTTGACGGCGCGGACCATGGAACCCCCTGTAGATATCTAGGGCTCCACTGAATATAATGAATAAGGTGACATCTCACCAGAAACTATGTGGCAGGGAGGTGAGATTATTTGCCACAATCCTTCTAACCAAATATGAGTTCTATTGCAAATGATTTGACGGGCGTTCCTTTTGGATCATTGTCTACTAAAGGTCCAACCGCACTGTTTCCTGTGCTTACCGGCAGTGTGCCACAGAAGGTGAATAGGCACTGTGTTGGCAAGCTAGAGACTGGGATATTAAGCAAACTGAAATCCATGAAGATCTATGCACAAAATTCAAGAAGCCTCGCAGAAGATTACAAACTTGATAACTTAATGACTGAACTGGAAAACATTAGTTGGGATATTGTAGGTTTGAGTGAGACCCACAGAAAAGAAGAAAAAGCAATTCAGCTCGAGAACAGCAACCACCTATTTTATTAGAGGAAGGCAAAATGAAAGTTAGTGGTGTAGGATTTCTAATTAATAGAAGCTTGCAGACAACATTGTTAATATCAGCTGCGTATCTGACAGAGCAGCACTGGTTGTAATTAGACTAAGCAAAAAATGTACCCTGAAAGTAATACAAGTATATGCACCAACTTCTCAAAGCCCAGGAGAAGAAATAGAAACATTCTATGACTACATCTCCCAGATTATGGAAGAAGAAAAGACCACCTATACTATACTCATGGTAGACTTCAATGCAAAGCTGGGAAATAAAAAAATGGAGAAGCATGTGTGAGAAAATCTGAAGTGGGAGAAAGGAATGAAAGAGGAGAAATGGTGGTAAGTTTTGCTGAAATGTATAACATGAGAATAATGAATGCATTTTTTTCACAAAACAACAGGGAGAAAATGGACCTGGAGAAGCCTAAATGGAGAAACAAAAAATTAAATCGACTTCATTATAGCAGATAAGAATAACGCGATCACAAATGCCACAGTTTTCAACAAAGTAAATATAGGAAGTGACCACAGAATGGTTGGTTGCACAGCCAGATTCAATTTCAGAAGCGAAAGAATGATGATTAAAGATAAAAAGATATGCCCAATAAAAGTAAACAAAAACAAAGCAGCCCTTCAGTTGGAAACAAGAAACAGATTTCAGGCACTAATGTGACATTGATGAGCTGATTGACAGACTAACTGAAGTACCGAATCAGCGTAGGTAGTAGGAAACCCTAATACAACCAAAGCCAAGAAATAATCAGAAAAGACACTCGAGATTATGGGGAAAAAAAAAAAAAAGGAAGTGAAAGCAAAAACAAAGATGAAACAGAACTAGCGGAATTAAACAAGCTTATCAACAAGATACAAAGAGAAGAAAAAAGAAAGAGAAACATGGATCAGATCAAAGAAACCATAAAAAAAGGGAAAAGTTGAAACGGGTCCGAAGTAAAATGGCACTAGGAAAGCAACAAATTACAGTACATCACTGAAAGGCAAAAACAGTGAAGTCATTAAATGTAGAGATACGAGTTTTTCCCCGCCCTTAGCCTTGCGGTCACCGTACGATGGTGGGAGAAATGATAGTACATAGCAAAACACCGACTATCGTACGGGGACCGTAGCGGCGGCGCCCTTACGGAGACCTTACGGGGACGTGTTAGTGCATCCGCCCCAAGATCAGTGGCGTCACCAGGGGGTGCTAGGGGGGGGGCTTAGCCTCCCCAAATCGAGGACTCAGCCCCCCCAAAAATTGCAGCCCCCCAAAATAATAATAAACACAGAAAATACATCGCCAACATACAGTATATGCTTGCAGCTCGGCACTGACCCACCTCTCCCCCATCCACTTTTTATCCGTGTATCCATATGATTTAATACGATCTTTTTTATAGATAATGTGAATTATTTATTCAAATTTACGTAAACCTTTGGCTTAAATCATAATAGTAGTAATAATAATAGTTTCCCCTATACTTTGACCAAGCTTGGTTTTCTTTGAGATATTTTATTTATTGTACACAAATGCAACACTGTGTTGCTTTTATCACTTTTTTTATCTTTACAATATAAAATATAGTATATGTTAATCACGCGGCTTTAGATTTGATTATGCAGTCTAAAGATACTAAATGTGATCTATTTTTATTATATTACGCGTTTTTTAATGTTCGGAGAATCGGAATGTTTACGTTGAGAAGTGTTTGTGAACTGTGGCTGTGAACTATTTGTGTCGAGTTGTTTTCGGTTTTATTTGAATGTATCGCTTTCAGTGGCTGTATATACGTACATTAAAATAATAATAGATCACTACCGGTATACAGCTAGCCACCTATGCATTATTGTCTTTACAGTTCTGGAATGTATACAACTTTCAGCAGTGATTAGTGGATTCCATCGGAGCAGAATATCATTTCCTTTTTACTCCACTGACTCCCGTCAGGACTGCCGCAGCGTGCAGACGTCAGTCGTGGTGCTCTGCCTTGCTGACAACCTTTTCTGTCCCCTACCCACCAACTGCTCCTTGATCACTCATTCTAATAGTTGTACGCAAATTTGTGGTTATTCTGGTATTGCTACCGCTACTATCCGGCCGTGTTTAGGCGCGGTCGAGGTGAGTGATCGGTATGGCGAAGACACAGCCGGCTGCTCAGCTGGTTCAAGTCCTGGAAAATGACGACGAGGCTATGATAGAGGTCGGACTCCCCCAAGGCAAGCGTGGATGACAGCAACCCCAGGAGGAAGAGGAGGATGGTGGACAGGATGGCACATCCCACTCAGGGAAGTATTTCAACCCCATAGTATTTACAGACAACACCACAGGTGAGCGCTTGATTACTTTCCTAGTGCGCACTCTGGACGGTAGTGCGGTCTTTTCTAATCCCAGAGCATTGTCCAAGGCCATTAATGCTTGCTCCTGGAGTAATTACGGTGTGTAGGGCGAGCTTCGGGTCCTGGGACGAAGGGCTGCCTTTCGCTTCTGCATAGCAGAGACGAATGTAGTTAAGTTGCCTGCCCCTCCTGAATCTCTAACTTCCCTGGGAGAATGGAAGGTTAAGTGCTGGAGGGCTACCACCCCTACTGATAGTGCTTACTCTTTTGGTAAAATCAGCCCAGTGTCACTAGACCTCTCCACTGAGGACATACTTTCTCAGTTTCATTGCCTGGGGTCAGGTAGCCGCCTAGTAGAGGTTTCACGTCTTACCTCCCGATCTGGACAGGACGGCACACGGGTACAGTCTCGGGTTGTCCGACTCAAGTTCGAGGGCCCCCTGCCAGAGAAGGTCTTACTAGGAGATTCCTGTTATGTGGTAGATACTTACACCTTTCCTCTGCTACGCTGCTTTATGTGCCATCAGTTTGGGCATGGATCCCTCTCCTGTCGCAACAAGGTCCGATGTGCACGCTGTAGCCGCTTTCACCCCTACCGCTCCACCACTGGGGAGCCGTGCACAGAGGACCCTTACTGCTTTTTCTGTGGTGACGCCCACACTGTCACATCACAAACATGCCCAATATATCAGCAAGCCCTTGCCATTCATGTGACAACCTGAAACTACCCATCCTCCCTCCAATCTGTGAACACAAAGCTACGCTCCCTCAACCTGGCACCACGCACTGCCACACCCCCTCTACCCGCTCAGTCAGCACCATCTGTGTCCTCTCATCCACCCAGCCGCACCGTGCAGAAGGGCCTCAGTTTTGCAGCAGTCACCTCCAACCGTTTCTCTGCCCTACAGGACCTGCAACCACCAGAGGCGGACATCACCGACAAGGAATCAGACACGGACATCCATCTCTCCCCTCCCCCCGAGATCCTATTCCAGATCTGAAGCCCCAACGTTATTGTCCTCGTCCCACCCATAGTGAGAAGCCAGTTACTGATCCGCCACCCCCCTGTGGTTCCCCCTCCCAGTCCCTCTCAGTCGCACCCCTTTTCCTCAGCACCCCGTCCTGCCACTGCACAGCGCTCATGCTCTCGTCCATTTGTACTACCTCCTCATCAGGATGACTCTCTGCCACCCTCAGGCCTCCATGAAACACCAATAACTGATTCCTTCATCAACATAATTACAGATGCTTTATCCTTGTACCAAAGTGGTCTGTCATTACTGGATATCATTACCAGACTCTTAATGCGTGTGCTTTCCCTCCTCACCCGACAATAATGGCACCCCCACATATCAACCGTTTCATCCTCTGGAATGCCCGTTCCCTCCTGCGTAAGACGCACGACCTGAAGATGACAGTGTCAACCCTTTCCCCTGGGGTTGTTGGCATTTGTGAGACCTGGCTTTGGCCTAATCTCCATCTGTCTGTCCGGGGCTATCAAGTTGTCCGCGCGGATCGTCAAAGAGTGGGAGGGGACGTGGCAATTATGGTCCATGACTCCATCCCTTGCTCAGAACTCACAATCCCTAGGCCAACCCAGGGTGTCATGGAATTCCTTGCCGTCCGTCTTTGCCTCTCTGTGAGCTGGATCACAGTAGCTATCACATACAACCCCTGCCAGGACTTGACCCTGGAAGAGCTCCGATACTATCAAGACCACCTCCAGCCACCATGCCTCCTTATGGGAGACTTTAATGCCCGCCATCCACACTGGGACCCGTGTGTAACCAGTGGCTTTACAAATCGATTAGGCAGATCCATCTCTAGTTTCCTTCTTGAGAGTTCCTGCTTTGCCCTCCTCACACCTATGGGCCTCCAGACTCGTTTCTACCCACAGACTGGTCGTCCCTCCACCCTAGATCTCTGTGTTGGTGATCCACTTTTTCAGCATGCGGCTGTGACAACTGACCCTTACCTCGGGAGTGACCACCTCCCGGTTCTCATTGATATTGCTGGCCTGTCTCCCCCACCTGAGTATGCCCCACGCCCCCGATGGCGGTTGGCCCCAGATCGGTGGCCACAATTCTGCGCAGCCCTTAGCATCCCTCCCCCCAAGTCAGACTTGTCCCTAGACGAACGGGTGGCAAAGTTCTCTTCATCCCTCGTGGAGGCAGGACGTTTTGTTTTCAAATTATCATCACGTCGGTGTGCGAACCGCCCACCGGTGCCATGGTGGACGGATGACTGCACCCGTGCCGTCCGAGTTCGTTGCTCAGCCTGGAATGCTTGGAGACGTAACCCCTGTCTCGGCCTCAAGATTCAACATTATCGCCGAGAGGCAGAATGCAAACGCATCATATCACTGGCACGACATACTGCCTGGTCAGCCTTCTGCTCCTCTCTGTCCTTCTCCAGCTCTACATAGAACGTGGAAATTCATCCTATCCATGAAGGGACTCCCCAACGTACACTCATACCCTCTGATCAAGGACGGTGCTACCCTCCTCACCCCTCATGACAAAGCAGAGTTCCTGGCACAGTTCTTCCAGTCACAGCTTGGTGTTCCCTTCCCCCTGACGATATTAGCCCGCCTCCAGCAGGTCATCCAGGCTGGAATCTCATCCCCCACGCCGGAGGGACTTGCCTCTCCATTCTCCCCCCCTGAACTCCAACACGCACTGCATTCTACTAGGAGTGAAAAAGCTTGTGGCCCCGATGTGGTTCCTAATGAATTCCTAAAACACCTCCCACCCCTATTCCGTACCTCCCTACTAGGCCTGTTCAATGACAGCTGGCTGTCAGGCACATTCCCTTCCTCATGGAAGGAATCCCTCCTTCTCCTCTTTCCCAAACCAGGACTGGACCCCTCCCTGCCTTCCTCCCATCGACCTATTGCCCTATTATCAAATGTAGGCAAGGTGCTTGAATGCATGGTTACCAGGCGCCTTACATGGTGGCTAGAACACCATGGTCTCCTCCGGGAGGACCAGTGTGGCTTCTGACCAGGAAGGAGCACTGCGGACATCCTCCTCCAGATCGAACACCACATCCGCTCTGCATATTGCCACCATCGATATCTCCTGGCAGCTTTTGTAGACATTCAGAGTGCATTTGACTCAGCCCCTCATGCTGGTATAGTATATAAGCTCGGCACAAAGGGGGTGAGAGGTTAGGGAATATAAAATCATCTTGTTCTGTGATCCACAGGGGCGTCCCACAGGGCTCTGTTCTCAGCCCCCTCCTTTTTAACGTCTTACTGTCAGACATCCCCCAAGTCCCGGGAGTTTCCTTCCTTATCTATGTGGATGACGTTTCTTTCCTCTGTAGTGCAGATCAACTACACGATGCCCAGTCAGGCCTCCAGCAGGCAGCAGACGTCTTTGTTGCTTGGGCCGCGGCATGGGGTCTGACAGTGAGAGCCGGCAAGAGCTCTCTCATGTGCTTCACCCTGCACAAACTCCCCACCCTTCCGCATATTCGGATAAACGGCTCTCTTGTACCCCCACAGTCTAGGCACACCTTTCTTGGACTGCGATTAGACGGCCCCAGACTTACTTGGAAACACCACATAGGCTACTTCCGATCGTCCTGCCTCCTACGACTAGACATCATGCGTAGCATAGCAGGAGTGCGTTGGGGTGCAACAAGGGAGACATTCCTCCATCTGTACTCCACATTCATCTTAAGCCGACTCACTTATGGCTCATCAGTTTATGGATCTGCCTCCTCATCTCACCTGCAGAGGCTGGATGTAATCCAAAACACTGCCCTCCGTATAGCCCTAGGAGCCTTTAAGTCATCCCCAGTTGGATCCCTCCATGCCGAATCAGGAATGCTCCCCTTTTCCTCATTGCGTATTGGTCTTCTCCCTACGTGTCAAGTGGGGTTGGTGGAGGATTAGTGCTCTAAGCCCTTGGCCACCCCTTTTGGGATACATGGCATCTGGCAATGAATGAAAAAAAAAATGAAATGTATTGGTCTTGACTGTCATCTCCTCCACCGTCTTCTTGGACATCCCCCCCAGCACCCGCTCTCTATCCTATATTCTTGAATCCCTCTTGTCAGTCCTCCCCCTCGATGGCCTTGTGCAAACCCACCCTTCATCTTTCGTGGCCTACAGGCCTGTTATACCTTATCTATCCCACCCCGTCTTCCTCCCCCACTCCCTTCATCTCACCTGTCCCTCCGTGGTTTGACCTCTCCCCCATGGTGTCCCCAGACCTCCCTGTCCCATTTCGAAAGTCCTCCGACGCTTTGTTGGCCAACCAAATTTTCCACCTTATGGATACCTCTCTCAATGGAGGCTTCTTCAGAATCTTTACTGAAGGGTCATACTTCCCTCCTGCCTCCTACGCCTCAGCAGTGTACTTTGAAGACCTCTCTCTCTGCCAGACCTGGACCCTATCTGGACCACACTCTGTCTTCACTACAGAATTATATGCCATCCCCCAAGCCCTGACTTTTGTCAAACGCCACTTGCCACCTCAACCAATAGTGCTTTACACTGATTCCCAGTCATCTTTACACCTCCTCCTCTCCAGTCGGCCATCCTCTCATGTGCGACTAGGCCGTACGATTCACTCCCTCCTTATATATTTTGCCTCCCCCCCCTGGACTGTACACCTTCAGTGGGTTCCTTCGCATGTAGGCATTCATGGCAACGAAATTGTGGATCATGCAGATCAGCAAGCCCACCACTCCCAACATCTCACTTACCTTGATCTGGATCCTGCTGCTCTCCGCTCTCATATCCGACAAGCCTGTACATCTCTTTGGGAGCAGTCCCTTTCTCTTCAGCTAGACGCAACCTCTCTAGGACTCGTCCGTGCTGATGCTGCAATCCACCCCTGGGCCCGCCATCCCTGCCGCCAACTGGATGTGGCACTCGCCCACCTGCAAATTGGCCATACGGGCCTGAATGGCCACCTACACCGTCTAGGTTTGGTAGATTCTCCATGGTGCCCCTGGTGTCCCCGTGCCGAGGAGACTGTTGAACACTTCCTCTTGTGGTGTCCCAGATTTCACTCCTACCGGGTGGCCTTCCAAGAACACTTGTCTACCCTTGGATACCCCCGCCTCTCCCTCCCTCTACTACTTGGTGGCTCCGGTGACCCTGATACACGTAAGCAAGTCATGTACCTGCTGTGTAGATTCCTGCGATCATTGGGACAGCTCACCCGTCTGTGACCTAAGACTTTGCACCTTCGGCTGAGGAAGGGCAGTGGGTTGTGTCCTCGACCGTTGCCCTCTACACCCAGAAGAAGATCATTTCCTTTTATAATCTATAATTAAATGTAACACTTGCAGATACCAGCCACTCAAGTGATGAAAAGATCACCTAAAGATTCTCAGAGTGACATAAGGAAATTCTTTTGCACCCGCATTTCCAAAGATGAGTGCCGAGTGTTATTGGGAATGAGGTACTAGAAAAAAAATAATAATAAACTCCAAGCTGAACCCATCCAGAAATGTGTAAGTAGCCCTAAATCAAACTGTTCCAGTATTCATTTTATGAAGCTTAGGCCAGGTTTTTTATTTTTTTATTGATTTATTTTTAAATAGTAACCTAAGCCTTGTTCAAGTTGTTATAGATAAAAAGGTATAGTGTGGGAAAGTAGGCTAAAAGAACTGCAACCCTGGTTTTATTCAATTATTTTCCAATGTCATTAAATCATCTAATTAAAGTGGGGGTAACTTTTTAGTTTTGGACATCTCGGGAATTATGATGTTTTGATCCGTTTTTTCGGTATTTTAGACAATTCTATGACACTTTTCTTCTATGGCATTTTTGTCAGAAATTAGTATGGATGAGGCAACCCCTGCAACTAGAACGATAGGCAAAGGTTGGATTTGGAATGGTAACTTGGGTTGTTAGGCTAGATTCGTACAATAACCGAACCCCGTCACAATGCATATTTCGTTAGGTACTATAGGCTACACAGTAGGTTTTTAGAACAGTTGTGTACAAAATATAATTTACGGTACTTTACAAGATAAACTAATCCTCAGTTTCTATTATTAATTTATTTTACTTGGAAAGTAGCCATATATAATAACCAAGAAACAGCAGTTTCCCAACCATGGTTTGGACTATACCGGTACATATAACAAGTATGTCTGTAGGTTAAATTGGGAGGATATTGGCATTGACTGAAGGACTGCTGCTTTTAAATACGATTTTTATCCTACTAGCAGGGTAGGACCCAGTGTCGCCCGGATTTGAATAGTTCAGTTTTCCAAACCCCAACAAGAGTGGCATTAAAACACCCGGCTGGTCATGTAGATTACTAATATGTGCTTATTAGTTGTCTAGCTCAAGTATTTTTCGAGTTATGTAGACGCAAACGTTACACATTTCCCTTTATGTATAAGATAGAGGCCTCTCTCTCTCTCCGTGTATTTTTTTTTTTTTTTTCTTGGGTTCACCACACTCTGGACTTTGATGCATTTGGCCCTCACTTTCCCTGTCAGTAATGTCAACGTGAGCAATCATATTCTGTCTTAAAACCGATCAAAACATACCTTAGGGCAACAATGGGCCAGGACCGGCTGACCAGTATAGGTACAATTTCTATTGAAAAAGCTATGGTGGATTGACTTGATTTAGTAGTTGACAAATTTGCATCTCTCCCAGTACCGTCAGTCAAGTTCAGGTGGATCCACCAAAAGGTGTTTATCCCATACTTAGGAAATCTTCACCATATAATACAAGTATTTGAAGAAAAACTATTCTATGCATATAGGCTTTATACAATTACCATAGGCCTTGTAACTTGCTGATGCCTGGTATCAGGCCAATCAATATTTTTGTCCTATAAGTTTCTTACTAATAAACCTACCGTATGACACTCGATTCCACTTTTTCTTCCTCCATAGGCCTCAAAAATGCCCCTGAAACTGCTCAGTTTTAAAAAAAATTTTGGACTCCCCAGCTGCATAGGCTTCATTCGCCCCTGCCCACCTACCTACACCAGGGCTACAGCCACCCTGAAATTTTGCCCCTGGTGACGCCACTGGATAAGATGGTGAAGAGAGTTGAATTTTACAAAGAACTGTATGCATCAAAGACAGTAGTACCAAAAGCTAACTTTTCAGTTTACACAAGTGAAATACCTGAGGTAACATCAGACGAAGTAAATATTTCTCTTGAGAATATGAAAAGAGGGAAGGCTCCGGGAGATGATGGAATAGTAGCAGATTTACCTTTGGATGCAGGAGTAGAAGAACAAAACTGGCTTGCTTACTTATTTACTCAGTGTATGAAAAAGAAGAAAATTCCCAAAACATAGTATAATGTAATAGTTATTTTACTTTACAAAAAAGGTGACTCAAAAGATCTTAGTAACTATCGACCCATTAGCTTATTATCAGTCATTTACAAACTCTTCACTAAAGTCCTTACAAACAGAATAACAACAGATTTGGAGGAAAACCAACCTCGTGAACAGGCAAGATTCCGAAGCGGGTATTCGACGATCATCTACACACAATGAATCAGCTAATTGAGAAAAACTACAAAATATAACAAACCACTGTGCTTAGGTTTTGTTTATTATGAAAAGGCTTTCGACTCAGTGGAGCACATGGCAATTATAAATTCATTGCGAGAACAGGGAGTGAATGAGAACTTTGTAAAACAGCTCGAAAACAAACCCGGTATATAAAGAAGGAACTGCAACAGTTAAATTATATAAAGATTCAAAAAAAATTAAAACTGAGAACGGCGTGCGTCAGCGAGATACAATTTCACCAAAATTATATGTAGCGTGCCTAGAAAGTATTTTCAAAAAGGTAGACTGGGAAAACAAAGGAGTGAACATAGATGGAGAAAAGCTAAACCATTTAAGATTTGCAGATGACATTGTCCTAATCTCAGAAACAGCAGAGACATTGCAAGAAATGTTTAATGACCTGAACAGAGAAAGTCTCAAAGCAGGGCTAAAGTTGAACCAGAGTAAAACTAATGTTTAATCAACAAACACCAAAGAGCGTCATCAGAATAAGCGAAGAAATTATTGAAGAAGTCGAGGGATACAGTTACTTGGGGCAAATACTGAAATTAACGAAAGACCATGATATCGAAATAAAAAGACGCATTACAATTGGATGGAAATCTTTCAGTAAATATAGAGACATTATGAAAAGTAGCTTGCCAGTTTGTATGAAACGAAAAGTATATAACAAATGTATAATTCCAGCTATGACATATTAACGGTTATGAGACCTGGAAACTGACAAAATCGATGGAAAGTAAAATAATCCGTTCTCAAGAGCAATGGAAAGGTCAGTGTTGGGAATATCTTTAAGAGACAGGAAAAGATCAACTTAGGCTAGGTAAGAGAGCAAACTAAAGTAAAAGATATTATAGTCATAAAGGAACAGAAATGGAGGTGGGCAGGTCATGTAGCAAGAATGAGAGATAACCGATGGAGCAAGAGACTGACTGACTGGACACCAAGAAATTGTAAGCGTTGCAGAAAAATGCTAGACAGGATGTGGAGAGATGAGATAGAGAATTTTGCTGAGAAAACTTGGTAATGATTGGCTCAGCCAAAAAATTCGTGGAGAAGGTTGGGGAAAGCCTTTGTTAAGCAGTGGACTTGTAATGACTGATGATTATATATATATATATATATATATATATATATATATATATATATATATGTTGTATATACTGGGTACATATATATATATATTTATATATATATATATGTATATACAGTATATATGTTGTATATACCGGGTATATATATATATACAGTAATCACTCTAATATCCGGACGCCCAATATCCGAACATCCCCACTATCCGGACATAAGAATGTTTCATACTGTACTTTTTTCCATACTATACTTACCTCATTTCACTCTTTAATGTCCTTTATTGGTGTGAATAGGGTGTTAGGAGCTATGCATGTGCAGTAGGAAGGTGTTTTTCTGAGTTAGGCTATGTTAGGGTCCATAAGTACCAGTCCAGGAGCCAGTCACCAGAATGTTTATTATTGTATGAACCTTCTAAACCCTCATTTTATGTTTCTTTTGCATTTATTTCAGTCATTTATGTGCCTTATTGGTGTGATTTGGGTCTTAAATAGGTGCTGTGCATGTCCAGAGGGAGTTGTATAGGTGTTTCTCTGAGTTAGAGTCCATAAGTACAAGTCCATAAGCTGGGGCCCAATATCTGGACAGAACCAATATCCGGACCTACCTATGGCTCTATTACGTCGGATATTGGAGTGATTACTGTATATATATATATATATATATATATATATATATATATATATACTTTATATATATATATATACAATACACACACACACACAATATATATATATATATATATATATATATATATAAATAAAATATATATATATACATATATATATATATATATATATATATATATATATATATAAATATACTATATATATATATAGAGAGAGAGAGAGTAATCCCTCTAATATCCGAACGCCCAATATCCCCACTAACCGGACATAATCATCCCAGGATCCAATATTCCCAAAATGGACCAAAAACCGAAAAAAAATTCGAAAAAAATCTTACTTTTTTCCCACCCGTAATTTGAAATTGCCGCATGGCGCCGAACAGCTGTTACACTATGGTCCCTTCACCCCTTCCTTCCTCCCCCCTTCCCCCTCCCCTGTCAGGGTTGCCATTTGGTATTTTTAATTACCAAGTGTGGGCCAATTTGGTAATGAAAAATTCATTTGGTAATGAATCAGAATAATGCATTACCAAATGGATTTTTCACATGTTTGAGGATACACAGGATGGAGATGGTGGATTGTTTGCTCTCTCTGATTAATTTGGTAGCTTATATAGCGTGATAATAATCATTCATTCATTCATTGCCAGACGCCATGTATCCCAAACGGGGTGGCCAACGGCTTGGAGTTAATTGTTTTACAGGGAGGGGCACTAATCCTCCACCAACCCCACTTGACACGTAGGGATGCCAACAGCATCTGGTGTTCCCAGGCGGTCACCCATCCAAGTACTAACCAGACCCAACGTTGCTTAACATGCTGTTAATTATAAGAAGAGTGATTACATGTATTTCCACTTGTGTATATAATTAGTGAAGAATAGATCCTAGCTTTACGAATTTGGTAATGAAAATTAAAAATGGTAATGAAAATTGAAGAGTTTGGTAATGTGGCCGTTGCGATCTGGCAACTCTGTTACCCCACCATCATCAACAGTCACAGCCTAACTCCGATCGAGAGCAGATGCTCATAGCAGTGCAAGCCACAGGTGCTTGTTATTTGTGAATAAACTGTGAATAAACTGCAATACCTCGCCACTAGAACACACAGGAATTTACAGTGTTGTGCAGTGTTAACAAATTAGAATTTAGAGTGCAGAGGATTAACTGTGGACTGCAAACTAGTGGTTCAAACCAGTCCAGGAGCCAGGGACTTGTAAGTACCCAGAATGTTTAATATTGTATAAACTCACCTCTAAAATCTCATTTTATGGTTCTTTTGCATTTATTTCAGTCTTTTATGTCCCTTATTGGTGTGATTTGGGTCTTAAATAGGTGCAATGCATGTCAAGAGGGAGTTGTATAGGTGTTTTTCTGAGTTAGGGTCCACCATCTCCATCCTGTGTATCCTCATACATGTGAAAAATCCATTTGGTAATGCATAATTCTGATTCATTACCAAATGAATTTTTCATTACCAAATTGGCCCACACTTGGTAATGAAAAATACCAAATGGCAACCCTGACAGGGGAGGGGGGAGGAAGGAAGGGGTGAAGGGACCATGGTGTAACAGCTGTTCGGCGCTAGGCGGCAATTTCAAATTACGGGTGGGAAAAAAGTAAGATTTTTTTCGAATTTTTTGCAGTTTTTGGCCCATTTTGGGAATACTGGATCCCAGGACGATTATGTCCGGTTAGTGGGGATGTTCAGATATTGGGCGTTCGGATATTAGAGGGATTACATATATATATATATATATATATATTCATTGCCAGACGCCATGTATCCCAAACGGGGTGGCCAAGGGCTTAGAGTTAATTGTTTTACAGGGAGGGGCACTAATCCTCCACCAACCCCACTTGACACGTAGGGAGAACGTTATGCCAACAGCATCTGGTGTTTCCAGGCAGTCACCTATCCAAGTACTAACCAGACCCAACGTTTCTTAACTTCACTGATCGGATGGGAAGCGGTGTACTCACCGTGTATATATACAGTATATATATATATATATATATATATACCGGTACCATATATATATATATATATATATATATATATATATATATATATACCGGTACCATATATATATATACCGGTACCATATATATATATATATATATATATATATACCGGTACCATATATATATATATATATATATATATATATATATATACCGTTACCATATATATATATACCGGTACCATATATATATATATATATATATATATATATATATATATATTATATATATACCGTATATATATAATATATATATATATATGTACAGTAAACCCTCACTTTATCGTGGGGTTATGTTCCAAAGGCACCCACGGTAAGCAAAAATCCGCGATGTATCGACACTACCCCTAAAATGGCTATTTATTGTCTATTAATAAGAAAAACCAGTACGGGTACTCACTGATGATGAATGAGATGAATTGAAGGTGATGATCATGAAGTTCAGTACAAGCTGTATACTAGTTGTGCAGCTCTTGAGAGGGCGCCTATGACGACATTTCTGCGGGCGGTGAGCGAAACGTAAGTGTGGGAGGTCGGTCTATCACGCACCACACAGTTCGTTTGAATCTGATGATCGAACCATGCGTGACTCGCAAATCATTATTTGTGGCATATTTTTCTGCCTTCCAGTGATTGCTTGCCTTGTCTGTCAACATGGGGCCTAAGCGTAGTGCTAGTGATGCATGTAGTAACACACCAAAATGGACTAGTAAAGTGATATTGCTGACAGAGAAAGTTAAAGTGTTGGACAAACTTAAGGGAGGAATGTCAGCGACAATTCTCCGTCAGGAAAATTCCCCGTCATTTATTTACATACCAGTTTATTCAGCAAGTACAGTACACTAGTTTTTTACTTATATGAGTTATAAAATCCCCCTGAAAATTAGTTATTAAAGTATTAATTAATCAATAATAAGTATATTTATAGAATGACAGGGAATCATCCATGTTTTGATGGTGAATTGTCTCTGAATCGTGTGTTTGGGGTGAGTCAACTGTTCTTACAATAAAGAAGACAGAACGCAGCATACGGGACTAAACGGGAGTCAGTGTGGGCTAGTGCACCAGCCTGTGCTGAAGTGTCTCCACCTATGCTTGTGAACTGGCTCAGAACCGTATGTCTGGGGTGAATGAGTCAACTGTTTGGACAATAAAGAAGGCAGAATGTAGCATATGGGAGGCAGTAAGAGTTTGTGCACCAGACTGCTGAAGTGTCTCCACCTACGCCTGTGCTTGTCAGGTAAACTGGGAGGTGCGGTATGGTGGTGCGGTGCGGTCCTGCTCCTTTCTTTGAGGAGGGCGCGTCAGCAGCAGCCAATCAGCGGCAAGTAAAAATGTAAAGCGTGTTTGGATTGGCTACTGGTAAGGCTCTAGCCAATTCTGTGCCACCTACCAATGAGTCTGTGTATTTCCTCACCCCACGCCACGATTTCGCTTGTATTTTATCAAATACATTAGCCGATTTTTAATTATTATTTTAATTAATACAGCTATTAATATTTTAGAATAAATAAAGATGTAAATTACCCTAAACATAACCATTTCAGAATACAGTACTGAAAATAAAGATGTAAAATATGTACTGTACCCTAAAAATAGCCGTAGTAGGCTTTGCGGAAACAGCGATGAGGCAGGGTTTCCCGCAATGTAAAAATACTTAGGTTCCAATGAAAATCCTGTGATAAAGTGAACCGGCAATATCTGAACTGCATTATAGCGGGGGTTTATTGTATATATATATATATATATATATATATATATATATACTGTATATATATATATATATATATATATATATATATATATATATATATTAAGTTGCCACACACACACACACACACACACACAGACATATATATATCTATCTATCTATTGCCAGACGCCTCAATCCCATTTGGGGTGGCCACAAACAAATCGCCTCCAAGTCGCCCTGTCCACCGCCATTTCACTGCCCTGCTCCCAACTCGCACCCCCCTCTCTCATATACTTCTCCACCCCATCCCTCCATCTCATCCTCGGCCTCCCCCTTCCTCTTCCCCCCTCCACCTCACTCACATACACTCTCTTCGTCAATCTTTCACCCTCCATCCTCTCCACATGGCCAAACCACCTCAGTGTGTTCCTCATAACGCTTCCTATCACATCCACATCCACACCACAATGCTCCTTTATATTCTCATTCATCAGCCTGTCTCTCTATATGACTCCACAGGCTCCTCTTAAATAACTCATTTCCACTGCTCTCACTCTTGACTTGTGTCCTTCCAACAACATCCAAGCTTCACTTCCATACGTTAGAGTTGGTATCACAATACTGTCATGTAGTAACTTTTTCACTTCCATGCTCACTTCCCTGTTTCTTATCACTTCTTTCAAAGAATATATATATATCACTGCTTCCAAAGAATATATGTATATATCTATATATATATATATATATATATATACAGTAATCTCCGTATTATCTGGACACCCAATTTCCGGACATCCCCAATAACCGGACATTTTCGTCCCGGGATCCAGTATTCCCAAAATGGGCCAAAAACCGCAAACAAATTTTTAAAAATCTGACTTTTTTCCCACCTGTAATTTGAACTTGTCGCGTGGTGCCGAACAGCTGTTACACCATGGTCCCTTCACCCTTTCCTTCTGCCCCCCTCCCCCCTCCCCTGTCAGGGTTGCCATTTGGATTTTTTCATTACCAAATGTTGGCCAATTTGGGAATTAAAAATTCGTTTGGTAATGAATCAGAATAATACAATACTAAACGGATTTTTCACATGTATGAGGAAACACAGGATGGAGATGGTGGATTGTTTGCTCTCTCTGATTAATCTGCTAGCCTATATAGCGAGATAATAATCAACATACTGTTAATTATAAGAAGAGTGATTACATGTATTTCCACTTGTGTATATAATTAGTGAAGAATAGATGCTAGCGTTATGAATTTGGTAATGAAAGTTAAAAATGGTAATGAAAATTGAGGAGTTTGGTAATGTGGCTGTTGCAAAATGGCAACTCTGTTACCCCGCCATCATCAACAGTCACAGCCTAACTCCGATCGAGAGCAGATGCTTATAGCAGTGCAAGCCACAGGTGCTCGTTTTTTTGTGAATAAACAGTGAATAAACTGCAATACCTCGCCACTAGAACACACGGGAATTTACAGTGTTATGCAGTGTTAAGAAATTAGAATTTAGAGTCCAAAGGATTAACTGTGGACAGCAAACTGGTGGTTCAAACCAGTCCAGGAGCCAGGGACTTGTTGTAAGTACCCAGAATGTTTAATATTGTATAAACTCACCTCTAAAACCTCAGTTTATGGTTCTCTTGCATTTATTTTAGTCTTTTATGTCCCTCATTGGTGTGGTTTGGGTCTTAAATAGGTGCAATGCCTGTCCAGAGGGAGTTGTATAAGTGTTTTTCTGAGTTAGGGTTCATAAGTACAAGTCCAGGAGGCTGGGGCCCAATATCCAGACAGGACCACAATCCGGACATACTTTTGGCTCTATTACATCAGATATTGGAGGGTTTACTGTATATATATATATATATATATATACCGTATATATATATATATATATATATATATATATATATATATATATACATACAGTAGAACCTCTCTCATTTGGACTATATGGGGGGAAGGGTTGTCCGAATTAGCAGATTGTCCGGACCATCAGGGTAATCTCCAGTTCATACCAAACTCTATCTACATATGGTATGTTTGTTAATTATTAACATATGTGGCATATGTCAACCCTACGTAACTGCAAAAGATGAAAGGATACTAAAATAACCAAACTAATCATGTACGATAGTTTTGTATTGCATAATTTACAGGCGACTATATGGGGGGAAGGGTTGTCCGAATTAGCAGATTGTCCGGACCATCAGGGTAATCTCCAGTTCATACCAAACTCTATCTACATATGGTATGTTTGTTAATTATTAACATATGTGGCATATGTCAACCCTACGTAACTGCAAAAGATGAAAGGATACTAAAATAACCAAACTAATCATGTACGATAGTTTTGTATTGCATAATTTACAGGTAAGGCCATGACAAGAAACTAGCCTACATTTTAAATTGTAGTAAGTGGCTAAGGCCCATGCAGGCAAAAAAATAAATTAATTAGTTAACTGTAATATTTGGAATAAAAATAAAACTTATGTAGGCAAAAAATACATTGTCATCTTTGGCATATTGATAACACCCATATGGGCAAGAAGCTAATGTCTGATGTACAAGTAAAGCACATTTAAGTACAAAAAATAACCTACAGTAATCACTAAACACTGCAGAATATTCTGACCCATTTTTATGTAAGCAAACTCCTCCTCTTAACACCTTTATTCATTACAGAAGCTACACTTGCATTAAGGGGCATGGTAAGTAGGATTAACTTTTGAAATATAGCGGAATAATATAAATGGTTGGTGAACTAGTTGATGGAACGAATGCTAGCGTGTGTTTAAACAGGCGCCCATGTTGCCATCTAGCGTGATCCGAGACTAAACGAATGATGATCACTTTCAGTGACGATACTGAAAATGACTTTAGAATTACTTTCAACATATTTTTGGAGCTTATTATTTTTAAATTTTGTCCGGATTAACAGAAATCCGGATTAAAGGGGTCCGGACCAAAGAGGTTCTACTGTATATATATATATATATATATATATATATACGGTATATTATATATATATATATATATATATATACAATAATCACTCTAATATCCGGACGCCCAATATCCGAACATCCCCACTAACCGGACATAATCGTCCCGGGATCCAGTATTTCCAAAATGATCGGGGGGGGGGGGGAATCCCGCCTGTAATTTGAACATGCCGCGTGCGGCGCGGGAGAGCTTTGTTGTGGCGCGTCATTCCTCCGACGTCCGATAGAGCGTCGCTGCATCCTCCCCACTTTCCGCCTGTCTCTCGCCGCGAGTGCACGCTCGTCGTTATGGCTGCCCATGTGATCGCTTTTGTGGTGGTGCCTTACCTGCTGCAGGCACTCTTGCCGCTCTCGGGCCTCCTCTTAGTGTGCGTGATGATGGCCCCGCCACCTGAGGAAAGGAAGAGAGTGGTGTTGACTCTGGAGAAGAAACGGGAGATATTGGAGAAAGTAGATGCGGGGTGGTCTTCTTCCCGCATCCTCCGCAAGTTCAACCTGGCCTGGTCTACTTTGTTCGATATTAAGAGATCCCGAGACAAACTCATGCAGTACACGGCTGACTTCTCGTCGAGAAGCAAACACAGTGTGGAGAGGAAGGTGATGTTTACTCCCAAGTGTGCAGAAATCGACCGATCCATGTTGATTTGGTATCGACAACAACGTGCTGCTGGTATGATGATACGTGGAATGGAGCTGAAGGCTGCTGCTGAGAAGTTCGCCAGGCTTCACGACGCCCTAGACTTCAAGGCATCCGAAGGTTGGCTCTTTGCGTTCAAGTTATGGCCTGGCCTTACCAACCGTAAAGCTCATGGCGAAGCTTTGGATGCTAACGAGGATGGAGTTGACGAGTTTCGGCACAAAGTGGAGGGCTTGATCGACAGGGAGAGCCTCACTCTCGGTCAAGTCTACAACGCAGACGAAACTGGTCTATTCTATCACTCGCAGCCAACGAACACTCTAGCCGAGGAGACGGTGAAGCGTGTACCTGGCCGCAAGCTCTCCAAGGAACAGATATCTGCTTTGTGTTGTGCCAATGCTAACGGCATGCACCAGCTTAAGCCCGTTGTTGTTGGCCGCGCAAAACAGCCTCGGTGTCTTCATGGGGTGATGGATGTCCTTCCTGTTGTCTGGTACCATTCTTTGAAGGCATGGTTTACAGCCGTGATCTTCAAAAACTGGTTCCACCGCCACTTCGTCAAGGAGGTCATCAATTACCAGACGAAGACACTGGGAATCCCGCGCGACCAGGTAAAGGCCCTCCTTCTCATCGTCAATGCACCGGCCCACCCGTGCGACAAGGACTTGGTTGCTGAGAATGGCCGGATTAGGTGCATGTTTCTGCCACCTAATACGACTGCTCTCATCCAACCAATGGACCAAGGAGTGATCGTGGCAACAAAGCACCTATACCGAAGGAAGGTCCTGGACGAGGTGATGGTTGTTCTCGAGGACGAGGACAAGCGCAGGGAGGGACGGGACACACGAGGCCAGCGGACTTTGGAAAACCTTCGCCGCTACAACATCAAGTCTGTGCTGTGAAACTGGGCTAGTGCATGGAAGGAAGTCCCTGTGAAGACTCTGGAAAATGGTTGGTCTCATCTGCTTCTCGGAACGGATGTGGAGTACGATTTTCTAGGGTTTGACGTGGATGACTTCCATGCACGTCTACGTGCGCATGGTGACGATGTTGATGTGGACGATGTTCGTGAGTGGTTGGAGGATGACGAGGGCGATCCTGGGTATCAGACATTGTCTGATACCGAGATCGCATCTTCAGTTGCAGGTGTCAGTACCGAGCTTGAAGATTCCGACGAGGAAGGCAACGATGATGCGGACTCCTCTCAGCAGGACACTACTCCAGCCATCTCCAAGCTGAGCGCACTCCGGAAACATCTAGAGTTTGTCCTAGACTACCTGGAACACCCAGACTGCGACAGGGAGATGGGGCCCTTGGGACTTGTGGAGGAAGTGCGTGCTTTCAGGCAGCACATCATCAATCGTCAGAATCGTCGTTCCTTGCGTCAATCAACGATTGACAGTTTTTTCAGGGCCGTGAGCCCCGCTGTGCCCAGCCCTGGCTCCACTCCATTGCCTCCCCAAGACAGGCCCTCATGCTCCGAGCCACAGCCCAGCACATCAGCCACGGTGGAGTCACCGCTCGACGTGAGTTTGCGGCTGTCTTCAGAGTCGTCTGCAGTGGGTACGCCATCACCACGACCCAACGACGCACCCCTAGGTCACCTACCAGTGATACTCTCGGACTCTGACAGTGAATAAACAGCAAGAACTTCTCCACTAGACCACTCGGGAATTTACAGTGTTGTGCAGTGAAAAAAACAGTGTGTTGTGTTAAGGATTTACAGTTGTGAGAGAAAAGACTCATATGGAACAAAATTTAACGTAAATAGACTTGTTTGTTTTTCTATCTATCTACTGTCTACTGCCAGATGCCATAATCCCGTAAGGGGTGGCCATTTGACTTTGAGTTAGTTGTTTTACGAGGAGGGACATTAAACCTCCACCAACCCACTTGTTGACACGTAGGGAGCACGTATGGTTTGGTTATATGGTTACCACCCAGCGTTGTAAATGGTTTCTTGGCTTACAGGAAACCATTAGGCTTGTCACTCAATGTAAAGCCACCTGTTTTTGCTTTGGAAAATTATTAGAAGAATGGGAAAAGTTAAAGTGCAGAGTGCAACACTTAGTAAGTTACAATGGAGCATTAGTTAGACAAGAGTGCGCACTGTGAAGAGAACGGACTTCTGTGTGCGAGTGACTAAGTTCAGTGCAAGACTTCAGGAACAGTGTACTGGAAGTGCTTCAGGAAATCCTTCTTACTGTCAGAGTCCGAGAGGAGGTGGTTATTCATCGAGGTGGCCATGGACTTGCTGTAAGTAGGCAGAATGTTTCATACTGTACTTTTTTCCATACTATACTTACCTCATTTCACTCTTTAATGTCCTTCATTGGTGTGAATAGGGTGTTAGGATCTATGCATGTGCAGTAGGAAGGTGTTTTTCTGAGTTAGGCTAGGTTAGGGTCCATAATTACCAGTCCAGGAGCCAGTCACCAGAATGTTTAATATTGTATGAACCTACTTCTAAACCCTCATTTTATGCTTCTTTTGCATTTATTTCAGTCATTTATGTGCCTTATTGGTGTGATTTGGGTCTTAAATAGGTGCTATGCATGTCCAGAGGAAGTTGTATAGGTGTTTCTCTGAGTTAGGGTCCATAAGTACAAGTCCATAAGCTGGGGCCCAATATCCGGACAGGACCACTATCCGCACCTGCCTATGGCTCTATTACGTCGGATATTGGAGTGATTACTTATATATATATATATATATAAACAGTCAATCCTTGTAAATCGCGTGTTCATAAATCACGGCTAGGTGGCCGTCAGACTGCCGGCAACCTTAAATCACTGTTAAGTCATGAAAATCGTGGATCTAGGCACCCAAGTGGGCCTTTTCCGAGGAGAACCGTAAACCCCTGCATTCAAACTGAAAATCGCGACCCAACAACCAATCACCGCGCGTCCCTGGTGGCATATGTGCATACTAATGCCGCCATGTTGTTGTTCTAGTCCCGCCAGTCCGCACACTACAGACCGTCGCCGTGGAGTACGAGAGTTACCTGCCTTTTTTGTGCAACTTCCCCCCACCTCCTACCTGCCATGGCCCCTCCCGACCCCCCAATGAAGTGCTCTAAGCAGTATGGCGTCAACAAGCTGCCACAGTTGTTGTACAGTCAACGTTTGGAGTTCATTCGTCGTGTTGAGAGGGGAGAGAAGTTTTCAAAGCTGGTGAAAGAGTTTGGGAAGAACAAGTGCTGAGAGGTTTTAACCCTTTAACCGCGGGCATTCTTTTGACCCGACTGCCCCCCCCCCCCACGGGGGTTCCAGCCAAAATGTAAACAAACTTTAAACCTTTATAACTCTGCACGGAATAAATCTAGAGCGAAAAATAAGGTACCATTAGAAAGTACTAACCTTCGGCTTTGCAATGATGTAGGTTTCATGATTTCGTTGACTATCACTGGATGGGCAGTGCTATTTGAAGTGAGTGATCTAAAATCACTATTTTTCGCTCACACACCATTACCAAATGCCAACCTCATTCTGGTAATAATACTATAAACATATATGAACACTGCACATATGATAAACACCCACTCTGTGTTCACTGAGGCAGGTAAAAGGCACTGTAATTGCCCGCACTTCACTGCCACATCAGCGCTGTTGTCACTAACAAAGCTGGACAGATACTGATGCGTGTTTGGTCAGGGGTGGGGTGGGGGGCCCGGGGGGTGGGAGGTAGGGGCCCAGGGGGTGGGAAGAGGGAGGTGGGGGTCGGCTGGAGTGAAAGAACTTAATAGCTACTCTCCCGTGAAACAATTGGTGCGCGGAAAACATGCGCAGTATTCAAAATATTCACAAACATTCCAGAATGACACCCTCGGTTTGGTCCAGTTTTTGCAATGTCATTCTGGAATGACACCCGCGGTTAAAGGATTAAGTTCTTCCCAACACCACCCCACTCCATTCACTTAAGCAATTTCGTCATAGGATTAAGGTGAGATCCCATAACATGGCTTATTTCTATTTAATACATGCACTGAATATTCCTAAATTTGTATGTTTGTGTTTGATGGTGCCTAGATAGGTGTAGGTAGGGTGCTGTGGGGGTGGGTTGGCCAAAGTCCAGACCCAAATTAATTTTTCACGTAAGAGTTATTATTCATAAATCACGGAATTCGTAAATCACGACAGTGGTGCAGACCCAAATTGCCGCGATTTACGAGGATTGAGTTTATATACAGTACCCTCGCGTCCAACACGCGTTAGTCCAGCACAATTCGGGTCCAGCACGGAGAGCAATTAATTAGTATTATTTAATACGATTTAATTACTGCAACACGAGTGTGTTAGCATAACACACACACAGCTCCGAGAAGTGGGCGAAATCCGCAGAGTTCAACTCTAGCACGATCACCCCCGGTCCAACACGGTCATACTGGACATTCCCATGATGATGATAGCCAATGAAAAACTTCTGATCAAGTAGCCTTCCCCGCCCGCTATCATGACGTGATTGTGATGCCGCCCAATTAAAAATGCTTCTGGTGTCACATGATGTTTTGTTTACATTTCTCCCGCCACAGCGCCACTCAGTCGCATAATTCGCATTGGATGGTGCTTTTTTCTTGCTGCATTTTCTGCCCTTGTTACTGCATTTTACCCTGCTCACGATGCCTAGGAAGCCTTCTGAGAACCCCAAGAAGCGTTGGCACCTCCCTCAGGCCACCAAGCTAGAAAGGATCGAGAGGAAGAAGAAAGGGGAGAGGAAAGTTGACATTGCCAAGGCCTACGACATGAATGAAGCCAACGTGATCATAATAAAAAACTTAGGATCCTGGCAGCCGAAGGCTATCACACGGCACTTCATACCAGGTTTGCCGAGGATACGATGGTAAATCGGAACGGTAACGTGGTAAAATTGCCGACAATACCATGGGCATTTGGAATTCATCTGGATGGATTCCTGCCGACCATACGACGGGCAAAACAGTGTAACCAAAACCCAGGCGACTCGACAGAGAATGTATCGTACTACAGCATTGAACATTTAGCCTGACATTGAATACATATTAATATTTTAGAATAAATATCAATTGTTTTGAAACCCTTCTCATCGGCGTGCGTACCAGTTTATAAACAAAATTGCGTCTCCTTATTCTCTACCGAGTCAGCGACAGCGATCACTTTCCACAGTCACGAGACGGGGCTCTGGCAACAATGTGAGAAGCATGCCGTTTGCCGAGGATTACAGAGTGCTAGGACAGGCAGAAGCAGGACCTTCCATGGCTGTGGACGAAGATAGTGATTCTGAGTGTGATTTCGAAGGATTTATGAAGGTGGTTTGATTTCGAAGGATTTATGAGGGAGGTTGAGGAGGAGCAACAGCCATTACCCGCTAGTGACGCCAGCAGCCATCCTCCGGGGACCCAGTAGGACTAACTACAGCCTTGGATACCACCTTCCATTCCCAGCAAGCCCACCAACACTATCCTAAAAGGTTAGTTATCATTCATAGCACAGTACCATTTATTATAATTACAATAGTACCAATATATGTATAGGTATATGGTAGGTGTTTAGGGTGACTTTTCCGAGGTTTGCTGACATAATTCATTTTTCCCCATAAGCTCTATTGTTAGTCCAACACGTTTTTGGTCCATCACGTGACCCATGCATGACAATATTACCGTGCTGGACGCGAGGGTACTGTACAGTACATATATATATATACACACAGACAAGAACTCAGTAGGCTAGTGCAGAGTTTTGCTGATGTCTGTGAGCGTCGTGCCTTGAGAGTAAATGTAGAGAAGAGTAAAGTGATGATTATTGAGAGAGAAGGTGACTCCCAGTGTGATGTCACAGTGAATGGAGAGAGACTGGAATTGGTGAGAGTTCAAATACTTGGGTACAGTGATAGAAAAGAGAGGAAAATGTGCAAAAGTAGTTGAAAGTAGAGTGACACAAGGAAGAAAAGTAGCTGGTGCAATGAAGGCCTCGAGAAGAAACAGAGGCTTGAGTGTTGCAGCTGCACGAGGCTTACATGAGGAAGTGTTAGTGCCAACTCTAACATATGGGTGTGAGACTATGGTGTGGCATGAAAATGAAAAGTCAAGAGTAAGAGCAGTGGAGATGGGACTGCTGAGGAATGTATGTGGAGTACGGAGGGCGGATAGGATACGAAATACTGTGATTCATGAAAGGTGTGGAATGAGGCAGTTGGTGGACACCAGAATCGAAGAGAATGTCCTGAGATGGTATGGTCATGTTGAAAATATGGATAACAATAGAGTGGTAAAAAAGATATACCTGAGCAAATTTGAAGGCGGGAGGAGGCGAGGTAGGCCAAGGAGAAGGTGGAAAGATATGGTGGATGAGTGTGTGAGGAAGAGAGGTTTGGAAGTTGGTGAGGCTAGGGAACTGACAAGAGATCGAGTTGGCTGGATGAATTTTGTGAGAAGTGCGTGATCAGGGATTTTGGCACCCCTTGTGAGCATGGAAGCATCCAGATTGACTCAATTGGATACTCTGTGTGAAGCTGGTGAATGTTTTTGGTGTAATCTGTTGAGCCAGGATTCTGGCGGCTAACATGATGAGTGAATGGAAATGTGGCCTATTTGGATTGGGCAAGTTTGTGCTATCTGGACATTGCTACTCCTCACCCTGCCCTTGGGTGGGAAAGGAGGTCTGGATGATGATGATAAGGATGATATATATATATATATATATATATATGGAGCCTATGTGGTACAGTGGTAAAGTGTGTGTTTTCGTACACTGAAGAACGAGAGTTCGCACCCTGCCAGGGCAATAAACTTTGGGAACATTCTTTGTGCCACGTACTACATTGGCGGACACAAGGGATGCTGTGGTTGAACCAGTGTTGCATACCGTAAAGTATGTTTGCACCCAGTTGGCATGCGCAGGCCGATTACACTTGGTTCACAGACTAAACACACATCCAAAGCCACTCCAACACAACAATTACACTTACAAGCACTTCTCACCCCAGTAGACTGTAGCACCAGTCGAACAGGGCAGTACTCCCAAGGTGGATGGCAAGCTGGTGATAGGGAGAGCTGGAGCTCCCGTTTCACCAGCCCTCAGGACTTGATCCTGACCATCCCCCTTTGTTGAACATTTTCAGTGCTTTCATTTACACAGAGAGTAGGCCAGCGTACTCTCTTAATACCTCTACCTTCAACTGTCTACACTACACTACATGCACATAAGACATCACACCTCTATTCCACTCTCTTAGCAATGGCCGCTGCAATTTTACTTTCAAAAGACGTGGTACCTCGGATTGCCACCACTGGCAGGGTAGGGCTGGCGGCACAGGGTCATCCCAGTTGCCATCAAGCGACTGTGCCAGTAGCGACTAGTGCGATTTCAGGCCATGCTCGTCAGCGGAGAAGTGAAAATGCCGCCTTTTTCTTCACCAACATCCGTGGGCTTAATACTAACTTAAATTCACTCCATTTTTTCCTACAGTCCATATCCCCCTCTGGCCTTATTCCTCACAGAACCACAAATCTCACCATCTATTGAAATATCCCCATATTGTTTTCCTGGTTACAATCTCCTCACAAACTTCTGTAATAAGGGTGGCACCTGTTGTTATATCAAATCCCAATATGCAGTTGACACCATTTTAAACTTCATTTCACGCAGTTTTGATTACTCGCTGCATAAACTAAACTTAAAAATATCACCAAATATATCTGTGTAGTATATCGCTCCCCCAATGCTTCTTCTGAACCCAGTGTATTTGATTCCATTTCCACACAGTTGAGTAACCTTAATTTTGCCCTTAACACCGAAATTACCATCTTGGGTGATTTTAACATACATAATGTTGAATGGTTATTACACTCTGCCAGGATTGATGATGCTGGTCTAGAGTGCGAGCTGTTTGCAGAATCCTTTAATCTCATGCAACTGGTAAAGCAACCAACCAGAATACCAGATAATCCTGACCATAATGCTCATCTTTTGGATCTGTTCCTGACAAATAATCCAGATCGGTACAGGATAGAGGTACAGTACAATCCCAGTTAACCGGGCGGCTTGGGGAATTCACCTTCCTGGTTATAGATTTTTCCCATAGTTCTGAAATTCAAATCTATACAAAGGCGATCATTATCACAGCAGTAAATACAAGCTTGGACGTTGTTGGAAGGACACAAGTCAAGAGTGAGAGCAGTGGAAATGAGTTATTTAACCCGCCCAGTCCCGGCCACTTTTCGACCACTGGTACCCCCCAGTCCCGGGCAATTTTCGACCTTTTTTTTTTTTGCTTAAACTTTCGCTTTTGGTGAGAAACATCGAAAATTCATAGAGAAATTGCTCACCTGAGGTTTAAAATACTCATTACAGGTAGGAGAGCCTCCTTACCTTACTGGGTTTTCTATCAGGCTGGCACCAAAGAAAACGAGTTCTATGGGAGGATAACTATTTCACACCATTCATAAACGGTATTTATTTATTTACTGTTACGAATTTATATGTAGTACAAGAGTATATTGGTTTTCAAGCAGTAATATAGGCATTATAAGCATTGTTTCACTCACTAATACCTGACCTTTTTTTACCACATTACCTGATCATCATTTCTAACTGTTTCTTTCTCTAATGCTATGTAAAGTTTGTCCTCCACATTGTCATTGATTGGGGAATCACTCTGGCCCTGAATTTCGTACCGTGGCATGACATGGCTATACTGGCCAGGTCACTGATAACAGGTGAATTGCTGAGAAAAGGGCATGCAAGGGGGGGGAGGAGGTCATGCTGGGTAAGGCATTGTCTCTGCCTGGCATCTTGTTGAGGCAGGTGTCCCGTGTATACGTACCAAAAATGACTCGCGAAAATTGAAAATTGTGGAAATTATGAACCTTGCAATTGCAGGACGTTGAAGTACGTCCTCGGGATTAGCTGTGACAAAACGTGAGGACGTGGAAGTACGTCCTCGGGACGGCGCGGGTTAAGAGGAACCTGTGGAGTCACATGGAGAGACAGGCTGGCGAATGAGGATATAAAGAAGCGTTGTGGTGTTGATGTGGATGTGATAGGAAGCGTTATGAGGAACATACTGAGGTGGTTTGGCCATGTGGAGAGGATGGAGGGTGAAAGACTGACGAAGAGAGTGTATGTGAGTGGGGTGGAGGGGGAAAGAGGGAGGGGGAGGCTGAGGATGAGATGGAGGGATGGGGTGGAGAGGTATATGAGAGAGGGGGGTGTGAGTTGGGAGCAGGGGAGTGAAATGGCGGGGGACAGGGCAACTTGGAGGCGATTTGTTTGTGGCCACCCCAAACGGGATTGAGGCGTCTGGCAATAGATAGATAGATAAATACAATTCAGGTACTCACCACTCACATCAGGGGGCACACTAAGAGATTCCACCTGAAAAATTGCCTCGTAAACACACACCATGGTCATAATGCACGTGCACGCAATGCCTTGCAGTACCGGTATTGCAAAATGCACAAGTCCATTCTGTTAACTACCAAATAATTTCTTGTATGTACTGTACTCTTGTGGAAAACTAAAGAAATAAAATCCTGAATATTTATTGGTAAATTATCACGACACCTGTGCCCCCACATCAGCTTTGTTTACGATCCCGGCCCCAACTGACCGCCACTGTTTTGCACCATTCTGTTAACTACCGAAGTATTCATTGTATGTACTGTACTCATAAAAGTGGAAAAATAAAGAATAAAATCATGAACATTTATTGGTGAACTGATGTTAAGACTGCACTGTAGAATTATCACACCTGTGCCCCCACACAAGTTTTGATTACGGTCCCGGCCCCGACTGACCTCCATCATTCCACCTTTCACCTTCCGCCAATCAGCTGTTTTGCACAAAATAAAATACATGATGTACTTATGAAGTGCAAGCATATATATATTTTTTTCTTCCAACAAAGTAAACCTTCATTCCTATTAACAATTTTTTTTTTTCATCTCTGCCAGCACATATGGGTTCTAAGATGAATTTATGTGGTGCAAGTTAGAGTCGGTCCGTTAGGAAGAAAAACACTGGCGTTTGCTGATTTGCTCTCATCCGAGATGTCTGGCTTACAAATTCCATGCCTGTCTTTGAAACGCTTTAACCATCCAACACTGAAATCACATTCGACTTCTGTATTCATTTTATTGTGAAACTCTTTTGCTTTTTCTTGGATAAGAGGACCAGAAATAGGTGCTTCCCTAGATCTTTCTAAGCAAAACCACTCGAACGATGAAGAGTATGCCTTTTTTCAATGGACTTACTTGTCTCGCTTTTCATGAAAAATTCTTTGAGCTTGGATGCTTGGGTCTTGATATAAATCGTTGGATTTCCTACAATATATTCAGTCATCAGTGTTTTATAATGTTTGCCCTTTTCAAGTCTATTGCATATGTCCAGCTTCTGTTTCAAGGTAGGCACGACACGCTTACATTTAGTTTGCTCTTTAGGCATCTTGGAATGTTGAAATTACCGTCCATCAGAGCAACACAACAGCACGAGAGCTTGTTTACTGTCTGGTGGTAAACAGCAGACTGGTGGTTTGTGGAAATTGTGGAGGGTGTGGAGGATGACTGAATTCAAGTAGGGGAAAGAGGGAGGAGGAGGGCTGGTTAAGAGGATTTACTAGGGATTTACATTAGCCAGAAATGCCTTCACCTCGCTTAGTCCGACTTCACCCAGCCTCACGTGACACAATAAAATGGCGGTTTGGTGGTCCATTCAAAATGGCGCACAGTTATAACTTACTGACGTTTTTACCAACCCTTGAATTTTCCCGTTTTTCTGAGTATTCCGTTTGTCTGGATACCGGATAGCAGGGATTGTACTGTATTGTCTCCACTTGGATCCTCAGATCACAATTTCATCAAAGCCTCATTACTTAGCCCCCCCAAACCTTCCCATTCTGAACCTGTCAGGGTGACCCGATGGCACTTTGATAGGGCAAACTGGGATGAATTTAGAAATTATCTTGCTGACATTCCATGGCAGTCTTTCTTCTCTAGTGATGTCAGTTCTACCCAGTCCCACATTTGCGATTTAATACTAGCTGGTATGGATTTATTCATACCAAGTCAACAATTCACTAAAAGATCAAACTCTCCAATTTGGTTGCCAGAGCAACAGCCCAAAAGTCTTCAGCATATAACTATTACTTGAAATCAAAAACATCTGAATCACTCTCTCAATTTAAAATTGCTAGAAACCATGCAAAAGCTCTAATAAATCTTGCTAAATCAAACACTCTTCAAAACCAAGCATCAAAACTACTTAACAACCCTGATGACAATAGAATATTCTGGTCAACTCTCAGTTCTTTCAATAATAACTTTAACAAGTCATCGTCCATTCCCCCACTAAAATCTCCAGATGGCAACATTACAAATGACCCGTGTGGGAAAGCAGATATCTTTGCCAGTACATTTGCCAGAAATTCTGCCTTAGAGGAAGCCAGCCAGAATGTCCCAGCACTAGAAATTGCCTCTCCCGACATTGTTCCACTTAAGATACAGACAAGGTATGTGAAATCCATCCTAGACAGTTTACCTACCAACAAAACTTCAGGCCCAGATGGAATCCTGCCAATTGTTTTGAAAAAGTGTTCCCCAGAACTTGCCTCTGTTCTTGAAAATTATTCAGACTATGCATACGTACTTCTCCATTCCCTAATTCGTGGAAAGAAGCCAATATCCACCCAATCCAAAGAAAGGAAGTTCCCCTGACCCCTCTGATTACAGACCAATAGCTTTTTGAAACTGTAATTAATAAGCACATAGTTAAACATCTTGAATCCAAAAACTTAATTAGTGATAGACAATATGGTTTTCGCCAAGAAAGATCCACCATTGACATACTCAATCTTCTAACTCATACCATCCATCAATCAGTTGACCTACTTGGTGAAACTCATGCAGTAGCCCTGGATATTTCTAAAGCTTTCGACAGAGTGTGGCACCATTCCCTGTTGTCCAAACTCCCTTGCTATGGACTAAACTCTTTTGTTCCTTTGATTTCCTCATATCTCAGCAATAGAAAAATAAGAGTAAAAGTAGATGATGTATATTCCACTTTCCACTCAGTTAACACTGGCGTGCCACAGGGATCAGTTCTGGCACCAACCCTGTTCCACGTTCGTATTTATGATCTCTTATATGTCACCCACAGTCCCATCCATTCATATGCAGATGACTCAACCCTTCATAGTTCATTCTCACTCAGACATCCATTTGCAAAATCCGAAATCTCTAACTCTCACCTCAGTACAGCTATCTCTTTAAATTAAGACTCATACATGATCAGTGAATGGGGACAAAACAACCTTGTCTCATTTAATGCTAGTAAAACTAAATATATACAATTTACTAATAGGCAGGTATTACCAGAATCGTATATTACCTTTAATGCTACAAATATTCCCATTTCCAAAAGTACAGCAAGCTCACGCCCAATGCATGGGTTTCGTTCCTAACGTGGTGTGTTCGGCGTGAAACTGCATAAGTTTTAACTGTTCGTTATTTTGCTCCCTAGATCTCCTAAACGTGCGTCTTTTGCTGTTATCTGCCATTGGTAATCAATATGAAGTACTTTAAGTGGTTAGAAGGTTTATTTAATGTTATAACTTACAAATACAGTACTGCACGGCAAAACCTCAACATACAAATACGTAAACACAAGGCAACATTCTGATGCCGAAACCAATCGGCATTGGAAGTTGCCTTGTGTTTACCTATTTGCATGTCGAAGTTTTGCCGTGCAGTATTGTATTTGTAAGTTATAACACTAAATAAACCTTCTAATCACTTGAAGTGCTTCATATTGATTACCAATGGCAGATAACAGCAAAATACCACGTTTAGGGTGTCTAGGGAGCAAAATGGTTTCGGGACTATTCGCTGTCAAGCCAGTTCGCCGTCACAACAATAACAAGACAACATAGACTTTGATGGATCCCCCTGAAATATAGTTATTAAAGTATTGATTAATTAATAATAAGTATATTTATAAAAGTATTGATTAATTAGTATAAGTATATTTATAGAATGACAGGGAATCATCCAGGGCGCGAATTGTCCTGCCGGGGAATCGTCCATGTTTCAACGGGGAATTGACACGATGGCAAATTGTCTTGGAACCCACCGATCATGTGTAATCTATAAATGTTAACTGGTTACAAGGCTTTATTTAATGCTTTAATTTTCTTTAAGTGCTTTAACTTACAAGTGCATACCAGAATAGTAAATATTTAACTTACAAATACAGTACCGTGGAAAAGCAGTACAGCAAATATTTAACAAACAAATAAAAAAGGTAATATTCTAATGCCTGTCAGAAAACTGGTTATAAGACTTTATTTCTTGCTTGAACGTTATTTAATAATACTTTAACTTGCACATAAACTTACCAGAACAGTACTGTAAATATTTAACTTACAAATACAGCACTGAGGAAAAGGAGTACAGCAAATCACAGCACTTGATCAAAACAAACCATGCGTGCTGAGCTGATGTTCGAGGATTTGGCCTTTCAAAGGCCTCTTTTGCGTAAATTTATAGTTTTCGTAATGGTTCTTTAATCTTATGTTGTCTTATACGTATCCCAGCACTAACTGTGTATAATTGTGAGTGCGTTTGGCGAGAACGTGTTCGGGGCGAGTTTACTGTATTGAAATTCTCAGCGTCTCACTTAACAATGCCCTCAGCTGGACCTCTCATGTCAGATCACTTGCTAAAACCGCCTCAAAGAAACTTGGATTATTGTACAGAGTCCGCAACTTCTTCACTGACGAGCAGTTAGTTATAATTTATAAGAGTCATGTGCGCTTTCAGCTTGAATATTGCTCACCCTTGTGGAGCAGATGTGGAGAGGTTGCATTAAAACAAGTAGACAAAATTCAGAACAAAGCTGTTAGTGAAATGCATGGCTTGCAAGTCAGTGCCCCTGGAGACGATGTGAGAGAAGAACAACATAGTGCCCCCAGAAACACGGTGAGAAAGAAACAGTGTAGTGCCCCCAGAAACAAACCAACACCCCTACCTGGACCCCACGGAGTAGCCACACCCACACTAGGGGACCCAATACGACAACGGCATAAGCCAGCCCGGGCCGTGCGCCCTTATAACACTCAACCGTCGCACCGCCACCATAGCAGAAGGAGGACACTACCTTCGGGGAGCAGGACTGCCAAATCAGACTGGGGTGGAACTGATATTTCAGTTTCTGACAGCGCCCCTCTGGAGACGGCTGATTGCCGCTCCTGCCTTCATCAGTCGGCCAAGCGTCGCACTGGAGGTGTTTCTGCCGAGATGGCCGATTGCCGCTCATCTCTTCTGCCCCAGGAGACAGCTGATTGCTGCTCCACCCTCCTGCCGAAGGAGACGGCCGATTGCCACTCTGAAAGCGCTGCCCCTGAGATGGCTGATTGCCGCTCAACCCTCCCGCTGAAGGAGACGGCTAATTGCTGCTCAACCCTCCTGCCAAAGGAGATGGCTGATTGCCGCTCTGGAGGTGCTGCCCCCGAGACAGCCGATTGCCGCTCACTCCTGCCAAAGGAGACAGCCGATTGCCGCTCTGGAAGTGCTGCCCCTGAGACGGCCGATTGCCGCTCACTCCTCCTCCTGCCGAAGGAGACGGCCGATTGCCGCTTTGGAAGTGCTGCCCCTGAGACGGCCGATTCCCGCTCCTTCCTCCTGCCGAAGGAGACGGCCGATTGCTGCTCTGGAAGCGCTGCCCCCAAGACGGCCGATTGCCGCTCACTCCTGCCGAAGGAGATGGCCGATTGCCGCTCTAGAGGTGCTGCCCCCGAGATGGCCAATTGCCACTCACCCATCCTGCCGAAGGAGACGGCCGATTCTGCTCACCCCTCCTGCCGAAGGAGACGGCCGATTGCTGCTCATCCCTCCTGCCGAAGGAGACGCCCGATTGCCGCTCTGGAGGTGCTGCCCCCGAGACAGCCGATTGCCGCTCACTCGTGCCGAAGGAGACGGCCAATTGCCGCTCCAAAGGCGCTGCCCCTGAGATGGCCAATTGCTGCTCCACTCTCCTGCAGAAGAGACTGGCCCACGGCCTCTGGAGAGACAACCAGAGGTGTGCTGACTCCCCCACACAGCCACGGCCTATTGCCGGGCCCTACGGCCAGACAAAGGTGCTGACATCGCCCCTGCGTGAGACAGATGCCCTGCTCCCCAGCACCAGAGAGACCCCGCGAGGCCTAACGGCCTCCCCTGGCCTCCGGTCCCTACGCCTGGCCCTGGAGAAGACTCATCTGTTGGGCCCTAGCACAAGACGGTGCCGCAGCCCCCGCCGGACGGCGCCCCTTGATTCTGGGGACCGCAGCCCTCAGCCTCCCCGGGCCCTCCCCAGGACTCCCGGGCGCAGCCTCTCCATGCCCAAGAGACGGCGAAGGATCTCCACCTCTGGCCGAGACAGGAGCTGTTCCCTCCCCGGCGGGCACAGTGCGCGCCGCAGCAGTTCCACTGGACCTTGGGACTGCAGGTGAGAGGAGGACAGTGGCTGTTCTCTCCCCGGCGAGTACAGTGGACATCACTGCGGTCCTGCTCCCTGTGGAGGCGGCAGATGAGGGAAGGACAGTGGCCATTCCTTCCCCGACTGGCACAGTGGGTGCCGCCATGGTTCTGCCTTGCCCTGGGACGGCAGGTGAAAGGAGGACAGTGGGTGTCCTTTCCCCAGTGAGTACGGTGGACGTTGCTGCAGTCCTGCTCCAGCGGAGGCTGCAGGTGAGGGAAGGACAATGGCCGTTCCCTCCCCAGCGGGTGCAGTGGACACTGCCACGGTCCTGCAAGGGGTGATAGATGAGAGGAGTACAGTGGCCATCCTCTCCCCGATGAGTACAGTGGCCGTCGTCGCAGTTCTACCTGGGACTGTTGAGAAACAAGTCCCACCCCGATCCTGGCAAGTGCTGGTCTGGCCTGAGAGGAATGCGGCGGGGTGGCGCACTTCCTGCAGGCTTCATTGAGGGGAAGAGGGGCGTCTGGTGACAGGGGACGTATGCCCGTTTAATTCGGGCCCTTTCTGTGCCTCCCTATGGTCTCTCCCTGGTGCTGGTCTTCCCGGTGCTGGTATTTTACCACCGTTGTGGTTGGGAAAGGCACGTCCCTATGGCTGGAGGTGGTAGGTGTTGGAGGTAGCAGTTTGGTGGGTCGGCGTGAGATGGTGAAGGAGGAAGGTCCAGTGGTGGGTGAGTAGGCTTGGCTCCTGGAGCTGGTTGTAGATTATGTCGAGGGTGGAGGTCTGCGGGGTCCTTCGCAGGATGTGCAGGAGCTGTGGTGTCTCCCAGAGGCAGTGTTTTTTACCCTGGGCAGGGGTCCAGGTCACCTGATGGATCATCATTTCTGGAGGCATGGAGCATGATGACTGGACAGTGACTCCTGGTTGAATGCTGGAGATGGGTGAGGTGACCTGGGTTTTATGAGGTCACAGGGGACATGTGCTAATCCTTGCCCTGACGAGCTTGGCCACTGGAATTTTCCACTTTCCTGATGTATTTTGGGGGTTATGGGGATGTGTTGGGTGTGGGAGGGGTGAAGGTGGGTGGTTCGGGTGGTGTTGGGGGTGTGGGCGAGGTCGTGGTTGTGTACCTAGCTGGTGGGCAAGAGAGCCGGTCGGATCTGGTAGTGGTGGTGGTGAGGACAGGTGTTGGTGGTGAGGACCTGGGGCCACGTGGTGAGGCGGCGTAGTGGAGGTGGGGGGTTCTTGGTTTGGGTGGTGGAGTTTTTGTGCTAAGAGGTGGGGAAGTGGCAGTGGTCGAGGATGAGGAGCTGGTGTAGGGTCTGGTGTAGGATGTGGGTGTGGAACAAGGGGTGGGTGAGGAAAAGGAGTGTGTGGGTGTAGGGGTGGCAGTGGTCAGGGCAGGTGTAGGTGGCGTGGAGCATCAGTCACATAGCGGGGTGGGTGGGGGGTCTCCCGGTTGGGTGGTGGGGCCTTTGTGTCCTGTGGTTGTGGTGTGGCGGCAGGTGGTGAGGTGGGAGGTGAGGTTGCTGGGGGTGCATCGGGGGTCTGTGGGGAAGGTGTGGAACTGGTGGATGGTGAGGTGGGGGACGTGATTGTGGAAGGGGGAGTGCGTGAGGGTGAGGAGTGAGATGGCGTGATGTAGCAGGCATATGAGTCAGGTATGTGGTTGGGGGTGGCAGGTGATGGTGCTGCATGCTGGGTGGGGAAGTGAGTGGTGTGGTAGAGAGTTGGCGGATGGGGGGTGGAAAAGAAGCATGTGGCGGTTGCAGTAGGTACGCAGGGTGTTTTGGTACTGGATTGTTACTTGGTAGGGGTCGGGGATGTTGATAATTGTATACGGTCCTATGAACCATGGTGATAGCTTGTTTGGGACTGGTAGTTGGGGTACCATAACTGAGTCCCCTGGCATGTAGGGATTGGTGGGGGCAATGTCAGGTTGAAGGTCTTGGTGTTTTCGCAGATGATGCAGTGGGCTCTTGAGGTGGTGAAGGGGGTCGGACGTGGGGGACGTGGAGCGGGGCTATAGGTGGTGTCGGAGGGGTAAGATAAGGGAGGTTCTCCGAACACTCATTTGTGAGGGGTAATGCCGTCTTCCTGGGAACAGATGTTCATTCCCTACTGTACAATTTTTACATGGGCTGGCCAGTCTCCGTTTCTCGTTTCTTCTATCCTGGCCTGCACCTGGTTGAGGAGGGTGCAGTGGCTTCTCTCGCATATCCCTTTCCTTTGGAGCCAGTAGGGGGAGGAGAGGGAGAGCTTGTATCCGAAGATGGTGGCAAGCTGCTTCCATATTTTGCCACTAAATTCCGGGGCATTGTCTGAGTGAAGGGCTTGGGGAATGCTGAAGTAGGGGAAGACGTGGTGGATGAGGGTGTTGGCTACAGCCACGGTGTGGTGTTCTTTGGCCGGGCAGGCGATCAGGAATTTTGAGTATGTGTCCACAAAGGTTATGATGTATTTGTAGCCGGCTTTAGATGGTAGGGGGCCGACTATGTCTACAGACAGCAGTTGCCATAGTTTGTGGGCGGCGATGTTCCCTGAAGGGCCAGGCGTTCATGTGATACCCTTGCCTAGTGCGCAGGCACGGCAGGCCTGAATGACTTGCTTGGCCAAGTTGGAGGGGCCGGGTGTCCAGTACCTGTCGTTAAATACCTGCAGTAGTTTCTTGGTGCCGAGATGCATGCCGTTGTCCAAGTGTAAGTGGGTCATTGCGTCAAGGGCGGTGTCTAGGTCGATCACTATATGCCCAGAATGGGCGAACAGGTGGTTGCCGTGTTGGTTGAGCTTAGAAAAGGTGGTATCCAACTGGGGCAATCCTTGTTTTGCCACTGGTGTAGAAGGCTGGTGGCAGTAGTGATGGAGTTGATGGGCAGTTGGGGCAAAGCGTTGGCATTTGTGTGTAATTTGCCTGGCTGGTATGCGATCTCGAAGTCGAACTCTTTGAGAGTTTTCCTCTACCTGATTAGCTGGGCATTGTGGGTCTGAGATTGGTGTAGCCACTGCAAGGACTGGTGGTCGGTTATGATGGTGACGTGAATGCCTGACAGGCAGGCTCGGAAGTGCTCCAATGCCCATATGATGCCTAGGCATTCTCATTTGGTGGCGGCATAGTTTTTTCTGCCTGGTTGACGGTATGACTGGCACAGGCGATGTTGTGTTCTCGTCCCTCTTGGACCTCGGCAAGGATGGCGTCGATCTCCAATATGAATATGTCAGCGTACAGGCGAAAGGGCAGGGCTTAGTCAGGGAATGCGACAATCGGAGCGGTGATAAGCTTGGTCTTGAGGGTGTGAAATCCTGTAATGCGATCGTCTGTCCAGATGAAAGGTTCACCCTTTTTCATCATGTCATGGAGGGGCTTCGCGATGTTCACGAACCCTTTCACGAAGCACCGGTAGTAGGACATGAGCCCGATAAAGGTGCGGACTTTGTGGAAAACTCGTGGTAGGGGGATGTCTGCAATAGCATGCAGTTTGTCAGGGTCGGGTGCTATGCCTTCCCTAGAGATGACGTGTCCTAGGAAGGAGACGGACAGTTCAGCCAGGACGCATTTTGACGGCCTGAGCTAAAGTTCGGCCGGTCGGATGTGGATGAAGGCTTGCTTAAGGCGCTGGAGGTGGTCGGCCCATGTCCGACTGAAGATGATGATGTCATCAAGGTATGCCAAGCAGATTTCCCAGGTGAGGCTGCTGAGAACTGACTCCATTAGCTGGGAAAATGTAGCGGGGGCATTGCAAAGTCCAAAGGGGAGGACACTGAATTCATAATGCTTCCTGTTGCTGGTCGAGAAAGCTGTTTTCCCCCTGTCCTCCGGGTGTACAGAGACTTGCCAGTATCCTGATTGGAGGTCCAAGGTGAAAAACCAGGATGCTTTGTGCAGGGAGTCGTCTATCCTGGGTAGGGGGGTGGCATCCTTTGTGGTCACGTCATTCAGTCATCGATAATCCACACAGAAGCACATGGTACTGTCCTTCTATTTAACTAGGATGACTGGAGAGGACCAAGGGCTGGTGGATGGAGATATGACACCTGCATCGAGCATTTCCTGGACCTCCCAGTCTTCCTCAGCCCGTTGCTTAGGGATTTTCCCCCGTGATGGTTGACAAATGGGTGGCCCTGTGGTGTGGATTTCGTGTGCCAGGTATGTAGTGTGGCCGATGTCCACCGGTGCTGACGAGAAGAGGTCTTGGAAGTCCAGGTGGAGGAGTCGGAGGCTGTCAGCCTGGTGTGGTGAGAGATGTTCTAGTAGGGAGGGTAGGGTGGCAGGAGAGGAGGGGGGGGTGTACGCATAGTTCAGCTTCTTCCAATTCACCGACCACTAATCCTCTGGAGAGGGTGAGGGGGGTGGTGGAGATGTTGGCGATGCGTACCGTCCTGAGGTGGGGGGGAGGAAGGTGGGGGACAGCAGACAGGAGATGTTTCCAGAAGGCAGGTTAGGAGAGAATAGGAAGGAGGTTCCGGAGGGCCTGTTCAGGTGAAGCCAGGCCTCGTACTGAGGGGGAACATTAAGGGAGGAGGCAAAGATGGTGGGAAAAGTGGTGTGTGGAGGAGCTGGAGGGGTAAGGGGGATTGGGGGCAAGGTAGAGGACATGGTGGGGGGGGGACAGGGCAAGGGAGAGGGTGGAGGTGTCCACCTGCATTGTGGCTGGGAGGAGGGGGGGGGGGTATGGAGGCATCTGGAAGTGGAGACGTCGTTTGTGACATTCGATGTTGGTACATAACTTCTGCAGGAGGTCCATCCCTAAGTAACCATCGTGGGCATGGCAAGTTGAGTCGAAGATGATGAATTTGTACTGAGTTGATACTTTCTGGGAGTATCAGCATGCAGGGCCCGGGTTTCCCCATGTATCAGCAGGGGGCCATCCCCTGCATCTACAAGGTGAGGTGAAGTGGGGAGAAGTGGGTCAAAAGCTGAGGCGTGGCAGGAGTAGAAGTGACTGTAGAGGCAGGATCTGGCCACTCCCGTGTCGACAAGTAGCCTCGCTTTTACCTCATTCAATCTCATCTTGTCTGTCATAGACTGGGGGACAGTATTTTTGTGAAGTGGTCGCCACCACCCTGGGGAGGTGAGGGGGGTCTTAAAAATACAGCAGTTGTGGGGCATCTTCTTCTTTGGTCTCCACTTCCCTGGGATCGGCGGAGTCGGCGGGTGGTGCATCGTCCTCAGCGCACTCGTCGTCTAGGGAGGAGACTTTGTGGAGCCCTTGGGTGGTTGGTCTGATCCGGGCAGCTTTTAGTTGTTCACGTATGTCGTGAATAGGGCATCGGTGGCTACAGGCGGAGAATTCCCATGGGTTGATAGAAGTGAGGTTGGTATTCTCCTTAGGGGCAGGGCATCTTTTGGTAGGGAGTGCCCTGGGCATAGTGGGTGATGTTGAAGGACTTGCGTGGGTGGGGGGCATCCGTGGTTTCGAGTGTGATGCCCTCTGTGCTGGAAATTTGCTGACTGCGCCGATGTGTTGTGGGTAGTACAAGTGGCTAGAAGGCATCTAACCAGCTGGACATCTTTGTTGAAGTCTCCCGTCGGGTCATAGATTGTGAAATGTTCCCCTATGGCGGTGGGGAGGATCCTCAACAGGGTATTGAAGATGTGCTGTTCCCGGGTGGCTGTGTCGGTCTTCGGGTAGGCGGCAGTGATGAGTTGCCTGGCCTGGATGAGTGTGTCGTCCAGGTTGCCGTTGTCGGTGAGGGTGTCAAGCTGAGATAAGGCGATGACATTCCCTAGGGATGTCATGACTACTTGGGTCACGATTTGCGTGAACTGTGCCCATGTCAGCTCCTGGATGATCATGGCAAAGCTTGACACCGTTTTTCCCAAGTGTGGTAGAGTGACTGCTATTTTCTTCCTGTTGTGGTCGAATCCGATGTCCAGTAGTGGTTCAGTCATGCAGATGTATGTGTCTATGTCGCATTGTTCAGGGTCAAATTTTGGCAGTTGTACATGTGGTTTGGCCGCCATTTTGTTAGAGTTTCCCTTTCGTTCCTCGTTGCTCTCTGACCGGATCAAGAACCACTGCTAGCCACCAGTGTTATGCTATGTGCTCAGAGCTCAACTCCATGCTTTCTGAGCACGAACAACTGATCTGGAGTTCCCTTTGAGACTGGGTCTAGAGCATGCAACTAGAGGAACAGGGCATGAAAACTCAGGTCAACTAACATTACATATATATTACCACAAAGATATACAATGCTGGGCACAATACAGTGTACAGACTAAACACACTAATAAGGACACAGAGGACCCGAGTTGGGCTGCTGGTGACTGGGCAGCTGCAGGTGTCGTCCAGGTGTGGGAGGGGTCCCGTCGGGCATGCTGTCTCGCAGGAGGCACAGGACCATCGTCAGGGGCTGGGTTGTCCAGTGTGGGCTGCTGGGCGGTGTAGAGGGAGGCCTTTCCCTGGTGGGGCCTCGGGGGGTGTATCAGCCCTCCGGACTGGGGCCGAACAGGGTGAGCAGGCGCAACTCCCTGTGCCTGCTCCTGGATGAGGACTGCTCATTGGCTGGGCTTGGAAGGTCTCATCCGGGAGTCCTAGGCCTTGGGTGGCCAGGGGCTGCGGCTTTGCTTTGGTTGAGAGGCCATCAGGGGCTGCCTGTGGCATCTCTTCCTCTCGGAGTCCAGCAGTGAGGAGTGACTTAGGGTCGCTGGCTGCAGTGAGCGTATCCCCAGGCTCACTACAGGGCCACTTCAGATCCTCCCCAGCTGCAACTCCACTGGGGGGCTAGCTCTAGCTCTGTGGGGAGAGCGAGAGGGGTGTCCCACTCAGCCTCTGGAGGGGTGAGGTGAACAAGGGATGTTACCCTTGAAGGGTGTCGCAGGGGTAGCGGACGAGGGAAGGACAGTGGCCGTTCCCTCTCTGATGGGCACAGTGGGTGTTGCTGCAGTTCCGCTGGACCCTGGGACTGCAGGTGAGAGGAGGACAGTGACCGTCCTCTCCCCGGCGAGTACAGTGGACATCGCCGCGGTCCTGCTCCATGTGGAGGCGGCAGATGAGGGAAGGACAGTGGCCATTCCTTCCCCGACTGGCACAGTGGGTGCTGCCACGGTTCTGCCTTGCCCTGGGACAGCAGGTGAAAGGAGGACAGTGGCCATCCTCTCCCAGGCAAGTACAGTGGACATCGCCACGGTCCTGCTCCCAGTGGAGGCTGCAGGTGAGGGAAGGACAGTGGCTGTTCCCTCCCCGACGGGTACAGTGGACGCCGCCGCAGTCCTGCAGGGGGTGGTAGACGAGAAGAGTACAGTGGCTGTCCTCTCCCTGACAAGTACGGTGGCAATTGTCGCGGTTGCATCTGGGACTGTTGAGAAACAAGTTCCACCCCGATCCTGGTGAGTGCTGTTCTGGCCCGAGAGTAGTGTGGTGGGGTGGCATACGTCCGCAGACTCCGTTGAGGGGAAGAGGGTCATCTGGTGACGGGATGTATGCCTGTTTGGTTCAGGTCCTTTCTGCGCCTCCCTGTGGTCTCCCCTTGGTGCTGGTATTTTAATATATATACAGTATATATATATATATATATATATATATATATATATATATATATACCTAGGCTGCTTCCCCCAAGGAAAGAGAGGTAGCCAAGACAGGGTGACACACTCCCCATTTACTCATCCATTCAAACACATTCATTTGCATCTTAGCCCCAAAGGGGAGAAGGGACAGATCCTCACCGCACCACACCACACAAGGGTCAACTGTGCAGTGCAGTGATATCCGCAGCAGGGCCCGACAGCAGAGCTGGTTTACCCCTGCCACATCATAATAGACCCATCCCCTTACCCACACCTGACCTGATTAGCTGATCAGACCAAATGTGGGAGAATATCTCCTTAGGGTTGCATCATCATTTATTCATTCACAATTTCTCTCCATTTATTTCTGTCATGCACAGCCACTCTTCCTTGTTCAACAGACATCCCTCTCGTATCCAGCGCTCTCTTCACACTGTCCATCCATCCTATTCGTGGTCTCCCTCTCAGCCTTACACCTCTCACATCAGATATAGTTATCTTTTTCACCAATCGCTCATTATCCATTCTCTCCATATGCCCAAACCATCGCAACACCCTCTGCTCAACTCTATCAGCCATTTCCCGAACAACTCCAGTTCTCCTTCGCACTTCATCATTCACACTCGATGCATACACGTCACTCCACACATACTCCTCAGGCACCTCATCTCCATTACCTTCAAACTTTTCCTCTCTGCTACACCCATATTCCATGTTTCAGTCCCATATAACGCAGTCAGTACCAAACACCCTCATACAGCCTTCTCTTTACATCCTTTCTAAGCGAACGACATCTAAACACTTTATTCATTCCTCCCAGCACCTTTCCTACTTCATTCTTTCTAAACTTCACTTCTGCATCTATTCTTCCATCCACAGCAACATGTGACCCTTAAATATTTAAAACACTCTACTTCCCCAAGCAACTCACCATTCAAAATTATATTCATCCCCTTACCATCTACAAATCTCGTACACTTCATCACTTTACTCTTATTCTCATTTCCTCCTTTCACACACCCTTCCAAACTCCTCTACCAACTGTCTCAATCTCTCCTCTGAGTCAGCCACCAGTGCAGTATCATCTACAAACAGCAGCTGCTTCAGATTCCACTCTCCACCATCAACATTCACCAGACTCAGACCTCCACCTAAAACTCTTGCATTCACCTCCCTTACAACACCATCCTTATAAATATTAAACAACCAAGGTGACATCACACATCCCTGTCGCAGCCTCACTTTCATGGGAAACCAATCACTCACATTTCCCACTCTTACACATGCTCTACTATTTACATAAAAACTTTTCACCCCTTTTAGTAACCTACCATCAAGTCCGTAGAATCTTAAAACAGTCCACAAAGCCTCCCTATCAATTGTATCATACGCTTTCTCTAAATCCAAGAATGCCCAAAACACATCCTTGCCTTTCGCTAAATGCTTTTCACACACTTGTGTCACAGCAAACACCTGATCCATGCATCCCCTCCCTCTCCTAAAGCCACACTGCTCATCACCAATCACTCCCTCTGTACCCTCTCTAACTCTCTTAATTAACACTCAACCATACACCTTACCTACAACACTCAACAGACTTATAACCCTAAAGCTAGTACATTCATACTTATCACCCTTGCCTTTATACAGTGGGACCACACAAGCACTTGCCCATTCAATTGGCACCATACCTTTCACAAAGCACACATTCAACAATCTTACTAACCAGTCAACAATAGTCATTCCACCACTCTTCAGGCATTCCACAGCACACCCATCCATACCTACAGCTTTCCCCTTTTTCATCTCCTTTACTGCCTCCCCCACTTCCTCCTTCGTGATCAAAGAATCATTCAACTCTCCCAACACATTTATTCCTTGTACCCTTCCATCCGCCACAATCTCAGCCACCCTTTCCTCCTCAACATTTAACAATCATTCAAAATACTCTGCTCATCTCTTCTTTACCACATCCATCTCAGTTAACATCCTTCCATCCTCTGCTTTTACTCGCTCTTCTTTCCCAGACTTTCCCTTTCGCACCCTTTTCACCTTCTTCCACAACATTTTCTTATTCTGTTGAAAATTCTCAGTCAGCTGCCTACCCCACCTCTCATCTGCTGCCACTTTAGCATCAACTACAGCCCTTCTCGCCCTATTCCTCTTTTCCTTATACCTCTCGTATGACACCTCATCCTTCCTCTGCAGCCACACTTCATATGCACGTCTCTTCTCTGCCACAGCCATACTTACTTCCTCACACCACCATTCCCTTCCTTTTCTTACACCACCACCCACACATCTCACACCACACACCTCTTCTGCATGCCCCACCACAGCACTCTTAAATAACTGCCATTCCTCCTCCACACTGTCATTTTCCTGATCTTTCACTGCGTTCTACTCATCTTTCAATTTCTCCTGATACTCTATTATATATACATATATATACAGTAATCCCCGTACTATCCGGACGCCCACTTTCCGGACATCCCCACTTACCGGATATTTTGGTCCCGGGATCCAATATTCCCAAAATGGCCCAAAAATTGCAAAAAATTCGATAAAAATCCGACTTTTCCCCCCTCGTAATTTGAACTCAGCGTGGACCAGATGTGTTTTGGTGCGTAGTTCTGCCGCCGTCCGCTAGAGCACCCCTGCATCCTCCCCACCTACCGCCCGTCTTTTGTGAGTGCATAGTCGTCACCGTGGCCACCCACGTGCTCTCTTTTGTGGGTGTGCCCTACCTGCTGCAGGCTCTGCTGCTGCTCTCCTGCCTCGTGTTAGTGTGTGTGATGATGGCCCTGCTGCCTGAGAAGAGGAAGAGAGTGGTTTTAATTCTGGAGAAGAAGAGGGAGATATTGGACAAGGTGGACTCGGGATGGTCAACTTCACGCATCCTCCGTGAATTCAACCTGGCCGGATCTACTTTGTTTGATATAAAGAGATCCCGCGACAAACTCATGCAGTACATGGCTGACTTCTCGTCGAAGAACAAATGCAACGTGGAGAGGAAGATGATGTTTACTCCCTGGTATGCTGAAGTTGACCGCTCCACATTGATTTGGTATCACGACGCCCCAGACTTCAAGGCATCTGAGGGTTGGCTCTTCGCATTCAAGTTACGACATGGCCCTACCAACCGTAAGGCCCATGGCGAAGCTTTGGACGCCAAGGAGGATGGAGTAGAGGAGTTTCGGCACAAGGTGAAGCGCTTGATCGACAAGGAGGGCCTCACTCTTGGTCAAGTCTACAACGTTGACGAAACTGGTTTATTCTATCGCTCTTTGCCAACGAACACTCTAGCCGAGGAGAAGGAGAAGCATGTACCTGGCTGCAAGCTCTCCAGGCAACGGATATCTGCTTTGTGTTGTGCCAATGTTAACGACATGCACTGGCTTAAGCCTGTTATTGTTGGCCATGCAAAGCAGCCTCGGTGTCTTCGTGGGGGTGATGGATGTCCTTCCTGTCGTTTGGTATCATTCTTTGAAGGCATGGTTCACTGCCCACATCTTCAAAGACTGGTTCCACCGCCATTTCGTCAAGGAGGTCATCCATTACCAGACGGAGAAACTGGGAATCCCACGCGACCAGGTAAAGGCCCTCCTTCTCCTTGACAATGCACCTGCTCACCAGTGTGACAAGGACTTGGTGGCTGAGAATGGGCGCATTAGGTGCATGTTTCTGCCACCTAATACAACTGCTGTCATCCAACCAATGGACCAAGGAGTGATCGTGGCAACAAAGAGGCTGTACCGACGGAAGTTCCTGGACGAGGTGATGGTTGTTCTCGAGGATGAGGATGAGCGTAGGGAGGGATGGGACACGCGAGGCCAGCGGACTTTGGAAAACCTTCGCTGCTACAACATCAAGTCTGCAATCTACAACTGGGCCAGTGCATGGAAGGAAGTTCCTGTCAAGACTAGAAAATGGTTGGTCTCGTCTGCTTCTCAGAACAGATGTGGAGCACGATTTTCTAGGTTTTGATGTGGATGTTTCCCATGCATGTCTACGTGCGCATGGCGACGATGTTGATGTGGACGATGTGCGTGAGTGGTTGGATGACGACGAGGGTGATCCTGGGTATCAGACCATGTCTGATATTGAGATTTCATCTTCAGTTGCAGGCGTCAGTACCCAGCTTGAAGATTCCGACAAGGATGGCGACGATGATGCGGACTCCTCTCAGCATGACACTACTCCAGCCATCCCCAAGCTGGGCACACTCTGGGAACACGTAGAGTTTGTTCTCAACTACCAGGAACACCCGGACTGCGACAGGGAGATGGGGCCCTTGGGACTTGTGGAGGAAGTGTGCGCTTTCAGGCAGCACATCATTAATTGCCAAAATTATCATTCCTTGCATCAATCAACCATTGACAGCTTTTTCAGACCCATGACCCCCGCTGTGCCCAGCCCTGGCTCCACACCATTGCCTCCCCAAGACAGGCCCTCATCCTCCGAGCCACAGCCCAGCACATCAGGCACGGTGGAGTCACCACTGGAAGTGAGTTTGCGCCTGTCTTCAGAGTCGTCTGCAGTGGGTAGTCCATCACCAAGACCCAGCGACGCACCCCTAGGCCACCTGGTTCAGCTACTCTCAGACTCTGACAGTGATTAAACGACAAGAACTCTCCACTAGACCGCACGGGAATTTATAGTGTTGTGTAGTGAAGAAAACAGTGCGTAGTGTTAAGAAATTAGAATTGTGAGTGCAAAGACTAAAGTGCAGAGTGCAACACTGATTTTATTGATGTTCAATGGAGCGGAAATTAGACTAGAGTATGTAATGTTAAGAAAATGGATTTATGGGTGCAAAGACTTAAGTGGAGAGTGCAACACTTATTTCATTAAGGTATAATGGAGCACAAGTAAGACTAGAGTGCGCAGTGTTAAGAGAATGGAATTCTGAGTGCAAATGACTAAGTTCAGTGCAAGACTTCATGTACAGTGTACTGCAGGTGCGTCAGGTACTCCTTTTTACTGTCAGAGTCTGAGAGGAGGCGGGTTATTCATCGAGATGGCCAGGGACTTGTTGTAAGTACCCAGAATGTTTCATATTGTACTGTATTTTCCATACTTACCTCTAAAACCTCATTTCACTCTTTTATGTCCCTTATTGGTGTGAATAGGGTCTCAGGTGCTATGCATGTGCAGTAGGGAGGTGTTTTTCTGAGTTAGGCTAGGTTAGGGTCCATAATTACCAGTCCAGGAGCCAGGGACTTGTTGTAAGTACCCAGAATGTTTAGTATTGTATAAACTCACCTCTAAAACCTCATTCTCTGGTTCTTTTGCTTTTATTTCAGTCTTTTATGTCCCTTATTGGTGTGATTTGGGTCTTAAATAGGTGCTATGCATGTCCAGAGGGAGTTGTATAGGTGTTTTTCTGAGTCAGGGTAGGTTAGCTTCCATAAGTACAAGTCCAGGAGGCAGGGACCCACTCTCCGGACGGGATCACTTTCCGGACATGCTTTTGGCTCTGTTACATGAGAAAGTGGAGGGATTACTGTATATATATATGTACAGTCGTGTTCAGGAGAAACTATACACATCTACTCGTTTAGTGTACTTGGGTATCCATTGATGGTAAGATTTGGAACTAATTCCCTCAGTAACTGGTGCATTGATGACCCATGCACCATTAATAACCAGTAAGTGAAATGGTTACACATCTTACCAATAGTATTCTTTACATTAGATATTATGAGCAGATATGTATCCCTACTTATGAACATGGCTGTATGTGTGTATGAAAATGAGGATGGTATGTACTGTATAATATGCATGGATGTGTGTGTGAATGTTTGTATAAATATGGTTATATATTATGTATATACATCTATATACAGTTGCCTTAATGACAAGGGGCTTTGACCTCAGGCCTCAGTGGTCGATGGGGGGGGGGGGGGAATTGTATGCGATTCCTGAAGAAGCGAGTCCTTGCGAGACATTGAAATAAACTGGGTCCATGTTCTGCACTTTGTGCCATCCTCATCGGAGTTGTCGCAGCCTAAGGTGAATTCGCCTCTGCTGATACTTTATTGCCTACCTCCATTCATATTGAGCCATTTTGGTTGTCTGTTGCTTCAGCTCCCTCCTCCCACCCTAATTTTGAAGACTAATTGAGATGAGTGTTGGCTCCATGACCTTTAGTACCTGATCCCTGATGTTGAGTAACAGCCCCTTGACCACAGGATACAGCAAGTTTTTGCCTAAATAGTACCGCCTCTGCATTTTGAATCTCCATGTTTTCTTTTGCGTCACATGCCGAGTTATCTGACTGTGTGAGAATCTAGCAGTGTATCCCTTCTGCATATAATGTTTAGCTGCAATACAAGCAAACCATTATCTGCTTTTGCAGTTGTAGTACTGCAACATATATGTATAATGGTATATCCAGATAGAAGAATCATTAATCACAAACTCTGGTAGAACTTCTGTCAGCTCTTCAAGACACATTATGCCTGAAACACGCAGATGTAATTTATAAATCTGCTGTCACCGTGTCTGCAACTTTCAGTGTATAGGTTGGAAAATAATAGCAGTACCATAGTCATTAAAAGTATTATTCATATCTAATCTCAGCTTTAGTCTCATTACATCAGTAACTGGCTAAAATACTGAGATAACCCCAGTTCCTTACAACCTCGGGACTGTACTAATTGAGATACTGTATCGCCGAAATTATTTGTTTCCTAGTTTGTGTATTAAGTCTCCACAACTTTTAATGGGTTTCCTCACCTTGTGATTACTCAGTTACTTGTTGCTTGTGTCTATCCACTGTACCATCATTATACTGTATTTTCATATCTTTATTTTGTTTTCCTTCTTTCATTATGTTACCTTAACTTTACTGTGGTAGTGTGCTTTTCTGCCTTCATTGCACTTCCTAGTCTTCTCTGGACTTCCCTAGTTCCCTGCCTTCAATATGATGCCTTGCTATTTTACTTCTCCTCAACATCTTATGCATTTTTTAAGTTTTCCTGCCTTCATTCTTCCTCAGAAACATTAAGTGTGTACAAACTCTTACCAAAAGGAAGAGTCAAAGTGGAAGGAATAACACAGAGTGAGGCATTGAAAATTATCTCTTGGTGATGCGATTTTGTATTCATACCTGGTCACACAATGGGAAAAATATAAACACAAATATGAGCCAAATATGTACAGTATGTATGCTGTTTCACTCTATTCTGACAAATTGCACTGTGTAACAAATTCCCCACCTCCCCTTTTTTCTTAAGCCCCACAAGCTGTCCCACTGTTTCTTATCCTGTTGACTCCATGCAATCTACAGACATTCCTTAATAGTCCTATAGCCATTGTTGTTAGTTCTGAGAGCTCATACTCATGCCATACCTATGTCTCACACCCATAGAGTATGTGGGCACTACTGTCCCATCACCTAATTTTTCCACAGCCTCCATACTCAGCCTCTTTATTTTTATTCATTTATTTATTTTTTGTACTACAGCCTTCATGGGGGTCATCTTTCTTTCTTGAACCATTCTACCCTTCACTTCCTGTACATCTTAACCTTTTCTCATCTTCAGTACTGCTCAGAGGTTAGACTCTTCCATCAATTCAAGTCTCTCTCAATTCACTAGCACATCACACTTAGAGTCACCTCATCTGTGAACACCCTACTCTAATTACTGTTTTGTTCAAACCATGCTACTTGTACACATTCACAAAGGCAATAACCACCTAAAATCCAAAGATATACTTTTTTATTCTTTTGCTACATCCAGACAGTTACATTTGGCTATAAGAAGTCTTTAAATTGAGAGGTGAGATACAGCTTCCATTAACTCTTTCACAATGGTCTCCTAAGCTAAATATAATCCTCTGATAGTAGCATGAATAAAAACACATCACTGTGTGGAAGTGGTCAAATTGTCAAAAAGTCTACAAGGGTTGATACAAACTATAGTTAACATAAAACATTATTATTGGTAACATGAACATTAACAACTGCAACATCTTTGATTGGAATGCTTGCAAGTTACATGACAAACTATTTGAAGGAAAAAGTACAGCCACACCCTCACTAATAGTTACACAGTATGAAATTTCTTATACAATGCAAGATTTATAAATAAGTTGTCATAAATAATTTCCTAAGACTATCACGCACAAAAAATTTGTGTCACAGTCAGATCTGTATGGAAATAACAAGGTACTCTATGTGGTGTACATTATTCAGACCCCTTGAATCCAATGGCATACTTTTTTTTTTTTTTCCCAGATTATTTTACTCATGAAGGATCCTTAGTAGCACAAGTGAAAGGGTTTGCTAAGGCTACATCTATCCATATCAAATGGAAAAGTCTTCCCTAAAATGAATAAAATAATCTGGAGACTGACCAAAAATACATCACTGGAAGGGGTTAGCTACTTAGTATGATGATTTTTTTTTTTTTTTTTTTTTTTTTTTCCCAACAACCAGATAATCTTAATTTTAGGAAAGATCTTCCACAAGGAAAGGAAAGTGTTTCAAGCAATTTCCAATACTCCCTTCAGTGGAATGACATCTTAAACCCTTCAGTTTGATGACATATTTTATCCCTACTACCTTCAGATGACTTTACTCAGTTGAGAAGTCTTACTCACTTGAATTATTAATTATAGCCTTTAATGGCATCTGGCAATGAATGAATGAATGAACTAACTTCCTCTCTAGAGTTAGCAAGAATAAACAATGAAAACCTATCATCAGATGCACTGTAACTAATTTCCTTATTCTGGTTACTATCAGACAATTTTATTCACCTCTGTGATGACCAGTAGTAGAAGCATTAACTCCTTCACTCCAGTGACAAGGTTTTTCTTTTATTCCTGCTACCTTCACACAAATATATTCAACTCTGGAAAGATCTTTCAAATTGGAGTGGCTAGATAGGTTAGACATAGCTTTTATTTACCCATTCATTGCAAGATGTCTCCCCCAAACTGTAATATCATCTGGTGGCAGCAAGACTAAACCAATAAAATATGACCCCAGTTTCAAGGGGTTAATGGGAATATCGTAATACAGTACTGTAATTAATAAATCTTATCCCAGTGTATGAACAAACATTTAAATAAGCATTGAAGATGAGGTAAATTCAAAATGATACACGTTCAGTCTACTTGTGCCACAAGAAAAGAAAGTATCAAACTTATAGTTCAGATCCTAGCATACTATGGTACAGTAATTAAACAATACAGTACAGTACAGGTGACCCCATTGTGACTGTAATGTGTTTAAAATATGGCAACTTTTTCTATACAGCTGGTGCTGTATTGTACCGTTAATTGGGGGAAATGGTTAAATCAGCATTATGGACAGCAATGAAAATTAATAGGCAATGTTTCTGTAATTTACTGAGGCGTTAATGGCAAAAAATTATCAGAAAAAAGGCAACATGTAACAAGGACCTTTAGTACTACAGTATAACGACAACATCCTGAGACCTCAACATTCAACAGCCTTTCCCATGTGGAAATTTTTACAGTGCACACCATTATTATAACTCTATCTATCTGTTTATATCCATCTAACTAAATCAATATATCTATACCTACCTGTCTTCTATGTATATACCATTTATGGTGGAATCTCCTAAATCACGTGATTCTAAATAGTGGACTCATAATATGCAGCAGTATAATGCAAGTTTGCAACATCAGTAAATTGCGGAAATGACACATAATTTGCGGATGCAGCCATCAAAAGTGTTGCTTTCCAGTGCCTCATTAATACGTGGCACCATTACCTCATGTCCGTGCATCTAGCTGGACATAACCCAATAATAGTCAAGCATGACAGTTACTAAACAAATCATATTCAGTCACAGCACTCCCTTCCCAGGCCAAGCATGAAGGTTTTTAAAGTTCACTGGTGACCAGTTTGATTTAGGTTTGGGCAAGTGGGGGTAACTTTTCTGAGATGACAGACCCTTAAGTAATTTTCCCCATAAGACTGGTTATTTCTTAATTGTGTAATTCTCAAATCGCAGCTTGTGCCCAACCTCACAAGACTGCAATTTAGGAGAGTCCACTGTATAAAACGCTAAAGTACATCACCATTTCCAGTAGCTATTACCTTCCATTCTGACCAGATCAGAGGTTCTTAATCTTTTCACTTAAATTCCCTCTTTCCATCTTCCACTAAGGGCCTTCCCCCTCTCCCCTCCCAATCCAGATCCTACAACTGCAAGAAATTACTATATTTTAATCATGATAAATTTCCATAATTTATTGCAAAATCATGGTTACTCATGGACAAACACCACGTAATCACTTTAAGGTAATATGCATCCAGTAACATATAACATTAGAACTAAATCAGTTCTAAATTCTTGCCTCAGATTTTTTGAAATATTGCTTGTTGACATCTGGGAAGGTTCCTGAAATCATTATATGGGAGAGAGAGAAATTGTCCACAGTTTAACCCCTTAACCGTGGGGCGTCACTTTCATGACGCTTGGGAGCAAGGGATCATACCGCGGGGCGTCGCTTTTGTGATTCCGTGTTATTTTGAATTCGTCCGGGCTTTCAAGTGGTGGCTTGTATGATCTATCAGTACTGCCAATGTCCAACACTACTCAGCACTCCTAATCTCATCTGTACTCCCATCTATTGTTGACAATTTAGCCATTTCTCCCTGTTCTTACTCCCCTCCCTACCCCCCCTCCATTACCCTCTCCTCTCACCTGCCCGGCTGTGCTGCACTAACTAAATCTTCTCCGGAATTTTCCACTGATTTCATCCATTGATATAAGCCCTATGCCCTATTCTTATACCAAATAATATATACAAAAAAGAAATAAGGTAAGTGATAGTGCCAAACACCTGGAATTGGCTAATTATCACCTGACAACACCTCACGTGCACTCATTCGCTAATTTTCGCTGTTTATTTCCCCTTGAAATATGCCGTATAATCTATTCTCGTGATGAAAATATATATAAGAAAGGAAGGGAGAAGCCTAAGTGATATTTACATTCACCTGGAACTACCAAATTTATTATGTACAGTAGTGCACCAACTTTCGCTACAGCAGGATTCGCGGAATCCACTTTCGCGGCATGCACCAAATATTCCCTAACTTCCACTTTCGCTTGAAAAAAATCGATTTTCGCGCACAAATTTTGGGTTTGGGACAATATTTTGAACTTTGAATTTCCTGCACCGCCCGCCCGCAACCCACCGCCATCTTGAATGACGTCATGTCAACACTCTGTCCACCCATTCCCGCCATTGTGTACGAGCGTGCTAGCTCCATTGTGTTGGATTCTCATGGTTCAGTGGCCTCTACTATACCTGGTAGTGTGGGGAAAGGGCCTGGTGGTGTGGGGGGAGAGCCTGGTGGTGTGGGGGGAGTTGCATCTGAGGAGGCAGAGAGAGAGAGTGGTAGCGAGGCAGCAAGAGGTGGCACCAATACGTCTGGCGTGGCTAAATAAGCCCGCCACGCGCCTCAGATACTTACCCCCAACATCCATTAAACACCTCAACCTGGTCTCTGTGGTATGTTTCTCCTCATATAATGTGTACTGTACAGTTTTTATTGTTTGTATCTCACAATGCAATGTACAATAGTGATTTGATGTACTGTATTGCAAGTGAAAATGAAAATCTGATGTTACTTTAGGATAACCGGGAACCAATTAGCCTTTTTGCCATAAAGACAATGCCCCAACTTTCGCTAATTCCACTTTCGCGCATTATTTTTGGACCCAATTAGGCGCGAAAATTGGTGCCCCACTGTATTGTCTAGATTTCCTGCCAATCATTTCATAGCTTATATATTAGCAGCTATCACCGCGCTGAGATTGGCAGCATTGCACTCCCCCTAGACCACCAGCCCACCACCACCACTGTCAGTTTACTGTCGTCTTTCAAGGTGGAACCACATCAGATTCGCTCCTGTCCAATTCTGCCGCTTCTTAGCCCCATGCAAAGGGCCCTGTGACCTCTACCCCTAACTAAACCTCGTGTGGAAAGGGGTAAAGGGCTAAGTGACTGCTGTGGAATGTGAACTGGCTAATTTATCAATGAAAATGATGTACAATGACTACGATGTTTCTGATGACTAAAACAGTGCAAGTGGAAATGTAAATAATGTGTAAACAGCAAGTGAAAGCAATGAATGTAAATATAAGTGAACAGTGGAAAATAGTTTTATAAGTTACTGCAAGTGACAGTGCATAACATAGTGTAAATAAAATAGAAATGTAAATAATGTAAATAAAATAGAGACTGTAAATAGAAATGTAAATGGTTAGTAATATAAGAATACGAGTATATATACTAGGAGTAGTGAAAGTGAAAGTTTCCCTCTAGCATGTATGAATACTATGAGTTATGAAAGTGGAAGTGAGTGTGACAGATTCACTCTCACCGCTAGTATACAGGACGAGAAAGTGAATGCTACGTATTTTACTGAAAGAGAAATTGAATGCTTACAGTAACAATAAACTACTATTACTGAAGGAAACTTATGGATAAAGACTGCAGATATATATAAATGTTATATAGTAATAGAAATATAAAATGTTGAGTGTTTTTATGAATAATAAATGACAGAACACCAGCGGCAAACGAGTGCAAGTGGGAAGGTCATACGCGCTCGTAATTTTCATTGCTTTCACAGTGTTTTTTTTTTTTTTTTTTTTAGTATGGATTCCAAACTATTTGAAAATCATAGAATAGTGTTTCTAGTGATAATATCAGGCTGTGGTAATCATATTACGGGTTGTCGGGAAGTGTATAGAGGAGACTTCGTTACCCAACTTCAGAGGTCTCCACAAGTCCTACGGTACTCGACGAAGGCTCAGCAAACATCCCAGGAGAAAGCTGATGGTATGTGCCATATGCATATGTAATTTTAATATTCTAGGACTAATAACTGATTTTTGGCTGATATTTTTAGAGAGTCTGTCAGAGCGCGATTAACCCCGTGGAACACGTAAGTCGAGCCAAAACAAGCCCGCGCTTTAGGGGTTAAGGAGACACATGCGTTTTCCCTTCACATTACTTCACCCAAATGAATGTCTTCTAAAGAAATAAAATATTAACCAACATGAGGAAATCTCTCTCCAGACTAATCTCTGGTCTAATGTGAAAATAACATGTCAGATATACTTTAATACATTATTTCTTTTCTTTTCTATATGCTTAGCTCACTCAGGCCAGAGACACATATATTTCATTCATGCAGTCACCACAGAACTTCCTTCAGCTTGGGAGAACCATTTGACTTGGAGAGGTTACATACCCGGTATAGCCTTTATTTAGTCCTTTATCTCTTCTGTCATATGATGTATTGCAGTTTTCCATTCTTGTTACCTCTTGATTTTATTCAGCTCATGAAGGGCTAGCATAACAGGAGGGGTTGAATACTGCCATCTCTAACTGTTTTCACTACCCTATGTTTATTTAGCGTGTCTCGAGGCTACAAGAATAAAATGAAAACATGTACCATCAGGGTGAAGCACTTAAGAATGATGGGCAATGCAATCCTGTTTTTAAGAGAGGGATGCCTTTAATGAGGCTACTTATGGAATGCAGAATGGGAATAACAGGACTGTGTTCTAATATGAGAAGCATGTAATCAGTGGCACCAAATTCATATAATTTTCCCCCCGTTTCTTCAGGCTTATCACCAAGAGATTGAAAAATTTAAGTTGAAAAGGTAATTGTATCATATCATTTACAAAAGCTCCAACATACTTGTATGCATAGGCCTTGGTCAGCTAATGGTGGCTCTCCATGTTGCTTGATCTCTGGCAACCACTTTATTCTGTCCCTTATCCCTGAGGTCACACTGCATGACTTAGTCCCAGCTCTTTTTCAGTCTGTCTCTCGCAGCCCTACCCCTGACATTCACACTTCCCACCTTCCACACCAAACTGTCATCCTCCATCCTCTCAACATGCCCAAACCATCTGTCTAGCCCTCCTTATCACGACACCAATACGTTCAAGTTCCATCCTTCCTCTCAGCTCTTGAATCACAATCCTAGCCCCCCAGGCCTTCCATTCAGTGATGTTACAACACATTGATCTAATCACTGTCATTTCTGTATGTCTGACCCAATGAATATCCTCTTCCTTTGCTGGCCAGGTCTCTCTTCCATACAAAATTACACACTCCTAACACATCCTTAGCACGAAGGGAGAGCCCTCTTAGCAACGTCAGTGTAGGACAGAGCTGGGCAATTTCAAAAGTTAATTAAGGGGGGAGCCCCAGGGTAGAGACCTATGAGCTTTGCAACTATAAGCCGACAAATGGAGGGCGGTGTGCCTAGTACCCTTCCAGCACAATCCCTCACACAGGAACCAAGGGAGACAGTGGGTTAAAGACAGATAAATCTATCAGTTTTCTTTAACTCATTTGTGCCCACTGTCCTCAATGTAGGCCAAAGCTGGGCAATTTCAAAAGTTAATAAAGGGAGGAACCCTGGGATAGGGACCTATGAGTTTTGCGACTATGAACTGATAGGCGGAGGGTGGTACGCTTAGTACCCTTCCAGCACAATCCCTCACACAGGAACCATGGGAGCTAATGGGTTAATGTTAGAAGAGGCAACAGCTCCCTGAACTTCCTCCAACCACTCCTTACTGTAGGCACAGAACTAGCTCCAGCCCCACATCCAGCATATTACATACCTCCCAAATAGCAAAACTCCTCCATACACTCAAAACACACCACACACATGATATCAACATTATTTTGCAGCCTACCTCTAATGCCACTACATCTCTTATGCACCCACTTATTGCAAACATTGGACAAGATGGAGTTCCTCATCCCACCACCACGGTGCCTTATGTCTTAGTAGGCCTCTTGTGGCAACCTGTACAAGACCATACTCCCTCTGGTTTGACAGTACTGTCACCAGCCCTAGATATCATCACTTTTGTTTTATCCAGTTTTACTCTCAGTCCCTAATGCTGTACCCTACTTCACCTCTCTACTTCTGAAATATTTCCTCTGCTTCCCTTTCATTCTCTGCAGTCCAAGTCATCAGCATACATCATCTCCCTTGGGAGTCAGCTTCATAAGTCAAGCGAGAGAGCTTCAAGCACCATGATGAATACTGCATCAGTGATCCCTTTGCCTGGTATAAACACATTCTGCATCTCATTAATATTCGCTCTTTCCTTTATCATACCTTCCAGGACACTCCATTACCTTCACTATCTGGTCCAAAAATTTTACCATTACCCTTATAAACATGTACAGTTGCACTCTTCAGCAGTCATCTGGAACATTTTCACATACTCTGTAGTTGAAATTATCAAATCAGTAACTAACCACTCACTCCTGTATCTCTTGATGCCTTCAACATTTCAGGAGTCAACCCAGACACCCTTGCCACCTTCCCTAACTTCATTCTGCCAACTGCCCTGCTCACAGCAGCAGCATCAATCAGAGGCCAAGGGTTGAACACTGGATCCACTGACTCCAAACCTCCATTCCAGACAAACTCCTCATTCAGCAACCAGTTATAATGCTCTCTCCATGCATCTTTAATATCCTCACTCTACACCACTACCTTTCATTCATCATTCTTCACACACTGCTCAAATATGATATCCCTGTTTTCTCTCCATCTGTTTTGCCACCTTAAATACCACACTCTTCCTTTTGGTACTACTAAGACTATCCAGTGAAAGAGTCCAAGACCCTGATTTTGCCCTGTATGCCTCCTTTCAGACCCTATGTTTAGCAGTCAAGTATTCCTCTCTTACCTCTCCTTTTTTATCCTTTGAAAAGTCTTCTTTTCTCTTAATTGTAGCATCATTAACCTCATCCCACCACCATGGAGCCTTATGTCTTAGTGGGCCCCTTGTCCATCCACAAACTGAATCAGTAGCTCTCAAGAAATTTTCTTGAGAGCTCTGTACTCTCATTAACACTTCTCTCTACAGCTCCGTGTTCAGACACCACTCTACTTATCTCTATAGATGGCATCCCATACTGCAAGGTTTTTCAACTTCATATTTTCCTCCTGTGTGTACAGGTCTTTTTCTTCACTACACACCCCTTTAATACCATGTCACATATCAGCAATTTGTGTTGTTGCACACACTATTTGCTCCCTATAACTTAAACATTCTTCACTAACCTATCAGCCCTCTTGCCATGGAATAGTCAATGTGGCCATTATTGCTCCCAGACTTACAATAGGTAATCAGCCTACTCTCTTTTTTCCTAAAAAGCATCTTGCACTCTACAGCCCTCTTTTGACTGAAATCTCATACATTTTCAGTGTCTTATCTTGAATCTCCTTTCTGTCTTGACTTCGTAGTGACATATACTGCTCCTTCCAACAATCAGTGGGGGTGTTGCTCCCCTTTACTGGTCCTCTAGCATCCCACAAGTCTGAAGGTATCTCACTATAGATGTTGCACCCTACTTACTGGAAGGTGCTGTCCCACATGCTTTGTGTCCTGCAGGCATCTCACCCATCCTCTCCTCTTAATAAAGTTACTGTAGTTGGTCATGATTCTGATGAGGGAAGTTTATTTTCCACTAGAGTGGGGACCTTAGAAGTGATTAGTTCTTTACTGTTCAGTGTAACTATTTCAACTCTTCCATCTTTTTCACTCTACCAGTTTGACCTGGCTTTTCTTATCTTTACAGCCCCATGATGGCCTCCACATCATGCCTCAAGATTTCCTGTGCCAATTCAGGGTGATCACCTCTGAAGCTCATAACCGTAAGTTCTGTGTGGTGCGCTCTTTCAGCTACCATCTGGGATGTTCCAATTCAAAACGATGTCCTGATGTCAGAAACTTCTCCCACTATAAGACAAGAAGTTTGATGTGGCCACTTTCAGACACTATTCTGCTTCTTTCTAGCAAATACACTAGAGATCACTTAGTCTTACTTAGTTCATCTTACACTTTGAATTTAAGCATCTATACAGTTTTTGCTTATTCTGTTGTATGACCACATAGCAAAGCTCTGTTGCTAACATTCATTCCCCTTGCTTCCAAGGTTTTGCAACATAATTATGCAGAGAAAAGGAATTTACAGTTTCCTGGAGCAATCCAGAGTTGGCAATGAGTCTTGAGGTTCATTAGCCAGATGGGCCAGAAGACTTTATTCCCCAAGGGGAGCAGTCCTCTCAGGGTAGCCCTCAGTCTTAGGTTTCTCAGGATGATGTGAAGGATGTTTCAGTCAGTCATACCTTATCTTTACTGTAACTGAAAAATCCATGTCCAACTCTCTCCTTCTGGTAGTCAGATTTTTCTTAATTAGGAGCCCCTCATTTCCTCCACTCCTTAGTATCTGAATTATAATCTGTCTTCAGTCCCTATTGACTTATCAGTTTGATACCTGTCCCCTATTAACTCAGTTATTGTTCACTGGAAAAAAAAAAAAAAAAATACATGAAGTATTCTGGGAGCTATAAAGTATGTCAACTATCTGCTTACAAATTCCCTCCATTTGTCATCCAAACTGTCATTAAGTGTTCATTTATATTCACATGTCACACACACACACACAGATATGTATACATACATACACAGTATATATATATATATATATATCCAGGTGGTCCCCTGCTTGTGATTGAGTAATGTTGCGAGAAATTGATCATGAAGTCAAATTTTTTGTATGTCGAAACTGCATTTAATACACATGACCACCCAAGCATCATAGCCTAGCCAAGCCTAACAAGCCTTTTAACCCTCACCGTGCTAATTCTTGTCAACCTGATTACCTTCCCCGAGTTGTTTTTGGACTTTTTTTTTTTTTAAATACAGTATTAAGTTGATTTTTAGTCATCAGATCAAGTGTTTCTGAGTTTGAACACTTCATCATCCTCTTCATTTTGTAATTTATGCCTCTTGGGTGGGTGCGAGGGTGGTGATAAGTCCCCACCACCATGGGAGGTAGACAGGCATGAATCAGCCGTTGCTAGGCTACAAACAAGAACTGAATTACTAAATAGGCAGTACTTGGCAACTGTGTTGTGGCAGGGCTTGGCAGCAGCTCTGATGACATAGAGGGAGACTCAGCATTCCCATGGAAACTCCTGACGTTTCCTTGTGCTTGAAATTATGGAGTGGAGACCCATCACCTCATATGAGGCGATCAGCATGGCCAAGGGTGGCCAGCATAATCTGAATTACTAAATATGTGGTATTTGACAATTGTGGTGAAGCAGGGCTAGGCAACTGCTCTGATGACATAGAGGAAGAGTCAACATTCCCATGGAAACCACTGACGCTTCCTCGTGCTTGAAATCACGGCGTGGAGACCCATCGCTTACTATGAGGCAATCAGTGCAGCCAGGGGTGACCTGCGTATTGCCTCATATGAGGCGACGAGCACAGCGGGGGTTAGTGTGCATAGAACACTTACATTAGCTTACAGCTGGACAAAATCAATAACACAATGCCTGTTTTATAGTGTTGAGTATCTCTTGTAATATATTGAATACTGTACTGAAAGTACATAAGTATATAAATATCATAAAATTATTCCAGTTCCTCAAATGAAACTATATACATTTACCTTTCAAGTAACACTTATTGCATTTTTTAAAAAATCTCTTACGTACCTCATATACCTGCCTACAGAAAATACAGTAAACCCCCAATACTGACAGGGTATGGAGATGGTTTTAAGAGGCACCAATCAGGATCTGTACATTTTCTCTTACTGGTATGGGGTACTGGACCAGCAGCCAATATTGCTGTATTTAGGTGTGCTAGACACAGTTCTAAAATTCTCCTGAGAAAAAATGACAGTACAGTATTATCTCCCAAATCACGTGATCCTAAATAGTGGATTCATAATATGTGGCAACATCATGCAACAGTTTGCAACATCAGTAAACTGTGTAAGTTATGTAAATTACACAAAATTCATGGATGCTGCCTCAAAAAGTGAAGGTTTTCCAATGCCTCTTGTAATATGCACCACTATTACCTCAAGTCTGTGTCTAGCCAACCGCTAATTACTGAGCCACATTCAAGTGTAGCACTTACTCTAAGCCAATCACAGCTCATCCCTCCCACACCAAACATGAAAGATGCGCGCGAGTGAGTCCTGATGCTCTCCCAGCTCAATGCATTGTCTCCTCTCTGTTGACAGTGTGTCGTTCCAGTGTGGTGTACAAGAGGATTTTTTTTCCCCCCCGTGCTTCCTCCGCCTGCCCAGTGTTACCATGGCGTTGTCAAGGGTATTGAGCATGTAGTTAGGATAAAGCATGAGAGAAAAAAGCAGTGAAAATGTGATAGAAAATGTGGGTCCTTCAATGAAAGAAATGAGTGATTTGCTTGTGGCCATATATATATGGCAAAGAAAAAAGTGGAAAGTACGGGCAGGGATGAAGTGAGGCGTAATGCAGTTATCGTTGCTTAGAAGGCAGTTCAGTGTTATAAAGATCTGCATAACAAGTGAGTGAATGAGTGTCACCAGGAGCTAATCATGGCACAGAGGGGGCAGCATGAGGCAGGAGCACACTTGCTTCATGCTGAGAGACAGTGGTCCGCCTCAAGCCTTCAACCCCCCCCCCCCCCTTCCCCTGTCCATTCAGGCAATATCGTCAGTCAGTCAGTCAGGTAAGAATCGTACAATATTGTTCATTTCCATTAAATATGCTGTACTAATTTCTTTTCCAGTTTATCAGTGTTCACTGCTGACCAGTTTGATGTAGGTTTGGGGGTAAGAGGGACAGCTTAATTTTCCCCATGAGATAAGTTACTTCTAAATCATGGAATTCTCATATTGCGGCGTGTGCTTATTCTCATAAGAGCATGATTTAGGAGATTCTACTGTACCTGGAAAAACACCTCCAATGCTGGCATGAAAAGGTGGTTTAGAAATCATTGTTTGGCAGCAAGAGAATTAACTCTATTCCAGATCCAGACTCACAACCTTGCATCCCATCCCCAGGTGTCCCTTTCGTGGCTTGCCCCAGATTCTGACCCTGTTTGCCACCTTTTAAGGGTTCCCTCCTTCGATGACCTCTTCTGTAGCTGTATTCCAAGAGTCTATCCCTGAGGATTTCGCTTCTAATGCTCAGTTCAGAGCAGTTCCTGAGTTGGCAGATTATGGCTTTTTGGGCCATATAGCCCTAATAAGGATGATGCAACTGTTAAGTCCAGGAGGACCACTTGCTTTATCAAAGAAGTGGCTGGGAGGTACACAGTGAGGAAGTCCTGGGTTGCCTTTCATTGAAAGTATACTAACTACTGTATCAGTGCAGCAGATACTTTCACTTTCTCTTGTACTTCAGTCCTTGATGGGGGAATTTCTAACCCCAAAACTGTTGGCTTGGGACTACTGTCTCGACACTCAAACTCTGGTCCATTGTGACAAAAAGGTTTAAGGAACTTTGAAAGAATGAAATGAAAAATATGCATCATCAGATTGAAGGGGTTAAAGGAAAGCTCACCCTGGGATGAAGGGCTGTACACCACACACACTCTCTCTCTCTCTCTCTCAAAAAAAAAAAAAAAAAAAAAACTTACAGCCGACAGTACATATTCTACTGAACTCTCATCAGTCCTGACACTATATAAAACTATTTTATTAGAAAGCAAATCCCTGCTTGTGTCTAACAGTATGCACTCATGAACAATACAAGAGATTAATAGTTTCAAACAGACTTCACTATGCTACAGTACTGTTCTACACCATCCATCCCTTGACACAAACAGAAGTATTGGAGACAGCACAGCACACTTCACTATTTGACTGCATTACAGTACTGTTCTAATCATCATATCATTAGGGGTTTCGGTGTTTACTACTGAAGCATCATAAAAATACTGGACAATCTATATCTCCCCAAAACATTCTGATTCTCAAACACTATGCAGTGCCAGTACACAAGTATGAAAGGCACAGAACAATGATTATACTGTACAACACTGTACTAAACATGGGAGATGACATCCACTCCAATGTACCCATGGGAACAATGCACATGAAGTATAGCGACTGAAAATTTCTGATGTAGCAAAGCATATGATTAACCTCTTTCAACTGAGATCAACACAGGAAATTCACTGGTTACTGATAAGTCATAACTGCTTGATAGCACATTATCATATGATAAAAAAAATGCCTGTCATAAGCTGATTATTTGTCTGAGCTATACTGCACTTCCAGTGACTGTATGAACTCTTGAAAATTCCATTAACAAAACATAAACAGCAATATAACACTGTACTCCATCATGGAACTTACTGTACTATCCCACATGTTCATATATCCCACTTTTGTAATGCCATATATCAAAGACTTAACAACCAACAATAATACAACCCTTATAAATATTAGGACTTCATAACTGTTAGGACTTATCCACATAATATTTCAACCACTCTTTTTTAGTCAGATACACTGTACAATACACCTACTTAGAACATCTATGATTACCACAATACATCCACGTAAAATGAAAGGAAATCTTGTATCTCTGTGCCTATTGGCTGTACCTAACTGCACAATTCATTCAGGGTAACAACACTGGCATAGCCACGGTGGGAAGGAAAGGCCTGGGGGGGCCATATCCTTACAGTCAGACCCCTAACTCTGCCATGTGAAATATACTGCAGTTGTGTGTGTGTGTGTGTGTGTGCACACGCACTGATGCAAAAGTGTACTGTATATTTTGTTGGAATTAAGATTTCATTTACCACCGTTATGGATAAGAGAATACAAATATGATGTCTGAAACTACAGCACTGCTTTTAATGAATTCAACATTATTATATTTTGGTGTACATAATTAGGGGATGCAATTTTGTTCCAAGTGCTGGAATGATAATGATTATGTATGAACACAAACTGTGTGATATCTGCTCATCATTTCTTTTGTGATCTCACTTCTTAGGTGTGTGCTGAACCAGAAAAGGTTAATTTTATAAAAAATACATGTTATGCTTAACACATTACATGTAATCTTGATTCAAATTTTTTGAAAATCATGTAGTTTCAGTTCCTGCTGTGCTAGGCACCTGAAGGGCATATAATGCCATAAGCACAACTATGAAGCTGATTTAAAACTAAGTTCACAAACTTACATAGTGGTCCTATTGGGTTGCCAGGGCTTGGCCCCACTTTGGCCTTCCATTTGTGGAGACAGGTTCATGCCTGATGGTGGTAAAAACACTGATATGTTTAAATACTCTTCAGTGGTTCCAAATCTTTCTCACTCATGTTCTCTCCACTTCTCTTGTAACTTCCTCTTTTTTTTCGTATCATACACTTCTGTACAAAAGTACCTGTATTAAAACATGAATGATGCTCAGCAGTAAGGATCATAATTAGGTGTCCTATGGTCTATACTACAGCTAATACTAAAATTGGTAAAAGATTTACTTAAATATTTATACACATACAGTAATAAATTACATAACATTTTACTCCTAAAAATTATTACATGAGCCAGTACACAACACAAACCTACTTTTTTCTGTGTACTTGTATTATCACTTTTAAATGTACCACTGTGACAACCCACAAAAAAATCTGCTTAGAGCTACAGTACATTAATATTTGGTATCAAGACCAGCCTATGAGTATGTGTCTGAAGAAATGAAAGCACAATGGAATCAGCAGTAATAATAATAATCGTATTGTATCCTTTATAAAGGTTCCAACATGCTTGTACGAGTCAGCCGTGGCCACCTTATGGCGGCTCTCCTTGCTGCTCAATCTCTGGCAGCCTTCCTATTCAGTCTCTTATCCCTGAAGACACACTGCAATAATGTATTTAGACTCTTACTTTTTGGGGACTTTACTCCACTTGCAGTTGGAGAAAAAGAAGTAGAATGATGACAATGATTTATTTTGATGGTAAAGTATTAACTATTTGTAAGGTATTATGCCACTTGCACTGGAGATAATTATTCTGGCTGCTGCCAGATGATATTATGCATGTAAAGAGAAACTCTTACTTAAGAAGGGGCGGGAAATAATTAACCCTCAATAGGGCAAGATGTTGCTAGGTATTTACCCTCAATATGGCAAAATGTTGATAGGTACTGTATGTACCTCCAGTAGGGCAAAATGTTGCTATGTATTTACCCCCAGTGGGGCAAGATGCTGCTAGGGTATTTACCCACAGCAGGGCAAGATGTTGCTAGGGTATCTGATTTGGTTAATGTCAGATCAGTTCAGCTGAGTTAAACCCTGGTCCCCCCTTCCCCCTCCAAAAATAATAATTAATAATGAATACAGACTGTTGTTTTGTTGAGCAGCCCTGGTCTGTCTGGGTGAGCAGACCCTTCAAGTGCAAGCAAGCAACTGCCTTTGCTGGCCCATCCTGTGCAGTGAACTGATGTTCTCCTGCAGCATACAGCACCTACCACCAATAAATATAGGTTTAAAAAGCATACAGTACAATAAGATACTGTGATATACACCAAAGGTGCTGTAGTTTCAGTAAGATATACTTATTCGGAGAGGATTATTGAGTATTCATAACCTTATATTATAATGCAATATAACATTAATAACTGTAATCTTACCACTCTCAAACCACTCTATTGGAAACTGCTTTATGTGTCAGTAACATTAAGGTGTTAAGTTATGAGAGGCTGACTTTCCACATCCTGACAACTTTGAGCTAATCCATGTGGCATCACAAATTTTGCTATACCTCTATTCACTAATATCACAGTCTAAAATCTCTTTGAGGTGGCTACTCCAGTCTTTTAACAACTGTGCAGGAATGTTACTTGTAGGTACAGTAATACTGACATATTACTGTACTTCTGTGTGCTATATTGTACTGAGCAGTGTACACAAACTATCTATCTATCTATTGCCAGACGCCTCAATCCCGTTTGGGGTGGCCACAAACAAATCGCCTCCAAGTCGCCCTGTCCCCTGCCAATTCACTGCCCTGCTCCCAACTCACACCCCCCTCTCTCATATACCTCTCCACCCCATCCCTCCATCTCATCCTCGGCCTCCCCCTCCCTCTTCCCCCCTCCACCTCTCTCACATACACTCTCTTCGTCAGTCTTTCACCCTCCATCCTCTCCACATAGCCAAACCACCTCAGTGTGTTCCTCATAATGCTTCCTATCACATCCACATCCACACCACAACGCTCCTTTATATCCTCATTCGTCAGCCTGTCTCTCCATGTGACTCCACAGGCTCCTCTTAAATAACTCATTTCCATTGCTCTCACTCTTGACTTGTGTCCTTCCAACAACGTCCTACCTTCATTTCTGTACGTTAGAGTTGGTATCACAATACTGTCATGTAGTAACTTTTTCACTTCCATGCTCACTTCCCTGTTTCTTATCACTGCTTTCAAAGAACCAGCAACCTTTCTTCCTTGCTCTACCCTTTCAAGCACTTCACCCTCCAAACCTCCATCCTTACTCATCACGCTACCCAAGTACTTAAACGTACTCACATTTTCCAATTCCTCACCATCCAGCCTTGCTGTACATTCACTGACTTCACCTCTCTCAAAGATCATCACTTTACTCTTCCCTACATTCACCTTTGGATTCCGTTTCTTACACACTCTTCCAAACTCATCCACCAAGCCTTGCAGCTCCCCTTCGTTTTCACTCAACAACACAGTATCATCTGCAAACAACAGTACAGGGAGTTTCCAAACACTATCCTCTCTCACCAGGGCCACTCCAACATCCACTACCCTACCTTGTACCTCTTTTATTACCCCATCCATGTACAGATTGAACAACCATGGAGACATGACACATCCCTGTTTCAACCCAACTTTCAAAGAGAAAAATTCACTCAGTTCACCATCCACACGCACTGCAGCCTTCGCACCATCGTACATACTCTTCACAGCATTCAGCAACTTCCCATCTACTCCATATATTCTTAACACTTTCCACAATCCTTGTCTATCCACCCTGTCATATGCTTTCTCCAAATCCATGAAAGCCGCATACAACTTCTTTCTCTTCTCTAGAAACTTTTCCACTAAAGTTCTAAGAATGAATATCTGATCTACACAACCTCTTCCCTTCCTAAAGCCTCCCTGTTCTTCTCCAACTAATTTCTCTGTTCTTTCTCTAACTCTGTCAATAAGTATCCTACCATACACTTTTCCTATTATACTAAGAAGACAAATGCCCCTATGATTACCACACACTTCTTTTTCACCTTTTCCTTTGTCTATCTATCTATCTATAGCCCGACGCCCTAATCCCGCAATGGGTGGCCGCAGACAAAATGCCTCCAAGTCACTCTGTCACCCACCATTTGACTCCCCTCCCCCCAACTCACCCCCCCCTCCCTCATATACCTCTCAACTCCATACCTCCACCTCATCCTCGGTCTACCCCTCCCTCCACCTCACCTACATACACCCTCTTATTCAGTCTTTCATTCTCCATTCTCTCCACATGTCCAAACCACCTCAGTGTATTTCTCCTAATCTTTTCAAGCACATCAACAATTACCCCGCAACGTTCCTTCACTTCTTCATTCGTCAACCTGTCCCTCCACGTCACTCCACATGCTCCTCTCAAGTAACTCATTTCCACTGCTCTCACTCTTGACTTGTTCCCCTCTTGCAATGTCCACGCCTCGCTTCCATACGTCAGGGTAGGGATCACAATACCATCATGCAGTGACTTCTTAACTTCCATACTCACCTCCCTATTTCTCATCACTGCTTTCAGTGTACCAACAACCTTTCTTCCCTGCTGTACCCTTTCACGTACTTCATCCCCCAAAGTTCCATCCTTACTCATCACACTACCCAAGTACCTGAATGCACTCACATTCTCAATATCTTCACCATCCAACCTCACTGCACACTCTGTGACTTCATTCCTCTCAAACACCATAACTTTACTTTTGTTTACATTAACTTTCAGCTTCCTCCTCCTACACACTGTCCCAAATTCATTCACCAAACCTTGCAACTCCCATTCATCTTCACTCAACAATACTGTATCATCAGCAAACAGCAACACCGGAAGCTTCCAAATCTCACCCTCATTCATTAGGGCCACCCCCACATCCACTGCCCTACCTTGTACTTCCTTCACAACCCCATCCATATATATATTAAACAGCCATGGAGACATTACACACCCCTGTTTCAGTCCCACATTGAGATCAAAGAACTCACTCAGCTCACCATCCACTCGCACCGTAGCCCTAGCTCCCTCGTACATACTCTTCACAGCACTCAACAATTTCCCCTCCACTCCATATATTCTTAATACCTTCCACATACCTTGCCTATCTATTCTGTCATAAGCTTTCTCCAAGTCCATGAAGGCAGCATACACTTTCCTTCCCTTCTCTAGATACTTCTCCACTAAACATCTTAGAACAAATATCTGATCTACACACCCTTTTCCCTTCCTAAATCCCCCTTGTTCTTCTCCAACTAGCTCCTCTGTCATATGCCTAACCCTATCAATGAGTATTCTACCATATATTTTACCAGTCACACTAAGAAGGCAAATACCCCTATGGTTACCACATACTTCTCTCTCCCCTTTTCCTTTGTACAGAGGAACAATTATACCTGATTTCCAGTCCTCTGGAACCCTTCCCTCTTCCCAAGCCAATCTACACAACTTCCATATCCACTCCACAACAATCTCACCCCCATACCTAAGCATTTCACCACACACTCCATCAATTCCTGGGGCCTTTCCCAGCTTAATCTTCTTCATCGCTTCCACTACTTCCGACCTACTGATCTCTTCCTCCCTCCTCTCATCTCATCTCTTCTCCCAGCCATTCCCCAACCACTTATACTCACACTGCTCTCACTCTCTACATTCAACAAATCCTCAAAGTGTTCCTTCCATCTCCTCAATTTCTCTCTCTTCTCCACCAACAATCTATTATTCCTATCTTTCACTCCCCTACTATTTCCCCTTTCACACTGCCTTACTTTCTTTACCTCCTTCCAAAACAATTTCTTACTCTCCTTCCATTTCACACTCAGATTCCTCCCAAACTCTTCATCCACTTTCTTCTTACTCTCCTTCACCAGTCTCTTAACCTCCCTTCTCCTGCTCACATATACCTCTCTCTTCTCTCTCTCATCTTCTCCCCTACCTCTACTCGCCAACCATTCACCATATGCCTTCTTCTTTTGTTCCACAGCTCGTTTCACCTCATCATTCCACCATGCTGTCCCTTGCACACCCTTGCATCTCCTCCTCACTCCACAAACCGCCTCACACGCTGCGCTTATCTCTTCCGTGAATATCTTACATACTTCTTCAACCCCTTCCATCTGCTCTAGCTCATACCTTCCCAATCTTTCTTCCACTATGCTCTTATAATCTGTCCTTTTCTCACTATCTTGCAATTTCTCCACTCTTCTCAAAAGGAGCTGCTTCCTCCTGTCTTCCCCTTCGCCTCCTCAACCACTTTCTTTGCAGCTCTACCTTTGTACAAGGGAATAATTATACCTGACTTCCAATCCTCCGGGACTCTACCTTCCTCCCAGGCCAATCTGCACATCTTCCACATCCATTCTACTACTATCTCTCCCCCATGCTTCAGCATTTCACCACACACTCCATCAATTCCTGGGGCTTTCCCTGATTTAACTTTCTTCATTGCTTACACAACTTCTGTCCTACTGATTTCTTCCTGTCTTCTCACCTCCCTCCTTCTCCCAGCCACTTATACTCGCCTTACTTCCATCCTCTATGTTCAACAATTCCTTAAAGTGTTCTCTCCATCTGCTCAGTTTTTCTCCCTTCTCCACTAGTAATCTACCATTTTTATCTTTCACTCCCCTGCTAACTTCACTTCCACCCTGTCTTACTCTTTTCACCTCTTTCCAGAACATTTTCTTACAGTCCCTCCACTTTACACTCAAATTCCTTCCAAATTCCTCATCCACTCTCTTCTTTCTCCTACTAATCTTTTCACCTCTCTCTTTCTTTCTTCATATAACTCTCTCTTTTGCCTCTCAACTTCTTCCACGCCCCTATTTCTCATCCATTCATTGTATGCTTTCTTCTCTTGTGCCACAGCCTGTTTCACCTCTTCAGTCCACAACGCTGTTCCTTGCACCCCCCTCCATCTTCTCTTCCTTCCACACACCACATCACATGCTGCACATATTTCTTCTGTAAATATCCTACACACACCTTCCACGTCTCCCACCTGCTCCAATTCATATTTACCCAATCGTTCCTCCACTTCACTCTTATACTCTGCGTTTTTCTCATCCTCTTGTAACCTTTCCACTCTCCTTGCAACTACTCCTTCCTCTCGTCTTTCCCTTCTTCTATTCCTCCATCTTACATGAATTCTAATTCTGGCCACCACCAAGTAGTGGTCAGAAAGTCCACTCCCCCAACCTCTGTAAACTCTTGCATCCATTACACATCTTCGCATCCTTTCATCCACACACACATAATCAGTCATTGCCTTCCCTTCATTCAGTTCACCACCCACCCTTCTCATCACTCGCCATGTATACCTGTGGATCATTTTATGCCTGAAGAGGGTATTGGCTATCACCAACCCCCTCCCAGCACAAATGTCCACTAACGCACTCCCATTCTCATCTATCTCAGCAGGCACATCCCACTCACCAACTATTCCATCCACCTTCACATTCCCAACTTTACCATTCATATCACCAATCAGAAAACACTCTCTCATTCCTTCCAAACTTTTCCATGCACACTTCTACATTTGTCCAGAACTCATCTCACTCTTCTAGCACGATCTTGCATTGGCGCATGCACACACACAATCGCCCACATTTGTATTCCAAATTTCAACTTTACCCACACAATCCTTGACCCAACTGATCCATACTGTCTTATGCTCCTCTTCCATCTTTTACTCACAACTATACATACTCCTTCCTTTGCCCTCTCATTCTCACCTACTCCTGCACATATACCCCATCCATACTCCCATTCTCTCACACTTTCTCCTCTCCATTTAGTTTCAGTTATTCCACATACATCCACTTTTGCACCCTCAAGCACCTGGACAATCTCTCTCTCTCTCACCTCATCAAACTGAAAGTCATTTATATGTTCTTTGCTGGGTACAAACAACACAGAAAGTAAAAGCACTACAACATGAACAGTTTCACAAGAGATTACATACCAAAAGTAAAATACTGTGAAATTTTAAACACCCTTCAGCATAACTTTTTTTTTTTTTTTAAATACTCATTCTAAGTAGGGGTTCTAAGGAAGCAGTCAGGGCATTTTCTCGTCTAATTCATTTTAAGTAGAGGATCTAAGTAAACAGCCTGTGTATCCTGCATAAATTAACTGAAACATTAAGAACAGATGACGAGAAATGACAAAAGCTTACATAGTTATCCATCTATTGCCAGATGCCTTAACCCCGAAGGGGATGGCTCTTATTAAATCACCTTCGTGCCGCCCTGTCCTCTGCCACCAGGCTGCCCTCTCACCATCTCACACCACTGTCACTGATATACTATTGCACATTATCTAAACATGTTAGTTATCATGGTAACAAACTTGCTCGCAACTCTATGGTACAGTACATGAAAAACTTTCACCACTACCATCATCAGTGTTTTGGTCCACTGCAGGACAAAAGCATATTCTAACTTTCTCCAGTATAACTCGGTGGTTATTAAACCATTCTACGTTAGTCACCATACTTATGGATTTAATTTCGGCATCTTCTCTTTCTACTTTTTTCTCTCATTCATCTCTGGGGTTGCCACAGTGTTACTCAGACTGTCAGCCAGTTACTTGCTCTGCATAAGGTGTGACTTATACAAGTCCACTGCTGTATTTTAATAGTAGTGATTATATCTTCTGCTGTCATCTAAGTTTTCATTCTGAAGTGTTTGCCATGTTTCAGATTTCTAATTCCCAAGATTGATGTGCAAGGACACAGACAATCCCATACAGTATTACCTGGTACACCCTTCCACATGTTTGTGTCTAAGCATATACAGTATATATATATATATATCCATCCATCCATCCATCATCCAATCCTACGTTGCTCCATGAGAAGCGTAGGAGCCCAGGGCTAGGCAGTTGGTCCTGACATTTAAGATGAGAGTGAATATATGTATATATATATACAGTACTGTATAAGGTGGCAGATCAGATGAAGAGGAAAAACAGGGATATCATAGAGGAGAAGTGTGTGAAGAATGATGAGGGAATGGTAGTGGTGAACAGTGGGGATATTAAAGATGCCTGGAGAGAGCATTATAACTGGTTGTTTAATGAGGAGTTTGACTGGAACAGGGAAAGTTTGGAGCCAACAGATCCAGTGTCTGAACCTTAGCCTTTGACTAACACTGAATGCTGTGAGCAGGGCAATAGGCATGATGCAGGTGGAGAAGGCAGCAGGTGTGTCTGGGTTGACTGTTGAAATGCTGAAGGCCTCAGGAGACGTAAGAGTGGGGTTAGTTACTGACAATAAATACGATTATATATAACTTTGTTGTCCCAGATCATTGGCTGAAGTGTGTGATTGTAAATGTGTACAAGGTGAAGGGTGATGCTCTGGAAAGAGGAAATTATAGAGACATAAAGAATATAAATCAGATAATGAAAGTATGGAGACAGTTCTAGAAGGTATGATTAAAGAGTGAACATTGATGAGATGCAGTTTTGGTTTACGAGAGGCAAAGGGACCACTGATGTCATATTCATTGTTCGACAGCTTCGGAAAAATATATAGGAAAGACAAGGGATCAGTACTTTGTTTTTGTTGATTTGGAGAAGTCCTTTGACAGAGTCCCTGGGGAGGTGGTGATGTGGGTAATGAGAAGCATGGGATCGAGAAGTGGCTGGTTAGGGTGGTTATGACTATGTATGTTGATGCTCACACCCAGGTAAAAGTGAATGGAGATTTGAGTTATGAGTTTTCCATGGATGTTGGTGTGCATCAGGGGTCAGTCTTGAGCCTTGAAGCCCTCTCATGTGACTTCAGAAACGGACACCAGTGGGAGATGTTGTGTGCCAATGATTTGGTGTTGATTGCAGAAATGAAAGGGAGGCAGAGGAATGATTTAGGAAGTAGGGAAATGGTATGGGACACAAGAGCTTGAAAGTAAATGCAGATAAAACAAAGGTGATGGTATCTAGGGCTGGTGGTGGTACTGTCAAAGAAGAGGGAGAGTAGCCATGAGTGGTTTGCCACAAGGGCATGGGAAGTAACTCCATCTTGTGCAGTGTTTGTGATAAGCGGGTGCATAAGAGATGTAGTGGTATTTGAGGTAGACTGCAAGATAATGCTGATTTCATGTGTGCAGTGTCCTGGGGAGAGCATGTGAGGATTGTCAAGGATGAAAGGATTGATCTTGTTGGTATGTCTCTCAGGTGTGTGGAAGAGTTTTGTTATTTGGAAGGCATGTTATGTGCTGAAGGTGGGACTGGAGTGAGAAGTGGTTGGAAGAAGTTCAGGGAGCTGCTGCGTCTTCTGACACTGAGAGGGCTCTCCCTCCATCCTAAAGGATCTTTGCTTGTGTTAGGAGTGTAATGCTGTATGGTAGTGAGACCTGGGCAGTAAAGGAAGAGGATATTTGCTTGCTCCAGTGTACAGAAATGACAATGATTAGGTGTTGTGCAGTGTGTCCTTGAGCGCGAGGCTTGGTTTTACGACGGAAGAGCGAAGAGGTACGATGGGACTGGAGTGTATTGATGTTGTGATGAAGAGAGGTAGACAGAGGTTGTCTGGACATGTGGAGAGGATAGGGTGACACTTTGGTACAGAAAGTGAGAAGTGTTAATGTTAGGGGTAGGGTTGCAAGAGGTAGACCAAAAAACACATGCAATGAGGTCGCAAGAGGTAGACCAAAAAACGCATGCAATGAGGTCGCAAGAGGTAGACCAAAAAACACATGCAATAAGGTCACTAAGCATGACTTCAGGGATAAGGGACTAAACAGAGAGGCTGCCAGAGCTCGTGCAGCATGGAGAGACGCCATTAGGTGACCAAGGCTGATGCATGCAAGTATGTTGGAGCCTTTAAAAACAATGTATATACAGTTACCGCAAATTGACTTAGGACATCCCCCCACAAGGTATCAAAAAACACAGGAATCATAGTATATCACAGTGTTTGTTCATGAAATGCCATTCATTAATATGAAATCATGTTTCCCTTGTTTTTCAGGACCAGTTGGATATGTTTTGGCATGGAATCACTTAGATCTCTAAAGTAATCTAAGGACATTTCTTTGTACTAAACATTTGTCAGTTCAGTCTTGAGGTTGTCCAGATTGGGTGTCTTCTTCTCTGCCATGATTTTCTTTTATCTTTGCCCAGCAGTTTTCTATCAGATTTAGAACTGGACTGTTGCCAGGCCAGTCGAGGACCTAAGTCCGATTATCCTGAAGCCATTTTGTCAACTTTCTTGACTTGTGACATGGAGCTGAATCATGCATGAAAAAGTTGCACCCATGAATGGCAAAAAAGTTTAACAAATGATCTTTCAGAACTTAAATGTACCAGCCACCATTCATCATCAAGTTCTTAGGAAGAAAGTAGAGGCCTCCCCTTCCCATTTCACCTGAGAAACACCCCCATACCATTACTGATTGTGGGTGCTTAACAGTCAGCACCATGTAAGTAGGGTCATATCGACTACGGGAGGCAGGGCGATGAACCTCGGCAGAACGCACCTTAACACTTGAAATGTGCTTTCATCGGAAAACATACCTTTTCTCCACTCATCCGATGTCCAGTGTGCATACTTCTTGGCAAATTGAATGCACTGCTTCTTCATGCGGTCAGTGAGAAGTGGTTTCTTGGCTGTGGTGCGGCTTGGCAAACCCAGCTCCTTCTGCAAGCGGTGCTGGATAGTTTGAATTGAGACGTCTTTTAACAGCTGGGGATGCATTCTCTTCAATTCTGCTGCTGTCAGTCAAGGATTCCTGATTACTTCCCTCTTCAGAAGTGTATCTGTACCTCTGGAAGTTGTTCCCTTCTTTCCACCCCCATGCTTGTGCTCTGGTACGTCATCAGGTGGCAGGCCGAGCGCTGTAGCAAGAATCTTCATGATGGTCGACTTTGTGCGTCCGGTACGTTCACAAATCGTGTTGATAGGGACATTATTCTACCTCCATGCAATGATATGGACCCTCTCATCCCTTGAGTAGTGCTTTCGAGGCATGACAACTCAACTCTAGGAAAATAAAAGGGCAAACAGTAATGCATACGAAAAAAGAGGGAGGTGGAAGCTCGGAGAGAGGGAACATATACTCCCACTCTTGCTTCTGGGCAAGCACTGATGTGCTATTTTACCACCTCCTGCCAACAGCAGAGGAGTTGCCGGTTACTTCTTGCCCAAAAAATTCACTTGGTAGAGGTTGAAACACAAAGTAAAGACAGACAACTTTCCCATAGCAATTCTGTGTGTAGGTCCTAAGTCAGTTTGCAGTGGGGGGGGTTGTATATACAGTACCCTCGCGTCCAACACGGTAATATTGTCATGCGTGGGTCACGTGTTGGACCAAAAACGTGTTGGACTAACAATATAGCTTATGGGGAAAAATGAATTATGTCAGCAACCCTAGGAAAAGTCACCCTAAATACCTACCATATACCTATACATATATTGGTACTATTGTAATTATAATAAATGGTACTGTGCTATGAATGATAACTAACCTTTTAGGATAGTGTTGGTGGGCTTGCTGGGAATGGAAGGTGGTATCCAAGGCTGTAGTTAGTCCTACTGGGTCCCCGGAGGATGGCTGCTGGCGTCACTAGCGGGTAATGGCTGTTGCTCCTCCTCAACCTCCCTCATTAATCCTTCGAAATCACACTCAGAATCACTATCTTCGTCCACAGCCATGGAAGGTCCTGCTTCTGCCTGTCCTAGCACTCTGTAATCCTCGGCAAAGAGCATGTTTCTCACACTGTTGCCAGAGCCACGTCTCGTGACTGTGGAAAGCGATCACTGTCGCTGATTCGGTAGAGAATAAGGAGAAGCAACTTTGTTTATAAACTGGTGCACACGCCGATGAGAAGGGTTTCAAAACAATTGATATTTATTCTAAAATATTAATATGTATTCAGTGTCAGGCTAAATGTTCAATGCTGTAGTACGATACATTCTCTGTCGAGTCGCCTGGGTTTTGGTCACACTATTTTGCCCGTTGTATCCTCGGCAGGAATCCATCCAGATGAATTCCAAATGCCCGTGATATTGTCGGCAATTTTACCATGTTACCGTTCTGATTTACCATCGTATCCTCAGCAAACCTGGTATGAAGTGCCGTGTGATAGCCTTCGGCTGCCAGGATCTTGTCTTGGTTTTTTATTATGGTCCTCACGTTGGCTTCATTCATGTCGTAGGCCTTGGCAATGTCAACTTTCCTCTCCCCTTTCTTCTTCCTCTCGATGCTTTCTAGCTTGGTGACCTGAGGGAGGTGCCAACGCTTCTTGGGGTTCTCAGAAGGCTTCCTAGGCATTGTGAGCAGGGTAAAATGCAGTAACAAGGGAAGAAAATGCAACAAGAAAAAAGCACCTTCCAATGCGAATTATGCGACTGAGTGGCGCTGTGGCGGGAGAAATTTAAACAAAACATCACGTGACACCAGAAGTGTTTTTAATTGGGCGGCATCATGATCACGTCACAATAGCAGGCGGGGAAGGCTACTTGATCAGAAGATTTCATTGGCTATCATCATCATGGGAATGTCCAGTATGACCGTGTTGGACCGGGGGTGATCGTGCTAGAGTTGAACTCTGCAGATTTCGCCCACTTCTCGGAGCTCTGTGCGTGTTATGCTAACACACTCATGTTGCAGTAATTAAATCATATTAAATAATACTAATTATTTGCTCTCCGTGCTGGACGTGAATCGTGCTGGACTAACACGTGTTGGACGTGAGGGTACTGTATATATATATATATATATATATATATATATATATATATATATATATACAGTATATACAATATCTCTCTCTCTTTTTCGTTTTTGAAGGCTCCAACATGTTTGCGTGCGTCGGCCTTGCTCACCTAATGGTGGCTCTCCATGCTGCATGATCTATTGCAGCCTCCCTGTTCAGTCCCTTAACCCTGAGGTCACACTTAATGACCTCGTCCCATGTCTTTCTCGGTCTACCCCTCACAACCCCACCCCCAATATTAACACTTCTCACCTTCTGCACCCAGTTATCATCCCCCATCCTCTCCACATGCCCAAATCATCTCAATCTACCTCTCCTCATCACAACACCAATACACTCCAGTCCCATCCTACCTCTCAACTCTTCCATTGCAAACCCAGCCCCCCCAGGCCTTGCACGCAGGGACGCATTGCACATCCACTTAATCATTGTCATTTCTGTATGTCTGAGCCTGCGAATATCCTCCTTCTTTACTGCCCAGGTCTCACTAGGCTACCATACAGCATTACACTCCTAACACATGCTGCATACAAAGACCTCTTAGCACGTAGGGAGAGTCCTCTCAATGTCAGGAGAGGCAACAGCTCCCTGAACTTCTTCCAACCACTTCTCACCCTAGACACAGAGCTAGCTCCAGCCCCACCTCTAGCACACAACATGTCTCCTAAATAACAAAACTCTTCCACACACTCAAGAGACTCACCAGCAAGTTCAATCCTTTCACGCCTGACAATCTCCACCTGCTCTCCCTGACATGCCGCACACATAAAATCAGCATTGTCTCGCAGTCTGCCTCTGATACCACTACATCTCTTGTGCACCCATTTATCACACACACCGCACAAGATGGAATTACTTCCCACGCCCTTGTGGCAAACTACATATGGCCAATCTCTCTCATCTTTGACAGTACTGCCACTGACCCTAGATATCATCACTTTTGTTTTATCTGCATTTACCCTTTAGCCCTTGTGCCCCGTGCCATCTCTCCACTTCCTAAATCTTTCCTCCCTTTTGTTCTCTGCAATCAACACCAAATCATCAGCATACAACATCTCCCATGGGAGACCTTTTCTAAAGTCACGTGAGAGGGCTTCAAGTACCATGATAAACAACATGGGACTCAAAACTGACCCCTGATGCACACCAACGTTCACGGAAAACTCATCACTCAAATCTCCATTCACTCTTACTGGGTGCGAGCACCCACATACATGGCCATAACCTCCCTAACCAGCCACTCCTCGAAGCCAAGCTTTCTCATTGCCCACTTCATCAGCTTTCTAGGGACTCTGTCAAGGGCCTTTTCCAAATCAACAAAAACAAAATACAGATCCCTTTTCTTCCCAATATATTTTTCCTGAAGCTGTTGAACAATGAATATGGCATCAGTGGTCCCTCTGCCTGGCATAAACCCAAACTTCATCTCATCAATATTCACTCTTTCTCTAATCATACCTTCTAGAACTCTCTCCATTACCTTTATTATCTGATCTAAAAGCTTTATACCTCTATAATTTCCTCTTTCCACAGCATCATCCTTCCCATTGTACACATTTACAATTACACTCTTCAGCCAATCATCTGGGACAACACACTCATATATAATCCTATTTATCAGGTCAGTGACTAACTACACCCCTATATCTCCTGAGGCCTTCAACATTTTGGCAGTCAACCCTGACACACCTGCTGCCTTCTCCACCTGCATCCTGCCTGTTACCTCACTCACAGTAACAGCGTCAATCAAAGGCCAAGGGCCAAACACTGGATCTGCTGGCTCCAAACCTTCCCTGTCCCAGTCAAACTCCTCACTGAACAACCAGTTATAATGCTATCTCCATGCATCTTTAATATCCCCACTATTCACCACTACCCTTCCTTCATCATTCTTCACACACTGCTCACGTATAATATCCCGATTATCCCTTTTCATCGGATTTGCCACTTTAAATATCATATTTTTTCTTTCCCCATGATTTAGGTTATCAAGTAAAAGTCTCTGTGACTCAGACTTCGCCCTGTATACCTCTCTTCTAGCCCTACACTTGGCAGCCAAATATTCCTCATTGTTACCACCCTTCTTCCATTCCCGGAAAAGCCTTCTTTTCTCCTTAACTGCAGCTTCTACACCTTCATCCCACCACCAAGTTACTTTATGTCATGGTGGGCCTCTAGTCCAATGACATATTACATCAGTAACTCTCAAGAGGCTGTTCTTGAGGGCTCTGTACTGTTCATTAACACCTCTGTCTACAGCTCCCTGTTCATCCACCACTCTCCTCATCTCGCTATAGAAGGCATCCCTTACTACGTGGTTTTCCAGCTTCCATATTTTCCTCCTGGGTACATAAGTCCTCTTTTTCATCACTCGTTCCATAAGCACTGTATCACAAATCAATAATTTGTTCTGCTGCACACACTCCTCACTTCCTATAACTTAAACATCCCTCTCTAACCTCCTATCAGCCCTCCTAATGAGAAAATAATCTATCTGACTGCTATTTCCCCCAGACTCATATGTAATTAGCCTACTCTCTCTCTCCCTAAAATGTGTGTTGCACACAATCATGTTCATTGCCTCCCCAAACTCGAGTATCCTTTCCCCTTCCGCATTCCTTATACCATACGCACATTCCCATGTACTCCTTCGTAACCTTGAGCTGCTTCACCTACATGACCATTTAAGTCCCCTTCCAAAACCATTATCTCATCATCCCGCATACCACCTACTACACGTATTAAGTCATCCCAAAATCTATCTTTCTCTACTTCATCCAAGCCTGCTTGTGGAGCATATACTGATATAATTGCAGTTATTCCACTGACCAGAATTTTCACTACCAATATCCTATTGCGTACTCTTATAACATTCATAACATATTCCACCTATTTCTCCGCAACCATCACACCAACACCCCCATATCCGTCTGTCCCCCCCTGCCAAAACAACTTATAGTAACAATCCTTCCCAACAATCTTCTGGCTGATCCACCCCTGTACCGTACTTCCTGCAAACAATGTACAGTACATTCACCCACCTCCTACTGAATGCCTCAACAACTTCCCCTGCTCTTCCTCTCAAACTTCCCATATTCCATGAACCCACCCTCATCCCCCTGAGTGATTTAATGTACTCAGGCTTGCTTTGAAACTTATTCTTGTATTTAGTCATAGTCAGTATCAATAATGGGGGTAGACATACCACAGGCCCCACTCACTGCACAGTCCCAGGTCCAGACAATGGATCTGGGACCCCTAGCCCACCAGCTTACCAGTGGCTGTGGTAGTGGCCTCGGGGCACCCCGCCAGGACAGCTGCAGGGACACCTCCAAGCGCGCCTTGGCACTGCAACTGTCCCGCCATTATACACCCACTGGTAGGGCAGCCTCTTGGGACGCTATTCCCAGGTTCGGGCCCCTCTCTATTGGGTGGAAGCGGCAGCCTGGGAACTGCAATGCCCTGTACCCTCTAGCACAGGTTCGAGCCCCGTCTCGCCCAGAACCCATGATCTATGCTAGCGGAACCCCCATCATGCCTCCTCTCAAAAGGCCGCCACTAGGTAGAGAGGCAAAGTTTTCTGGCTGCATATATATACAGTAATCTCTCCACTATCCGATGTAATAGAGCCAAAGGCATGTCTGGAAAGTGAGTTCATCTGGATAGTAGGCCCCTGCCTCCTGGACTGGTACTTATGGACACTAACCCAGCCTAACTCGGAAAACCACCTACATATCTCTCTACCGGACACGCATAGCACCTATTTAAGGCCCTATTCACACAAATAAGGGACAGAAAGTACGAAATAAATGAAAAGGAACCAAAGAATGAGGAATTAGAAGTGAGCATGGAAAATATTTAGCAGTGTACAGGGTACTTACAACACGTCCGTGGCTGTTCGTTATGAAGGTTAACCTGCCTCCTCTAAGGCTCTGGCCGTGGTGAAAATGCTCCTGAAGCATGTACAGTAATCCATTGTTGTGCTGCACTTAAGCCTTTGCACTATGAGTTATAATTGTTTAACACTGCACATTCTGTTCTTGATTGCACCACGTCAATTTCAATTTCAGTTTACAATCAACCAATCAGTCAATCACTTCCCGTGGCACCCCATGGGATGCAAAGGGCCTCGATGAACTCTCCACCAATACTTGTCTCTTGCCATCTCCTTCAGGTCCCACCAACACTCCTTTCCCGCTTCTCTTTTCATTGTCCTCAACCAGGTTTCCTTCGGCCTACCTCTTCCTCTAGCAGTCCACTCTGGCACATCCTATATTAAACTGCCTTCTTTTCTATATATGTGCCCCAACCATTTCCAGCGAGACCGTCTCACATGTTCATCAACTGGTTCCACTCTCGTAACATCCCTTACGCTTTCATTTGTAACTCTGTCTTGCCACTTTATCCCAAGAATCCTTTTCAGTATTTTATTCTCAAATCCTAATACTTTCTTATCTGTTGCAATTGTACTGTACCATGACTCATGCCCATAAAATTGGTCTAACCATGGACTTGTAAATTTTTACTTTAGTATGCACCGAAAGCATATTATTATTCCAAACAGATTTCAACATTCCAACAGTTTACACTCTGTACTTAATCTTTGCACTCTGAATTCTGATTTCACAACACTACAGTGCACAACACTGTAAATTCCCGTGTAGTCTAGTGGCGAGGTATCGGGTACTGCAGTTTATTCACTGTTTATTCACAAAAACGAGCACGTTCAGCATCCACTGAATGAGCGTCTAGTCAGGATGGTTGTTAGGTGGTAACTGGGGAGGGATGGGGGAAGGCAGGAAGCAAGCACCAAACGTTAACACATGTTCGGTGCTGCACGCCAATTTCAAAGTACGGTTGAATTTTTTTTTTTTTCCCCCCCAAAAAAAATGTCTGGTAAGTGGGGAGTTCGGATAGTGGCCGTCTGGATAGTACAGGCATTACTGTATATATATATATATATATATATATATACCGTATATACATAAATATAATTTTTGGATGTATCCAATAGAGCCAGGATTCCGGGGGCTTGAATGGTGAGTGAATGGAAGTGTGGCCCATTGGACTGGGCAAATTTGGGCTGTCTGGACATACATTGCTGCTACTCACCCTGCCCTAGGGTGGGAAAGGAGGTCCACATGATGATGATGATGATGATTTATATATATATATATATATATATATATATATATATATATATATATATACAGTAAACTTGCCCCGAACACGTTCTCGCCGAACGCGCTTGCAATTATACGCAGTTAGTGCTGGGATACGTATAAAACAACGTAAGATTAAAGAACCATCACGAAAACTGTAAATTTACGCAAGAGAGGCCTTTGAAAGGCCAAATCCGCGAACATCAGCTCAGCACGCACAGTTTGTTTTGATCACCTGATGTGATTCGCTGTACTGCTTTTCCTCAGTGCTGTATTTGTAAGTTAAATATTTACAGTACTGTTCTGTTAAGTTTATGTGCAAGTTAAAGTACTATTAAATAACGTTCAAGCAAGAAATAAAGTCTTATAACCAGTTTATCTGGTAGGCGTTGGAATATTACCCTTTTTATTTGTTTGTTAAATATTTGCTGTACAGCTTTTCCACAGTACTGTATTTGTAAGTTAAATATTTACTATTCTGGTATGCACTTGTAAGTTAAAGCACTCAAAGAAAGTTAAAGCATTAAATAGAGTCATGTAACCAGTTAACCTGATTTATACGATTACCCACGATCGGTGGGTTCCAAGACAATTCGCCATCATGTCAATTCCCCGTCAAAACATGGACGATTCCCTATCAGGACAATTTGCACCCTGGATGATTCCCCGTCATTCTATAAATATTCATTCATTCATTCATTGCCAGACGCCATGTATTCCAAACGGGGTGGCCAAGGGCTTAGAGTTAATTGTTTTACAGGGAGGGGCACCAATCCTCCACCAACCCCACTTGACACGTAGGGAGAACGAGCCAACAGCATCTGGTGTTCCCAGGCGGTCACCCATCCAAGTACTAACCAGACCCAACGTTGCTTAACTTCGCTGATCGCACGGGAAGCGGTGTACAGTAATCACTCCAATATCCGATGTAATAGAGCCATAGGTAGGTCCGGATATTGGTTCTGTCCGGATATTGGGCCCCAGCTTATGGACTCGTACTTATGGACCCTAACTCAGAGAAACACCTATACAACTCCCTCTGGACATGCATAGCACCTATTTAAGACCCAAATCACACCAATAAGGCACATAAATGACTGAAATAAATGCAAAAGAAACATAAAATGAGGGTTTAGAAGTAGGTTCATACAATAATAAACATTCTGGTGACTGGCTCCTGGACTGGTACTTATGGATCCTAACCTAGCCTAACTCAGAAAAACACCTTCCTACTGCACATGCATAGCTCCTAACACCCTATTCACACCAATAAAGGACATTAAAGAGTGAAATGAGGTAAGTATAGTATGGAAAAAAGTACAGTATGAAACATTCTTATGTCCGGATAGTGGGGATGTTCGGATATTGGGCGTCCGGATATTAGAGTGATTACTGTACTTATATTAATTAATCAATACTGTACTTTTATAAATATACTTATTATTATTTAATCAATACTTTAATAACTATATTTCAGGGGGATCCATCAAAGTCTTTGTTGTCTTGTTATTGTTGTGACAGCAAACTGGCTTGACAGCGAATAGTCCTGAAACCATTTTGCTCCCTAGACTCTCTAAACATGGTATTTTGCTGTTATCTGCCATTGGTAATCAATATGAAGCACTTTAAGTGGTTAGAAGGTTTATTTAATGTTATAACTTACAAATACAGTACTGCACAGCAAAACTTCAACATACAAATACCTAAACACAAGGCAACATTCCGACGCCGACTGGTTTCAGCATCGGAATGTTGCCTTGTCTTTACGTATTTGTATGTTGAAGTTTTGTTGTGCAGGACCGTATTTGTAAGTTATAACATTAAATAAACCTTCTAACCACTTAAAGTGCTTCATATTGATTACCAATGACAGATAACAACAAAAGACCACGTTTAGGGGATCTAGGGAGCAAAATAAGGAGTAGTTAAAACTTATGCGGTTTCGCGCCGAACAAGCCACGTTAGGAACGAAACCCAAGCGTTGGGGGCTAGCTTGCTGTATATATATGGATACAGTAATCTTTCCATTATCCAATGTAATACAGCCAAAGGTATGTCCAGAAAGTGGGTCCATCCAGATAGTGGGCTCCTGCCTCCTGGACTGGTACTTATGGACCCTAACCCAGCCTAACTCAGAAAAACACCTACATAACTCCCTGCCAGACATGCACAGCACCTATTTAAGGCCCTATTCACACAAATAAAGGACATAAAAGAGTGACGGAAATGCAAAGGAACCAGAGAATGAGGATTTAGAGGTGAGTATGGAAAATATTCAGCAGTATTCAAGGTACTTACAACAAGTCCGTGGTCATCGCAATGAATAACCCGCCTCCTCTCAGACTCTTGACGGTAATATGGTGCACCTGAAGCACCTACATTAATCCAGTGTTGCACTGCACTTAATCTTTTGCACTCTGAATTCTAATTTCTTAACACTGCGCATTCTTTTCCCACTTGCGCTCTACTGTACTTGATTCTCACCACTGTTGGAGTCTGCACTTAATCATTTGCACTCTGATTTCTAATTTCTTAACACTGTGCATTCTTTTCTCACTTGCGGTCTACTGTACTTTACTTTAAACAGTGTTGCACTCTGTACTCAAGTCTTTGCACTCTGAATTCTAATTTCTTAACACTGCGCATTATGTTCTTTACACTGCACAACACTGTAAATTCCCGTGTAGTCTAGTGGCGAGTTTTTGCTGTTTATTTCACTGTCAGGGTCTGAAGGTAGGTGCTGCAGGTGGCTGAGAGGAACGTAGCTGGGACAAGGTGTTTACTACCCACTGCAGATGACTCTGAAGACAGGTGCAAACTCATGTCCAGTGGCAACTCCACTGTGGCTGATGTGCTGGGCTGTGGCTCGGAGGTGGAAGGCTTGTCTTGGAGAGGCAGCGGTGTGGAGCCAGGGCTGGGCACAGCGGGGCTCACAGGCCTGAAGAAACTGTCAATGGTTGATTGACGTAGGGAACAGCGATTCTGGCAATTGATGATGTGCTGCCTGAAAGCGTGCACTTCCTCCACAAGTCCCAGGGGCCCCATCTCCCTGTCGCAGTTCGGGTGTTCAAGGTAGTTGAGAACGAACTCGACGTGCTCCCAGAGTGTGCTCAGCTTGGGGATTGCTGGAGTAGTGGAATGCTGAGAGGAGTCTGCATCATCGTCGCTGTCCTCGTCGAAATCTTCAAGCTGGGTACTTGTACCAGCATCCGAAGATGCAATCTCAATATCAAACATGATCTGATACCCAGGATCACCCACGTCATGGAAGTGAAAAAGTTACTACATGACAGTATTGTGATACCAACTCTATCGTATGGAAGCGAAGCTTGGATGTTGTTGGAAGGACACAAGTCTGAGAGCAGTGGAAATGAGTTATTTAAGAGGAGCCTGTGGAGTCACATGGAGAGACAGGCTGACGAATGAGGATATAAAGGAGCGTTGTGGTGTGGATGTGGATGTGATAGGAAGTGTTATGAGGAACACACTGAGGTGGTTTGGTCATGTGGAGAGGATGGAGGGTGAAAGACTGACGAAGAGAGTGTATGTGAGTGAGGTGGAGGGAGGAAGAGGGAGGGGGAGGCCGAGGATGAGGTGGAGGGATGGGGTGGAAAGGTATATGAGAGAGGGGGGAGTGAGTTGGGAGCAGGGCAGTGAAATGGTGGGGGACAGGACGACGTGGAGGCGATTTGTTTGTGGCCACCCCAAACGGGATTGAGGCGTCTGGCAACAGATAGATAGACAGATGTACTACTGTATATTTTTTGTTTTATTTTCGTTATTATTCAGTATGTTAAGATTTCTGTTACGGGCACTGTACACTTTCCATGTTAGTCTGTTGCTCTACATCCTCTCCACTTGGCCAAACCACCTCTGTGTATTTCTCCTAGCACTTTTTGTCACATCCACAACCACATCACAATGCTCCTTCACTTCCTCATTTATCAGTCTATCTCCATGTAACTCCACATTTACTTTTCATATCTCATTTCCATTGCTCTCACTCTTGACTCGCATCCTTCCAACAAGATCCAAGCTTCACTTCCATACGTTAGAGTTGGTATTACAATATTGTACTATCATGCAGTGATTTTTTTACTTCAAAACTCACTTCCCTATTTCTTATCACTGCTTTCAAAGAACCAGCAACCTTTCTTCCTTGCTGCACCATTTCAAGCACTCCATCCTCCTAATTTCCATCTTTTCTTATCACACTACCCAGGTACTTAAATGCACTTATATTTTCTGTTTCATCATCCTACCTCACTGTACATTCAGTGACTTCATTTATCTCGAAGACCAAAATTTTACTCTTCCGTACGTTCTCTTTAGATTCTGTTTCTTACACACTCTCCCATACTCATTCACCAAGCCTTGCAGTTCCCCTTCATCTTCATTTAACAATACAGTATCATCTGCAAACAACAGTATGGGTCGTTTCCAAGCGCAGCCCTTTCTCTTTAGGGCCACTCCAGCATCCACTGCCCTACCTTGTATCCCTCTCCTAACCCCATCCATATATACTCTGAACAGCCATGGAGACATGACACATCCCTGTTTCAATCCAACATTCAGACAGAAAAGTTCTCACAGTTCACTATCCACACACACTGCAGCCTTAGCACCCTCATACATAGTCTTCATGGCATTCAAGAACTTTCCATTTACTCCATATATTCTTAATATTTTCCACATTCCTTGTCTATCCACTCTGTAATATGTTTTCCCCAAATCCATGAAGGATGCATACAATTTCTTTCCCTTTCCTAGAAGCTTTCCCATCAAAGCACTAAAGATGAATATCTGATCAACACAACCTCTTCCCTTCCTAAAACCTCCCTGTTCTTCTCCAACTAATACTTCTGTTATTTCCCTGACTCTGTCAGTAAGCATCCAACCTTATACTTTTCTTATTACCGTACATTGTGAAGACAAATTCCATTATGATTACCACACGCTTCTTTTTCCCCTTTTCCTTTGTACAGGGGAATAATTATCCCTGACTTCCAATCCTCCAAGACTCTACCTTCCTCCCAGGCCAATCTGCACATCTTCCATATTCATTCTACTACTACCTCTACCCCATGCTTCAGCGCTGCATCACACACTCCATCAATTCCTGGGGCTTTCCCCATTTTGACTGTCTTCACTGCTTCCACTATTTCCATCCTCCAAGACTCTACCTTCCTCCCAGGCCAATCTGCACATCTTCCATATTCATTCTACTACTACCTCTACCCCATGCTTCAGCACTGCATCACACACTCCATCAATTCCTAGGGCTTTCCCCATTTTGACTGTCTTCACTGCTTCCACTATTTCCATCCTACTGTACCAATCTCTTCCTCTCTTCTCACCTCCCTCCTTCTCCCAGTCATTCCACAGCCACTTACACTTGCATTACTTTCATTCTCTTTGTTCAACAGTTCCTTAAAGTGTTCTCTCCATCTGCTCACTTTTTCTCCTTTTTTCAGTATCTACCTACCATTTTAATCTTTCACCCCTCTACTAACTTCTTTATTACCCTGTCTACCTCTCCTTACTTCCTTCCAGAACATTTTCTTACATTCCCTCCTTTTTATATTCAGATTACTTCCACATTCCTCATCTTCTCTCTTCTTACTCCCTGTTACAACCATAATCTTTTCACTCCTCTCTCTTCCTCTCTACATATAACTGGCTTTTCCGTCTCTCAACTTCCTCGGTGCCTCTGCTTCCCATCCACTCACTATATGCTTTCTTCTTTTGTGCCACAGCTTGTCTCACCTGTTCATTACACCTTGCTGTTCCCTGCACCCCCTTAGTCTTCTCTTCATCCCACACACCACCCTACATGCTGCATAGATTTCTTCTGTGAATATCTTGCACACACCTCCCACCTCCCCCATCTGCTCCAAATCATATTTACCCAATTGTTTCTCCACTTCTCTCTTATATTCTGCCATTTTTTCATCATCGTACAACCTTTCTACCCTCGTTGTGTGGACTACTTCCTCCTGTCCTTCCCTCCTTCTATACCTCCTCTTCACTTGAACCCTGGCTTTCACCACCATCAAGTGGTGATCTGAAAGTCCACCCCCCCCCAACCTCTGTGTGCTCTTACATTAATATATATATATATATATATATATATACACCATAGAGAGAGAGAGACTGACTGCAATTCTACCTATTTAGAAACAGGTAATTTACTTTTCACACTACACTGTTTAACTTAAACAGAGTTAAATGGCTTGCTTCTTCCTGTTCACCATCCCATTTCTAATTAATTCCACCTTGGACTGAAAAGGTTATTATATTGAGGCTGAGGATGCTGGAAAAAAGAATGCTAATATTTGATGAAACATGATAGAAAAGAAAAAGCAAAATCCATTATATAAAAGCTAGGTCAGTGAGAGTGCTGTAGTAAGAAACTGCATGGTAAAGCACTTCATAAAATTATGATATTTCAGTATCACAATCAGAGTACAGTATATCATTCAAGGCCTGATTGTGTGAAAAATTTATAACCTGACAATCACTTTTATGTACCGTACTGTACAGTATTCACTCGCACACCATCTGTTCTTCAGATATGCATTCACTAAACATTTTGTGACTTTACAATTATCCCAGCATAAATATAACCATAACATACAGTACACAGGGAAGTTGCAGATTACTGGGGAACTCCATTCCAAGACTGTACAACACACTGAACTCTACACAGATAATACCTATGAAGAGTGAATTTCACTCTTGACTCTCACCAATGATTCCTTCCAGAGGGATGATGTCTCCTTACTGTCTTTGGTATTGGAAACTGTTATCTTGTTCATAAGTTCTTCTGTTCCTGCTGGTACCACATCAAACACAATACACACATCATCTGCATAAATTGTGACTTCATAATACCTATTTCAATACTGTACTTATTACATCAGGTGAGAAAACCTTTAACTAAGTTAACTTTCAATCACATATCAAATTATGCACATGAAAACTGAGGTTTTATGACATCAACTGTAATACAAACATTACCTTGCTTACGAAACACATAATTACAGTAATACTGTATAATGCAGGTACTAGGCACCTATCAGTTCATAACTAGTTACTTAACTTTTCAACCTAAAGATGTCAGTTTCCTATTATTCTTGTTGCTAGTAGACAATTTAATGCAGCTTGGGAGAATAATGTAGCAGTTAAATGGTTAATGAAACCTATTTCTAACTTTTCCAATGAATTAAATTACTTGTATCTCCTGAGCTTAATAAAACTGTCCAGGAAAAAAACATTGTAATGATACATGGGTTAATGGTATGCCATTAAGAATTATTGTTCATCAATCTCCTTAGAATGAGAATCTACAACTGCCTTACCATAGTGGCTTCAGTATAACAGGAAGTTCCAATGAATCCTACACAAACATCCCTTAATTCCCTTCCTATTCCCCCCTCCCCCCAGAAAAGAGGGATGGTGGACTGCAAAAGGGCAACTTTAGCCTACAGTCCACCAGGCTTCCTGTCAGATGAGCCTGGGGCCACAATGACAACAAGAACAACAACAACAGCCTCATCAGATACTTCAATGCTACAGCACATGTCATATAACTGCATGGCATGAGAGGAATGCCATATCACTGAAAACATTCACCAAAATTTTCATTTTTATTTGACTTGCATCAAAGTTTTTGTGTCAGCATTCTTTCAAAGCAAGTGGGAAGTTTCCTCACAACACCTACAAATCGGAGAACATGGGTAAGAAGTATCTCAGTTACTCTCCTGCTTTTTGTCATTTATCTGAAAACCATTAGGAGTTATATCATTCCAAAATGACTGCTGGAAAACTCGTATATTTCCCCCATTTTGCTTAAACAACATCTATGTGTACCAGGCTTGAAGGCTGTGAAATTGTGAGGCAAACATTAATGGGGGGGGGGAACTAGACAGTGTATCCCCTGTACATGTATGTGAGGAAAATAATAATGGGGCTGTGTGTGAAGAATGGACATGAGACTAACTGCACAGAACACTAACTACTGCACCTTTTCTTTGGTTTAAATACAGTCCTTAAACTCCTCCTGTCTGATGATGGACCTTTAAACATTAATATTGCCGGCTGTTGACGTTTTTATTCAGCTTTTGGAAAACTTCTACTGGTGAAGAACAAATGAAGGGTATATCTAGCCTCTCCAATTCGAAATGTCACTCCAAAAAATAAAATTATTTGGAGATAGTATGGATGAAGTAAAAAATACATCATCAGACTTTAGGGTTTACATAATGAACCAATGTTCATTGTGCAGTGACCCTCAGCATCTTGTTTTTGTATCAATGAACTTAATTCCTTAAACTTGAATCAGATGACATTAGTTTTATTTCTACCACTGCCAGATGAATCAGATTACATTAGTTTATTCCTACTACTGCCAGATGATTTTAATCAGTTTGGAGGACACCTCACGCACTTATGAGGTTTATGAAACCTTCATCTCACCCGTCAACTTAAATAAAATCTCTTCTGAGCTGAATAAAACTCTCTGACAGCAACAAGATATAAATATGACATCTGTCCCTGATCTGAGAGGATTAAAACCAACTGCAGGAATGAACTCTATTAATATGTGCTCACTGAGTACAGTACCACTATAATCAAATGCTGTCAACACTTCCCCGTTAAATGTGGCAGTGTGAGGCGTTACGTGAAAATATTTTATGAAGCACACAAGAAAAGTGTATTGAACGAAAGGAAGAATACTTTGAATTCCGGGGAGAACTGAGATATACAGGTGGCAGGATGATGCCACTAGGGGATTGCTGGCAAGTTTCTGCATGCGACAGTACCTATACCAGTAAGTGTTAGAAAGGTTATCTGTAACCTGCAGTGACCTCATTCCTTTCCATTTTACACACAGTAAGTTCCAGTAATTTTACATACAGTAAGGCCCTTTACATACAGTAAGGTCCAGTAATTGTAAGGAGTGCTATGGTGCTTGAGAAAGACGCCTTCATGTGGTGGCACTGATACAACCACGGTGCTCTGCTGCCTGTCCTTCAACACGTTTCCCTATCCCCAGAAAGGAGGATGGTGAGCAGCTGGTGGGTAACTTCAGCATGCAGTCCACTGGGTTCACATTCAGATGTGGATAAGGATGCAACTACTACCATTACTACTACTACTGCTACAGTACTACTACTACTACTACTTTTACTGTGTATTACTACTACAATACTATAGTCATCCCTCCCTATTCACTGTCTGCTGTTGTCAGTTTTGGTTATTCATAGGTTAATAAACAATCTCAGACTACACTAGTTTTAGATGTATTTCAGCATGATTCAACAACCTGCTTTAATAAAGCACCTGGAAATTACTTTAAAGTCGACTCTAATGTCTGGTGAGGCCTTGATGCATTACAAAATGTTTTTAAGCAATCGCATACTGTACAGTATTCCCACATGATATGTGGGATCAGCAAGCACACCCTTACATGTAGTATCAAGACAACTGTATGATCCACAACTGGATCAAACCAGTTCTCATATCTGTCTGAGCTGTGGGATATCTCAGTCACCTGTGCAATGATGTCATTGCTGCCATGATGCTTCAACAATCCTCTGCATGTCCTTCTACCCTGACCTGAGGACCACACATGGAGAGATCACTGTGGTGATAAAACATGGTAACAAAATAAGACTGGAGAAAGGTATTGCCTCATGTTTACCTGTCTTCACCACACCCGCCTTCTGACCCACTGACTGTTGTGATGGAAGTAGCCTATTGTTTACCAGGGGAAGGATTTGGAGAAATTACAAGAGAGAGGATACTGGAGCTACTAGAAGACACCAGTGACTTGTCAACAAATTATATCATCACCCAAGTTCAGGAGGAGGAGGTAGCAAAGACGCAACAAGTATTTCAGTGTGCCGAGGGACGGCCTGCCTCAATGCAGGACCCGTCACCAGTCTCCGTGTTGTGTACTCCACATGGCTGATAACATTATGGATGAGCTACTGAAAATCTTCAACCTCTCTTGCTGTTTGTAGTTAAGTGACCACACTGATGGGATTTTTCACCCAGTACAATGTAAACTCGACGAGAGTATCACCAAGTGATTACGGCATCGCTTCATCTCCTACTTTCCACCTGTAGCCCAATCAGTTACCCTTTCCTCACTTCCTGTCCCAGCTTGTCTACCCAACCTGCCCTGCATGCTTTAACATTCATGCAAGAGACCACCACATCACCTGCTGCAGACCCCTAAGATGGCAATAACAGTGATTTGGTGGCACATGAAACTAGTGACTTGCACCAGCAGCGAGCAGTTGGAGACAAGTCCCATCCTCAACTCCTCAGTATCAAATCCCTCTCCTCTTGTTCAACAAGCCAGCCGACACTGTCACTTATGGTGAGATATTTTCCACTTACTAGGTCTCCACACCAAAGTGTGGAGAGCTACACTATTTCCCCTATTTCTTTCTTTGAAATGCTTTTTCAGCTTGTTGCCAATACTTTATTTCTTCACCAGTTCACTTTAAACTTGGCACAACTGTTCCTTAGACCAATGGCCCTAGATTCCTTTTTTTTTTTTTTTTTGTCTTTTTTTCTTTCTTTTGTTTCGGTGGTAGGTGGGGGTGCTCACCATCCACTCACTCAGTGTAGTGCTGCTCTCAAGTGACTACCCTTTCCTCTCTACCTTCCTTTCTCTTCTGTGTGTCTTTCCTTTTTTCCTTCCTCTTCCTTCTGTCTACAGGTGACTCTATGTTGAGCGGCAAATGGTTTCTTGTACAACAGGAAACCATTTACTACACTGGGTGGTAAGCATAAAACCAAACTATGGCACCTGGTGGTTCAGTGGGTAATTAAGGCGCTCCAGTTGGACTAAGCCTGTGTAGGTTTATATCCAAGGGATGGTTGGGGTTTATTGCTCACAAAATGCCATGTAGGGATGAGTGAGGCAGGTCACTCACATCTTAAATGTCAGGACCAACTTGCCTAGCCCAGGGCTCCTGTGCTGCTCATGGGGAAACACAGGATTACATGATGTATGTATATGTTCTTTGTTTACACCTTTTCAAGGGATTTATGAGGTCAAATGTCAAACCATATTAGAAGCAGATTTTTTTTTTTTCAATGTCCATTAATGATGGCAATTTGCACTGAAACATGTCACTGTACTGTAGCTGTGTGAAGATCATTTTGCATTCTCTTGGGAATGTTGGCAATCTTGTATGTTGCTTTAAACCTCTTTAATATTACTGTCTTATATCTGCTCTACCTCTGTATAGCTGGCTATACTGTACAGTAATCTTCAGAATGATCAGTTACTCAAGATGGTGTCATACAGGGTCTTTAGTAGCTAAATTAGGGTCAGAATGGTTAATGGATCATCATTTTATAAATCAGCCTGGATCACCACGTACACAGTAAACACTTGCATATCACCCTGGGGTTACCTATTAACCACATAACTTAAGGAACCACTGTAGTCAAATTACAACTGCAGGGCCCATTTAGAGGAGTTTTAATTATTTGGAGAAATTCTCAATTTATGGGGTTTGTGTTTCCTAACCCCAGTGAATATGGAGGGACAACTACCATACGAATAAGGAGTACCAGTAAATAGTGTTTGAGCTAAATATCTTAATTAAGATTACATCTTTAATCAGTGGTTAAAAAAAGGCTATAAACATGCCACAAGGAAGCTGAGAGCCCTGACAATCATGGTTAGTTGTAAGATTTCCTTAAAAAAAAATAATAATAATAATAACTAATAAAAATAATATAACCTTCTCACACCTTTTCTCCTTTCCTTTGAGATCTGCTGGTATGCTCCACATTCTTCCTTTCACTTAGCCTTGCTCTGTCTGCAACAAAAATAAAAATAATAATAATAAATACTATAATCAGCATTAGCATCCTCAACTCCTTTCCCATTACCTACAGCAGGAAGATAACCATCATTATTACCATAATCCAATATTCCATTTTTAAATGGGGTGGAAAAATCTAAAACACTCGTATAAAAGCAAATGTGCATGTCCCTTGGTATTTCAAAATAAATTATGGTACAGTAGTCACTCAACTGTGATAACACAACCCATTTTTTTTTTTTTTTATGTGATTTGTGATCATGAATCTAAATATGATATTATAACTTCCTTAGGTTGTGATGAGTCAACACAACCTAACTACCGTATTTGGCCTGGCTCATGAGCCCCCATTCCCGTAAGGGCGTCCTTTAGAAACATCTGAGTCTCAGTCATAAAACTGAAGATTACATCTGGAGGTTGTGTGTTCTATCACTGTAACAAAAATTTTACCAGTTGAAAGATGTACTCTGTTTGCAGTCACTTTCTATTTGCAGTAAAATCACAATTCCACTGTCTTTATCAGTTCACTGTCCTTTCACTGAGCCAATGCAGTCTCAACCATGTACAGTATATGGATAATAGCAGAGGCATATTCTGTGTGTTTTTTGTGCCATTCAACAGTATGTACAGTAATACCCCACCCTTGCAATGTAAAGAAAGTAACATCCTTCCCTGCCTATCAATGGCCAGTCCCCAGTGATCTTAAATTTTTTTAAAGCTGATTTTGATGATACTTTAGGCTTAATTTTTGTTTAACTGATTTTTATTATATTTTAGACTTAATTTTTGTGTTTAAGTTCATTCATTAACTGTTTTTAGAAATTAATGTGTTTTACTCATACCGGTAGGTGGGGTGAACACTGTCATTTTTGGGTACAGCTTACTAAGTTGATTTTTTCCAGACTTACTTACTTTTGATGATTTTCAGATTTTAATTTTGGGCGTAGGTGAGTTATAAACTGCTTTTAGGCTTAGTTTAGCTTGTTTTAAAGCTATCTGAGGGTTTAGGTGAGCTAGAAACTTGTTTTTGGACTCATTTGCATGGGTTTTGGAATTGGTTGGGGGGGAGGGGATACCAAGGCTCCCAAACGCATCCCCATACTACAGTAATCCCGCATTATACGATGCCTCTTTATACGATATTTCGCTTATACAATGTCAAAATTTTAGTACCCTATGCCCACGATACAATGGGAACGATTTGCTACAACGATGGATCATTCGCGGCTCAGTGAACAGCAAATGTGCAAACACAACAAAAACATCCTCACACTGTCGGCAATGGACCACACACACTTGTCCACTGGTCCAGCCTCATTAGCTAGCTCTGCCCAGCCAGCCAGCCCTGCCCAGGCAGCCAGTTCTGACATTGATGAGTGAGGGCTGTGACTGTGAGGCTGAGTCGGGACAATTCGCCGTCAAGACGATTCCCCGTCATTTACTTACGTATCAGTTAGTACACTAGTTTTTGAATTATGTAAGTTATAAACGTGATGGTGGTTTATTGTTTAGTAAATGTAAAATATGGCATCAAATCATTAGCATTAAATGAAAAAATAATAGTACAGTAATCACTCCAATATCCGACGTAACAGAGCCATAGGCAGGTCAGGATAGTGGTCCTGTCCGGATATTGGGCCCCAGCTTATGGACTTGTACTTATGGACCCTAACTCAGAGAAACACCTATAAAACTCCCTCTGGACATGCATAGCACCTATTTAAGACCCAAATCACACCAGTAAGATATATAAATGACTGAAATAAATGCAAAAGAAACATAAAATGAGAGTTTAGAAGTAGGTTCATACAATAATAAACATTCTGATGACTGGCTCCCGGACTGGTACTTATGGACCCTAACCTAGCCTAACTCAGAAAAACATCTTCCCACTGCACATGCATTGCTCCTAACACTCTATTCACACCAATAAAGGACATTAAAGAGTGAAATGAGGTATGTATAGTATGGAAAAAAGTACAGTATGAAACATTCTGCCTACTCACAGCAAGTCCATGGCCACCTCGATGAATAACCGCCTCCTCTCGGACTCTGACAGTAAGAAGGATTTCCTGAAGCACTTGCAGTACACTGTTCCTGAAGTCTTGCACCGAACTTAGTCAATCGCACACAGAAGTCTGTTCTCTTCACAGTGCGCACTCTTGTCTAACTAATGCTCCATTGTAGCTTACTAAGTGTTGCACTTTAACTTTTCCCATTCTTCTAATAATTTTCCAAAGCCAAAACAAACAAGTCTATTTACGTTAAATTTTGTTTCAACTGAGTCTTTTCTCTCACAACTGTAAATCCTCGACACAACACACTGTTTTTTTCACTGCACAACACTCTAAATTCCCATGTGGTCTAGTGGAGAAGTTCTTGCTGTTTATTCACTGTCAGAGTCCGAGAGTATCACTGGCAGGTGACCTAGGGGTGCATCGCTGGGTCGTGGTGATGGAGTACCCACTGCAGACGACTCTGAAGACAGCCGCAAACTCACGTCGAGCGGTGACTCCACCGTGGCTGATGTGCTGGGCTGTGGCTCGGAGCATGAGGGCCCGTCTTGGGGAGGCAACGGAGTGGAGCCAGGGCTGGGCACAGCGGGGGCCACAGGCCTGAAAAAAATGTCAATGGTTGATTGACGCAATGACCGACGATTCTGACGATTGATGATGCCCTGCCTGAAAGCACGCACTTCCTCCACGAGTCCCAAGGGCCCCATCTCCCTGTCGCAGTCTGGGTGTTCCAGGTAGTCTAGGACGAATTCTAGATGTTCCCAGAGTGCGCTCAGCTTGGGGATGGCTGGAGTAATGTCCTGCTGAGAGGAGTCCGCATCATCGTCGCCTTCCTCGTCGGAATCTTCAAGTTCGGTACTGACACCTGCAACTGAAGACGCGATCTCGATATCAGACAACATCTGATACCCAGGATCGCCCTCGTCATCATCCAACCACTCACGAACATCGTCCACATCAACATCGTCGCCGTGCGTACGTAGCCGTGCATGGAAGTCATCCACGTCAAACCCTAGAAAATCGTACTCCACATCCGTTCCGAGAAGCATACGAGACCAACCATTTTCCAGAGTCTTCACAGGGACTTCCTTCCATGCACTAGCCCAGTTGTTCGGCGCAGACTTGATGTTGTAGCAGCGAAGGTTTTCCAAAGTCCGCTTGCCTCATGTGTCCCGTCTTTCCCTGCGCTCGTCCTCGTCCTCGAGAACAACCATCACCTCGTCCAGGAACTTCCGACGGTATAGGCGCTTTGTTGCCACGATCACTCCTTGGTCCATTGGTTGGATGAGAGCAGTCGTATTAGGTGGCAGAAACATGCACCTAATCCGGCCATTTTCGGCAACCAAGTCCTTGTCGCACGGGTGGGCAGGTGCATTGTCGAGGAGAAGGAGGGCCTTTATAAACCTGGTCGCGCGGGATTCCCAGTGTCTTCGTCTGGTAATGACCTCCTTGACGAAGTGGCGGTGGAACCAGTCCTTGAAGATCACAGCTGTAAACCATGCCTTCAAAGAATGGTACCAGACGACAGGAAGGACATCCATCACCCCACGAAGACACCGAGGCTGCTTTGAGCGGCCAACAACAACAGGCTTAAGCCGGTGCATGCCGTTAGCATTGGCACAAAACAAAGCAGATATCCGTTCCTTGGAGAGCTTGCGGCCCGGTACACGCTTCTCCGTCTCTTTAGCTAGAGTGTTCGTTGGCAGCGAGCGATAGAATAGGCCAGTTTCATCTGTGTTGTAGACCTGACCGAGAGTAAGGCCCTCCCTGTTGATCAAGCCCTTCACCTTGTGCCGAAACTCGTTAACTCCATCCTCGTTAGCGTCCAATGCTTCGCCATGAGCTTTACGGTTGGTAAGGCCATGCCGTAACTTGAACGCAAAGAGCCAACCCTCGGATGCCTTGAAGTCTAGGGCGTCGTGAAGCCTGGCGAACTTCTCAGCCGCAGCCTTCAGCTCCGGTCCACGTACCATCACACCAGCAGCACGTTGTTGTCGATACCAAATCAACGTGGATCGGTCGATTTCTGCAAACTTGGGGGTAAACATCACCTTCCTCTCCACGTTGTGTTTGCTTCTCGACGAGAAGTCAGCCGTGTACTGCATGAGTTTGTCTCGGGATCTCTTAATATCGAACAAAGTAGACCGGGCCAGGTTAAACTCACGGAGAATGCGGGAAGAAGACCACCCCGCATCTACTTTCTCCAATATCTCCCGTTTCTTCTCCAGAGTCAACACCACTCTCTTCCTTTTCTCAGGTGGCGGGGCCATCATCACACACACTAAGAGGAGGCCTGAGAGCAGCAAAAGTGCCTGCAGCAGGTAAGGCACCACCACAAAAGCGATCACGTGAGCAGCCATAACGACAAGTGTGCACTCGCAGCGAGAGACAGGCGGAAAGTGGAGAGGATGCAGCGGTGCTCTATTGGATGTCGGAGGAATGACGCGCCACAACAATGCGCGGCAAGTTCAAATTACAGGCGGGAAAAATTCATTGGGGGGGGGGGGTTCAGACCATTTTGGGAATATTGGATCCTGGGACGATTATGTCCGGTTAGTGGGGATGTTCAGATATTGGGCGTCTGGATATTAAAGTGATTACTATTGAAACGTGAATCAGCTGATTTATGATCATTCCTTCATCTTAGAATAAGGCTACATACGAGACAATGGCATTTATATAAATGCCTAATTACCTTAAGTGAACGATCGACATACTTTGGAATTATACGAATAATCTTCATATTACGTCTATATAAATGTTTCGGGACAATTCGCCATCACAACAATAACAAGACAATTCGCCATCGGGACTTTTCGTTGTCAGGATGATTCCCAGTCGTTTATTTTCATATCAGTTTATTTAGGAAGTACACTAGTTTTTTAGTACTGTACTTGTACCTCTTCAAAGTCATTTTAAAATATACCCAGGATGTTGTAGTACCAATGGAAATTAATGAAAACAGCTATGGATGATGCTAGAACATAATTCAAAGTCAACTACAGCAATGTAGAAACAAGTTAAATATTGTCTAAAAGTGCAACTTACAAATGATATCCGAAGCCAATGCTATTGGATGAAAACAGACTTTGATAGATCCCCCTGAAAATTAGTTATTAAAGTATCAGTTAATCAGTAATAAGTATATTTATAGAATGACGGGGAATTGTCCTGACGGGGAACGTCTATATTATAACGGCGAATTGTCGACTTCATGGCGAATTGTCTAGGAACCACATAAACAACCCTTGCTTGCTTCAATAAAGGTAAGAACTACTGTATACTGTAGTTTTCATGTTTTTTTCTCTTTATTCACTATTAATGTGTTACTTTAAACGTTTAAACATAAGGATATTTCATGTATGTGAGTGCTAAGGTGTGTGTATGTGAGAGTTTAGGCACATCTAACGTATCCCCATTGACTCCATGTTATAATGGGATTGCTATACGTTGGATTGCTTTACGATGGGGTTTTCAGGAACCGAACCCCATCGTATAATGAGGGATTACTGTACTTTCTATGTTTTAACGTCCCCAGTAACCAATACCCCCGCTCATCAGTGGGTTTTCCCAAACCCATCTCATCTTTATAACAAGGGCACCCTGTATGATGAAAAGATTTAATGCTGCTACAGTGTTGCTGCTGGCTGGCACAATTCAGGTACAGTCTATCGTCGTCTAACACAGTTTTCCTTAACACGAAAATGGTCTAACATGGTATAATTTTCCGGAAGTGATATCACTTCTAACACAGCCATTGATGAAGCTAACACGGTTTTTTGAACCAGGCAGGCGGTGATGAAATGAATCATAGGAGCATTGCCTTGCCAGTGGGCGTCATCTACCTCCCAGGTAATCATGCCTCAGCATTCAGACTTTTGAACTACTCTGTCAATCAGGACACTCCCTGCTCCCGCCTGCCTCCCCACTCTGCCAGCTCCTCTTATCCTCTCATGAGGTAAATAAATGTGGTTCTTAACTGTAATAATACTGTTATAATTTTTTTGAACCACATTAATGCTTTCTAGGAGGTTAAAACTGGGGCGTATAAAAAATTTTTGCACCACAAGGGGGGAAAAGGTGGACTTTGGGCAGGGGTGCGGAAGGAAATAGGGGGTTTCAAAACTCCCTGTAACATGAAATTTCTCTAACACGGTAGGGGCAGGGAAGCAATTAATCATGTTTGGCAGACTGTATTAGACCATCTTAACCCTTCCGTGGCCGAAGGCCCAGAATTTACCGTGCACACCAGACCGACGCTGGGGCCATTTTTTTAAGTTTCGAAAACTGACTTTGTTTTCTTACCATATTGAAGAGAAAGTTCAGATGCACCTAACAGTACAAATCCCAGCTTCCTAGACGCATTTTATGGCTTGCAATGGAGCACGGAAGTTGCAGAAATATCGGCAACCGATATCGCCGCCCAGGGGCGCTGTTGCGATGCAACTTGGCAGGTGTTGTTATTTTTTTTTTTTACTTCCACAAACAATACGAATGGTGCTGAAATGTTGTGCATATATGAGATATGATGATATTGAATGATTTCAGTATATAATCTGTTAGGAATGGCTGGAAAAAAAAAATATGAATATTTTTTCACCTTTTCGATATATGTTTATGGTAGTTTTGAGTTATTTTTTGCGTTATCGTTGTGCCCATGCTTGGAAAAGGGAGCAAAAGAGTTGAATTTTCGGTCCTAAATGAGAAAACTGCACGTCCTCCAAGGTTAGACTCTGCCACAGGAGAATAAAGTGGAGGGTCAGATCCGATTAGCAATACGGAAGTTGAGTCGCAACTTCAAGCTCCCACACCACGAGCATGGCTACAAATAGAATCGTAATGCAGTTTCAGAAGTCTAATTATTATGAATGCAGATACAGGGCAGAAATAAATAAGTTTACAGACGGGGGAAAACGTATTTTTTCCAAAATAACATGTTCATCTTTCTCTATCATTTTACATTCATCTTCATCATTTTACCCTGTTATTTTTGCAATATATATTGCTGTCTCGTAAACAGGGTGGTTGAATGTGTTTTGCAAGGGAGGAAAAAGATTGTATTTTATGTCTAAGCCGAGATAATGGGTGTAAGTTACTGTGTTTTTAGGCATGGCCACGAGAGAAAAAATCTACATCCACTCGTCATGACAGCAGGTGGTGAACTGACAGATGATATGTGAGAGGGTGAAGTCAAGGTCAGTCTCATGTCCCAGATTATCGTTCACTTCCCGAAGGTTTTCACAGTTTTCTACAAGTTGCACTGCATCAAATGATCCAAACCATTACAGCAAACTTGAGCAAATAGGTAGAGGTACCAAGACAAAAATGTATTTTTCACTCATTATCATGTCTTTTTTGTATGTGCCTGTATTACTTTATAATCGTAAACAGGTGGTTGTGTGCATTTTGCAAGAGAGGACAAAGATGATATGTTCTGCCTGGGTCGAGATAATGGGTGTAGTTGTGCTTGTTTAGGCATGGCTAGGAGTGAAAAAATAGAAAATTCACTCATCACAGCAGCAGGCTTTGAAATGCTTGATGAGGTGTATGGGAGTGTAGTGTAGGTCAGTGTGAAGATGTTCAGAACATTCGTTCAGTTCCCAAAAATTTTTGCAGTTTTTTATAGGCTGCGCTCAAACGACGTCTGTGGCCATTGATCGGCTAAACATCATTCAACACTGGCGGCCACAGAGGGGTTAAGGTGGCTGGCCATTTATGTTTCTATAAGCAATTGACTACCTCCAGGTGGGTGATCTTGATACATTTTTATTTTTACTGTACAGATACCATTACTGATGCTCCAAGGGATTCTGCTGCAGTAGTCAAATTATTAGTGTTGCTAGGTATGAAGTTGCTTGCCTATTAGTGGCAGGGCTAAAATTCTGGTGGGGACAGCTAGTGCCACTTGACTTAGTCTAGGGCTGTGCTCCATAACTGATTTCACTTTATGGCACATTATTCAATTTGCTGAATTCCTGCAGCACACTTAATACCGTTTTTGCCATCCTATAAGAAGCAACTTCCTATGAGATGCACCCCTGTTTTACAAGGAAATTTTTGGAAAAGAATTTTAGTACATTTCATCATACATTTACTGAAAATTATTTTAATGTTTTTTGGGGGAACAATACCTGCTCATAAAATAAATTCACAATGGATAAACAGAAATCTACTGGTATCAGTGAACACTGGTACATAGCAAGCAACAAAACAGAAATACTTCTTGGTAAATAAAGTCCCACACCATTCATGCAGACAAAGCTAATTCTGACATATCAGCAAACACACACACAAAGCAAGCACCAAAATACCAACACTAGAAATCTGGGTAAATACCTACAGCTATCGTTCATCCAGGCAAAGCAAATATTTCTGTAAAATCTGGTACTTGTACAAAACAAGCAGTAAAATGCTGTGCAATTCCACAAATCTAAATGCATTCCAGTAGTCCTGTACATGCAAACAAAGGAAATGTCAGTATTTCAGTAAAAACTGTACAAGGCAAAAAGCAAAAAACAATACAGTACTGTAAATCTGAATGAAATCTTGCAACTCCAGCACATCCACACACAGGAAATATCAGTATTTCAGTAAAAACTGATACAAGCATTCAGAAGTAAATTCTAGTGTCATGCCCATGCATCAGTAAAAGCAAATACCAGTATTTCATTGCATATTAGTACACAGCAGGCAATAAGAAAAAAACTGCTAATATAAAGGCCCGTCCAGACGATCGAGCAATGCCCGCGGGCACAAGCGAGCAGTTTGCCTGTTGACGGGCTCACCGCTTGTGCCCGCGGGCAAATGTGTAAATTGCCACGGGCAATTTACGCATTTGCCCGCGGGCACAAGCGGTGAGCCCGTCAACAGGCAAACTGCTCGCTTGTGCCCGCGGGCATTGCTCGATCGTCTGGACGGGACTTAAACTGACACTACAATGAATATCATTAAGAAAAAAATATAGGCTTCCCATAAATGATTTAATCATCATCATCAAAGCCCACAAAATCATCTTCTTCAGTGTCAGGTACCGGTAAATCTTCATCCCCAAAGCCTGAAAACAGATTGTCACTGCTGTCATCCAAATGAATCTCCTCTCTCCTGGCATTCTATGAATCAGAAACTGAACCATCACTGTCTTCAAACAATAAATCATCCTGAGTAACATCAAGGTCATTACTAATACCACACTTTTTAAATGATTCAACTACTATGGTATTTTATCTTCATATTCAGCTGGCATCCTTTGTGATATTTTTGTTCTAGCCCACATACACTGGTTATTTCTCCTCATTAATCTTGTGCATCAAAATACTGAACCTGTCAAGTCACTGATACCTCTTTTCATTGCTATCTGCCTCGATTGGTTTATATTCATTTTTGTAGATACTGCATTGCCCAGACTCCTTTAATTTAATACCAATTTTAATTCTTCAATTTCTGGCCATTTTACAGTTCCTCTGCAGAGTTTGTGTTTACTATGTTGAGCATTTTTCAGCTGCGCTCTTGTTTTCTCCACGTTTGTATCATTTTTTTTATGGGTGGCAGCCCAAAATACCGCTCTGCCACCCAGTTGCCATGTTCCTTTGTGTAATCAATGACACTGAGCTTGAATGCAATTGTATAGCAGTGTCTGTGTTGGTTTTGAGCCATGGGTTAGTGACAAAAGTAAGTTTAAAATGCTAGAATATTGTAAACTCTACCTCTAACCAGAACAGCTGTGTGGTGTGTCCTGTGTTGGTTGTTTTGGTTATGAAAAGTACAGGTAACATGCAAAACTACTGCATGTCTGCTGTGATGTTTTGTGATGCTGCATTTGGCAACTGGGGTGCAGCACCATCACTGTTATCGTTTGTCTGCTCAATACAAATGGCAACTAGTGTTTGAAATTCTCTTAGAATTTCCTTGGCCTTTCTAGGAATGATTCTCATTTGTATGGTATACTGATGTGTTTAGTACAGTTGTTAAGGTAAATAATACAAAAAATGTACCAATATCTTGTGTAGGTTATGTTTGCTGGGGGAAGCAGGTATGCTGAAATGTTCTGAGCTTCGTCAGTGTACGGCCATAAGCCTAGCCATTATTTTATGTCTTCAATAACTCTGCTAGAAGCTTGACATCATTCTGCATGATATAACTTGTGTTGTATTACTGTCTTAACCCATTAACTGCTCTATACAGCCTGGGCTGTTTCGAGTGCAACTGCTCAATACAGCCCTGGCTGCACAAGTAAATTTCGAATATAGTACCATGGTGACCAGGGCCGACCCATGCAAGCATATGTTAGCTTTCAAAACCGAAACTGAAAAAGAAAACGAAAACCATACATTCCAATAGGGAATCAAAAACTTCGATGTTCATCCATGGCTTTACCAAGGTAAATATTGAGGTAATATTTCGTTACTATATACTTTGGCATGTGTTCTCTCAATTCCTAAGACAAAATTTGCCTTTTGGGAAATTTCATTTTTACCTTTATGTCTGCACACCACGGACACCTCCAAAAAATCGCCATACGCAGATAACAGGTTAATAATCTTACTAGTAACACAAACTGAATATCTGTGTTGGGTGGACTACAGCTGACAGCACCTCACCCTGACCCCTATGCTATAAACCTCATGTCTGTGGCACTCAGTCTCCTGTCAGCGATACAGGCCTGTTGGATGCAGGGTAATTTTCAAATATATATATACTGTATATATATATATATATACATATATATATATATGTATGGGCATACCACGTTGAGTACACCGCTTCCCGTTCGATCAGCGAAGTTAAGCAACGTTGGGTCTGGTTAGTACTTGGATGGGTGACCGCCTGGGAACACCAGATGCTGTTGGCATCCCTACGTCAAGTGGGGTTGGTGGAGGATTAGTGCCCCTCCCTGTAAAACAATTAACTCTCAGCCCTTGGCCACCCTGTCTGGGATACATGGCGTCTGGCAATGAATGAATGAATGAATATTTTTTGGGGGGGAGGGGGGTGTGCATCTTATAGGCAGCAAATACAGTAAATAGTTGTCATTATCAGTGTCAGTACTGCATGGTTGTTTTTGCTTTTGCTAGCAAATCATTAAAGGAAACAATATTTGCTAGATGTACGTGGCCTGTTCAGAAAGTATCCGATCTTAGGCTCTAAAAAAAATAAATAGCTAATTTGTTGAGGTAGGACACTAATCCCCCTCAAAATAGGCCCCTTTTGACTTGACACACATAGCCCAGCATTCTTTCCACTGTCTGAAACAATGGTCAAAGTTGGTTTTTGGTATCTTCTGCAAGTGCTTCATTTGATTCACATGAACAACAAGCTCTGCGGATGAACGTTGCTCAAGACATGTTGGAGTGTGCAAATCGTGATCCAGACTTTCTGAAGACTATTATCACTGGAGATGAGTCTTGAGTGTATCGGTATGACCCAGAAACCGAAGCACAGTCATCCCAGTAGAAGCATGCAGGGTCGCCTTGGCCAAAAAAAGCATGACAGGTCCGCAGCAAGGTGAAATGCATGTTGATTTTTTTTTTTTTTTTGACTACTTTGGTGTTGTGCATCATGATACATGCCAGAAGGTCAGACTGTCAACAAATATTACTATCTCAACGTTATCTGTTGTCTTCGTGATGCAGTTCGGCGGAAGAGACCATATCTTTGGAAAGCAGAAAGTTGGAAGACGCACCGTGACAACATCCCTGCCCATTCTTCTCAACTGTTTCAGGAAATTTTGGCCAGGCACATCCTGCAGGTCCGGCAGGCTCTCTGCTCACCAGACTTGGCTCTGTGCGACTTTTGGTTATTCCCCAAACTCAAAACTCCGCTGAAGGGTTTCCGATTTGAGACGAGAGAAGAGATATACGAATGTGATGAAGCACTTGCAGGAGATCCCGAAAACCGGATTTGAAAAATGTTTCAGGCAGTGGAGAGAATGCTGGGCTAAGTGTGCCCAGTCAGAAGGGGCCTATGTTGAAAGGAATTAGTGTCCTAGCTCAATAGGTTAACTATATATTTTTTTAAAGCCTAAGGTCAGATACTTTCTGGGACAGACCTCATAAAGTATTGTGCATTTAAAATAATGTATTGAATTTTTCAGTGCTCAAAGATTTTAGAAAATTATGAAATCAAGATTATTCTGAGTGCATGCAGTATTATGCAGCTGCTTACTTCACATTAGATATTTTCTCAAAATAATGTTTTTTCTCAAAAGATAACCGCTGGCAGTTTTACTGAGAGAGGTTTTTAACTGAACATAATAAAATTACCACAATATTTCCAGCACCAAGTAAAACAGAAATTTTTACTGAAACTTGCTGTAATAATAATGTCAAAATGTTTTTCTAGTGTATAAATGGATGTGATACTATGAAAATTAATGAGACACCTGTGCATGTTTTGAGGAACAAGGTGCTTAATTTCTGGTTCTATTACAGAAAAACTCTAATAAAATATGTTGCTGCAAATGAAAAAATCATGTCATTAGCACACATGGAGATAGTTTGTACTCTCTTTTCAGCTCTATCCAACATACATCTAAGTGTACTTCACCAGATTTAAGTCTAAGGTTACTATCTACCTATCTGTCTATTGTCAGATGCCTTAATTCCGTAAGGGGTGGCCACAAACAAATCGCCTCCATGTCACCCTGTCCCCCGCCATTTCATTCCCCTATTTCCAGCTCACACCCCCTCTTTCATATACCTCTCCACTCCATCCCTCCATCTCATCCTTGGCCCCCCCCCTCCCTCCCCCCCCCTTCACCTCACTCACATACACTCTCCTCATCAGTCTCTCACTCTCCATCAGAGTTGTAGGTCTCGAGACCAGTTTGATGTGGTTTTGGTCTTGATCTTGGTCTCGCTTGATGTGGTCTTGGTCTTGATCTTGGTCTCGAAACTTCTGGTCTCGGAGTTTTGGCTTGAAACCAGGTTGAGACCAGCATTACAAAGTGCATCGCGGTGTGGGGAAGGTCAGAATTTATGATCATACATGGAGAGAAATCATGGCTGATTTGGTTCACAGCCCACCATACAGCGTTGTCCTGTCTGTAGATACTGCCTGGCTAGCACTACGGTGATGATGCATGAGCTGAGCCCTGCGGGCCCTGACAGAGTGCGTGCAAGCCGAGAGAGCATGCATGATGTGGCCATTCTCGCAGTGATAATCTCCGTTTGCACGCATGCATGTTTGCAGCTCTGTTCACCTCCGTGTACTTCATATACGTGTATGGTGTATGCAATCCCCGCATCCTTTGTACACATACACCACAGGTTTAGCTAGTTTGTTCGGAAAACATAACCACAAAAATTTTTATTTTCCTATGTTTGTTTCTTCATGCCAATGAAGCAATGAAAGCAGAAATTGTTTACCTAGATGTTCAGTTGTTCACATATATTAAATTTTGTATATATATTTCCTCCCTTCCAGGGGCATAACTAGGATATTGGAGCGATGGGGGCCTGGTCAGACAACACTGGCTTCCAACCTTTCGAGTTATGACCCTTCAGAGCTTCCAAATGGCTATCACAGAGGCCTGCAGTGACTTCTGTGACCTTTTTAGAAGAAATCAGAATATGTTCTGGTGTTTCACAGCCACCCTCATATTTCATACAACTTATTCACCTATGAGCGGGGGGCCATGGCCATGTGGTCCAGTGGCATTTCTAGCCCCACTAAAATGGGGGGGCCATATGGGGGTGGATAAATCATCTGTAATAGCAGGAAGGGCAGTGAGTAGACTTGAATGAGGGCCCATTTCAAGAGGGAATGTTAGTGAAAACTGTTCTCCTAAACAAATAGTGGGTACGACCGTAAAAGTATTTGGAGTACTTATGGAAGTAAAATATATATTTTATATTCATGAAAATTTTTTGTTTCCCATCTCTATCCCACAACCCCTTTGGTCTGTTGTGTAATTATCCTGAAAAATATGTAGTCCCCCTCGACTGTTCATGAGAAACGAAAGATGAATATGTTATGTATGGAGCATTTGGGCATGCGTAAAGCTTGGAGAGAAGTGCGAAAATTAGTCTTCCGAAAACCAGCTTTCACAGGAGGAAGATACAGCTATCCATGAGTACGATGGCACTGACAGAGTATGCAACACCATACATTATAACTTCAAAACCATACATTCAAAAGTTTAAAAACTTAAAAAAAACTTTCAAAAGCTGTAACATTGATGTGCAGGGCTGTAGAGAGCTATGACTGCGCCATGGGGTGCCAGGAAAACATTTGACACAGGCCAGAAAAAGAGGCAAAATTGTCACAGTCCTGGTGTGGGCCCTGGTCCCTCCATACTCTTGAGTTTTGGCCCTGGGAATTATCCCCATTGCTCTCTTCTCTCTTTCATTCTTCTTAGTAATTGTCTTCCCAGAAACTCCTCGACCTCATTCAACTCATGTGCGATAATCAACTTAAATTTGTTTAAAAAGTGTTGAGTATCACATCGATGTATAATCTGCAACTGGGTGATGGCGGTACTACTGCTCTCACTCGAGGGGCCGAGATGCCTGTGAAAACTGACCAGCAGTGCAGCACCTGCAGGCTGCAACTACTTTTTGTTCATTCAGCAGTGACATAAATTCTTGGTCTTGGTCTTGGTCTCGAGGTGCCTGGTCTTGACTATAACACTGCTCTCCATCCTCTCCACATGGCCAGACCACCTCAGTGTGTTTCTCCTAACGCTTCCTATCACATCCACAATCACACCACAACGTTCCTTCACTTCCTCATTTGTCAGTCTGTCTGTCCATGTGACTCCACATGATCCTCTCAAATAACTCATTTCCACTGCTCTCACTCTTGACTTGTGTCCCTCCAACAAGGTCCAAGCTTCACATCCAGACTTTAGAGTTGGTATCACAATACTGTCATGTACAGTAGTAGCTTTTTCATTTCCATGCTCGCTTCTCTGTTTCTTATCACTGCTTTCAAGGAACCAGCAACCTTTCTTCCCTCTTGTACCCTTTCAAGCACTTCACTCTCCAAACTTCCGTCCTTACTCATCACACTACCCAAGTACTTCAATGCACTCACATTTTCCATTTCTGAGGTTACAATAGTTCTTAATATCCACAAGTTTCTCTTGTGCCTTCGAAGAGAGATAACCAACTGATACCCCAGCAGCTGAAGAAAAGGATCACGAACCAAGTCACACTTCTGCATAACACGAGTTTTCTACTATGATACAGTATTCCTTCCGAGTGACTAACTCGCCATCAGGGTAATCCTTTATGATAATTGTACAAAAATACCGGCTGCCAATGCTCCTGTATGTGCAAGGTCCTCATGGGCCAAGGTGCATCACTCAGAATGGCTTACTTTCTAAAATGTTTTATCCATGTTCGAATGAGACATTTCTTGATGATTGTTGCTTAAGTAGCCTACTTGAATTACAGGAATATGCGAAAATGAATAGTGAATTTTAATAGAACCGTTTTTATATTTCCAATACTAACCCATATCTATTATGTTTATTTATGATATTATTATTATCCCATAATTATTTTAAAGAGGGAGAGTAATGTTATGTGGCACACCAGGAAGCTTTTGGCAGTGCTGCAGCACATCAGTTGTGAAGCACTGCTCTAGGGTAACACCTAAGGGGAAGTAGGTATGGTAATATGGATTATGTAATGGCCTTGCATTCCATGTTAAGGGGTGAATGACCTGGCCCAGACTCAAAGGCCTTCATTGTGAAAAGAATGCTGCAGCAAAGTGGTTCATGATGTCTACCTCAACCTTTATTTTACTTTTCAGGTGGACTGCAAGACTAATATTAATAAGTTCACATGGTATTGCTTTATTCTAGCCTTGAAGTGGGCAGCCTTATTTTTACAACAGCTTTATTCAGTAGCCTCAAGACAGACAAATTATAATGCACTAACTGCTTCTACTTGGTAGATGGTAGCAACCATCATCCACTCACTTGATGCCATGCTGCCTACTTTTTCCTTCACCTTTATCTTTCTTTTTCTGTGTCTTCCTTCCTCTCACCTCATTTCTTCTATCTGTCCTGCTACTTTTATCACTCTTCTCTCCACTTCAGGTGGCTCTACACTGAATAGCAAGCCTAATGGTTTCCTGTTACCCAGGAGACCATTTACAATGCTGGGTGGTAACAATGTAACCAATATAATGGGATGATATGGAGCCTACTATGGTGTCCCTGTTAACTGGTTAGAGACACAAATGCAGTGTCCATCTGGAAATCAAATTTTCGCACTTATCTCAGTGAATCACTGTGACGAGGTGTTGTGTGCTGTAAGGAACATCAGTTCACAGTATGGGATGGCCATACAGAGGCAGATGCTTGCCCCCCTCCCCTCTTTTTTTTATGTAAGAAAGAAGGATTCAAAGGCCAGGAGCCTTCAAGATCGTTGCCTCCAGGGGGGGGGGGGGGGAGGCAGAGAGCCAAATTCAACAACAGTTCATTTTATTTTGAGATGCTTGGACACACTGCATTACAAAGCGTGATCATAGGAAGTAGGAAATAAAGACAGAGGAAGACAGTTCCTGAGTTGACCTGTTGCATACATGAAAGACTGGGAGTAATAGTTAACTCTTGAATTAGATAGTTGGACAGAAAAGGGATGAGTTTGTTACCAGACGGGTGTTACAAACCTGCTGCAGTGGCGGAGGGATGCAAGCAGACAGTTCAGAGGAGCAATGACCATGGAAGTAGAGATAGAAAAGACATAAAGATGCAACAGTGCGGCAAAGAGACAGAGATTGAAGGAAGCCAGTTAGAGGAGGAGAGTTAATGAGACGAAAAGCCTTTGACTCCACCATGTTAAGAAGAACTGTATGTAGGGAACCTCCCCACAGGTGAGAGTTGTACTTTACCAAGGGGCGAATAAAACCCACGTAAAAAGTCAACAGCTGTGCAGGGGTAAAGAAGACACGAAGTCGGCTTAGCACACCTAATCTCTTGGAAGGAGATTTTGCAAGAAAGGTAATATGATCTTTCCAAGATAAATCCTGAGATAATGAAACTCCAAGGATGTTTAAAGGTGATGCAGAAGAGAGCTGGATATTGTTATAAATAAGAGGACACTCCTGTGGAAGATTTTGTTGGGTTGAAAGATGTATAAACTGAGTTTCTGATACATAAATACAACAAGATTACTTTTACCCCAATTAGAGATATAACCCAAGTCATACATTATGTGTGCCATAACCTCATCCCTTGTGATAGGTGATGGGTGGAGTCATCAGCAAATGTGTAGATAGGATTAGATGTACAGCTTAGATCACTGATGAATCAAAGGAAGAGAGCTGGATATAGGACAGAGCCCTGAGAAGCACCACTACTGATGGCTCTTGGAGGAAAGCGGTGGCCGTCTACAACTGCAGGCATAGAGTGACCAGAAAAGAAGCTACAATCGAAGGTGCAGATAGAAGGACAGATACCATATGAAGGCAGTTTGGAAGTTAAAGATTTATGCCAGACTCAATCGAAAGCCTTTGTGATGTTAAGTGCAATGGCAAAGCTTTTGCCAAAATCTCGAAAGAAGGATGACCGACAGGAGTCTGAAAAGGTGGGTGTGAAAATTGCCAGTGGAGTGTCCCTGATGGAACCCATACTGATGATCAGAAATAAGGATGTGATAGGAATGGTGCTTTATTTTTTTTATTTTTATTTTTTTTTTTATAAGAATAGACTCAAAAACCTTTGAAATACTGTACAGGGAGTTAAAACAATTAGGCGATAGTGAGAGGGCTGGGAATGGTCACCCTTCTTTGAGACAAAATGAATGAGGGCAAACTTCCAGCAGGAAGGAAAGGTACAAGTTGACAAAAGCGAAACAGTTTACCTAAGTAGGATGTATGGACAGAAGCACAGTTCCTGAGGACAACAGGAGGAGTCCTATCAGGCCCATATGCCTTGTTAGTACTGAGGCCAGTGATGGCAGAAAATACATCAACTGCAGAAATTTCAATGTTAGCGATGAGGAAGTCAGAGGGGGGAAGTGATGATGTCGAAATTGACTAAGGTGGAATTGAAAGAGAAAGTCTAAGTGAATAGTTCTGCTTTATCAGTAGAAGAAATAGCTACAGAGTCATCAGAGTGGAAAGGAGAAGGGATGATGATGTAAAGTTATAAGAATGGATTTTGGCAAGGTGCCAGAAGAAGCGGGAAGAATTCGAGTTGGAGAGTTCAGAGCATTTAGTACAAATGAAATTATTTTTAGCAGAGCGAAGAACAGATTTAGCATGATTCTGGGCAAAAACATAAAAGAGATGAGATTTAGGAGTGTGTTGGATCCAGTACCTTTTGTAGGTCTTCTCCATGTTGTGGACATCATTAGAACAAGAGTGATTAAACCAAATTTTTTTTTTTGCATTAGTCAGAGGATATGAGAAAGGAATGTATGCTTCCATGCCCAAGAGAATAACCTCCGTAATGCACAAGGCACACTCGGATGGCACTCGGGCATGGAAGCAATAATCATTCCAAGAAAAATCAAAGAAGTGCTCCTCAGGGTCTCCCAATCAGCAGCTCCAAAGTGCCACAACCGTCACTACAGGCCTTGCTGAAGCGACAGGACAGGTTACGGTGATAAGATTGGGATCGGAGGAGCCCAACGGAGAGGAAAGATTAACAATGTAAGCAGAAGCATTAGTTGTAAGGAAGAGGTCAAGTATGTTGGAACTCTTTCCAATGCGGTCAGGGATGTGGGTAGGATGCTGTACAAGCTGCTCTAGGTCTTTAAGGATAGGAAAGATGTAGGCTTGTTCACCAGGTGGATCAGTGAAAGGAGTGCTAAAGGTGGTGGTGAACACTGAAATCTCCTGGAATGGAGATTTCAGAGAAAGGAGAGGTTGACAGGGTGTTCCGTAATAGAAGTAAGATAGTAAAAGAATTTTTCACAGTCAGCAGAATTAAGGGATAAGTAAACAGCACAAATAGATTTAGTCAGAGAATGGCAGGAAAGCCAAAGCCAGAGGGTACAGAATTCAAAAGATTCGTGTTCAGGAGCACAAGAGCAAGATATGTCGTTGCGTACAAATACGCACAGCCACCTTTGGCTTGAAATGAGTGGAAAAGGTAGGAGGATCAAGAGAAGGGTTTGCTATCGGTCACCTCAGACAACTGAGTCCCAGTTAGGAAGAGAAAGTGAGGTTTAGGGGGTGAGAGGTAATGCTCAACAGAGAAAAGGTTAGAAGAAATGCCACGAATGTTCCAGAAATGAAGGAGTGAGACAGTTGTTCCAGGCATCTCGGTGGGTCGTCACCTGGAGAGGGGCAGATGCTGGGGGCTTTGATGGTCTCTCCCCCCCCCCCCAGGGGACTCTGAGACTTGGTTAACAGATGCCATTTTTGTTTAAATTTTGAATAAGGAGTGTAGTGTGTAATGTGCATGTAGTTTGGTGTTGACAGTTGGAGTAACTTGTGTTGAAGAGCATGTTGGCCTACTCTTTGTGATGCTGAAACACTGAAAAAGTTCAGCAAAGGGGGATGGTCAGGAGTTAGTTCCAAGAGCTGATGAAACGGAAGCTCCATCTCTATCATCAGCTTTCCATCCACCTTGGGTGTACTGTCCAGTACCTGAATCCTATTACAATCCCTGTTAACCTGGTAGCTTTGGGTTATTTACCTTCCCAGTTACTGATTTTTCCAGGATATATGATATATTCTTGTACATAGGCTACATCACTTCAGTATGGTATATACTGTACAATATTCACCACTCATATCTGGGGTCACACTAACAAATTCCATTTGAAACATTATCTCCTCTTAAACACGTCTCATAAACGTACCATGAGATTGCAGCATCTTGCAGTAGTGCAAAATTTACACAGTTGATCCATTTTGTTCATTATTATCATTCACTACTTTACTCATAAAAACATGGAAAAATAAACTAAAGAAATATATATTGCGCCTTTACATTGGAGTGATGATTCGTAAAGAAATGTACGTTAGAATTATGACAACTCCCTTGTTCACATGTCAGCTGTATATACAGCCACAACCCACTTATTTGTTCCTTACCTGATTGTCACTCCACCACAATTCCCATTCAGCTGTGTTGCAGAAAATCAAATAAATACAGTATGTAGGAATTGCAAGCACAGTAATTTTGTCCAACAAACCAATCCTTCATTTCTATCAGCTAGGTTTTACCTACTCTGCCAGTGCAAATGCATTCTGAGATGAATTTATCTATCTATCTATCTATCTATTGCCAGACGCCTCAAACAAATCGCCTCCATGTCGCCCTGTTCAATGCCATTTCACTGCCTTGCTTCCAGCTCACCCCTCCCTCTCTCATACACCTCTCCACTTCATCCCTCCAGCTCATCCTCGGCCTCCCCCTTCCTCGCCCCCCTTTCACCTCACTCGCACACGCTCAACTCAGTCTCTCATTCTCCATCCTCTCCACATGGCCAACCACTTCAGTGTATTTCTCGTATTGCTTTCTATGACATCCACATCCACACCACAATGCTCCTTCACTTCCTCATTTGTCAGTCTGTCTCTCCATGTAGCTCCACATGCTCCTCTCAATACTTTCCACTGCTCTCGCTATTGACTAGTGTCCTTCCAACGAAGTCCAAGCTTCACTTCCATACGTTAGAGTTGGTATCACAATACTGTCATGCAGTGACTTTTTTACTTTCATGCTCACTTCCCTGTTCCTTATCACAGCTTTCAAAGAACCAGCAACCTTTCTTCCCTGCTGTACCCTTTCAAGCACTTCACCCTCTAAACGTCCACCCATACTCATCACACTACCCAGGTACTTAAATGCACTCACATTTTCATTTCCTCCTCATCCAGCCTCACTGTACATTCAGTGACTTCACTTCTCTCAAGGACCATAACTTTACTCTTCCCTACATTCACCTTTAGATTCCATTTCTTACATACACTCCCAAACTTATTCACCAAGCCTTGGAGTTCCCCTTCATCTACAGTTAACAATATAGGATCATCTGCAAACAACAGTACAGGGAGTTTCCAAACACTGCCCTCTCTTATTAGGGTCAGTCCAACATCCACTGCCCAACCTTTTATCTCTTTTACAACCCCATCCATATACAGACTGAACTGGCAGAGAAGATAAAATCTAGCTGATAATAAAGAAGGTTTCTTTTGCTGGACAAAATTACTGTACTTGCAATTCCTACACAATTATTTTATTACCTGTAAAACAGCTGAATGATGAGTGAGGGTGAAGTGACGGTGGTAAGGAAGGAAGAAATGGGTGGGCTTTAACCGTATACTGTGTACAGCTGACGTGAGCAGGGGTGTTGTAATAATTCTACTGTACTTTTCTTTCCAAATCATCAGTTTACCAATAAATGCTCAAGATTTATTCTTTTGTTTATTTTTCCATGTTTTTATGAATAAAATAATGAATAATAAATAACAGAATGGACTTGCCAAGGTACTGTAAGATACTGAAAACTCGTGTGTGGTTAAAGTAGGTTTGCTAGGTAGAAAACTGTACCTATAGAGTACTACACATTTTCATCCACTGATATTTTTTTTTTTTTTTTTTTTTTTTTTAGTGGATTAATTCATCTTGCTTTTCACAAAAAATTCCTTGAGCTTGGGTCCCAGGGACTTGATATAATATCTCTATCTATCTATTGCCAGACGCCTCAATCCCGTTTGGGGTGGCCACAAACAAATCGCCTCCAAGTCGCCCTGTCCCCTGCCGTTTCACTGCCCTACTCCCAACTCACACCCCCCTCTCTCATATACCTCTCCACCCCATCCCTCCATCTCATCCTCGGCCTCCCCCTCCCTCTTCCCCCCTTCACCTCACTCACATACACTCTCCTCGTCAGTCTTTCACCCTCCATCCTCTCCACATGGCCAAACCACCTCAGTGTGGTTTATTATTGATATAATAAACTGTAGAATTTCCTACGTAAAATGCTGTTGGCAGTGCCTTAAAAATGTTTACCTTTTCCAAATCTTGTCCAGCTTCTGTTTCAAGGTGAGCATAATGTGCTCCAATATTAGTTTGAACTTTAAGCAACACAGTGTAGAAATCACTGTCTATCATGACATAACAACACAACAGCGAGATTGCCTACCTACTGACTGGCAGAAGTAAGCATATTAGTGATTTGTGGAGGTAAGAAGGGTGATCAAATTAAGGAGGGGGAAGAGGGAGGGGAAGGACAGGGGAAGAGAATGAACTAGGAAACAACCTTGACCAGGAATGCCTTCATTTCACACTGTCCGACTTCACTCTGTCTCACATGTCATGTGACTACCCTGTGAAGGGGCAGACATTCAAAGCACCACACACTGTTTTAATTTTATTTACATATTTGCTGCAAATATTCCCAGTTGTCTGATAATCCTAGCTATATGATGATTTTTTTTTTTCTTTTTTAACTCTGCTCTAACTCAGTTTACATCAAGTGATTTAAATACAGGCATACCCCAGTTTAACAGTCTAATTGGTTAGGTTAAACCCCATTGTTAGGCGGGGTATCGTATATCGGACTACAGTAGAGTCTTCATGCAACATGAAACAGGTTATGCAGAACCTTGTGCAAAATCAAATTCGTGCTAAAACATGACATTATATTTCCATGTAAATTAGGGGGTTAGGTTCTAGAAGCCTTATATTTTTTGTTAAAAATATATTACAGATAGATTATAACAAATGTCTGCCTTAAGACACCCAAGACAGTGTTGAGATATGATCTCACCAACTGGACACGTCAATGCATACTGCATTCTAACCTAACCTAACCGCTTAGTTTTGCCCTCTAATATTCACCATAAAAAATTTAATCACCAAAGATTGCCACTAAGCCTCCTGAAAGTCCTCATTACCAAACAAGCAAACAACTTTTGACCTAAACAACACGTGAATAATGGCCACCCAGCATCAGGCATATTTCGCCAAGAATAATTTTCGGCGCTCATTTAAAAAAAAAAAAAAAATAGTATGAAACTATTTTTGAAAGCATTAGTCATCAACAATAAAGGGAAAAAAATGCTATAAAGAAGTTGTCAACATGGAGTGATTGCATATTTCTCACTTCTCAGATACACACGAATAAAGTACAGTAATCACTCCAATATCCGGATCAATAGAGCCATCGGTAGGTTCGGATATTGGTTTTGTCCGGATATTGGGCCCCAGCTTATGGACTTGTACTTACGGACCCTAACACAGAGAAACACCTATACAACTCCCTCTGGACATGCATAGCACCTATTTAACACCCAAATCACACCAATAAGGCACATAAATGACTGAAATAAATGCAATAGACACATAAAATGTGGGTTTAGAAGTATGTTCATACATTAATAAACATTCTGGTACTTATGGACTCTAACCGAACCTAACCTAACCGAACTCTGAAAAACACATTCCTACTGCACATGCATGAGGTAAGTTTAGTATGGAAAGAAGTACAGTATGACACTTTCTGGTAAGTATAGTATGGGAAAAAATACAATATGAAACATTCTGGTAAATATAGTATGGAAAATAGTACAACATGAAACATTTTGGCTACTTACAGCAAGTCCCTGGCCACCTCGATGAATAACCGCCTCCTCTCGGACTCTGACAGTAAGAACGATTTCCTGAAGCACTTGCACTACACTCTTCCTGAAGTCTTGCACTGAACTTAGTCACTAACACACAGAAGTCCGTTCTTTTTCACAGTGTTCACTTTAGTCCAAATAATGTTCCATTAAATTTAAGTGTTGCACATTAACTTTTCCCAAGTTTTTTAAGTTTCCAAAGCCAAAACAAAGAAGGTTAGTTACGTTAAATTTCTTTTCTACTTAGTCTTTTCTCCCAACTTGAAAACCTTAACACAACACACCGTTTTTTTCACTGCACAACACTCAAAATTCCCGTGTGGTCTAGTGGAGAAGTTCTTGCTGTTTATTCACTGTCAGAGCCCGAGAGTATCACTGGCAGGCGTCCAAGGGGTGCATCGGTGGGTAGTGGTGATGGCGTACCGACTACAGAAGACTCTGAAGACAGCCGCAAACTCACGTCGAGCGGTGACTCCACTGTAGCTGATGTGCTGGGCTGTGGCTCGGAGCATGAGGGCCTGTCTTGGGGAGGCAACGGAGTGGAACCAGGGCTTGGCACAGCGGGGGTCACGGGCCTGAAAAACTGTCAATCGTTGACTGACGCAAGGACCGACGATTCTGGCGATTGATGATGCGCTGCCGGAAAGCACGCACTTCCTCCACGAGTCCCAAGGGCCCCATCTCCCTGTCGCAGTCCGGGTGTTCCAGGTAGTCTAGGACGAACTCTAGATGTTCCCGGAGTGCGCTCAGCTTGGGGATGGCTGGAGTAGTGTCCTGCTGGGCGGAGTCTGCATCATCATCGCCTTCGTCGTCGGAATCTTCAAGTTCGGGACTGACACCAGCAACCGAAGACGCGATCTCGATATCAGACAACGTCTGATACCCAGGATCGCCCTCGTCGTCGTCCAACCACTCACGAACATCGTCCACATCAACCTCGTCGCCGTATGCGCATGAGCCGTGCATGGAAGTCATCCACGTCAAACCCTAGGAAATCGTACTCACATCTGTTCCCGAGAAGCAGACGAGACCAACCATTTTAAAGAGTTTTCACAGGGACTTCCTTCCATGCACTAGCCCAGTTGTACAGCGCAGACTTGATGTTGTAGCGGCGAAGGTTTTCCAAAGTCCGCTTGCCTCGAGTGTCACGTCCTTCCCTGCGCTCGTCCTCGTCCTCGAGAACCACCATCACCTCGTCCAGGAACTTCCGACGGTACAGGCGCTTGTTGCCACGATCACTCCTTGGTCCATTGGTTGAATGAGAGCAGTCGTATTAGGTGGCAGAAACATGCACCTAATACAGCCATTCTCAGCAACCAAGTCCTTGTCGCACGGGTGGGCAGGTGCATTGTCGAGGAGAAGGAGAGCCTTTACCTGGTCGCGAGGAATTCCCAGTGTCTTCGTCTGGTAATGTATGACCTCCTTGACGAAGTGATGGTGAAACCAGTCTTTGAAAATCACAGCTGTGAACCATGCTTTCAAAGAATGGTACCAGACGACAGGAAGGACATCCATCACCCCACGAAGGCACCGAGGCTGCTTTGCACGGCCAACAATAACGGGCTTAAGCCGGTGCATGCCGTTAGCATTGGCACAACACAAAGCAGATATCCGTTCCTTAGAAAGCTTGCGGCCAGGTACACGCTTTCTCCGTCTCATCGGCCCGAGAGTGTTCGTTGGCACCGAGCGATAGAATAGGCCAGTTTCGTCAGCGTTATAGACTTGACCGAGAGTGAGGCCCTCCCTGTCGATCAAGCCTTTCACCTTGTGCCGAAACTCGTCCACTCCATCCTCGTTAGCGTCCAATGCTTCGCCATGTGCTTTACGGTTAGTAAGGCCATGTCGCAACTTGAACGCGAAGAGCCAACCCTCGGATGCCTTGAAGTCTAGGGCGTCGTGAAGCCTTGCAAACTTCTCAGCAGCAGCCTTCAGCTCCGTTCCACGTACCATCACACCAGCTGCACGTTGCTGTCGATACAAATCAACGTGGAGCGGTCGATCTCTGCATACTTGGGGTAAACATAACCTTCCTCTCCACGTTGCGCTTGCTTCTCGACGAGAAGTCAGCCATGTACTGCATGAGCTTGTCTCGAACGCTTGATATCAAACAAAGTCGACCGGGCCAGGTTGAACTCGCGGAGAATGCGAGAGGAAGACCAACCCGCATCAACCTTCTCCAATATCTCCGCTTTCTCCAGAGTCAACACCACTTCTTCCTTTTCTCAGGAGGCGGGGCCATCATCACACACACTAAGAGTAGGGCAGAGAGCAGCAGGAGGCCTTGCAGCAAGTACGGCACCACCACAAAAGCGAGCACGTGGGCAGCCATGGCGAAGAGCGTAGGTCTTGTCGCGGTGAGAGACAGGCGGGAAGTGGGGAGGATGCAGCGGCGCTCTATCGGACGTCGGAGGAATGACGAACCAAAACAATGCTCTCACGCGGCGCGCGTGGCAAGTTCAAATTACGGACGGCAAAAAAATCGATTTTTTTTTTCCAATTTTTTTGGATTTTCGGACCATTTTGGGAATGCTTGATCCCAGGACGATAAGGTTCGGTTAGTGGGGATGTTCGGATATTGGGCGTCCGGATATTAGAGTGATTACTGTAACTGTGAATAATATGCAAGTCAACCAAGCGGTATAATTTTACACATGAATGAAGTAATCATGAATAATAAGCAAGTCAGCCAAGCAGTATAATTTGTATGACAGTATAATTCACAAGACCTGAACTTACATAATTATCATACCTAACTATGTATGTCAACACGTAGTGTCTTCACGCATCGTAAGATCCGAATTCTCTCGACCAAAGACCGTCAGTTCATAACAAACATCGGGCACAAAGCCTTCCCCCCCCCCCCACTTGTTGCACTAAAGGCGAAAACATGAATTTTACTGCTCCTTCATCATTAACTTTTTTTTTCCACAAAGAAAACTAACCATGTCGTAAACACACCTGACTCATATCTGTCTGATCATTTGCATTTAAGCTCCCACACCACACACCACTTTGTCCAACAATTTTATATTTTCATTTTGAATAAATGCTTTTCTTGTGTTCATAGCACTTTCAGGGTGTTTAGGCTAATAAAGTTACTTTGGAACCACTTGCTCAGAATTCTAAGAGGAAATGAGGAGCAAGGAAATAAGCAAATAACCTTCTCATCATAGCGACCATCTACACAACACTGAGGCAGGCTGTGGCAGGTGGTATGGGACAGGGGTCAAGTGGATCGGGTCGGGTCGAGGAAGCCAATCAGTGACTGATAAAAGCATAACACACGAGTTGTATCTGGAAATCCAGTACCTAAACGCACCCACTTCCCACAGTTTCTCTCGCGCAACTGAGTGGTATTACCATGCTATTAAGTAGTTGGAGTAGACTGTAGCACCAGTCGAGCAGGGCAGTACTCCTGAGGTGGATGGAAAGCTGATGACAGGGAGAGCTGGAGCTCCCGTTTCATCAGCCCTCAGAACTAGTTCCTGACCATCCCCCTTTGCCGAACTTTTTCAGTGTCTCAGTAACACAAAGCATACTCTCCAATACAAGTTTCTCTAACTATCTACACCAAACTAAATGCACAGTACACACTACACTTCCTTTTCCAAAATTCAAAAGAAAATTATGGCTACACTACACAAAGCCTCAGAGTCCCCAGGGGGGGGGGGACCATAAATGCCCCCACCTTCCGCCCCTCTCCCAGTGACGTCTTGAGCTGCCTGGAACCACCGTCTGACTCACTTCTTCATTTCTGCAACATTCGCGACCTTTCCTCTAACTTTCGCTCTGTTGAGCACCACCTCTCCTCCTCTAAACCTCATCTTCTCATTCTAACTGAGACTCAGCTATCTGAGGCAACTGACAGCAAACCCTTTTCTGTATCCTCCTACTTTCTCTATACTCATTTCAAAGCTAAAGGTGGCTGTTGTGTATATACAGTAATCACTCCAATATCTGACGTAATAGAGCCATAGGTAGGTCCGGATATTGGTTCTGTCCGGATATTGGGCCCCAGCTTATGGACTTGTACTTATGGACCCTAACTCAGAGAAACACCTATACAACTCCCTCTGGACATGCATAGCACCTATTTAAGACCCAAATCACACCAATAAGGCACATAAATGACTGAAATAAATGCAAAAGAAACATAAAATGAGGGTTTAGAAGTGTTCATACATTAATAAACATTCTGGTACTTATGGACCCTAACCTAGCCTAACTCAGAAAAACACATTCCAACTGCACATGCATAGCTACTAACACCCTATTCACACCAATAAAGGACATTAAAGAGTGAAATGAGGTAGGTATAGTATCGGAAAAAGTACAGTATGAAACATTCTGCCTACTTACAGCAAGTCCCTGGCCACCTCGATGAATAACCGCCTCCTCTCGGACTCTGACAGTAAGAAGGATTTCCTGAAGCACTTGCAGTACACTGTTCCTGAAGTCTTGCACTGAACTTAGTCAATCACACACAGAAGTCCGTTCTCTTCAGTGTGCACTCTTGTCTAAATAATGCTCCATTGTAACTTACTAAGTGTTGCACTTTAACTTTTCCCATTCTTATACTTTTCCAAAGCCAAAACAATCAAGTTTATTTATGTTAAATTTTTTTTCTACTGAGTCTTTTCTCTCACAACTGTAAATCCTCAACACAACACACTGTTTTTTTCACTGCACAACACTGTAAATTCCCGTGTGGTCTAGTGGAGAAGTTCTTGCTGTTTATTCACTGTCAGAGTCCGAGAGTATCACTGGCAGGTGACCGAGGGGTGCATCGCTGGGTCGTGGTGATGGCATACCCACTGCAGACAACTCTGAAGACAGCCGCAAACTCACATCGAGCGGTGACTCCACCGTGGCTGATGTGCTGGGCTGTGGCTCGGAGCATGAGGGCCTGTCTTGGGGAGGCAACGGAGTGGAGCCAGGGCTGAGCACAGCGGGGGTCATGGGCCTGAAAAAACTGTCAATGGTTGATTGACGCAATGACCAACGATTCTGACGATTGATGATGCGCTGCCTGAAAGCACACACTTCCTCCACGAGTCCCAAGGGCCCCATCTCCCTGTCGCAGTCCGGGTGTTCCAGGTAGTCTAGGACGAACTCTAGATGTTCCCGGAGTGCACTCAGCTTGGGGATGGCTGGAGTAGTGTCATGCTGAGAAGAGTCCGCATCATCGTCGCCTTCATCGTCGGAATCTTCAAGTTCAGTACTGACACCTGCAACCGAAGACGCGATCTCGATATCAGACAATGTCTGATACCCAGGATCGCCCTCGTCGTCATCCAACCACTCACGAACATCGTCCACATCTACATCGTCGCCGTGCGTGCGTAGCCGTGCATGGAAGTCATCCACGTCAAATACTAGAAAATCGTCCTCCACATCCGTTCCGAGAAGCAGACGAGACCAACCATTTTCCAGAGTCTTCACAGGGACTTCCTTCCATGCACTAGCCCAGTTGTACAGTGCAGACTTGATGTTGTAGCGGCGAAGGTTTTCCAAAGTCTGCTTGCCTCGTGTGTCCCGTCCCTCCCTGCGCTCGTCCTAATGAACAACCATCACCTCGTCCAGGAACTTCTGATGGTATAGGCGCTTTGTTGCCACGATCACTCCTTGGTCCATTGGTTGGATGGGAGCAGTCATATTAGGTGGCAGAAACATGCACCTAATACAGCCATTTTCAGCAACCAAGTCCTTGTTGCATGGGTGGGCAGGTGCACTGTCGAGGAGAAGGAAGGCCTTTACCTGGACGCGCGGGATTCCCAGTGTCTTCGTCTGGTAATGGATGACCTCCTTGACGAAGTGACGGTGAAACCAGTCTTTGAAGATCACAGCTGTGAACCATGCCTTCAAAGAATGGTACCAGACAACAGGAAGGACATCCATCACCCCACGAAGGCACTGAGGCTGCTTTGCGCGGCAAACAACAATGGGCTTCAGCCGGTGCATGCCTTTAGCACTGGCACAACACAAAGCAGATATCCGTTCCTTAGAGAGCTTGCGGCCAGGTACACGCTTCTCCGTCTCCTCGGCTAGAGTGTTCGTTGGCAGCGAGCGACAGAATAGGCCAGTTTCGTCAGCGTTGTAGACTTGACCGAGAGTTAGGCCCTCCCTGTCGATCAAGCCCTTCACCTTGTGCCGAAACTCGTCAACTCCATCCTCGTTAGCGTCCAATGCTTCGCCATGTGCTTTACGGCTGGTAAGGCCATGCCGCAACTTGAACGCGAAGAGCCAACCCTCGGATGCCTTGAAGTCTAGGGTGTCGTGAAGCCTGGCGAACTTCTCAGCAGCAGCCTTCAGCTCCGTTCCACGTACCATCACACCAGCAGCACGTTGTTGTCGATACCAAATCAATGTGGATCGGTCAATTTCTGCAAACTTGGGGGTAAACATAACCTTCCTTTCCACGTTGCGTTTGCTTCTCGACGAGAAGTCAGCTGTGTACTGCATAAGTTTGTCTCGGGATCTCTTGATATCAAACAAAGTAGACCGGGCCAGGTTAAACTCGCGGAGAATGTGGGAAGAAGACCACCCCGCATCTACTTTCTCCAATATCTCCCGCTTCTTCTCCAAAGTCAACACCATTCTCTTCCTTTTCTCAGGTGGCAGGGCCATCATCACACACACTAAGAGGAGGCCCGAGAGCAGCAGGAGGCCCTGCAGCAGGTAAGGCACCACCACAAAAGCGATCACGTGGGCAGCCATAATGACGAGCGTGCACTCGTGGCGAGAGACAGGCGGAAAGTGGGGAGGATGCAGTGGCGCTCTATCGGATGTCGGAGGAATGACGTGCCACAACAATGCTCTCCCGCGCCGCATGCGGCAAGTTCAAATTACAGGCGGGAAAAAATCTTTTTTATTTTTTATTTTTTGGGGTTTTCAGACCATTTTGGGAATATTGGATCCCGGGACGATTATGTCCGGTTAGTGGGGATGTTCGGATATTGGGCGTCCGGATATTAGAGTGATTACTGTATACGCAACGACATATCTTGCTCTCGTGTTCCTGAACTTGATTCTTCTGAATTCTCTGCCCTCTGGCTTCGGCTATCCTGTCATTCTCTGACTAAATATATCTGCGGTCTTCACTTATCCCCTAATTCTACTATCAAAAATTCTTTGACTATCTTACTTCTACGATGGAACACATTCTATCCATTTCTCCTTTCTCTGAAATCTCCATTTTAGGAAATTTCAGTGTTCACCACCACCTTTGGCTCTCCTCTCCTTTCACTGATCCACCTGGTGAACAAGCCTACATCTTTTCTATCCTTAATGACCTAGAGCAACTTGTACAGCACCCTACCCATATCCCTGACCGCCTTGGAGAGAGCTCCAACATACTTGACCTCTTTCTTACAACTAATCCTTCTGCTTACACTGTTAATCTTTTCTCTCCGTTGGGCTCTTCCGATCACAACCTTATCACCTTAACCTGTCCTGTCGCTCTGGTACACCCTGGAGACCCTCCAAAGAAACATCGTCTGTGGCAATTTGGAGCTGCAGATTGGGAGGCCCTCAGGCAGTACTTCTTTGATTTTCCCTGGAATGATTATTGCTTCCATGGCCGGGAATCATCTGAGTGTGCCTCAAGCATTATGGAGGTTATTCTCTGGGGCATGGAAGCATACATTCCTTTCTCATATCCTCTGAATAATGCAAGAAATCCTTGGTTTAACTATGCTTGTTCTAATGCTGTCCGCAAGAAGGAGAGGGCCTATAAAAGGTACCAGAGCCAACCCACCCCTGAATCACATCTTGCTTATGTTTCTGCCCAGAATCGTGCTAAGTCTGTTCTTTGTTCTGCTAAAAATAATTTCATCCGTACTAAATGCTCTGAACTCTCCAACTCGAATTCTTCCCGCTCCTTCCGGCACCTTACCAAAAACCTTTTTAACAACTTTACCTCATCATCCTTCCCTCCTCTTTTCTACTCTGATGGTTCTGTAGCTATTTCTTCTATTGATAAACCAGATCTCTTCGCTCAAACACTCTCCTCCAATTCCACCTTACGATTCCGGTGCTGTTCCTCCTTCACTTCCCCCCTATGACATCCTCATGGCTGACATTAAAATTTCTTCAGCTGATGTATTTTCTGCCATCACAGGCCTCAATACTAACAAGGCATATGGGCCTGATGGAGTCTCTCCTGTTGTCTTCAAGAACTGTGCTTCTGTGCTTAAACCCTGCCTATGCAAACTCTTTCGTCTTTGTCTATCAACTTGTACCTTTCCTTCTTGCTGGAAGTTTGCTCTCATTCAGCCAGCTCCAAAGAAGGGTGACCATTCTCAACCCTCTAAGTATCATCCAACTGCTTTAACATCCTGTATCTCAAAAGTTTTTGAGTCAATTCTTAATAGAAAAATTTTAAAGCATCTTTCTTATCACAACCTTCTTTCTGATCGTCAGTATGGGTTCCGTCAGGGATGCTCCTCTGGCGATCTTCTCACCTACCTTTCAGACTCCTGGTCATCCTCCTTTCGGGACTTTGGCAAAAGCTTTGCCACTGCACTTGACATCTCAAAGGCTTTCAATCGCATGTGGCATAAATCTTTAATTTTCAAACTGCCCTCTTACGGTTTCTATCCTTCTATCTGTGCCTTCATCTATAGCTTCCTTTCTGGTCGTTCTATAGCCACTGTTGTATACGGCCATTGTTCTTCTCCTAGATCTATCAACAGTGGTGTTCCTCAGGGCTCTGTCCTATCACCAACTCCCTTCCTTTTATTCATCAATGACCTTCTAAGCTGTACACCTAACCCTATCCATTCGTACAGTTCCCACAACGTCCATCTCAGCAGTTACTTCAACAAACAAGGGATGAGGCTATGGCACACCTAATGTCTGACTTGGCTCGTATCTCTGACTGGGATAAAACTAATGTGGTTGTTTTTAATGCATCAAAGACTCAGTTCTTACACCTATCAACCCAACAAAATCTTCCACAGGTGTACCCAAAAATGCTTAATAATACTCAGCTTAATCCTGCATCATCCTTGAACATGCTTGGGGTTTCATTTACTCGGGACTTATCTTGGAAAGATCATATTACATGTCTTGTAAAATCTGCTTCCAAGAGATTAGGTGTGCTAAGCTGACTCCATTCCTTTTTTACCCCTGCACAATTGTTGACTCTATACATGGGTCTTATCTGCCCCTGTGTGGAGTACAATTTGCATGTGTGGGGAGGTTCTCCACATACAGCTCTTCACAATAGGGTGGAGTCAAAGGCTTTTCATCTCATTAACTCTCCTCCTCTTACTGGCTCCCTTCAACCTCAGTCTCTTCACTGCACTGTTGCATCTTTATCTCTTTTCTATCACTGCTTCAATGGTCGCTGCTCCTCTGAACTGTCTGCATGCATTCCTCCACCTCTACGACAGGCGCATAGCACCTGTCAACCAGCAAACTCTCATCCCTTTTCTGTCCAACTCTCTAATGCAAGAGTTAACCATTACTCAGAGTCCTTCATTTATGCAACAGGTCAACTCTGGAACTGTCTCCCTCTGTCTGTATTTCCTGCTTCCTATGATCTCCAGTCTTTCAAATGCAGTGTGTCCAAGCATCTCGAAATGATCGGATCTTGAATTTGACTCTCTCTTGTACAGTATTTTGTTCTTCTTTTGGAAGGAACAGTTTTTGCGGGCTCATGGCCTTTGCTTCCTTCTTCCTAGCATTAAAAAAAAAAAAAAAAATATGGATGTTAAATGCCCGTGTTATTGTAAGATCATTGTCTTGTTTTTGACTCTACTGTACTTTTAACACGTATTTCAATATGGACCGTTTACCAGCCTTGGGTTTCCCCCCAAACCAAGTCCAAAACCCACTGAGATGAGCCCAAAAACAAGTTTAAAGGCAAACTAAATGGCGTAACAGCTGTCAAGGAAGCTAACCTACACCTAACACCTGTAAATAACTCACTAAAAGCAACAAATAAAACCTGAAAATCATAAGGAATAGGTTAGAAAATATCAAACACCTCTCATTACTTCTTGTAAGTCCATGTCTGGTCCTGGTCATCATCCTTGCTATCCCCCCCGAGCCTAGGGGACATGTGGTGCTCCCCAACACTCAATCATCCTCTTCAAAGCCCTCAAACCCGACCTCCAGGGAAGGATCAGAGGGGGGTGATGATGAAGTGCGATGCAATGACTCAGGCAGAGGTGATGGGGTGTGATGTGCTGGCTCAGGTGGTCGTGATGAGGTGCAAAGTGATGGCTCTGGGGGTGGCGATGGAGTGCGATATGATGAGGAGGAGGTGGTGGAGACAGTTGTGATGACCAGTGAGGTGGCAAGGAAGATTGCTGCGATGAATGACAAGGTAGCGGTAGTGATGGAGTCGGCTGTGGTGGCTCACGTCGTGGTAAGGGAAACAGAGACAGTGGGTGAGGTGGTGTGAGAGATGAAGGCCGGGACGAGGAAGGCAGCGATAGAGTGACAGAGTGCCTTAGTGGAGACACAGGGACATGGGAGATGGGGATCGGCTGGGGGTTAGGTCCAGCACAACGGGCCGAGCACGTCCATGGTGGGAGGTGTCCCTCGGTGTTTCTCTGCAGGCTGAAGGTTGGGGAGATGCTCTGCTGGTTGAAGGCTGGGGTGATGCTCTCCTGGTTGAAGGCTGGGGAGATGCTCTGCTCGTCGAGGGCTGGGGAGATCCTGCGTGACTTGCTGGCGTGGTGGGGGTCTGCTTGACGTAGGCTGTGATCATGCTTTGCCTGGCCGCCCTCTTCTTCTCTTCCAGCATCGTCCTGTAGACTTTCATCCCCTCCTTGAGCTGGTTAGCTGTGTCCCTGCTTCGTCCTGGGGGGGGGAGGGGGGGTTGTGTGTCCACATAAGGTCAATTATCTCATCCAGCTTTGTTGGTATCTCCTTCAGGATTTTGATGTTTAGAGCTTGGACCTTGGGCACAACCTCCTCTGCCTCCTGGTGCACCCACTGGATCTCCATATTGAGGAGCTCTTTGTTGCTGAGCTCCTCCCTCTGGCTTTCGAGAACCTCCTCCATGTCACCTTCGTCAACCTCCCTGAAGACCGCCTCGGGCATCAATCTGACTATGTCCTGCCGTATATGCTGGACAGGAGGAGCTTGCATGCCCTCGGGTAAGCCAGTGAAGGAGTGCACGCACTCTGGCCACAGCTTCCGCCACACACCGTTCATCGTCACCTGGTTCCCACGCTGCATTTATAGTCTCTAGAGCGTGGTGTATGTTGTAACCCTTCCAAAACTGCTGCACTGTAGTCCTGTCATCACTGTCACAGGCCCTTACCAACTGCTGCATCGTGTGGCGGAGGTAGTAAGCCTTAAAGGCTGCGAACACCCCTTGGTCCATCGGCTGCAACTAGGACACAGTGTTGGGGGACAGGAACACCACCTCAATATTGCTGGCCCATTCCTTCATCAAGGGAAGGTGGCTAGGCACACTGTCCACCACCACGGGAAATCTGTTCGCCAAATTTTCATGCGACTCATACCTCTTTGGCACACGAGAGAGGTATAAGTGGAAGTATGATGAACAGATAAATGAAGTCAGCCAGGCCTTTTTGTTCAATTTCCAGAAAACCCCGAGGCTCTCCTTAACATACCCCACAGGAGCCCTGGGGTTCTTGGAGTGGTAGACTAGGAGTGGCTTCAACTTGAGGTCACCCTTGGTGTTGACCCCCAACAGGAGTGTCAGCCGGTCCTTCAAGGCCTTGAATCCTGGTGCAGACCTTCCCTCCATTGCAAGATATGTCTTGGAGGACATTCTCTTCCAAAAGAGCCCAGTCTCGTCAAAATTCAAGACCTGCTTCGCACTGTAGCCACCTTCCGTGATGATGCATTTCAGTTTGTCAAGAAACGCTGCCACTGCCACCATATCTGCACTTGCTGCCTCACCGTACATCTTCACGTGGTGGAGGTTCGCTCACCTCTTGAACTGGTCAAACCACCCATGGATTGCCTTAAAGGTCTCGCTTTCATCCAGATCCCGCCTGACCTTTATTTCGTCCCAATGCGAGACAGCCTTAGTGCATATTATTGCCGGGGAGGTTTTACTCTTGGGTAATGTTGGAAATTAAAGAAGTACACTAATGTGTAAACCACTATAGATATAAAAATTTACTCAAGAGTAATTGGAGGCCACATTAAAAAAAAGTGTAAAATTACACTTGAAAATTTACTTAGCAATGTATGAAAATATACAGTACCTGGAATTTTGTCAAAATTCCTGGAAAAATCAGGGACATTTTTGCTGACCAGAGAGTGGGAACTCTGGGTTGGGGAGGAGAAGAGACGTGAACAGAGAGGAACGGATCAGTGGGATGGATGTGTGTGAGATACTGAAAAAAAAAAAAAGGTCAAAATGGGGAAAGCTCTAATGATTGATGAAGTGAGTAACAAAATTCTGAAAAATGAGGGAGATGGTGGTGGAATGGATATGGAAGAAGTGTAAATTGACCTGAGAGGAAGGTAGAATTTCAGATGACTGGATGTCTGGTACTGTATAGTAGTTTCCTTATGAAGGGGGAAAAGAGAAAGAGAAATGTGTGGCAATCATAAAGGTATTTTGTCTTCTCTGTGTAACAGCTAAGATATATGGCAGGATACTTGTCAAAAGCATAAGAAAGAAAACAGAAGAATTAGTCGGGGAGGAAAAGGGGGCATTGGGGGCTATTGGAAGGGAAGGGGATGTGCAGGCCAGATATTCATCCTAAGATTTCATTCATTCATTCATTGCCAGACACCATGTATCCCAGATAGGGTGGCCAAGGGCTTAGAGTTAATTGTTTTACAGGGAGGGGCACTAATCCTCCACCAACCCCACTTGACACGTAGGGATGCCAACAGCATCTGGTGTTCCCAGGCGGTCACCCATCCAAGTACTAACCAGACCCAACGTTCCTTAACCTCGCTGATCGGACGGGAAGCGGTGTACTCAACGTGGTATGGCTGTTGGCTCCTAAGATGCTTCGTAGAAATGCATTTAGATAAGAGTAAGGAGTTGAATAATACCTTCACATATCTGAAGATAGCATATTACAGTAGACAGACAAAACATGTGGATGGAGCTCAAAATATGTGGAGTAGATAAGAAGCTGCTGAATATTGTCAAGAGAATGTATGAGAGAGCAAGAGCAGCTGTGTATGTTGAAGGTAAACTACTGTACTTTGGCTTTTTTTTTACTTGAAGAATGTTGGACTGAAAGAGGGATGTGTCATGTCTTCATGGCTGCTCTGTACATGATGGTGTCATAATAGAAATACAAGGCTGAGCAGTAGTTCTTGCAATGCTCTTAGTGAGAGAGGGTAGGGTTTGGTAATTGTCCGCATTGTTATATACTGGTGACACAGTACTGTTAAACTCCTTTGTGTACTATGATGCAATCTGTGCCACAAAAGTTACCTCCCAAAGATGCACAGTGATGTAAATTGCCTCATAATAAACATCTATTAAAGTGTCATATGGACAAGATATGAGTCTCAAAAATTACCCTCTCAAGTTGCACTTGATATGACCTGCATTTCAGAACTGTGAAAATAAATCCAGAATGAAAAAAGCTGCTCAACGACCAGGCAGGCCTCCTCCAGCCAGGACAGCACTATGTACAGAAGAGCTTGCCCAGAAACTAACGAGTATGGCTGTGCACAAAAGGGTTCAGTGAAAGTGAATTGGAGTTGCAAGGCTTGGTGAATGAGTCTGGAAAAATGTGTTAGAAGCAAAACCTATAAGTGAATGAAGAAAGAAGTAAAGTCATGATCTTTGAGAGGAATGAGCTCACGGAGTGCAGAGTGAGGCTGAATGCTCAAGAAATGGAGAATGTGAGTGCCTTTAAATATTTAGGTACTGTAATAATCTATCTATCTATCTATTGCCAGGCGCCACAATCCCGTAAGGGATGGCCATTTGACTTTGAGTTATTTGTTTTACGGGGAGGGGAACTAACCCTCCACCAACCCACTTATTGACACGTTGGGAGCACGTATGGTTTGGTTATATGGTTACCACCTAGCATTGTAAATGGTTTCTTGGCTTACAGGAAACCATCTGACTTGTTACTCAATGTAAAGCCACCTGTAAAGGAAAGAAAAGCAATAAGAAGTGACAGGAAAGACAGGAGAAATAGGAAGAAAGGGGGATAGGCACAGAAAAAGAATGATAAAGGCTAAGAAAGAAGTAGGCAGCACAACATCAAGTGAGTGGATGATGGTTGCCACCACTTTTAATAATAATAATAATAATAATAATAATTACTAATAATAATAACAACGTGGTCTTTTGTTTCTCAAAAGGGCCAGTTCTTCCATAGGGAATTCACTAGTGCTTCGACGCATATATACAATATATTATTTTTACAATTTAATATCATCATTTTCATGTACTCAATAATACAGCAACCAAGTGCTGCCTATATATATATCAAGGCCCAAATCCTGACATGCAGCTAGCCACATGCTTACCTCTGATTGGCTAAAAGTATCATGTTCTGGACGGCAGCAAGTGTTGAGTGAGGGTTCTGTCCGGTGACCACCCCTGCATTGACCACCACATGGACACCACCAGGGGCACCCGTTGAGAAAATTCCTGCACGGTCCAAGATCGCATCACCCGGCAGCAGTGGCAGGGAAGGAAAGTATGGGGCACTTGTCACTTCCCCTAGTGATGACTGAAACAATGCCACTGTTACAGTTCATTGCTAACATTTTCATGACACAGAGGAAAAATGTGTAGCCATAAGCTTATCATATCATTTTAATATACAAAGGAGTTACATGCATAATGATGCTGGTCTGAGCCAGGTTACAATTGTCCCCACCCCAAGCACTGTGAAGTGGGAGGGAATCTAGATCAATCATTAGCCATGGTTGTATGAGAAAGAACTCCTCTGTGTGTGTGTGTGTGTGTGTGTGTGTGTGTGTGTACATATCATCATCATCATCCAGACCTCCTTTCCCACCCTTGGGCAGGGTGAGGAGTAGCAACATCCAGACAGCCTAAGTTTGCCCAGTTCAATGGGCCATGCTTCCATTCACGCACTCAAGCCCACAGAATCCTGGCTTCATCAGACAGGCCAAAAAAAATATCACCACGTTCTGCAGCTTCATATATACCTATCTGATAGAGTCAATCCGAATACTGTCACATTAAAAAAGAGTGCCAAATCCCGGGTTATGTGCTTCTCTGCATAAAATTCATCCAGCCAGCTCAGTCTCTTATCAGTCCCTTAGCCTCACCAATCTCCATACCTCTCCTCCTCACACACTCATCCACCATATCCCTCCACCTTTTTCTTGGCCTACCTTGCCTCCTCCCTCCTTCAGATTCCCTCAGATATACCTTTTTCACCACATTATTGCCATCCATTCTCTACACATGACCAAACGATCTCAATACAATCTCTTCGATTCTGGTGTCCACAATCTTCCTCACTCCGCATCTTTCACGTATCACATTATTTCATATCCTATTCACTCTCTATACTCCACATACAATCCTCAACAGTCCTATCTCCATTGCTCTTACTCCTGACTACTCATTTTCATGCCACACAATTGTCTCACATCCATATGTTAAAGTTGGCACTAACACTCCTTCATGAAGGCCCTGCACAGCTGCAACACTCAAGCCTTTGTTTTTTTATCAAGGCCTTCATAGCACCAGCTACTTTCCTTCCTTGTGTCACTCTACTTTCCACTTCTTTTGCACATTTTCCTCTAATTTCTATCACTGTACCCGGTATTTGAACTCTCTCACCTATCCCAATCTCTCTCCATTCACTGTAACATCACACTGGGAGTCATTTTCTCTCTCAATAACAGCAGGGGTACCCAGCGATGCCCAGGCCAAAAAAGGCGAACACTCTAATCTTATTTGTTCTGGTTTAACCTCTCTCTCTCTACTCCGGATAGACTATGTACCTCCTATGCTTCTAGAAGTGGGATTGTAAGAGGCCTAGGAACTTTCTATACCAGCTTTTGCAGACTAACGCACAGTGCTGTATATGTGTGCACTTATTTACTATTACCGGTGACCTCAAATGACCTTGGTGGTCAACCTCACATAGCCTGTGTCTGAAATGGAGGTCATGTAAGACTCCAAGCCAAAATCTGGGCTGCTGGGTCCAGTCATTTGAGTGTGTATTACCAGTGCCCTTGAATGACCTCCGACCAGTGACCTCAAATGACCTCAGAGGTCAACCTCACATAGCCTCCATCTGAACTGGAGGTCATGTGAGTCTCCATGTCAGAAATTGGGCTACAGGGTACCTGGCATTGCCCGGGCCAGAAAGGCGAACACTCTACCAGTGACCTCTAATGACCCTGGTGTGATTTTGACCCACCTAAAACCATCCTTGGGTCACCCTGATTCAGCATATATATGGGCCTGGGGGTCTCTGGTTCTTGGTTTGGACGTGATTGAAGGAGAAATAAACAAATGAGGCGCTCCGAGCCAGTGGGACGACCGTGCATTTTGCTTATTTTTGGTAATTAGTTCTTAGACTTTGACATGGCTAATTATGTTTAAAGTATATTACAGTTTGGTAATCAGATGTCAAAGCAAATATGCAAAATGCACGGTCGCCCCTCTGGCTCGGAGTGCCTCAAATAATGCGGCTTTTTTATACTGTATTTATCATCATCATCATTCAGACTTTCTTTCACACCCCAGGGCAGGGTGAGGAGTAGCAACATGCCAACAGCTCAAGTTTGCCCAGTCCAATGGGTCATGCTTCCAATCACTCATTGTTCAAGCCCCTGGAATCCTGGTTCTATCTGATATGCCAAACACTTTCACCACATTCTGTAGCTTCACATAAACGTATCCGATTGAGTCAATCCGGATGCTGTCACATTAAAAAAGGGGTGCCAAATCCCTGATCATGCACTTCTTCTCACAACATTCATCCAGCCAGCTCAAGCTCTTGTCAGTCCCCTAACCTCACCGACTTCCATACCTCTCTTCCTCACACACTCATCCACCATATCCCTCCACCTTCTCCTTGGCCTACCTCACCTCCTCTCTCCTTCAGTTTCGTTCAGATATACCTTTTTCACCACTCTGTTTTTATCCATTCTCTCCACTTGGCCATACCATCTCAGTACACTCATTTTGATTCTGGTGTCCACAGACTTTCTCACTCCACATCTTTCATGAATCACATTGTTTCGTATCCTATCCACTCTCTGTATTCTACATACATTTCTCAGCAGTCCCATCTCCACTGTTCTTATTTTTGACTTCACTTTCATGTCACACCATAGTATCACATCCATATGTTAAAGCTGGCACTAACACTCCTTCATGTAAGCCTCATGTAGGTGCAATAATCAAGCCTCATTTTCTTATCAAAGCCTTCATAGCACTAGCTTCTTTCCTTCCTTAGTTCACTCTACTTTCCATTTCTTTTGCATATTTCCCTCTCTTTTCCATCACTGAACTCAGGTATCTGAACTCTCTCACCAATTCCAGTCTCTCTCCATTCACTGTAACATCACAATGAGAGTCACCTGCTCTTTCAATAACCATCACTTCACTCTTTTCTGCATTTACTCTCAAGGTATGATGCACACAGATATCAGCTAAACTCTGCACTAGTTGACCAAGTTCTTGTCCGGTATTTGCAAGTAGTACTGCATCATCAGCATAAAACAAATCTGAGATATGCCATCCATCACCATTCATTACCAATGTCATCCCTCTCTAATTTCTTGTGTTTTTACTATTCTCATCACCCCTGTGATGAACAGGGTGGCTTTAGGAGTGGCAGAAGTTGTGTAGATCAAATATTTGCAATAAGACAGATAGTGGAGAAAGTTTGTGAGAAGGACTTTATGGCATTTATGGAAAAAGAATACAACAAAGTAGACAGAGAAGGATTGTGGAAGGTTTTGCGCATGTATGGTGTAGATGGTAAGCTGCTAGGTGCCATCAAGAGTTTTATGGTGGTAATGAAGCATGTGTAAGGGTAAATGGGAATCTAAGTGAATGGTTCACAAATGGTGTAGATGTGCTACAAGGCTGTGTGATGTCCCTATGGTTGTTCAATATATATATGGATGGAGTGATGAGAGAAGTGAAGTGGGCTCGCACAGTGTGCGAGAGATTGGACGGTCCTGGTCCTCGTGAACTGTGAAATCTCGCACTGAGAATGCATAATCTTATGGGAAAAATAACATGGGTGGTACCCCCTCATACCTGGACATTTTTTGGCCCTTAGAGACATAATAAAGGTCAAATTTTTCAGACATTGCACTACAGATATAGCTACAATAACAAAAATATGGACAGTCACCTTAAAAACAGTAGACAACAAGCCTGATGGACTTAAATAACAGGGGTTCCAAGGCACGGCAACACTTACAGTGCCGCACCCCCCTCCGCACCAACACTTCCCTCCACAGACTCCTTCTGAGCACCTTCCCCGGGAGCCTCTAACTCACTCACTTCAGTCATGAGCCCCTCGAAGTCCAATGCTGACACACCTGATATTGCATCCTCTTCATACTGAACAGGAACAGGATCAGACGACGTAGCTGCTTCCTTGCTTTCACTAACTTGAGCCCGCTGTGTGTAACTTGTTATGAGCATCTGTCTTCTGTTTATTTCTTGCCTCTGCCTGTCTGTGTAGAAACAGAAGACTTTGTTGATACCAACGAGAACCACCTCCATTCTTAGGTTGCTGACTTCCTGTTTCTTCATCTCTTTCTTGAGCTTATCCATGGCAGCAAGGATCCTGCTTATTCTTGACAAACACAGCTCTGTCCTCCCCTCCATCACACTAGGCTGCTCAACTTGTCTCTGCCTGGCATCAGGCTCTGCGTCAGCCTCGTCTATCCGTTGCAGGACTTCCTCAGGAGGCTGTTCCTCAGTAGCAGCATGCACCTCCTGTATGTCCGCCAACGTAACATCCTCGAAACCTGGTACAGTTTGTGCTGCTGTCAGTGTTGCTGCCTCAGCCTCAGCCAAGGGTTGAACGGCCGTCTCGTGGGTCATGCATAAGTGAGGCACAAGCAGTTGTCATGCATGGTTCACTTGCAGGTGTAATCTGGTGCCGTGCTTGTAGGAGAAAGTCAACTGCGTCCTTCACGGTGAAACGACGCCAGAATGCCTCAACAGTCATGTCACCTGTGGCAGGTCGGGATACAGCTGGTGGCGGAGATGGTACTGGAGCAGGTGCCTCATCGAGGTCTTCATCGTGATCTTGTAGCGCATGAAGCTCCTTTTGTGTGTCAGTCTTCCTGCATAGGTAGTCATACACTTGCTTGTGGTAGAAGTGCTTCACAGTGGCAATCAGTTCTTGATCCAGTGGCTGCATTAGTGACGTCGTCCGGGGCGGCAGAAACACAATACGATTATCCTTTGTGCAGATCTTCTAGGTATGGAGGGTGACTTGGTGCAATGTTCTGCACAAGGAGCATCCTAAATGGAATGCCAAGTTCCTGACACTTGGCCCTGGCATTGGGGACGCAGCGCCTCGTTAACAAGTCTGACAAAATGTTCCCGGTCATCCAACCATTTGCAGACTTGTACCACTACACGTCACTTGCGTCCATGTTCATGAGGTTTTTGTAGCACCTTGGGTGTGAAGCTGTGTGTACAACAACTGGCCTCATCTTGTGGCTCCCAGACAGGTTTACAGTGAACATTACCGTCATCTTACACTTCTGGAGCTTATCCACCAGGGGCTTGTTTCTGTTTTTTAGCGATGTAAGTTGATTTGGGCATGGCCTTGTAGTATAACAATGTTTCGTCGATGTTGCTGATCTGGTCCTTAGTGTACTGTCCTTCTTCAAGAAGCACTCTAAATATTGCAGGATACTCTCTCACGGCCAGCTCATCGGCAGAGGCACGTTCACCAGACAGTTTGATGTGACGGAGTTCTTTGTGTTTCAAAAAATGGTGCAGCCATCCTACCAATGCCTTGAAAGGTTTGTCCACATTCAATTTGCAAGATGCTGCCTTGTAAAAGAACTGGGCTTGGTTCTGAATAAATCTGCCATTCAGTGGTACACCTTCCTTCTCCTTCCTCATTATGTAGGTGGCAATATACCGTTCCATTAGTATCGGCGCACGATTTCCCACCCGAGATTGGCCGTCAAGCTAACATGCACCATACGTCTTCACAAGTATTCTTCCAAACTGCCCTCACAGTTGATTCAGCCAGTCCCAGGGCTTTCCCGATAACTGTGTTTCCTTGTCTCACCTCCTTGAGTTTGATCATCTCCAACTTGGCTGCATGCATGAGGTGTTTCTTAACTCTTGGGGCTGGTGGCATGGTGCGGTGAAGGTACAGCACAGCCCAGGATGGAGTAAAAAAAAGCAACATGTTGTACACGACAGGCTAGCTGCAGAAAGCGGATCTGCACTATGCATGAACCTTGTCTGTAATGGCACGCCTACCACCTCCTGCCCCAAGCTTCGCAGTAGGATGCCCCTGGAATTTCTGCGCACCAACATCACGACACGTGATGATGGACGCGTTGTGTTGTGGGGTGGTGGTTGTGTACTAATGGAAAATGGTGTTTTTGAGCCACTCCTTGCCTCTAGCTCGCATTCTGTGAGGTAAACTCACGCATTCAAGGTTTTTGGTTATGATTTTTTGGTCACGTGCACAATGCGATTCGCGCACTCTGAGCTCACGTAGTAGGCAAGCCCACTGAGTGTGTGAATATACATATATATATATATATATATATATATATATATATATATATATATATATACAGTACCCTCGCGTCCAACACGGTAATATTGTCATGCACAGGTCCCGTGTTGGACCAAAAATGTGTTGGACAAACAACAGAGCTTATGGGGAAAAATGAATTATGTCAGCAACCCTAGGAAAAGTCACCCTAAATACCTACCATATACCTTTACATATATTGGTACTACTGTAATTATAATAAATGGTGCTGTACTATGAATGATAACTAACCTTTTAGGATAGTGTTGGTGGGCTTGCTGGGAATGGAAGGTGGTATCCAAGGCTGTAGGTAGTCAAACTGCGTCCCCGGAGAATGGCTGCTGGCATCACTAGCGGGTAATGGCTGCTGCTCCTCCTCAACCTCCCTCATAAATCCTGCGAAATCACACTCAGAATCACTATCCTCATCCACATCCATGGAAGGTCCTGCTTCTGCCTGTCCTAGCACTCCGTAAGCCTTCACTGCTGCCAGGATCTTGTCTTGGTTTTTTATTATGGTCCTCACGCTGGCTTCATTCACGTCGTGGGCCTTGGCGATGTCCACTTTCCTCTCCCTTTTCTTCTTCCTCTCGATGATTTCTAGCTTGGTGGCCTGAGGGAGGTGCCGCCGCTTCTTGGGGTTCTCAGAAGGCTTCCTAGGCATCGTGAGCAGGATAAAATGCAGTAGCAAGGGCAGAAAATGCAACGAGAAGAAAGCACCTTCCAATGCGAATTATGCGACTGAGTGGCACTGTGGCGGGAGAAATTTAAACAAAACATCACGTGAGAGCAGAAGCATTTTGATTGGGCGACATCACGATCACGTCAGCGGGTGGGGGAGGCAACTTGATCAGAAGTTTTGATTGGCTGTCAGCATCACAGGAACGTCCAGTATGACCGTGTTGGACCAGGGGTGATCATGCTAGAGGCGAACTCTGTGGATTTCACCCACTTCTCGGAGCTCCGTGCGTGTTATGCTAATGCACCCATGTTACAGTAATTAAATTTGTATTAAATTGTACTAATTTTTTGTCTCCGTTCTGGACGTGAATCATGCTGGACAAACGCGTGCTGGACGCAAGGGTACTGTATGTATATATATATATATATATATACAGGTAACTCGCACGGAACACGTGGGTGTCGTTCCTACCGTGCCGTGTTAGGTGCGAAATCGCGTATATTTAAACTACTCCGTATTTTGCTCCCTAGACCCCCCAAATGTGTTGTTTTGCTGTTATCTGTCACTAGAAAGCACTTTAAGTGGTTAGAAGGTTTATTTAATGTTATAACTCACAAATACAGTACTCCTGAGCAAAACTTCAACACACAAATACTGTACGTAAACACAAGGAAACATTCCGACGCCGATCATAGGTAATCATATAAATTAGGTTAACTGGTACCAGTGCTTTAACTTACAAGTACAGTACATACCAGAACAGTACATATTTAACTTAGAAATGCAGTACTGTGATATCGAATGATTTCAGTACATAATCTATTAGGAATGGCTGGAAAAAAAAAAAAAAAATGTTATGAATACATTTTCACCTTTTTGATATATGTTTATGGTAGTTTCGAGTTATTTTTTACGTTATCGTTGTGCCCATGCTTGGAAAAGGGAGCGAAAGAGTTGAATTTTCAGTCCTAAATGAGAAAACTGCACGTCCTTCAAGGCTAGACTCTGCCACGGGAGAATAAAGTGGAGGGTCAGTCCGATTAACAATAAGGAAGTTGTGTCACAACTTCCAGCTCCCACACCACGAGAATGGCTAAAAATAGAATCGTAATGCAGTTTCAGAACTAACAATAAGTCTAATTATTACGAATACAGATACAAAGCAGAAATAAATACGTTTACAGACAGGGAAAACGTATTTCTTCCGTCATAACATGTTCATCTTTCTCTATCATTTTACGTTCATCTTTATCATTTTACCTTGTTATTTTCGCAATATATATTGCTGTCTCGTAAACAGGGTGGTTGTTTGTGTTTTGCAAGGGAGGAAAAAGGTTGTATTTTCTGTCTGGGTCGAGATAATGGGTGTAACTATGTGTGGTTAGGCATGGCCACGAGCGAAAAAATCGTATATCCACTCATCACGATAGCCGGTGGTGAACTGACAGATGATACATGAGACGGTGAAGTCAAGGTCATGTCCCAGATTTTCGTTCACTTCCTGAAAGTTTTCACAGTTTTCTACAAGTTGCAAACCATTACAGCAAACCTGAGCAAATAGCTAAAGATACCAAGACAAAAATGTATTTTTCTCTTATTATAAGTCTTTAACGAACAAACAAAAAAGGCAATATTCCGACGCCGATCATGGGTAATCATATAAATCAGGTTAACTGGTTACAAGGCTTTATTTAATGCTTTAATTGCTTACAAGTACATACCAGAACAGTAAATATTTAACTTACAAATACAGTACTGTAGAAAAGCAGTACAGTAAGAGTTTAACGAACAAACAAAAAAGGCAATATTCCGACGCCGATCATGGGTAATCATATAATTCGGGTTATCTGGTTACAAGGCTTTATTTAATGATTTAACTTTATTTAAGTGCTTACAAGTACAGTACATATGAGAACAATAAATATTTAACTTACAAATACTGAACAGCACTGTGGAAAAAACGAACAAATAAAAAAGGCAATATTCTGACGCCTATCAGGTAAACTGGTTATAAGACTTTATTTCTTGCTTTAACGTTATTTAATAGTACTTTAAGTTGCACATAAACTTACCAGAACAGTACAGTACTGTAAATATTTAACTTAAAAATACTGTGCTACTGTACTCGGGAATGTCTCACTCACTGAATAATTTCCCGCCTAGATCGTCACGTAATCAAAACAAACCGCGCGCTGCAGTGACGTTCGAGGATTTGATCTTTCAAAGGCCTCTCCTGCGTTAATTTGTAGTTTTCATAATGGTTTTTTAATCTTACGTTGTCTTATATGTATCCCAGCCCTTACCGTGTATAATTGCGAGTGCGTTCCGTGAGATCGTGTTCCGTGCGAGTTACCTGTATATATATATATATATATATATATATATATACAGTAAAACCTCTACAACTCGGCATAATACATGTGCAAGCCTTGCCGAGTTAGCCTATTTGCCGAGTTGTAGGGATGAACTTTAAGTTCCCCCCCCAGCATACACACACAAAAAAAAAGGAAAAATGGCCAAAAATTGACAAAAATTAAAAGTTTTTACAATAAACAGTAAAAGCTGCCTTACCATGATTCCATGCACTTCTAGGGTGTATTCCAGGTATGGAGGAGGACTTTTGGTAGTTTTTGGAGGTGTTAGGGGGGCTCAAGATCAGTTTTAGGCACACCTTTACTGTACTGTACTTGTCACTGTACACTATGTAAAGCACAATTAATACTATAAAGGCCATTACTGTAATGTATTTATCACTTGTACTATACTGGAGAACTAAGCACTAAACACTTAAACATTACTGTACAACTCGGCATCTTACCGCGTTGGGGGGATTTTTGCCAACTCTCTTCCTCTCACATGTGCATTTTTGGGAATTTTTTAATTTTGATTTTTTAAACGAATATTTTGGAGCCTTGTCGAGTTGTAGAGGTTTCCGACTTGCAGGATGCCAAATTGTAGAGGTTTTACTGTATATATATACAGATAAACCCTTAATTCACGCGAACTTTTTTCACGCGACTTCGGTTATCCACGAATTTTTCGTACAATAATTAAAACATAAAATTATAGTATTCAAATAAGTAATTTCAATATACAAGAGAAATAAATAAAATATAAAAAATGCCTACCTGCTGCCCATGTGCATACATATATGTATGTGTGTGTGTGTATGTGTGTGTGGAAGGTCGGTCTACCACGCACCACACAGTCAGTTTGAATCCGACGGTCGAATCATGCGTGACTCAAGAATCGGTATTTGTGGCTTATTTTTCTGCCTTCCAGTGATTGCTTGCCTTGTCTGCCAACATGGGGCCTAAGTGTAGTGCTAGTGATGCATGTGGTAACACACCAAAGTGGGCTGGTAAAGTGGCGTCACTGACAAAGTTAAAGTGTTGGACAAACTTCAGGGAGGAATGTTGGCGACAATTCTCCGTCAGGCCAATTCCCCGTCATTTATTTACATACCAGTTTATTTAGCAAGTACAGTAGTTTTTTTACTTATATGAGTTATAAAATCCCCCTGAAAATTAGCTATTAAAGTATTAATTAGTCAATAATAAGTATATTAATAGAATGACGGGCAATTGTCCATGTTTTGACGGTGAATTGACTTGATGGTGAATTGTCTCAGAACCGTATGTTTGGGGTGAGTCAACTGTTCATACAATAAAGAAGGCAGAACGTAGCATACGGGAGACAGTGAGGGCTAGTGCACCAGACTGCTAAAGTGTCTCCACCTATGCCTGTGAATTGTCTTGTAACCGCATGTTTGGGGTGAATGAGTCAACTGTTCATACAATAAAGAAGGCAGAATGTAGCATACGGGAGGCAGTGAGGGCTAGTGCACCAGACTGCTGAAGTGTCTCCACCTACGCCTGTGCTTGTCAGGTTTCAGTTTTAAATTTCTTACATTTTTGTTGTTTTTAATATTTTATGCTAGTTTATAAGGTGTATGTAGTGCATAAACAGTATTATTCAGATGTAATATACTAATAGACATGCGTAATTATGTGCACACAAGGGCAGAACATATACACGAATTTACCACATACGCGAAGGGTCAGGGAACCTACCCCTCGCGTGAATTAAGGGCTTACCTGTATACAGGTATACCTCGATATACGATACCCCCAGATGCGATACTCCAGCTAAATGACGGGGACAGAAATACCACCATACCCCGCCTAACAATGGCCAAACCCCAGTTTAATGATTTTTTTTTTTTTTTTTTTTTAATTAATTTTTTTTTACTAAAATTGTGTTCAGGTTGATTATAAACTGTTTTTAGACTTGGATTAATGTGTTTTACCCATAGGTGGGGTGAACATTGTCATTTTGGGGTACAGTTTACTAAGACTGATTTTTTCCGGACTTATATTTGACGATTTTCAGATTTTATTTGTTGGTTTAAGTGAGTTATTTACAAGTGTTAGGCTTAGGTTAGCTTCTTTTACAGCTGTCAGGCCATTTAGATTGGCTTTAAACTTGTTTTTGGGCTCATTTGGGTGGATTTTGGACTTGGTTGTGGGTGAAACCAAAGGCTGAAAAACGCATCCCAATACTTTACATGTTAAATATGCCCCAATAAACGATACCTTGCCTAATGATGGGTTTTTACCTAACCTATTGCACTGGTTAAACTGGGGTATACCTGTGTATATATATATATATAGATAGATAGATAGATACAGATATATATATATACTGTATATAAATAATATACTGTATATTACGTAAGTGTGTGTGTGTGTGTATTTACCTATTTGTATTTACCTATTTGTAGTATACAGGAACTGAGCAATGCTCGTGTTGTCCTGTCTCCATATCCACATTTATCAAGTCTACCTTTACACACATGAATGTTTTTCTCATGCACCACCTCTTTGTCTAAGTCGTTCCAATGTTTTTCTCATGCACCACCTCTTTGTCTAAGTCGTTCCAAATATTTAAGTATTTACCTACTATACCTAATTGTGATATACACTGTACACGGAATGTACTATGCTCGTGGGTTTCCGTCGCTGTTTCTCAATAAGTCGAATTTAGCTTTAAACTCGTTTAAGTTTTTAGACTGGACGATCTCTTTGTCCAGGCTACTCCATAAGTCTATACTTTTGTAAGGAAAGCTATATTTCTTGATATCCTTCAAGCAGCTTGCCTTTTTCAATTTCATTCCGTGTCCTCTTGTTGCTCTCTTATCCCATATAAACAGATCTTCTTTGTCAATTTTATCTACTCCCACCATGGTCCTGAATACTGCAATCATGTCTCCCCTCTTTCTCCTTTCCTCTAAGGAAGGCAAATCCAGTTTTTCCAGCCCCTCTCTGTATGACAGGTCTGTCAGACTGGGGACCATCTTGGTTGCTGTTCTTTGTATTCTCTCAATCTTGTTTATATCTTTCTTTTTGTGTGGGGACCACACTACCGCTGCATATTCTAACCTGGGGTGGATCATGGCCACTATCAATTTTTTCATCATCTCCTCATCCATATAATGAAATGCTACACTTATGTTAGTCAAGGGTTTATAAGTCTCTCCAACTATCTTGTTAATGTGCTTTTCTGGTGACAAACTATCTTGGACCAGCGCTCCCAAATCTTTCTCTTCTCTCCTTTTTGTGATTAATTCATTACCCAACAAATAATTCAGTGATGGCCTCCTGGTACTTTTACCCATTTCCAATATTTTACATTTCTTTACATTAAATTTCATTTCCCACGTCCGGCTCCAATTGTGTATCCTATCCAAATCCTCCTGCAGTATTTTACAATCCTCCTCAACCTCTACCTTCCTCAAGATCTTTACATCATTAGCAAACAGACTTGCATAACTGTTCACTCCATCTACCATATCATTTACGTAAATCAGGAACATTACTGGCGCCAACACCGAGCCTTGAGGGACTCCACTTGTTACTTCCCTCCATCCAGACATCTTTTCCTTTATTACTGTCCTCATTTGTCTGTCTCTCAAAAAGTCTCTCATCCATTCCAGAAGTTTCCCCTTCAGTCCTCCTATATATTCTAGTTTCCACATTAGTCTCTTATGAGGTACCTTGTCAAAGGCCTTCTCTAAGTCTAAGTACACACAATCCACCCAACCATCTCTCTCCTGTACCACGTCAATTGCTCTTGAGTAAAAGCTCAACAAGTTAGAAACACATGACCTTCCACTTCTGAATTTAAACTGACATTCAGCCAAAATATTCATCTCTTCCAGATATTTTATCCATCTGTCTTTCAGAATTCTCTCACACAATTTTGCGACCATGCTGGTTAGAGACACTGGTCTATAATTCAGGGGTTCTTCCCTGTTTCCTCCCTTGTAAATTGGTACCACATTTGCCCTCTTCCATTCTTGTGGCACTTTCCCCTCTTCCAGTGAGCATACGATTAAACTGTGAATTTTATCCGCCAGTTGTTCTCTGCATTCCTTCAGTACCCAATTAGAAATTCCATCAGGTCCTGGGGCTTTCCTTACATCTTGAGTTTCCAGTAATTTATATACTTCCTGTACCTCCACTTTTATATCTTTTATCTCCGGAACATTTCTAATCACTCCTTCCCCTTCCACAAGCTCCTTTTCTTTAGTGAAAACTGACTGGAAACGTTTGTTCATTATTTCTGCTTGCATTGCCGCATCCTTAAAGACCTCTCCTTCTACTTTCAGTTTGGTGATTCCTCCCTTTTGCTTCAGTTTGCCATTAACAAATCTATAAAACAGTTTGGGTTCATCCTTGCATTTGTCTATTATACCTTTTTCAAAATTCCTTTCTTCTTCTCTACGTGGATGTATGTGGAATAACTGAAACAAAATGGAGAGGAGAAAGTGTGAGAGAATGGGAGTATGGATGGGGTATATGTGCAGGAGTAGGTGAGAATGAGAGGGCAAAGGAAGGAGTATGTATAGTTATGAGTAAAAGATGGAAGAGGAGCATAAGACAGTATGGATCAGTTGGATCAAGGATTGTGTGGGTAAAGTTGAAAGTTGGAATACAAATGTGGGCGATTGTGTGTGTGTATGCGCACGCAAGATCGTGCTAGAAGAGCGAGAGAAGAGTTCTGGACAAATGTAGAAGTGTGCATGGAAAAGTTTGGAAGGAATGAGAGAGTGTTTTTGATTGGTGATATGAATGGTAAAGTTGGGAATGTGAAGGTGGATGGAATAGTTGGTGAGTGGGGTGTGCCTGCTGAGATAGATGAGAATGGGAGTGCGTTAGTGGACATTTGTGCTGGGAGGGGGTTGGTGATAGCCAATACCCTCTTCAGGCATAAAATGATCCACAGGTATACATGGCGAGTGATGAGAAGGGTGGGTGGTGAACTGAGTGAAAGGAAGGCAATGATTGATTATGTGTGTGTGGATGAGAGGATGCGAAGATGTATATTGGATGCAAGAGTTTATAGAGGCTGGGGGAGTGGACTTTCTGACCACTACTTGGTGGTGGCCAAAATTAAAGTTCAAGTAAGATGGAGGAATAGAAGAAGGGAAAGATGAGAGGAAGGAGTAGTTGCAAGGAGAGTGGAAAGGTTACAAGAGACTGAGAAAAAGGCAGAGTATAAGAGAGAAGTGGAGGAACGATTGGGCAAATATGAGTTGGAGCAGATGGGGGACGTGGAAGGTGTGTGTAGTATATTTACAGAAGAAATATGTGCAGCATGTGATGTGGTGTGTGGAAGGAAGAGAAGACGGAGGGGGGTGCAAGGAACAGCGTGGTGGACTGAAGTGGTGAAACGGGCTGTGGCACAAAAGAAGAAAGCATACAATGAATGGATGAGAAATAGGGGTGTGGAAGAAGTTGAGAGGCGGAAGAGAGAGTTATATGTAGAAAGAAAGAGAGAGGTGAAAAGATTAGTAAGAGAGAGTAAGAAGAGAGTGGATGAGGAATTTGGAAGGAATTTGAGTGTAAAGTGGAGGGACTGTAAGAAAATGTTCTGGAAAGAGGTGAAAAGAGTAAGACAGAGTGGAAGTGAAGTTAGCAGGGGAGTGAAAGATAAAAATGGTAGATTACTAGTGGAGAAGGGAGAAAAAGTGAGCAGATGGAGAGAACACTTTAAGGAATTGTTGAACGTGGAGGATGGAAGTAATGCGAGTATAAGTGGCTGGGGAATGGCTGGGAGAAGGAGGGAGGTGAGAAGACAGGAAGAAATCAGTAGGATAGAAGTTGTGGAAGCAATGAAGAAAGTTAAATCAGGGAAAGCCCCAGGAATTGATGGAGTGTGTGGTGATATGCTGAAGCATGGGGGAGAGATAGTAGTAGAATGGATGTGGAAGATGTGCAGATTGGCCTGGGAGGAAGGTAGAGTCCCGGAGGATTGGAAGTCAGGTATAATTATTCCCTTGTACAAAGGAAAAGGGGAAAAAGAAGTGTGTGGTAATCATAGGGGCATTTGTCTTCTTAGTATAATAGGAAAAGTGTATGGTAGGATACTTATTGACAGAGTTAGAGAAAGAACAGAGAAATTAGTTGGAGAAGAACAGGGAGGCTTTAGGAAGGGAAGAGGTTGTGTAGATCAGATATTCATTCTCAGATCTTTAGTGGAAAAGTTTCTAGAGAAGGGAAAGAAGTTGTATGCGTCTTTCATGGATTTGGAGAAAGCATATGACAGGGTGGATAGACTAGGATTGTGGAAAGTGTTAAGAATATATGGAGTAGATGGGAAGTTGTTGAATGCTGTGAAGAGTATGTACGATGGTGCGAAGGCTGCAGTGCGTGTGGATGGTGAATTAAGTGAATTTTTCTCTTTGAAAGTTGGGTTGAAACAGGGATGTGTCATGTCTCCATGGCTGTTCAATCTGTACATGGATGGGGTAATAAAAGAGGTACAGTAAAAGTCCAATTCTTCGGCATCCAATTCCCCGGCAAATCTGACATTTCGGCAGTTTTGAGAAATAGTCCCATTTACGAAAATCTCTGATCATTCAGCAGATTTTCCGATTTTTTTCATCAGTCTTGAAATTCTCCATGAGGACCCTCTACTGCTGGGGACTTCTTCCAGCAGTAGCAGAGTCCAATCAACCCCTTCTATTGTACATATGTAATTAAGGAACCTACTATAAGTTTAGGTAAGTGCATGTGAACTTGTAGGCCTACTGTACCATTACATTTATATACAGTATGTTCACTAATTTCTTTATTTTTCATATTCATGTACAGTACTGTATTCATTACAGTATTATACAGTATCAAACAGTATACAGTACTCTCTCCAAACACATCTGTAATGATATGAGTAGTGATGATAGTGTTCACCGAAACATATAAAGTATTGAGTGGGTAGGGTTTTTGATAATTCGGCAATTTTGATTTTTCGGCACTAGCCTGGTCCCATAGATGCCGAAAAATAGGACTTCTACTGTACAAGGTAGGGTAGTGGATGTAGGAGTGGCCCTGGTGAGAGAGGATAGTGTTTGGAAACTCTCTGTACTGTTGTTTGCAGATGATACTGTGTTGTTGAGTGAAGATGAAGGGGAGCTGCAAGGCTTGGTGGATGAGTTTGAGAGAGTGTGTAAGAAACAGAATCTAAAGATGAATGTAGGGAAGAGTAAAGTGATGGTCTTTGAGAGAGGTGAAGTCAGTGAATGTACAGCGAGGTTGGATGGTGAGGAATTGGAAAATGTGAGTACGTTTAAGTACTTGGGTAGTGTGATGAGTAAGGATGGAGGTTTGGAGGGTGAAGTGCTTGAAAGGGTACAGCAGGGAAGAAAGGTTGCTGGTTCTTTGAAAGCAGTGATAAGAAACAGGGAAGTGAGCATGGAAGTGAAAAAGTTACTACATGACAGTATTGTGATACCAACTCTAACGTACGGAAGTGAAGCTTGGACGTTGTTGGAAGGACACAAGTCAAGAGTGAGAGCCGTGGAAATGAGTTATTTAAAAGGAGCCTGTGGAGTCACATGGAGAGACAGGCTGACGAATGAGGATATAAAGGAGCATTGTGGTGTTGATGTGGATGTGATAGGAAGCATTATGAGGAACACACTGAGGTGGTTTGGCCATGTGGAGAGGATGGAGGGTGAAAGACTGACGAAGAGAGTGTATGTGAGTGAGGTGGAGGGGGAAAGAGGGAGGGGGAGGCCGAGGATGAGATGGAGAGATGGGGTGGAGAGGTATATGATAGAGGGGGGTGTGAGTTGGGAGCAGGGGAGTGAAATGGCGGGGGACAGGGCGACTTGGAGGCGATTTGTTTGTGGCCACCCCACACGGGATTGAGGCGTCTGGCAATAGATAGATAGATAGATAGATTCTCTACGTATTCTTGTGTATTCATTTCTTGTTCTTTTATATTCTTCCTTTGTTCTGTTGTTACCTCTCTTTCTCCAATTGTTCCACGCCTTATCTCTCTCTTTTTTTGCTATCATACACCTTCTATTAAACCACTCCTTTTTCCTGTTTTCTTTCCCTCTTACTCTTGGTACAAATTTTTCCACTCCCAAATTATAGAGGTCTAGAAAGATATCCCACTTCCTCTGTATCTCTCTTGTTTCTCTTAATTTTTTCCAATCCGCATTTTCAAAAAAGTTTCTCATTCATTCATTCATTCATTGCCAGACGCCATGTATCCCAAACGGGGTGGCCAAGGGCTTAGAGTTAATTGTTTTACAGGGAGGGACACTAATCCTCCACCAACCCCACTTGACACGTAGGGATGCCAACAGCATCTGGTGTTCCCAGGCGGTCACCCATCCAAATACTAACCAGACCCAACGTTGCTTAACTTCGCTGATTGGACGGGAAGCGATGTACTCAACGTGGTAAAATTTGCTTTCCCAAAGTTGTATCTTCCCTGTCTATGAAGCTTGTCTCTTGGCTCGACGTTCCCTATTAACATCTGGAACTCAATGACCACATGATCACTTTTTCCTAAAGGACAGAGATATTTCAATGATTCTATTACATCGGGTTCTTTGGTGAACAGTAAATCTAACCTTGCTGATGTGTCCTCACCTCGAAACCGTGTCTCTTCTTTGACCCATTGCGTCATCACATTATTCATTATTATATTTAATAACATAGTGCCCCATGAATCCTAGCCTCCCGCCTCCCAGTATCATTCCTCCCAGTTCACCTCTTAACAGTTAAAGTCACCCACTAAAAGTATATTATTGCCTTTCTCAATTATTTTTTGCAAATAGCTAGCCATATCTGACAACATCTCATGGTATTTGTCATCCTTCCATGCTCTCGTCTTTGGGGGAACATACACTACCGCCATATCTCTCTTAACATTCTCTCCAGTTTCTAATTTCATATATATCACTTCAGCCCTGCCTTCTCCCATTTCCACAGTATCTACATTTATGTTGTTCTTCACTGCTATCATCACTCCTCCCTTTTTTTCATTTCTGTCTTTTCTCCACAGTTTGTATTTACCATCTCCCAAATGAACATCAATATCTTCTCTTAATTTGGTCTCTACAAAGCACATGACATCAGGTTCATGTTCTCTCAAGAAATTGTTAATTTCGGTCCTTGTCGATATGAAACCATCAACATTAGTATATATCACCTTCAAATTATTTTTGAAGTTTTTAATACCCTCTTCTCTCCTACTCTCTATCCTTACCACTTCCTCAACTTCTGATCTTTCACAGCCATCCCCCTTAGTTTCCTTCAATTCTATTTCCTTAAATATCACTTCCTTACTTTCATATCCAATACTCTCCAAAAAAAAGTATTACATTCTTCCTCTGTCCTCTTATCATTTTTTCCCTTTACTTCTTCCTTTAATGATTTTAAAACTTCTCTTTCTTCTTCATTCAGATCTATTCTTATTATAATATTTTCCATCCCCGCCTCTGCTTAATTTCCAGGTCACTTTAAGTACTGTATCTCATTTATTACACTTTCTGATGTAAACTTGACTCTCATTGGTCTTGTTTCCCCTTTCTTATGAGGCCCTATCCTCCTTACTTCCTCAGTTTCTTTTACCCACTTGTCTCCTTCGGGGTCAATCTTGCCTAATATTCCTCTCACCAGGTTCGTGTCTCTCTCGAGTCTTACGAACCTAACCTTTTCTTTCTCTTTCCTGTTTCCAAATATTACCACACATCTGTTCCTTTCTACAGTTTCTCTCACTATTTTCTCTTTTTTTCTTCAGTATTTTCACTACATTTTCTTCCATTTTTTTCTTGTTCATTTCCCTCTCTTCCTGGTTGATCTCTCTTAAGCTAACCACTTCTTTCTGTTCTTCTTCTACGTGTGCCGACTTTGCCTTATGCTCTTCTAATACATTACTCACCTTCTCCGTTTTATTAGTACTCTCTTCTAGTTTCCTCCTCAATTCAACATTTTCCCGCTTCTAATTTCTAATCTCTTCATTCGCTGTTTTATTGGATTGGATCAGACTCTGTATGGTAGTATCCGTATTTTCAGACACATCACTAGATTCTCTACTTCCTTTTCAAGTTCACTAATCCTCATAATTAATGTTTTAACCAGGTCCATGACATTGGTGTTTGTATCAAATCCTTGAAATTCGAGTCCCTCATTGTTTACATTTTCCGCCATGTTTGATGTTGGTTAAGTACCAAAACAGCTGTTACCGAAAAAAACTACAAACATTCATGTATGTGTGTGTGTGTGTGTGTGTGTGTACAGTATATACAGTATCTGTCTATTTAAATACAGTCAATCCTGGTAAATTGCGGCAATTTGGGTCTGGACCACTGCCATGTTTTATGAATTCCGTGATTTATGAATAATAACTCTTAAGTGAAAAATTAATTTGGGTCTGGACTTTAGCCAACTAGCCCCCACAGCAACCTACCTACACCTATCTAGGCACCATCAAACACAATCGTACAAATTTAGGAATATTCAGTGCATGTATTAAGGGATCTCACCTCATTCCTATGACGAATTTGCTTAAGTGAATGGAGTGGGGTGGTATTGGGAAGAACTTAGAACCTCTCAGCGCTTGTTCTTCCCAAACTCTTTCACCAGCTTTGAAAACTTCTCTCCCCTCTCAACACAACAAATGAGCTCCAAACATTGACTGTACGACAACTGCAGCAGCTTCTTGATGCCATACTGCTTAGAGCACTTCACTGGGGGGTCAGGAGAGGCCATGGCAGGTAGGAGGCGGGGGAAAGTTGCATAAAAAAGGCAGGTAACTCTTGTACTCCACGGCGACGGTCTGTAGTGTGCAGACTGGCGGGACAAGAACAACAACAACGTGGTGGCATTAGTATGCACACTTGCCACCAGGGATGCGTGGTGATCGGTTGTTGGGTCGTGATTTTCAATTTGAATGACGCGGTTTACGATTCTCCTCGGAAAAGGCCCACTTGGGTGCCTAGGTCCGCGATTTTCGTGACTTAACAGTGATTTAAGAGTGCCAGCAGTCTGACAGCCACTTAGACGTGATTTATGAACACGCGATTTACGAGGATTGACTGTAATACAGTATTATATATATATTACATAGGTGTGTGTGTGTGTGTGTGTGTGTGTGTACAGTATGTACAGTATCTATCTATCTATCTATTTATGTACAGTATAAATATATATATATATATATATATATATATATATATATATATATATATATATACAGTATATATATATATATATATATATATACATATACATATATATATATACAGTGTATATATATATATATATATATATATATATATACAGTATATATATATATATATATATATATATATATATACATATATATATATACAGTATATATATATATATATATATATATATACAGTAAAAATCCTATCATTCGGCAGCTGATTATTCGGTAGATCCGACATTTCGGCAGTTTTAAGAAATAGTCCCTTTTACGAAAATCTCTGATTGTTCGGCAGATGTCTGGAATAATCTCGACAGTCAAGGAAGTGTTATCTGTGATTTGCAGGCCTAATGTTTCATTACATTTCTATATGTTCACTATAATCAGGTATAGTACTGTACTTATTACAATATTAGGATCATACGGTACAGTAACCATCCCCCCAAATTAGCGAGAGTTACAGTCCAAGCCCCCTCGCTAATTCTTGAAATTCGTTCATTCTTGACTCCTTCCAGAAAATGACATTTACCACTAATTGCGTAGCCCATGAACCACTGATACTGTAATGCATTACCCATAAATAAATGTTGCTTGTTAAATCTGTTTCCCCGTTGTTTTTAGCTGTATGGCTGTGACAGCTCTTGTATTTTGATTCCTCGGCATAATGGTGGAAGAGACTGTCTTAAGTGTTTAACTAAACCTAAGCTAACCGAGTTTAACTGTACCTAATAATTTAACCAAACCTAACCTAACCTAAAGTCGGAAAAATACATAAAGGAAACTGGAGGAAAATGAATTGCAAAGGTCTTTCTGATGAAAGTTAAATGTACATTTAGCACTCATTCTTTTGTTCGTTTTTGTGTTTATATGTGAAAGAGTATTGACGCAAACAGTAATATATCCCATTAACCCCTCAATAACCTCCGGCACTGAACAACCCTTTACAGTACCGATGTCAGTGATGTCAAGTTAGTGTGAGCTAAAAAAAAAAAAAAAGAACAATTATGGGGAGGGAATGAAGGTCACTGATATGTTTACACAACTCTACGCTACGATTCCAAGCAGTCAGGAGGTCGCTTTATCTCAGATGTTTTCACCCATTTGGTAAATGCACCGTAACTTTATCAATTCTTCCATGACTCATAGCAAATCATAGCATGGGTTTAGGAAGCTAAATAACACATTGCTCGGTGCGCCATATGATTATCTTCACATCTTTTAGAAAAATAAATTGATTCCTGAAGAATGGAAGAAACTTACTCTACGTACTCAAAGAGGGATTAAATTTTTTCCATTTTCTTAAGGGTGTGAAGATAATCATCTGGTGCACCTAGCAATGAGTTATTTAGCGTCCTAAACCCATGCTATGATTCACGGGAAAATTGAGAAAGTTACGGTTCATTTACCAAATGGGCGAAAACATCTGAGATAAAGCGACCCCCTGACTGTTTGGAATCGTAGCATAGAGTCGTGTAAAATACCAATGACCATCGTTCCCTTCCCATAATTGTTCAGTTTTTCATAGCTCACTAACTCGACATCACTGACATCGGTACTGTAAAGGGTTGTTCAATGCTGGAGGTTATTAAGGGGTTAATGGAATACATTACTATTTGCATCAATACTCTCCCTTTCACATGTAAACAAAAAAACGAACAAAAGAATGAGCGCCAAATGTACGTTTAACTTTCATCAGAAAGACCTTACCAATTCATATTCCTCCACTTTATTTTATGTAATTTTCCAACTATTTTATTTTGTGTTTGGAAAAAGTACTGTATACTGTACTCACTCCAAACATATTTGTAATAATATAAGTAGTGATGACAATGTTCACCAATACAAATGATGTACTGAGCTGATATGTAATATTCCGTATCATTTCGGCCATCCAGGAAGTGTTATCTGACTTGTAGGCCTAATGTGTCAGTACACTTGTATATGTTCACTAATTTATATATATATTTCAGATTCAGGTATAGTACTGTATTGATTACAGTATTGTACAGTATACAGTACTCTCTCCAAACACAGTTGTAATACCATAAGTGGTGATGACAGTGTTCACCAATATATTTAAGGTACTGAGTGGGTAGGTTTTTTTATTATTCGTCAAATCCAATTTCTCGGCAGCAGCCTGGTCCCATAGATGCCGAATAATAGGACTTTTACTGTATATATATATATATATAGGAAGTTATGAACTAGAGCAGATGGAAGGGGTGGAAGACGTATGTAAGATATTCACGGAAGAGATAAGAGCGGCGTGTGAGGCGGTTTGTGGAGTGAGGAGGAGATGTAAGGGTGTGCAAGGGACAGCATGGTGGAATGATGAGGTGAAACGAGCTGTGGAACAAAAGAAGAAGGCATATGGTGAATGGTTGGTGAGTAGAGGTAGGGGAGAATATGAGAGAGAGAAGAGAGAGGTATATGTGAGCAGGAGAAGGGAGGTTAAGAGACTGGTGAAGGAGAGTAAGAAGAAAGTGGATGAAGAGTTTGGGAGGAATCTGAGTGTGAAATGGAGGGAGAGTAAGAAATTGTTTTGGAAGGAGGTAAAGAAAGTAAGGCAGTGTGAAAGGGGAAATAGTAGGGGAGTGAAAGATAGGAATAATAGATTGTTGGTGGAGAAGAGAGAGAAATTGAGGAGATGGAAGGAGCACTTTGAGGATTTGTTGAATGTAGAGAGTGAAAGCAGTGTGAGTATAAGTGGTTGGGGAATGGCTGGGAGAAGAAGAGATGAGAGGAGGGAGGAAGAGATCAGTAGGTCGGAAGTAGTGGAAGCGATGAAGAAGATTAAGCTGGGAAAGGCCCCAGGAATTGATGGAGTGTGTGGTGAAATGCTTAGGTATGGGGGTGAGATTGTTGTGGAGTGGATATGGAAGTTGTGTAGATTGGCTTGGGAAGAGGGAAGGGTTCCAGAGGACTGGAAATCAGGTATAATTGTTCCTCTGTACAAAGGAAAAGGGGAGAGAGAAGTATGTGGTAACCATAGGGGTATTTGCCTTCTTAGTGTGACTGGTAAAATATATGGTAGAATACTCATTGATAGGGTTAGGCATATGACAGAGGAGCTAGTTGGAGAAGAACAAGGGGGATTTAGGAAGGGAAAAGGGTGTGTAGATCAGATATTTGTTCTAAGATGTTTAGTGGAGAAGTATCTAGAGAAGGGAAGGAAAGTGTATGCTGCCTTCATGGACTTGGAGAAAGCTTATGACAGAATAGATAGGCAAGGTATGTGGAAGGTATTAAGAATATATGGAGTGGAGGGGAAATTGTTGAGTGCTGTGAAGAGTATGTACGAGGGAGCTAGGGCTACGGTGCGAGTGGATGGTGAGCTGAGTGAGTTCTTTGATCTCAATGTAGGACTGAAACAGGGGTGTGTGATGTCTCCATGGCTGTTTAATATATATATGGATGGGGTTGTAAAGGAGGTGCAAGGTAGGGCAGTGGATGTGGGGGTGGCCCTAATGAATGAGGATGAGATTTGGAAGCTTCCGGTGTTGCTGTTTGCTGATGATACAGTATTGTTGAGTGAAGATGAATGGGAGTTGCAAGGTTTGGTGAATGAATTTGGGACAGTGTGTAGGAGGAGGAAGCTGAAAGTTAATGTAAACAAAAGTAAAGTTATGGTGTTTGAGAGGAATGAAGTCACAGAGTGTGCAGTGAGGTTGGATGGTGAGGATGTGGAGAATGTGAGTGAATTCAAGTACTTGGGTAGTGTGATGAGTAAGGATGGAACTTTGGGGGATGAAGTACGTGAAAGGGTACAGCAGGGAAGAAAGGTTGTTGGTGCACTGAAAGCAGTGATGAGAAATAGGGAGGTGAGTATGGAAGTTAAGAAGTCACTGCATGATGGTATTGTGATCCCTACCCTGACGTATGGAAGCGAGGCGTGGACCTTGCAAGAGGGGAACAAGTCAAGAGTGAGAGCAGTGGAAATGAGTTACTTGAGAGGAGCATGTGGAGTGACGTGGAGTGACGTGGAGGGACAGGTTGACGAATGAAGAAGTGAAGGAACGTTGTGGGGTAGATGTGGATGTGGTTGAAAAGATTAGGAGAAATACACTGAGGTGGTTTGGACATGTGGAGAGAATGGAGAATGAAAGACTGACTAAGAGGGTGTATGTAGGTGAGGTGGAGGGAGGGAGAGGGAGGGGTAGACCGAGGATGAGGTGGAGGGATGGAGGTGGAGGGATGGAGTTGAGAGGTATATGAGGGAGGGGGGGATGAGTTGGGGGGAGGGGAGTCAAATGGTGGGTGACAGAGTGACTTGGAGGCGTTTTGTCTGCGGCCACCATTTGCGGGATTAGGGCGTCGGGCTATAGATAGATAGATAGATAGACATATATATATGTATGTATGTATATGTATATATACTGTACAGTATATATATACACAGTAGATGCTCGATTTAATGAACTAATTCAGCCAACACGTTCCGTTTTCTTCAATTTTTCGTTAAGTCGAGTTCTGTAACCAAGGTTCAATATAAAGGAAATTTTTCTGGTATTTTGAGGATCTTTCCGCTTAATCCTTGAAGCCAACGGTCAGGCCGAGTTTCTGATAATGCGCAACCAAACCTAGCAAACTATTGTCTTTTCACTCACAATTGTAAATCCTTAACACAATGCACTGTTTTTTTCACTGCACAACACTGTAAATTCCCGTGTGGTCTAGTGGAGAAGTTCTTGGTGTCTATTCACTGTCAGAGTCCAAGAGTATCACTGGCACGTGACCTAAAGGTACGTCGCTGGGTCATGGTGATGGTGTACCCACTGCAGACGACTCTGAAGACAGACGCAAACTCACGTCGAGCGGTGACTCCACCGTGGCTGACGTGCTGGACTGTGGCTCAGAGCATGAGGGCCTGTCTTGGGGAGGCAACGGAGTGGAGCCAGGGCCGGGCACAGCGGGGGTCACGGGCCTGAAAAAACTGTCAGTGGTTGATTGACGCAAGGCACGACAATTCTGACGATTAATGATGCTCTGCCTGAAAACATGCACTTCCTCCACAAGGCCCAAGGACCCCATCTCCATGTCGCAGTCCAGGTGTTCCACGTAGTCCAGAATGAACTCTAGGTGTTCCCGGAGTGCGCTCAGCTTGGGGATGGCTGGAGTTGTGTCATGCTGAGAGGAGTCCCCATCATCGTCGCCGTCCTCGTTGGAATCTTCAAGCTGGGTACTGACACCCGCAAATGACGATGCGATCTCGATATCAGACAGGGTCTGATACCCAGGATCGCCCTCGTCGTCATCCAACCACTCACGCACATCATCCACATCAACATCGTCACCATGCGTACGTAGACGTCTATCTATCTATCTATTGCCAGACGCCTCAATCCCGTTTGGGGTGGCCACAAACAAATCGCCTCCAAGTCGCCCTGTCCCCCGCCATTTCACCACCCTGCTCCCAACTCACACCCCCCTCTCTCATATACCTCTCCACCCCATCCCTCCATCTCATCCTCGGTCTCCCCCTCCCTCTTCCACGTAGACGTGCAGGGAAGTAATCCACGTCAAAATCTAGGAAATCATACTCCACATCCGTTCTGAGAAGCAGATGAGACCAACCATTTTCTAGAGTCTTGACAGGGACTTCCTTCCATGCACTGGCCCAGTTGTAGATTGTAGACTTGATGTTGTAGCCGCGAAGGTTTTCCAAAGTCCGTTGGCCTCGCGTGTCCCGTCCCTCTCTGCGCTCATCCTCGTCCTCGAGAACAACCATCACCTCGTCCAGGAACTTCCGTCGGTATAGGCGCTTTGTTGCCACGATCACTCCTTGGTCCATTGGTTGGATGAGAGCAGTCGTATTAGGTGGCAGAAACATGCACCTAATCCGGCCATTCTCAGCCACCAAGTCCTTGTCGCACGGGTAGGCAGGTGTACTGTCGAGGAGAAGGAGGGCCTTTACCTGGTCGCACGGGATTCCCACTGTCTCCGTCTGGTAATGTATGACCTCCTTGACAAAGTGGCGGTGGAACCAGTCTTTGAAGATCACAGCTGTAAACCACGCCTTCAAAGAATGGTACCAGACGACAGGATGGACATCCATCACCCCACGAAGACACCGAGGCTGCTTTGCACGGCCATCAATAACGGGCTTAAGCCGGTGCATGCCATTAGCATTGGCACAACACAAAGCAGATATCCGTTCCTTGGAGAGCTTGCGGCCAGGTACACGCTTCTCCGTCTCCTCGGCTAGAGTGTTCGTTGGCAAAGAGCGATAGAATAAACCAGTTTCGTCAGCATTGTAGACTTGACCGAGAGTGAGGCCCTCCTTGTCGATCAAGCCCTTCACCTTGTGCCGAAACTCGTCAACTCCATCCTCGTTAGCATCCAAAGTTTCGCCATGAGCTTTACGGTTGGTAAGGCCATGCCGTAACTTGAACGCGAAGAGCCAACCCTTGGATGCCTTGAACTCTAGGGCATCGTGAAGCCTAGCGAACTTCTCAGCAGCAGCCTTCAGCTCCATACCACGTACCATCACACCGGCAGCACGTTGTTGTCGATACCAAATCAACGTGGAGCAGTTGACTTCAGCAAACTTGGGAGTAAACATCACCTTCCTCTCCAGTTAGACGAGTGCGCACTGTGAAGAGAACGGACTTCTGAGTGCGAATGACTAAATTCAGTGCAAGACTTCATGAACAGTGTACTGCAAGTGCTTCAGGAAATCCTTCTTACTGTCAGAGTCTGAGAGGAGGCGGTTATTCATCGAGATGGCCATGGACTTGCTGTAAGTAGGCAGAATGTTTCATACTGTACTCTACTGTATTTTCCAAACTATACTTACCTCAAACACCTCATTTCACTCTTTTATGTCCCTTATTGGTGTGAATATGCTGTGTCTTAGGTGCTATGCATGTGCAGTAGGAAGGTGTTTTTCTGAGTTAGGCTAGGTTAGGGTCCATAACTACCAGTCCAGGAGCCAGGGACTTGTAAGTATCCAGAATGTTGAATATTGTATGAACCTACCTCAAAAACCTCATTTTATGCTTCTTTTGCATTTATTTCATTCTTTTATGTGCCTTATTGGTGTGATTTGGGTCTTAAATAGGTGCTATGCATGTCCAGAGGGAGTTGTATAGGTGTTTCTCTGAGTTAGGGTCCATAAGTACAAGTCCATAAGCTGGGGCTCAATATCCGGACAGGACCACTATCCGGACCTGCCTATGGCTCTATTACGTCGGATATTGGAGAGATTACTTATATATACACATATATAACATATATATACATAATATATACATATACATATATATATATATATATATATATATATATATATATATATATATATATATATACAGTATATATATATGTATATACATATACAGTATATATAATATATATATATATATATATATATATATATATATACAGTACCCTCGCGTCCAGCACGCGTTAGTCCAGCACAATTCGAGTCCAGCACGGTGAGCAATTAATTAGTATTATTTAATACGATTTAATTACTGCAACACGAGTGTGTTAGCATAACACGCACAGAGCTCCGAGAAGTGGGCCAAATCCGCAGAGTTCACTCTAGCACGATCACCCCCGGTCCAACGCGGCCATACTGGACATTCCCATGATGATGATAGCCAATGAAAAACTTCTGATCAAGTAGCCTTCCCCGTCCGCTATCGTGACGTGATCGTGATGCCGCCCAATTAAAAACGCTTCTGGTGTCACGTGATGTTTTGTTTATATTTCTCCTGCCACAGAGCCACTCAGTCGCATAATTGCATTGGAAGGTGCTTTTTTCTTGCTGCAGGGAAGTGAGCATGGAAGTGAAAAAGTTACTACATGACAGTATTGTGATACCAACTCCAACGTACGGAAGTGAAGCTTGGACGTTGTTGGAAGGACACAAGTCAAGAGTGAGAGCCGTGGAAATGAGTTATTTAAGAGGAGCCTGTGGAGTCACATGGAGAGACAGGCTGACGAATGAGGATATAAAGGAGCGTTGTGGTGTTGATGTGGATGTGATAGGAAACGTTATGAGGAACACACTGAGGTGGTTTGGCCATGTGGAGAGGATGGAGGGTGAAAGACTGACGAAGAGAGTGTATGTGAGTGAGGTGGAGGGGGAAAGAGGGAGGGGGAGGCCGAGGATGAGATGGAGAGATGGGGTGGAGAGGTATATGAGAGAGGGGGGTGTGAGTTGGGAGCAGGGGAGTGAAATGGCTGGGGACAGGGCGACTTGGAGGCGATTTGTTTGTGGCCACCCCAAACGGGATTGAGGCGTCTGGCAATAGATAGATAGATAGATTTTCTGCTCTTGTTACTGCATTTTACCCTGCTCACGATGCCTAGGAAGCCTTCTGAGAACCCCAAGAAGCGTTGGCACCTCCCTCAGGCCACCAAGCTAGAAAGCATCGAGAGGAAGAAGAAAGGGGAGAGGAAAGTTGACACTGCCAAGGCCTATGACATGAATGAAGCCAACGTGATCATAATAAAAAAACTTAAGACAAGATCATGGCAGCCGAAGGCTATCACACGGCACTTCATACCAGGTTTGCCGAGGATACGATGGTAAATCAGAACGGTAACGTGGTAAAATTGCCGACGATACCACGGGCATATGGAATTCATCTGGATGGATTCCTGCCGAGCATACGATGGGGAAAACAGTGTGACCAAAACCCAGGCGACTCGACAGAGAATGTATCGTACTACAGCATTGAACATTTAGCCTGACACTGAATACATATTAATATTTTAGAATAAATATCAATCGTTTTGAAACCCTTCTCATCGGCGTGCGTACCAGTTTATAAACAAAGTTGCTTCTCCTTATTCTCTACCGAGTCAGTGACAGCGATCACTTTCCACAGTCACGAGACGGGGCTCTGGCAACAGTGTGAGAAGCATGCACTTTCCCGAGGATTACAGTGCTATACTCTGTTTCTTATAAAGTGGTGGAGAAGCTACACCCAAGTCCTAGTCGAACGCAGGTGACCGTACAAAGGGATAAAAGTGACCTCACCTGACTCTTTCTCCAGCCTACTCTCCTGGGGGAGGGAGAGAGAGAGAGAGAGAGAGAGAGAGAGAGAGAGAGATTTGAAGTTTATTGTCTAATCTTCAAATATAGCAATAATATTTTTTCTGACCTAATATTAATTAATCCTACATCCAATCCAAACATGAATTTGTGTAATTTGAAGGTATTATTACGAGTTCTGTCCTGATTTGCAAACCTAAGAAAATCACCAATTCATCGCGAAATGGTGAAACGTTAGAATTATTAAAATATCAGTCATATGATTTGCTGAAAATAACTTCTATCAAGATACGCATTACCCTCTCTCTCTCTCTCTCTCCCTTCTAGTGTGTGGGTGTGTGTGTGTGTGTGTGTGTGTGTGTGTGTGTGTGATTAATAGGAAAAGGGAAAGTTTCTCACTCTCCCTCCCCACCCTCTCTCTGTTCTTTCCTCCTTCCCTCCCTCCCCCCTCCCCCCCCCCTCTCTCTCTCTTGTATTAAACAAATTATGTTCAGTATATGGCTTATATTTATATTTACAACTCTTATTTACAATAAGTATACACAAGACACCTCACACGACACTTGTTTATTCATCTTCATCGCTGCTGGACTCGTTCCATATATTGATAACAAAATTTTCTACCATGTGGTTTACAACAATGTCATTTCTCATAAATTCTTCTTTTTTCGTGTGTGTGTGTGTGTGTATGTGCCACACATTTCTGCAAGTTTTCTGCTGTTACTTTATCGCATTTATCGTCAGCTCTTCAATCACTCGTAATTTTTGAGAAGAATTTGAGTTTCTCTTCCTCACATCATCCTTGACCTGAGCCCAAATCAGCTCTATGGGGTTGAGCTGGCAATGATAGGGAGGAAGCCGCAGCACCTGGTGACCAGGATTATTGACGATTTCATCAATTTCAAACAAGTGCTTGTCTTTGTTTTGTTTTTTTTCACTTGGTGTTGCAGCTCAGCCTCAGTGTGCAGAGGGTTATGAGGAAGGTTGTTATCAAGAAGCCACTTTATAATTTCTCGTTTTCGTAAGCTCTGTGTTTGTGCTTTATTTATGGTTTTGCAGTGGTATGATGCGTTGTCCATTATTATAAGACCGGGGCGGGTTGTTGAGAAGCATCAACAAGGGCGTTCCAGGAAATACTGCATGTGACCTCAGGGCAAAAGCTCACCCATCTTGACCTGAGGCCAAACGCACACCTGAACCAGTACGGGTCAGCAGGTGCTCCACTCATGCATTCCCTCCTTCCTCTTCTTTGTTACCATTCATCTCAAGCTATACTCACCCAAGAGTCCCAGCATGTTCCACATATTTTCATAAGAACTGTCGATAGAGAATATACCTTATATGCGCCTGCGTGGGAGCATGTGTGTGTATGTGTGTGTGTGTGTGTGTAACCCAATCATGTAAGTTGCTAAAAGTAACATATACGAACATACTGTAAGAAGAGAGGAAAACTGCAGTAGACCTTTTGGTCCATGCTAGGCAGCTCCAACTGAATAAGACTAATCTATGAGAATAACACAAGGACAGCACAGAAGAAGGCTGTCCACAGAAAATACACACACACACACACACACACACACACATGCACCCACACCTACACGTGCAAGCTCGCTCACACACACACACACACACACACACACACACACACACACACACACACACACACACACACACACACGAGCAGCCGGAGAGAGAGGTCGTCCCAGGCATCGCTCCTAACCTTGAGTAGTTTCAGGAATTTTGTCTGTCCTGTCTCCTAGGGTCTTTCTTTAAATTTAAAATAATGAAAGTTGGTAGACTACCAAAAATGTAAAGATTTGTTGGCAATAGTATACATGAATGTTTGTGGCTTATTCGGTAACAGCTGTTTAGGTACTTTACCGGTACGTTAAAGATGGCCGAAAATGTAAACAATGAGGGACTGGAATTTCAAGGATTTGATGCTAATACTAATGTCATGGACCTGGTTAAAACAATAATTATGAGGATTAGTGAACTCGAAAAAAAAGTAGAGAATCTAGTGATAAACGATGTGTCAGGAAATACGGAAACCACCATACAGAGTCTAATCCAGTCCAACGAAACAGCCAATGAAGAGATTAAGAATTTGAAGAGGGAAAATGTTGAACTGAGGAGGAAACTTGAAGAGAGTACCAATAAAACGGAGAAGGTGAGTAATGTACTAGAAGAACACAAGGCAAAGTGGGCACACGTAGAAGAAGAACAGAAAGAAGTGGTCAGCTTAAGAGAGATCATCCAGGAAGAAAGGGAAATGAACAAGAAAGAAATGGAAGAAAATATAGTGAAAATACTGAAGAAAAAAGAGAAAATAGTGAGAGAAACTGTAGAAAGGAACAGATGTGTGGTAGTATTTGGAAACAGGGAAGAGGAAGAAAAGGTTAGGTTCGCAAGACTCGAGAGAGACACGAACATGGTGAGAGGAATATTAGGCAAGATTGACCCCGAAGGAGACAAGTGGGTAAAAGAAATTGAGGAAGTAAGGAGGACAGGGCCTTATAAGAAAGGGGAAACAAGACCAATGAGAGTCAAGTTTACATCAGAAAGTGTAATAAATGAGATACTTAAAGTGACCTGGAAATTAAGCAAAGAGGCGGGGATGGAAAATACAGTAATCACTCCAATATCTGGATCAATAGAGCCATCGGTAGGTTCGGATATTGGTTTTGTCCGGATATTGGGCCCCAGCTTATGGACTTGTACTTACGGACCCTAACACAGAGAAACACCTATACAACTCCCTCCGGACATGCATAGCACCTATTTAACACCCAAATCACACCAATAAGGCACATAAATGACTGAAATAAATGCAATAGACACATAAAATGTGGGTTTATAAGTACAGGTAACTCGCACGGAACACGAGGGTTTCGTTCCTACCGTGCCGTGTTAGGTGCGAAATCGCGTATATTTAAACTACTCCGTATTTTGCTCCCTAGACCCCCCAAATGTGTTGTTTTGCTGTTATCTGTCACTAGAAAGCACTTTAAGTGGTTAGAAGGTTTATTTAATGTTATAACTCACAAATACAGTACTCCTGAGCAAAACTTCAACACACAAGTACTGTACGTAAACACAAGGAAACATTCCGACGCCGATCATAGGTAATAAATTAGGTTAACTGGTACTAGTGCTTTAACTTACAAGTACATACCAGAACAGTACATATTTAACTTAGAAATGCAGTACTGTGATATCGAATGATTTCAGTACATAATCTGTTAGGAATGGCTGGAAAAAAAAAATGTTATGAATACATTTTCACCTTTTTGATATATGTTTATGGTAGTTTCGAGTTATTCTTTACGTTATCGTTGTGCCCATGCTTGGAAAAGAGAGCGAAAGAGTTGAATTATCAGTCCTAAATGAGAAAACTGCACGTCCTGCAAGGCTAGACTCTGCCACGGGAGAATAAAGTGGAGGGTCAGTCCGATTAGCAATAAGGAAGTTGTGTCACAACTTCCAGCTCCCACACCACGAGAATGGCTAAAAATAGAATCGTAATGCAGTTTCAGAACTAACAATAAGTCTAATTATTACGAATACAGATACAAAGCAGAAATAAATACGTTTACAGACGGGGAAAACGTATTTCTTCCATCATAACATGTTCATCTTTCTCAATCATTTTACGTTCATCTTTATCATTTTACCTTGTTATTTTCGCAATATATATTGCTGTCTCGTAAACAGGGTGGTTGTTTGTGTTTTGCAAGGGAGGAAAAAGGTTGTATTTTCTGTCTGGGTCGAGATAATGGGTGTAACTATGTGTGATTAGGCATGGCCACGAGCGAAAAAATCGTACATCCACTCATCACGATAGCTGGTGGTGAAATGACAGATGATACATGAGACGGTGAAGTCAAGGTCATGTCCCAGATTTTCATTCACTTCCCGAAAGTTTTCACAGTTTTCTACAAGTTGCAAACCATTACAGCAAACCTGAGCAAATAGGTAAAGATACCAAGACAAAAATGTATTTTTCTCTTATTATAAGTCTTTAACGAACAAACAAAAAAAAGGCAATATTCCGACGCCGATCATGGGTAATCATATAAATCAGGTTAACTGGTTACAAGGCTTTATTTAATGCTTTAATTGCTTACAAGTACATACCAGAACAGTAAATATTTAACTTACAAATACAGTACTGTAGAAAAGCAGTACAGTAAGAGTTTAACGAACAAACAAAAAAGGCAATATTCAGACGCCGATCATGGGTAATCATATAATTCGGGTTATCTGGTTACAAGGCTTTATTTAATGATTTAACTTTATTTAAGTGCTTACAAGTACAGTACATACGAGAACAGTAAATATTTAACTTACAAATACTGAACAGCACTGTGGAAAAAACGAACAAATAAAAAAGGCAATATTCTGACGCCTATCAGGTAAACTGGTTATAAGACTTTATTTCTTGCTTTAACGTTATTTAATAGTACTTTAAGTTGCACATAAACTTACCAGAACAGTACAGTACTGTAAATATTTAACTTACAAATATTGTGCTACTGTACTAAAGGAATGTCTCACTCACTGAATAATTTCCCGCCTAGATCGTCACGTAATCAAAACAAACCGCGCGCTGCGGTGACGTTCGAGGATTTGATCTTTCAAAGGCCTCTCCTGCGTTAATTTGTAGTTTTCATAATGGTTTTTTAATCTTACGTTGTCTAATATGTATCCCAGCCCTTACCGCGTATAATTGCGAGCGCGTTCCGTGAGATCGTGTTCCGTGCGAGTTACCTGTATGTTCATACATTAATAAACATTCTGGTACTTATGGACTCTAACCGAACCTAACCTAACCGAACCTAACCGAACTCTGAAAAACACATTCCTACTGCACATGCATGAGGTAAGTTTAGTATGGAAAGAAGTACAGTATGACACTTTCTGGTAAGTATAGTATGGGAAAAAATACAATATGAAACATTCTGGTAAATATAGTATGGAAAATAGTACAACATGAAACATTTTGGCTACTTACAGCAAGTCCCTGGCCACCTCGATGAATAACCGCCTCCTCTCGGACTCTGACAGTAAGAACGATTTCCTGAAGCACTTGCACTACACTCTTCCTGAAGTCTTGCACTGAACTTAGTCACTAACACACAGAAGTCCGTTCTTTTCACAGTGTTCACTTTAGTCCAAATAATGTTCCATTAAATTTAAGTGTTGCACATTAACTTTTCCCAAGTTTTTTTAAGTTTCCAAAGCCAAAACAAAGAAGGTTAGTTACGTTAAATTTCTTTTCTACTTAGTCTTTTCTCCCAACTTGAAAACCTTAACACAACACACCGTTTTTTTCACTGCACAACACTCAAAATTCCCGTGTGGTCTAGTGGAAAAGTTCTTGCTGTTTATTCACTGTCAGAGCCCGAGAGTATCACTGGCAGGCGTCCAAGGGGTGCATCGGTGGGTAGTGGTGATGGCGTACCGACTACAGAAGACTCTGAAGACAGCCGCAAACTCACATCGAGCGGTGACTCCACTGTAGCTGATGTGCTGGGCTGTGGCTCGGAGCATGAGGGCCTGTCTTGGGGAGGCAACGGAGTGGAACCAAGGCTTGGCACAGCGGGGGTCACGGGCCTGAAAAAACTGTCAATCGTTGACTGACGCAAGGACCGACGATTCTGGCGATTGATGATGCGCTGCCGGAAAGCACGCACTTCCTCCACGAGTCCCAAGGGCCCCATCTCCCTGTCGCAGTCCGGGTGTTCCAGGTAGTCTAGGACGAACTCTAGATGTTCCCGGAGTGCGCTCAGCTTGGGGATGGCTGGAGTAGTGTCCTGCTGGGTGGAGTCTGCATCATCATCGCCTTCGTCGTCGGAATCTTCAAGTTCGGGACTGACACCAGCAACCGAAGACGCGATCTCGATATCAGACAACGTCTGATACCCAGGATCGCCCTCGTCGTCGTCCAACCACTCACGAACATCGTCCACATCAACATCGTCGCCGTGCGTACGTAGCCGTACATGGAAGTCATCCACGTCAAACCCTAGGAAATCGTACTCCACATCTGTTCCGAGAAGCAGACGAGACCAACCATTTTCAAGAGTTTTCACAGGGACTTCCTTCCATGCACTAGCCCAGTTGTACAGCGCAGACTTGATGTAGCGGCGAAGGTTTTCCAAAGTCCGCTTGCCTCGAGTGTCACGTCCTTCCCTGCGCTCGTCCTCGTCCTCGAGAACCACCATCACCTCGTCCAGGAACTTCCGACGGTACAGGCGCTTTGTTGCCACGATCACTCCTTGGTCCATTGGTTGAATGAGAGCAGTCGTATTAGGTGGCAGAAACATGCACCTAATACGGCCATTCTCAGCAACCAAGTCCTTGTCGCACGGGTGGGCAGGTGCATTGTCGAGGAGAAGGAGAGCCTTTACCTGGTCGCGAAGAATTCCCAGTGTCTTCGTCTGGTAATGTATGACCTCCTTGGACGAAGTGATGGTGAAACCAGTCTTTGAAAATCACAGCTGTGAACCATGCTTTCAAAGAATGGTACCATACGACAGGAAGGACATCCATCACCCCACGAAGGCACCGAGGCTGCTTTGCACGGCCAACAATAACGGGCTTAAGCCGGTGCATGCCGTTAGCATTGGCACAACACAAAGCAGATATCCGTTCCTTAGAAAGCTTGCGGCCAGGTACACGCTTCTCCGTCTCATCGGCGAGAGTGTTCGTTGGCACCGAGAAAGCGATAGAATAGGCCAGTTTCGTCAGCGTTATAGACTTGACCGAGAGTGAGGCCCTCCCTGTCGATCAAGCCTTTCACCTTGTGCAGAAACTCGTCCACTCCATCCTCGTTAGCGTCAATGCTTCGCCATGTGCTTTACGGTTAGTAAGGCCATGTCGCAACTTGAACGCGAAGAGCCAACCCTCGGATGCCTTGAAGTCTAGGGCGTCGTGAAGCCTTGCAAACTTCTCAGCAGCAGCCTTCAGCTCCGTTCCACGTACCATCACACCAGCTGCACGTTGCTGTCGATACCAAATCAACGTGGAGCGGTCGATCTCTGCATACTTGGGAGTAAACATAACCTTCCTCTCCACGTTGCGTTTGCTTCTCGACGAGAAGTCAGCCGTGTACTGCATGAGCTTGTCTCGGGAACGCTTGATATCAAACAAAGTCGACCGGGCCAGGTTGAACTCGCGGAGAATGCGAGAGGAAGACCAACCCGCATCAACCTTCTCCAATATCTCCCGTTTCTTCTCCAGAGTCAACACCACTCTCTTCCTTTTCTCAGGAGGCGGGGCCATCATCACACACACTAAGAGTAGGGCAGAGAGCAGCAGGAGGCCTTGCAGCAAGTACGGCACCACCACAAAAGCGAGCACGTGGGCAGCCATGACGAAGAGCGTAGGTCTTGTCGCGGTGAGAGACAGGCGGGAAGTGGGGAGGATGCAGCGGCGCTCTATCGGACGTCGGAGGAATGACGAACCAAAACAATGCTCTCACGCGGCGCGCGCGGCAAGTTCAAATTACGGACGGCAAAAAATCGATTTTTTTTCCAATTTTTTTGGATTTTCGGACCATTTTGGGAATGTTTGATCCCAGGACGATAAGGTTCGGTTAGTGGGGATGTTCGGTTAGTGGGCGTCCGGATATTAGAGGGATTACTGTATTATAATAAGAAAAGATCTGAATGAAGAAGAAAGAGAAGTTTTAAAATCATTAAAGGAAGAAGTAAAGGAAAAAAATGATAAGAGGACAGAGGAAGAATGTAATACTTTTTTTTGGAGAGTATTGGATATGAAAGTAAGGAAATGGTATTTAAGGAAATAGAAGTGAAGGAAACTAGGGGGGATGGTTGTGAAAGATCAGAAGTTGAGGAAGTGGTACAGACAGAGAGTAGGAGAGAAGAGGGTATTAATAATGTCAAAAATAATTTGAAGGTGATATATACTAATGTTGATGGTTTCATATCGACAAGGATCGAAATTAATGATTTCTTGAGAGAACATGAACCTGATGTCATGTGCTTTGTAGAGACCAAATTAAGAGAAGATATTGATGTTCATTTGGGAGATGGTAAATACAAACTGTGGAGAAAAGACAGAAAAGAAAAAAAGGGAGGAGGAGTGATGATAGCAGTGAAGAACAACATAAATGTAGATACTGTGGAAATGGGAGAAGGCAGGGCTGAAGTGATATATATGAAATTAGAAACTGGAGGGAATGTTAAGAGAGATATGGCGGTAGTGTATGTTCCCCCAAAGACGAGAGCATGGAAGGATGACGAATACCATGAGATGTTGTCAGATATGGCTAGCTACTTCGTTCGTTCGTTCGTTTTTAAAGGCTCCAACATGCTTACATGTGTCGGCCTTGGTCACCTAATGGCGGCTCTCCATGCTGCACGATCCATTGCAGCCTCCCTGTTCAGTCCCTTAACCCTAAGGTCACACTTAATGACCTCGTCCCATGTCTTTCTCGGTCTACCCCTCATAACCCCACCCCCAATATTAACACTTCTCACCTTCCTCACCCAACTATCATCCCCCATCCTCTCCACATGTCCAAACCACCTCAATCTACCTCTCCTCATCACAACACCAATACACTCCAGTCCCATCCTACCTCTCAACTCTTCCATTGTAAACCCAGCCCCTCCAGGCCTTGGACGCAGGGACGCACTGCACATCCACCTAATCATTGTCATTTCTGTACTTGCAAAAAATAATTGAGAAAAGCAATAATATAATTTTAGTGGGTGACTTTAATTGTAAAGAGGTGAACTGGGAGGAATGGTACTCGGGAGGCGGCGAGGATTCGTGGGGTACTATGTTATTAAATATAATAATGAATAATGTGATAACGCAGTGGGTCAAAGAAGAGACACGGTTTCGAGGTGAGGACACACCAGCAAGGTTAGATTTATTGTTCACCAAAGAACCCGATGTAATAGAATCATTGGAATATCTCTGTCATTTGGGAAAAAGTGATCACGTGGTCATTGAGTTCCAGATGTTAATAGGAAACGTCGAGCCAAGAGACGAGCTTCATAGACAGGGAAGATACAACTTTGGCAAAGTAAATTTTACAGGATTGAGAAACTTTTTTGAAAATGCGGATTGGAGAAAATTCAGAGAAACAAGAGAGATACAGAAGAAGTGGGATATCTTTCTAGACCTCTATAATTTGGGAGTGGAAAAATTTGTACCAAGAGTAAGAGGGAAAGAAAACAGGAAAAAGGGGTGGTTTAATAGAAGGTGTATGATAGCCAAAAAAGAGAGAGATAAGGCGTGGAACAATTGGAGAAAGAGAGGTAACGACAGAACAAAGGAAGAATATAAAAGAACAAGAAACGAATACACAAGAATACGTAGGGAAGAAGAAAGGAATTTTGAAAAAATATAATTGACAAATGCAAGGATGAACCCAAACTGTTTTATAGATTTGTTAATGGCAAACTGAAACAAAAGGAAGGAATCACCAAGCTGAAAGTAGATGGAGAGGTCTTTAAGGATGCGGCAATGCAAGCAGAAATAATGAACAAACGTTTTCAGTCAGTTTGCACTAAAGAAAAGGAGCTTGTGGAAGGGGAGGGAGTGATTAGAAATGTTCCGGTGATGAAAGATATAAAAGTGGAGGTGCAGGAAGTGTATAAATTACTGGAAACTCAAGATGTAAGGAAAGCCCCAGGACCTGATGGAATTTCTAATTGGGTACTGAAGGAATGCAAAGAACAACTGGCGGATAAAATTCACAGCTTAATTGTATGCTCACTGGAAGGGGAAAGTGCCAAAAGAATGGAAGAGGGCAAATGTGGTACCAATTTACAAGGGAGGAAACAGGGAAGAACCCCTGAATTATAGACCAGTGTCTCTAACCAGCATGGTCGCAAAATTGTGTGAGAGAATCCTGAAAGACAGATGGATAAAATATCTGGAAGAGATGAATATTTTGGCTGAATGTCAGTTTGGATTCAGAAGTGGAAGGTCATGTGTTTCAAACTTGTTGAGCTTTTACTCAAGAGCGATTGATGTGGTACAGGAGAGAGATGGTTGGGTGGATTGTGTGTACTTAGACTTAGAGAAGGCCTTTGACAAGGTACCTCATAAGAGACCAATGTGGAAACTAGAATATATAGGAGGACTAAAGGGGAAACTTCTGGAATGGATGAGAGACTTTTTGAGAGACAGACAAATGAGGACAGTAATAAAGGAAAAGATGTCTGGATGGAGGGAAGTAACAAGTGGAGTCCCTCAAGGCTCAGTGTTGGCGCCAGTAATGTTCCTGATTTACGTAAATGATATGGTAGATGGAGTGAACAGTTATGCGAGTCTGTTTGCTGATGATGTAAAGATCTTGAGGAAGATAGAGGTTGAGGAGGATTGTAAAATACTGCAGGAGGATTTGGATAGGATACACAATTGGAGCCGGACGTGGGAAATGAAATTTAATGTAAAGAAATGTAAAATATTGGAAATGGGTAAAAGTAGCAGGAGACCATCACTGAATTATTTTTTGGGTAATGAATTAATCACAAAAAGGAGAGAAGAGAAAGATTTGGGAGTGCTGGTCCAAGATAGTTTGTCACCAGAAAAGCACATTAACAAGATAGTTGGAGACACTTATAAGCTCTTGACTAACATAAGAGTAGCATTTCATTATATGGATGAGGAAATGATGAAAAAATTGATAGTGGCCATGATCCGCCCCAGGTTAGAATATGCAGCGGTAGTGTGGTCCCCACACAAAAGAAAGATATAAACAAGATTGAGAGAATACAAAGAACAGCAACCAAGATGGTCCCCAGTCTGACAGACCTGTCATACAGAGAGAGGCTGGAAAAACTGGATTTGCCTTCGTTAGAGGAAAGGAGAAAGAGGGGAGACATGATTGCGGTGTTCAGGACCATGGTGGGAGTAGATAAAATTGACAAAGAAGATCTGTTTGTATGGGATAAGAGAGCAACAAGAGGACATGGAATGAAATTGAAAAAGTCAAGCTGCTTGAAGGATATCAAGAAATATAGCTTTCCTTACAGAAGTATAGACTTATGGAATAGCCTGGACAAAGAGATCGTCCAGTCTAAAAACTTAAACAAGTTTAAAGTTAAATTCGACTTATTGAGAAACAGCGACGGAAACCCACGAGCATAGTACATTTCGTGTATATCACAATTAGGTATATTCTTAAATATTTGGAACGACTTAGACAAAGAGGTGGTGCATGAGAAAAAAATTCATGTGTGTAAAGGTAGACTTGATAAATGTGGATATGGAGACAGGACAACACGAGCATTGCTCAATTCCTGTATACTACAAATAGGTAAATACAAATAGGTAAATACACACACACACAGGAAATAGAACCAAGATGAAAGAATATGCTGAGTCATCTCTGAGGTTTGTTTAGCCTACAACAACACGGAGATTGTAAGTACATGCTTTGCACTTTAAGTATTGCAAAATGGATACATACTTCAGTAAAACAAATTTGGAAAAGAAAAGGGATAAAGGTAAAAAGCAAAATGATGATTTCTACCAAGAACTGGTTGAAGTAGAGACTCACAATAGACTGGTTGAACGTGTAAACAAACTAGAAATGGCTTTCAAAAATGAAATTGATGAAATAAAGAAGCAGATGCATTTGCAAAAGGAAGAAACTGAAAAACTAGGAAGGGAGGCAAATAAGAAAGACACAACCATCAGTGAACTATCAGTGGAATTGAGTACACTTAGGAAGAAAATGAATGAAATGGCAAGTACAGTAGTCAATCACGAGAGTGTTATGGAAGAGTTCAAAAATGACACAGACAATTAGGCAAGTTAGCAGTCTTATTGACCAGAGCAGTGATATTGAGGAGAAGATAACACAAGTGAATGAAGCTGTGCAAAGCTACAAAAATGATGTAGAAACCACGTATGCTGAAATGGTGAAAGTAAAGAAAGACTTAGAAACAAGGGTGGAGGAAAAAAGCATTAAGAAGGAGGTGAAAAGAATAATCCAAAACAATCCAAAGTTAGTAAGAGATTCAGTAGAGATAAACAAATCAATAGTAATCACTGGTATAGAAGAGGAAGAAGTTAAAAACAAGATCACAAGAGACAAAAAGGAGATGGCAAATGTAATAAGCTTCCTGAAAGAAGTATCAGAGGAAATCTGTAGTAAAGACATAGAGGAACACAAAAGGTTAGGGAAATACGAGAAAAGCAAGACAAGACCTCTAAAGGTAACTTTCTAGAGTGTAAACACTGTGGAAGAGATACTAAAAAATGCAAAGAATCTTAAGGAAAAAGAGGAGTTCAAAAATGTATGGATAAAAAGATGCCTAACACAAGAGGAACTGGAATTACTGAAAGAGAAAAGGGAGGAAGCAAAAACAAAAAATGAGGGAAGATCAGAAGAGGAGAAGAAGAATTTTTTTTTACAAAGTAATAGGATTGCAGGTAAGAAAGTGGTACACAAACAAGATGGAAGAAAAAGGAGGAAGGTAGTAGAACCATGTCATGACAAGTATATAAACATGATGATAAAGTTGATGTACTCAAATGTGGATGGAATGGTATCTAAATTACTAGAGATGAATGATTATGTCAGAGAAAATGAACCACAAATAATATGCCTAACTGAAACAAAATTAATACCAAGGATATCAAATGACATACTAAACTTAGAGGAATACAATATATGGAGAAGAGACAGAAATTTAAAAAAAGGAGGAGGAATTATAATATTAACTAAGAAAAATCTAAAAGTCCAGGAAATAAAACTAGATATACCATCACAAGTAGAACTGATTGCAGTAGAGATCGACACATCTGAAGGTAAAGTAATTGTAGCCAATTTGTACATGCCACCCTGATCAAACACATGGGAAAGAGACGAATATGAGGACCTGGCAGAGAGTACAATTGAGAGTGTAAGATCATTGCTACATAAAATGGAAGAGAAATCGGAAAGAATTATACTAACTGGGGACTTCAATACAAATATAAATTGGAATACTCTAGATATAAATAGCCAAGAAAGCTGTTGGGACCAAAAGCTCCTGGATCTTGTACAAGAGTTTTTCTTAACGCAACATGTGAGGGAAACCACCAGAAAAAGAGGACGATGTACTTTCAGCGCTAGATCTAATATTTACAAGGCAAGAAAATGATATTGACGGTTTAATATATCACCCTCCACTCGGAAAAGCGATCATGCAGTACTAAATTATAACTTCAGGATAGCATATGACATAGTAAACAGCAATGATAGTTACAAAAAGAGCCTAAACTATAAAAAGGGAAATTATCAAGGCCTAAAGAAGTATTTCTTAGAAGTTGATTGGGAAAATGAGCTTAGAGGACAAGATTTAAATGCTGTATATAAAAATTTTTGTGAATTTTATGAAATAGGAGTCCAGAAGTACATCCCACAGCACAAAGAAGCAGATAAGAAAATACAGAAATGGTTCAATACAGAATGTAAAAAATCAAAAGAAAGAAGAGATTTGTTGTGGAATAGATACAGAAGACACAATAGTGAAAGGGCGTATAATAATTACAAACAGGCAAGAAACGACTATACAAGAATAAGGAGGGAAGCCCAAAAACAGTTTGAGGAGGATATAATAAATAAAAGTAGTGATCAACCAAAGCTGTTTTACAGCTACCGGTATATCAGAAGCAAAACTAAAGTAAAAGATATAATACAATCCATTACGGACAAGGGAATCACTTATACACAAGAGAAAGATATTTGTGAAGCACTAAATAAGAATTTCCAATTAGTTTTTACGAAAGAAGAAAAAATTTTGAGAGGGACTATGTGGAACACGCATGTCCACACATACTACCAGATATACAAATAGCAGAAAAAGTAATACAGGAGGAGTTAAGTAGATTAGACAGCGGAAAAGCAAGTGGTCCTGATGAAATTTCATGTTGGGTATTATGAGCATGTGCAAAGGAGTTAAGTAAACCATTATTTTTAATTTTCAAGAAATCCTTGAGTCAAGGTAAACTACCTGATATTTGGAAAAAAGCAAATATTGTCCCGGTATTCAAGAAAGGAAATAGACAAAATCCACTCAACTACCGACTAGTATCACTGACCAGTGTTGTAAGCAAGGTATTAGAAAAACTTATAAGAAAAGCTTGGGTAAACCATCTAGAAGAACACAGTATGATAACAGAAAGACAGTTTGGTTTCAGAAAAGGAAAATCATGTGTTACTAATCTGTTGAGCTACTATGACAGAGTAACAAACACAATACAGGAAAGGGAAGGATGGGTGGACAGTATCTATTTAGATTTCAAGAAAGCTTTTGACACAGTACCACACCAAAGACTTTTATGGAAACTGTACCATCAAGGAGGAATTCGAGGCAAACTGTTTTGTTGGATGCAAGACTTTCTCATAAAAAGAGAAATGAGGACAGTACTAAGAGGAAACTACTCATCATGGAAAGAAGTGACTAGTGGAGTACCACAGGGTTCAGTGCTGGCACCAATCATGTTTTTAGTGTATATAAATGATATAAACAGTAACACTGGAAATGAGAGCTATCTGAATATGTTTGCAGATGATGCAAAAATACAAAGGAGAATTACTAACACAGACTCTTGTAAAGAGCTACAAGAAGAATTAAATAAACTTCATAAATGGAGTAGTACATGGCAAATGGAATTCAATGTGGACAAGTGTCATGTAATCAAGTTTGGTAAAAGTGGAAAAAGACCTGATTGGGATTATAAGTTAGGAAATAAAACCCTATACACATCAGAAAGAGAGAAAGACCTAGGTGTGATTATCAATAACAGACTATCTCCGGCTGACCACATCAGCGAGAAGGTACGGAACATGTATACACTGCTTGCAAATATGAGAATAGCATTCACATACATAAATGAAGACATGCTAAGAAGGATAATAACATCATTCATTAGACCAACCCTGGAATATGCATCAGTAGTCTGGAGTCCTCATCTCAAAAAGCACATAGACAAGATTGAAAAAGTTCAAAGGGCCGCTACAAGATGGATACCAAGCTTAAGGGACCTAAGCTACGAAGAAAGACTAAATAAACTGAATCTACCAACACTATAGGAGAGAAGGAAAAGAGGTGACATGATAATGCTATATAAATGCATATCAGGAAAGGAGAAAATAGACATAAATGATTACTTAACATATGGAGATATCATAGGTGAGCAGTGTGTGAAGAATGATGAAGGAAGGGTAGTGGTGAACAGTGAGGATATTAAAGATGCATGGAGAGAGCATTATAACTGGTTGTTGAATGAGGAGTTTGACTGGGACAGGGAAGGTTTGGAGCCAGCAGATCCAGTGTCTGACCCTTGGCCTTTGATTGATACTGCTACTGTGAGTGAGGCAATAGGCAGGATGAGGGTGGGGACGGCAGCAGGTGTGTCTGGGTTGACTGCCGAAATGTTGAAGGCCTCAGGCGATATAGGGGTGAGTTTAGTCACTGACCTGATAAATAGGATTATTTATGAGTGTGTTGTCCCAGATGATTGGCTGAAGAGTGTAATTGTAAATGTGTATAAAGGGAAGGGTGATGCCCTGGAAAGAGGAAATTATAGAGGTATAAAGCTTTTAGATCAGATAATGAAGGTAATGGAGAGAGTTTTAGAAGGTATGATTAGAGAAAGAGTGAATATTGATGAGATGCAGTTTGGGTTTATGCCAGGTAGGGGGACCACTGATGCCATATTCATTGTTCGACAGCTTCAGGAAAAATATATTGGTAGGAGAAGGGATCTTTATTTTGTTTTTGTTGATTTGGAAAAGGCCTTTGACAGAGTCCCTAGAGAGGTGGTGAAGTGGGCAATGAGAAAGCTTGGGTTGGAGGAGTGGCTGGTTAGGGTGGTTATGGCCATGTATGTGGGTGCTCACACCCAGGTGAGAGTGAATGGAGATTTGAGTGATGAGTTTTCCGTGAATGTTGGTGTGCATCAGGGGTCAGTCTTGAGTCCCATGTTGTTTATCATGGTACTTGAAGCCCTTTCACGTGACTTTAGAAACGGACTCCCGTGGGAGTTGTTGTATGCTGATGATTTGGTGTTGATTGCAGAGAATGAAAGGGAGGCGGAGGAAAGATTTAGGAAGTGGAGAGATGGTATGGGGCAAAAGGGTTTAAGGGTAAAAGCAAATAAAACAAAAGTGATGATATCTAGGGTTGGTGGCGGTACTGTCAAAGACGAGGGAGAGTGGCCATGTGCAGTTTGCCACAAGGGCGTGGGAAGTAATTCCATCTTGTGCGGTGTGTGTGATAAATGGGTGCATAAGAGATGTAGTGGTATCAGAGGTAGACTGCAAGATAATGCTGATTTTATGTGTACGGCGTGCCGGGGTGAGCAGGTGGAGATCGTCAGACGTGAAAGGATTGAACTTGCTGGTGAATCTCTTGAGTGTGTGGAAGAGTTTTGTTATTTGGGAGACATGTTGTGTGCTGGAGGTGGGGCTGGAGCTGGCTCTGTGGCTAGGGTGAGAAGTGGTTGGAAGAAGTTCAGGGAGCTCTTTGGAAGAAGTTCAGGGAGCTCTTGCCTCTCCTGACATTGAGAGGGCTCTCCCTACGTGCTAAGGGGTCTTTGTATGCAGCATGTTTTAGGAGTGTAATGCTGTATGGCAGTGAGACCTGGGCAGTGAAGGAGGAAGACATTCGCCGGCTCAGACGTACAGAAAAGACAATGATTAGGTGGATGTGCAGTGCGTCCCTGCGTCCAAGGCCTGGAGGGGCTGGGTTTACAATGGAAGAGTTGAGAGGTAGGATGGGACTGGAGTGTATTGGTGTTGTGATGAGGAGAGGTAGATTGAGGTGGTTTGGACATGTGGAGAGGATGGTGGATGATAATTGGGTGAGGAAGGTGAGAAGTGTTAATATTGGGGGTGGGGTTATGAGGGGTAGACCGAGAAAGACATGGGACGAGGTCATTAAGTGTGACCTTAGGGTTAAGGGACTGAACAGGGAGGCTGCAATGGATCGTGGAGCGTGGAGAGCCGCCATTAGGTGACCAAGGCCGACACATGCAAGCATGTTGGAGCCTTTAAAAACGAAACGAAACGAAATGAAACGAAACGAAACGATGGAGAAGCATCAGCAAGAGGACACTGGAAAAAACTGCATAAGAAGAGAGGTGATAAAGACGTAAGGAAATTCAGTTTCCCAAACAGAGCAATTGATCAATGGAATGCACTACCGAATGAAATAGTGTGTGCCAAAACAATTCACAAATTTAAGGATATGTACAATAAATATGGTTTAAGACACGGGACAGTACGAGCTTGACTCATTCCTGTAAAGATACAATTAGGTAAGAACACACACACACACACACACACACACACACACACACACACACACACACACACACACACACACGCACTCTCTCTCTCTCTCTCTCAGGAGAGGAAGGAGAAGGGAGGGGCTGGAGGAAAGAGGGGGATAATCCTTCTAAGGTCACCTGTATTCTACGTTTGACCCAGACTTGGGAAGGAAAATACAGGTTTCTCTCCGCCAGTTTATATGGAACAGACTATAGTAGAGGCAGAAGCAGGACTTTCCATGGCTGTGGACGAAGATAGTGATTCTGAGTGTGATTTCGAAGGCTTTATGAGGGAGGTTTGATTTCGAAGGATATGAGGGAGGTTGAGGAGGAGCAACAGCCATTACCCGCTAGTGACGCCAGCAGCCATCCTCCGGGGACCCAGTAGGACTAACTACAGCCTTGGATACCACCTTCCATTCCCAGCAAGCCCACCAACACTATCCTAAAAGGTTAGTTATCATACATACCACAGTACCATTTATTATAATTACAATAGTACCAATATATGTATGGGTATATGGTAGGTATTTAGGGTGACTTTTCCGAGGGTTGCTGACATAATTCATTTTTCCCCATAAGCTCTATTGTTAGTCCAACACGTTTTTGGTCCAACACGTGACCCATGCATGACAATATTACCGTGCTGGACGCGAGGGTACTGTACATATATATATATATATATATATATATATATATATATATATATATATATATATATATATATATATATATATATATATATACATATATATTATAATATACTGTATATATATATATATAAATATATATATATATATATATATATATATATAATATAATATATATATATATATATATATATATATATAATATATATATATACATATATATATATATATATATATATATATATATATATATATTTTTCATATATATACAGTATATACAGTACCCTCGCGTCCAACACGCGTTTGTCCAGCACGATTCGTGTCCAGCATGGAGAGCAATAATTAGTAAGATTTAATTCAGTTTAATTACCGTAACACGGGTGCATTAGCATACACAGATGGAGCTCTGAGAAGTGGGCAAAATCCACAGAGTTTGCCTCTAGCACGATCACCCCTGGTCCAACACGGTCATACTGGACATTCCCGTGATGCTGACAGCCAATAAAAACTTCCAATCAAGTAGCCTTCCCCACCCACTATCGTGAGGTGATCGTGATGTCGCCCAATTAAAAACGCTTCTGCTCTCACATGATGTTTTGTTTAAATTTCTCCCGCCACAGCGCCACTCAGTCGCATAATTCGCATTGAAATGTGCTTTTTTCTTGCTGCATTTTCTGCCCTTGTTACTGCATTTTACCCTGCTCACGATGCCTAGGAAGCCTTCTGAGAACCCCAAGAAGTGGCGGCACCTCCCTCAGGCCACCAAGCTAGAAAGCATTGAGAGGAAGAAGATAGGGGAGAGGAAAGTTGACACTGCCAAGGCCTACGACATGAATGATGCCAAAGTGAGGACCATAATAAAAAACCAAGACAAGATCCTGGCAGCAGTGAAGGCTTACAGAGTGCTAGGACAGGCAGAAGCAGGACCTTCCATGGCTGTGGACGAAGATAGTGATTCTGAGTGTGATTTCGAAGGAGTTATGAGGGAGGTTGAGGAGGAGCAGCAGCCATTACCTGCTAGTGACGCCAGCAGCCATCCTCCGGGGACCCAGTAGGACTACCTACAGCCTTGGATACCACCTTCCATTCCAAGCAAGCCTACCAACACTATCCTAAAAGGTTAGTTATCATTCATAGCACAGTACCATTTATTATAATTACAGTAGTACCAATATATGTATAGGAATATGGTAGGTATTTAGGGTGACTTTTCCTAGGGTTGCTGACATAATTCATTTTTCCCAATAAGCTATGTTGTTTGTCCAACACGTTTTTGGTCCAACACGGGACCCATGCATGACAATATTACCGTGTTGGACGCGAGGGTACTGTATATATATATATATATATATTTAAGTTTTTGATTTTGGACAGACCTTCTGGTTCTTGCCACAATCTCCTCTTCCATCTAGTGATGATATCCAGGAATATCAGCATCCTCATCCAGCCACTCTTGCAGCTTCTCCTCAAAAAATGTCCCCTGCCCTGCAGCTGCCAACATACTGCCATCCTCGGTGGCCCAAGCCCCTCAAATCATGCTGTGGTGCTGGAGAGTTTGGGGTTCTCAGGAGTCTGCATCACCCATTCTGCATGGCAAGTAACACTTTCATCCATGCCTCTCCCCAGCTGAAGATGGCATCCTTCATGGTGTAATTCTTGAAACTGACCAGGGTTTTCTTGCCTTAGGTGTCCTCATTGTCATCCTGGTCCATCCCATCCTGTCACAACATGGCACTGCTGCAAGTAAAGGTTTCTGTAGTGCTTCTTCACACTCATTATAATTCCCTGGTCCACGGACTGGATAAGGGCAATGGTGTTGGCTGGCAGAAACAAGACTCTAATTTGCCCATCCTTGCAACAGAGTCTGCCAGAAGAAGGATGAGGTGGTGCATTGTCCAAAAGCAGCACTGCCTTCATTTTGTCAAGACTAATGCCATATCTTTTTTGGTGCTGCCTCATGGAAGGGTCAAAACTGTGGTGGAACCATTCATTATGGGTCATTTTGTTTATAAAGGCTCCAATATGCTTGCATGCATTGGCCCTGATCATCTAATGGTGGCTCTCCATGTTGCTCAGTCTCTGGAAGCCTACACACTCAGTCCTTTATCCCTCAGGTCACACTCTATGACCTAATCCCAGGTCTTTTTCAGTCTGCCTCTTGCAACCCTACCTCCAGCATTCACACTTCTCACTTCCTGCACTCAAATGTCATCCCCCATCCTCTCTACTGGAATGCGAAACAACTGAACTCACAGGCCTCACACTTCCAAGTGAGCGGGCTCTGCCTGCATACCGCAAGACCCTTCTGATGACGTCACCATTCGGAACGTAACAAGTGCGTGCGCACACACACACTAACAGCAATATGCACTAACACTCTCGTCCTCTCTTCTTAATTTGATGAAAGATCCCAAGGACGAAACTGAATGGATTACTCGCGTCCTGTACACACTACGTATCCAATACACAGACTTTTGTTTAAGCTCCATTAAGACCCAGTCTGTAACCACATACAGATATGTGGTGTCCCTTGAAGTATTATAATCCTTCTAGTCCCGGTTGACTGCTGCAAGCAGCCGCTCGGTCGAAGCACCTTTCTTGGTGAGACAGTCAGCCAGTTGTTGTGATGTATCCACCCAAGACACTTCATCAATCTCCCCTCACTCCAACATGTATTGTAATACAGCAATATCAATGCGCAATCTTCTGTCTTCCCCACACTCCTACAGGAGTAAAGGGCGTCCACCAGACTCTTGTTATCGACGAACCACTTGATCTTGAAATCTCCACATTCAGAAACCTCACACAATATGTTGGCGAGATACACAGCAGTTTCAGCACATTCAAGCAGCGCCAACGTTTCAGCAGATAAAGTAGATTTGACGACCCGCCTGATCTTTCTAGTCTGCCAGAATAAGGGACATCTCGTCTCACTAGCATCTCGTAGGAAGATCACAAAGCCTCCCTGAGACCCATTGCCTACAAGAATGGCAAAAGAGGCATCTGAAAAGCACTCTATATAACATTCATCAAGTGGCCCCAATCTTGGAATGTATAGCTTCATGTTGTCAGTCTTCACCCTTGCGATCACTGTGTTGAGCCTAAGCAAATCTGCTAAGGTAGCTCAGTTGCTAGTCATACTCAACTCACAGGCATCAAAGGCAATATCAGGTCGAGTGTGTGTGGCAATCCAATTAACTCCTTAACCGCTGGGCGTCACTTTTGTGACGCTTGGGTGCAATGGATCATACCTTGGGGCGTCACTTCTGCTATTCTGTATTATTTTAAATTCGCCCGGGCTTTGAAGTGGTTGCTTGTATCATCTGTCAGTACTGCCAGAGTCTAACAATAGTCAGCACTGCTATTGTCAACTGTACTCCCATCCATTGTTGACAATTTAGCCATTTCTCCCCATTCTTGACTCCCCTCCCTACCTCCCTTCCATTACCCTCTCCTCCCGCATGCCCCAACTGCGCCGCGCTTGGCAAATCTTGCCCGGATTTTTCCACTCATTTCATCCATTGGAATGAGCCCTATGCCTTATTCTCATACAAAATAATATATGTAAAAAAGAAAAAAGGTAACTGATAGTGCCATACACCTGGAATTGGCTAATTATCACCTGGCAACACCCCACATGTACTCATCCGCTAATTTTCCCTGTTTATTTCCCCTTGAAATATGCTGTATGACCTGTTCTCATAATAAAAATATATATAAGAAAGGAAGAGAGATGACTAAGTGATATTTACATTCACCTGGAACTACCTAATTTCCTGCCAATCATTTCACAGCATATAAATTAGCAGCTGTCACCTCACTGACGTTGTCAACCCTTGGTGGCCCCATATCCGCCTTGTCATTCAGTTCAGTGTTGTCTCTTGAGATGAAAGCACGTACTACTCGCGCCCCTCCATTTCCGCCGCTTCTAGAGGGCCCTGTGACCTCTACCCCTACTAAACCTCGTGTGGGAAGGGGTAAAGGACTAAGTGACTCTGCTGTGGAGCGTGAACTGGCTAATTTATCCATGATAATGATGAACAGTGACTACAATCTTTCTGCTGAATTGTGTGATGAGCCAGTGGAGGAAATGGTGATAAACTACGAGTGCTTCAGTGTCCCAAGTTCATCCTGGCTCCAAGGGAAAGGAGCCCTAATTTACTGGAAGTGACAGTGCATAACATAGTGTAAGTAAAATAGAAATGTAAATAATTACTAATATAAGAATATGAGTACTAATACTTGGAGTAATAACAGTGAAAGCTTTGCTCTCTACGCTAGTTTACTGAACGAGAAAGTTAATGCCTGGAGTGAAAATTATTCATTCATTCATTCATTGCCAGACGCCATGTATCCCAGACGGGGTGGCCAATGGCTTGGAGTTAATTGTTTTACAGGGAGGGGCACTAATCCTCCACCAACCCCACTTGACACGTAGTATATACAGTAATCACTCCAATATCCGGATCAATAGAGCCATCGGTAGGTTCGGATATTGGTTTTGTCCGGATATTGGGCCCCAGCTTATGGACTTGTACTTACGGACCCTAACACAGAGAAACACCTATACAACTCCCTCCGGACATGCATAGCACCTATTTAACACCCAAATCACACCAATAAGGCACATAAATGACTGAAATAAATGCAATAGACACATAAAATGTGGGTTTAGAAGTATGTTCATACATTAATAAACATTCTGGTACTTATGGACTCTAACCGAACCTAACCTAACCGAACCTAACCGAACTCTGAAAAACCCATTCCTACTGCACATGCATGAGGTAAGTTTAGTATGGAAAGAAGTACAGTATGACACTTTCTGGTAAGTATAGTATGGGAAAAAATACAATATGAAACATTCTGGTAAATATAGTATGGAAAATAGTACAACATGAAACATTTTGGCTACTTACAGCAAGTCCCTGGCCACCTCGATGAATAACCGCCTCCTCTCGGACTCTGACAGTAGAAACGATTTCCTGAAGCACTTGCACTACACTCTTCCTGAAGTCTTGCACTGAACTTAGTCACTAACACACAGAAGTCCGTTCTTTTCACAGTGTTCACTTTAGTCCAAATAATGTTCCATTAAATTTAAGTGTTGCACATTAACTTTTCCCAAGTTTTTTTAAGTTTCCAAAGCCAAAACAAAGGTTAGTTACGTTAAATTTCTTTTCTACTTAGTCTTTTCTCCCAACTTGAAAACCTTAACACAACACACCGTTTTTTTCACTGCACAACACTCAAAATTCCCGTGTGGTCTAGTGGAGAAGTTCTTGCTGTTTATTCACTGTCAGAGCCCGAGAGTATCACTGGCAGGCGTCCAAGGGGTGCATCGGTGGGTAGTGGTGATGGCGTACCGACTACAGAAGACTCTGAAGACAGCCGCAAACTCACGTCGACGGTGACTCCACTGTAGCTGATGTGCTGGGCTGTGGCTCGGAGCATGAGGGGGCCTGTCTTGGGGAGGCAACGCGAGTGGAACCAGGGCTTGGCACAGCGGGGTCACGGGCCTGAAAAAACTGTCAATCGTTGACTGACGCAAGGACCGACGATTCTGGCGATTGATGATGCGCTGCCGGAAAGCACGCACTTCCTCCACGAGGTCCCAAGGGCCCCATCTCCCTGTCGCAGTCCGGGTGTTCCAGGTAGTCTAGGACGAACTCTAGATGTTCCCGGAGTGCGCTCAGCTTGGGGATGGCTGGGTAGTGTCCTGCTGGGCGGAGTCTGCATCATCATCGCCTTTGTCGTCGGAATCTTCAAGTTCGGGACTGACACCAGCAACCGAAGCGCGATCTCGATATCAGACAACGTCTGATACCCAGGATCGCCCTCGTCGATAGATCCAACCACTCACGAACATCGTCCACATCAACATCGTCGCCGTGCGTACGCACCGTGCATGGAAGTCATCCACGTCAAACCCTAGGAAATCGTACTCCACATCTGTTCCGAGAAGCAGAGCGAGACCAACCATTTTCAAGAGTTTTCACAGGGACTTCCTTCCATGCACTAGCCCAGTTGTACAGCGCAGACTTGATGTTGTAGCGGCGAAGGTTTTCCAAAGTCCGCTTGCCTCGAGTGTCACGTCCTTCCCTGCGCTCGTCCTCGTCCTCGAGAACCACCATCACCTCGTCCAGGAACTTCCGACGGTACAGGCGCTTTGTTGCAACGATCACTCCTTGGTCCATTGGTTGAATGAGAGCAGTCGTATTAGGTGGCAGAAACATGCACCTAATACGGCCATTCTCAGCAACCAAGTCCTTAATGTCACGGGTGGGCAGGTGCATTGTCGAGGAGAAGGAGAGCCTTTACCTGGTCGCGAGGAATTCCCAGTGTCTTCGTCTGGTAATGTATGACCTCCTTGACGAAGTGATGGTGAAACCAGTCTTTGAAAATCACAGCTGTGAACCATGCTTTCAAAGAATGGTACCATACGACAGGAAGGACATCCATCACCCACGAAGGCACCGAGGCTGCTTTGCACGGCCAACAATAACGGAGCTTAAGCGATTGCATGCCGTTAGCATTGGCACAACACAAAGCAGATATCCGTTCCTTAGAAAGCTTGCGGCCAGGTACACGCTTCTCCGTCTCATCGGCGAGTGTTCGTTGGCACCCGAGCGATAGAATAGGCCAGTTTCGTCAGCGTTATAGACTTGACCGAGAGTGAGGCCCTCCCTGTCGATCAAGCCTTTCACCTTGTGCCGAAACTCGTCCACTCCATCCTCGTTAGCGTCAATGCTTCGCCATGTGCTTTACGGTTAGTAAGGCCATGTCGCAGCAGCGCGAAGAGCCAACCCTCGGATGCCTTGAAGTCTAGGGCGTCGTGAAGCCTTGCAAACTTCTCAGCAGCAGCCTTCAGCTCCGTTCCACGTACCATCACACCAGCTGCACGTTGCTGTCGATACCAAATCAACGTGGAGCGGTCGATCTCTGCATACTTGGGAGTAAACATAACCTTCCTCTCCACGTTGCGTTTGCTTCTCGACGAGAAGTCAGCCGTGTACTGCATGAGCTTGTCTCGGGAGGCGCTGATATCAAACAAAGTCGACCGGGCCAGGTTGAACTCGCGGAGAATGCGAGAGGAAGACCAACCCGCATCAACCTTCTCCAATATCTCCGTTTCTTCTCCAGAGTCAACACCACTCTCTTCCTTTTCTCAGGAGGCGGGGCCATCATCACACACACTAAGAGTAGGGCAGAGAGCAGCAGGAGGCCTTGCAGCAAGTACGGCACCACCACAAAAGCGAGCACGTGGGCAGCCATTACGAAGAGCGCAGGTCCAGTCGCGGTGAGAGACAGGCGGGAAGTGGGGAGGATGCAGCGGCGCTCTATCGGACGTCGGAGGAATGACGAACCAAAACAATGCTCTCACGCGGCGCGCGCGGCAAGTTCAAATTACGGACGGCAAAAAATCGTTTTTTTTTCCAATTTTTTTGGATTTTCGGACCATTTTGGGAATGTTTGATCCCAGGACGATAAGGTTCGGTTAGTGGGGATGTTCGGTTATTGGGCGTCCGGATATTAGAGTGATTACTGTATATATATATATTTAAGTAATAAAGTAATAGGAATATAAAGTGTGTGTTTATGAATAATAAATGACGGAATACCAGCGGGGAACGAGCGCAAGTAGGAAGCTCGTATGCGCTCGTAATTTTCGTTACTTTCACTTTTTTTTTTTTTTTTTTTTTTTTTTGGTGTATGGATTCCAAACTACTTGAAAATCATAGAATAGTGCTTCTAGTGATCATATCAGGCTGTGGTAATCATATTACGGGGTGTCAGGAAGTGTAAAGTGGAGACTTCGTTACCCAACTTCAGAAGTCTCCACAAGTCCTATGGTTGTCGACGAAGGCTCAACAAACATCCCAGGAGAAAGCTGAAGGTATATGCCATAGGCACATGTAATTATAATATTCTAAGGCTAATAACTGATTTTTGGCAAATATTTTTAAAAAGTCAGTCGGAGCACGAATATCCCTGCGTGAGGTGCACGGATCACCTCCGACATGCCCGCGTTTAAGGGGTTAAGTTGCCCAATTAACACTCGGTACTCAGTTTTCTCAGACTCAGACAGCCCTCCTGATTTTACTGCTGCCCCTTACGGGATTATGGCGTCTGGCAATAGATAGAGATAGATAGACGATGCCTGCTCAGCGTGAATGGTTTCAAAGACAAAGCGTACTGGAGCTGGTCAAGCGTTATGCAGCCATCGCTGTTGGAGACGACATTTAGACCAACGTATTTGAAAGCTTTTGATTCCGAACTGCCAATGAGGAATATCTGGCTCAAACAGTTTATCACTTGCTGCTTGAACTCACATGTACCAGCCCAAAGGAAATCATCAACATAAATGCGTATAATGCCTTCGATCTTGCCACTTTTATTCCAAGAGAACAGTGCTGAATCCAGTGATGACACTTTAGCTCCGAGACTCAGCAACTGATCTTTAACACGCACGTACCAATGCCTAGCAGCATCACAAAGGCTGTAAACCGTTTTCCTTAGTCTCCACAGCTTACCATTTGCATATTCAGGCGAAGGACGTAAATGAACAATTCGCTCAATGTTGTTACCTTGCAAATAAGCAGTTTTCACGTCCACAGCTGGCAGTCCCATTGGTTGGTGGAGGCAAAAGAAAGTGCCAAATGCACAGCCTCTTTTGAGCATGCAGGAGAGTCTTTCCGAAGATCCACTGTGTCTTCCTCAAATCCTCTGGCGACTAAACGGGCCTTAACAATCGGCTTCTTGTTTTTCATTTTTCCGTCACAACCCATCAAACCGTTATGGCATCTTGCCCAACATCATCTACTTCCTCATACAAGTCATTATTCTGCCAGTTTGTGATTTCTTTTTCCTTGGCACATAATACGTCCTCAGAGTTGAAAAGAACAAGCATCTCTGCTTCATCATCAACTAATTCCCATGTGCTAAAATCATTTTGCAGATCCACCCAATCAGTACTGCCATCAGAGTCCCTCTTCAAATTGTAGCAGTGTTTGTACTTTCCAGTGGCTTTACCCGCCTGACTCACAATCCTTCCAGTCACCAGCTCTCCAGTTTCTGAATGTATTCCCTTTATACGTTGACCAACAGAAACCTTGGGAGGCTCCTTAACTGGAAGAGAAACTGTGGGAGGCTGATCATCCAGAATTGCACCATTTTCCGACTCATCATCCAGTGGATAGTCATTCAATACTTGCGAAAAATCGTCATTAGGCTTCTCTTGGACTACACTTTTACGCTGTATCATTTTACGATATTTCGCATTCACGGTCCTTATTCTTTAGTACCAAGTGTTCATTTTACAATTGAGCTCCCTCGCATTTACAATTGGACATGTGGAAATCCCGTGCTAACAGGCAGATCAGCTGAGAGTTGCATGGCATACCCTCCCAAACCTCCACCTCCACCACCTCTCATTCTCCTGATTCATGCACCCCTGCCACCCAAACCTCCACCACCCCTGCTTCCTCCCTCTCCATCTCTTGTGTTGACGAGTGATGGGCTTTGGCCCAGGATGTCTCCTAGCATCAGAGAAGACATTCAGGCATTATGTCCTCCAGCCTCAGGGGGGACCGACTAAGGGTGGACGGAGCTACAGTACAGTAGGAGGGTACATAACAGTACATGACAGCTGTATTTCATGTTGTTTTTGCTATTTCATGTCTTTCTGTTTGCAAATGTACATACATATGTGATTCAGGTGCACTACAATACATAAAACATCATCATTATTATTGCATATCAGATCACTTGTATGGGTCTTGGGTTCCTTATACATGAGTCCAGGAACGCATCCCTATTTTTCCCATTAAACCTTAATTTCGCTTTATGATATTTCAGTTTACGATTGCCTTTCTAGGAACGCATACCAATCGTAAAACGAGGGAGACCTGTATTTCATTTTGGAGCACGTGCTAGACGACACAGGTGTACTCGCATGTAGACACTGCCGTGTCTCACCAGAATTTGTTCTCCATCTCTGCCTATTACGATTCCAGGACCATGCCATTCATGACTGTCATTTCTTTTGTAGAAGACCTCATCTCCATTTTGTATGTCATTTAAGTCACTCGAACATATGTTGTGCTGCAGAGCCCTAGCCAAACATTCACCCGATTCAGTCATTATAAACTCTTGTCTTGCTAAATGAAGAGCGTTCAAATTGTCCCTCACAATTTTTGATGGTGATTTAGGTTCCAAGGCTGGAGGATCATTTGCATACACATTAGGCAGGCCAGGGTTTTGACTAAAAACAAGTTGGTTAGGAGAAAAACCTGCATAGTTGGTGAGGGCATTTCTTGCCGATACTGCCCAAGTCAAGGCCACATCCAAGTCACACTGGCTATCAGCCATTATCTTCCTAACAATGTCACCTGTGGGGGAAAAATTAGAAAAATTTAGAATATACCCCCGGTAGTGTCGTAAATATTTAACTGGCTAATCACTTGCACTAAACAAGACAAAAATAGGCCTACAACACTACATAATTTGTCCGGATATATATGTCTTACTCCCAGGACTCACCTGGATCGTAATGACGTGTAGGTTGTGTTCCCTACTAAGCAACTAAACGATCTATTTAAGGATCCTCAAATAAAAGCTGGAAACCCTGGTGAAATATTATTCGCCCAGTCTTTCGCCACTAAGGGTCATTTAGTTACTTAGCTTAAGAGTAGCAATGGAGAGGCTTGTAGGTTGTTGCCATATGGTCGGAGTTGTTGAAGATGTTGCTTGTTGCTAGTGCTTGGCGGATTACTGGAGGTTACGGCCTGGACCAAATACATACTTTTTACGTAAGCATTACTATTTACACTATTTATAAATTAAAGTGAATTGATAATGTTCATTCCCATCTAGGAGGAAGCACTGTCGTAAATTAATTAATCAGTCCAGTCTGTCCCAACCGAATTCTCTCTCAATACCACGAGAGTGGTTAGACTGCTTCCAAGCGTGACTAAGGCATGACTGGGAACGCCTCTGACTCGACTCGAGATCATCCGAGACTAAGACTCAATGAATTAGGACTGAGAGCGTGGGCGAGAGCCCGAGCAACTGAGGTCTCAAGACTCGTAATTGACCGAGGCCTAGCCGAGACTAAAACTTAGACCTCTGGAGAGAAGAACAGAGGCGATCCACCAATCAAATAACTAAAAATGCATATGTGCACATTCCATCCATGGCTGGGAAAAAGACTAAATTATGAACCATAGTATAAATATACGTAATCCTATATATACAGTACCCATCACCCTGGGTTACGTATAATACATTATACTTCCAAAATACATCTGCCCATCACCAACTAAAATAGAAAATGGGAGGAATTATTCCTAAATTTCCGACATCCTGGGGGCCAAGAAATCTAAACATCACCCCAATTAATTAACTCCCCCAGGTGAGCTCGGAACCGTTGTGCGGCTCCCTGCTCTGGTCTATCTGAGCTTCCCGCATCTGTATCCCTACGGCCATGAGTAACGTCCCCGAGTGCTGTATTAAGCGCCTCCGGACGGGAACTCACAGCTGTTTCTAATGGATATAATTTATTGATAGTCCTGAGTACAAGGCCTTGGGCCGTCTTTAACTTCACTGTACGAACTATCCCTTGCTTATCCGGATAGCATTCAATAACTTTCCCCAATGGCCAACTATTCCTTGACTTATCAGTGTGAATTAACACTACATCCCCCTCCTTAATATCAACATCCGTTTTATTAGCCGACTTTTGGCGTACATGTCTATCGAGAAGGGATGACAAATATTGAGTTTTCCATGAATCCTGCCATTTGTTAATCAATTTGGATAACTGATGGTACTTAGTGTTCAATTTATCAGCTTCAACGTAAGAGGGATCCAAATCATAGGGTGCCGTAGTTATTGCAGGCAAGGAGTCCAATCGATATCCACAAATAAGATGAGAAGGAGTGAGGGCTTCTGGCTCATCGAGGCTGTTAAGGACATACGTTAAGGGGCGGTTGTTAACACGGCATTCCACTTCCGTAATTATAGTGTGTAAATCATCCATGTTTACTGGTTTTCTGAATAATACCTTTTTAAGACACCCTTTTACTATGCCTATTAGTCTCTCATAGAAACCACCGAACCATGGAGCTCTCGGCGGTATGAATTTCCACTCACATTCTCTGCTGGTGAATTCATCTTGGACTTCCGCACTCTGCAGGACCTGATGTAGAAGTTCGGATCCTAATTTAAAATTAGAAGCGTTGTCACTGATAATTAATTTCGGGCAAGATCTTCTCGACACAAATCTCCTAAAAGCATTCAAAAAAGTTTTGGCAGTTAAATCTGTGACCAACTCCAAGTGAACTGCCCTGGTGACAGCGCAAGTAAACAGTACCACATACACGTTTTGCTCTTGTAGGGTGTCTGGTTTCAAGACTTCCATATAGCCTGTATAATCTAAACCGATTATTTCAAAGGGTCTAGCTTCTTCCACCCGCTCTTTAGGTAAGGGTGGTGGTGAAGGATAATGATACGGTCATCCTTCTAACCTCTTACATGTATAGCAGGAATTAATTGTAGATTTCACAACTTGTCGGCCTTTAGGGATCCAGAAGTTTTCTCGCAATTTGCACAATGTATCAGAAACACCACCATGCAAAGTGGTTTCATGAGCATATAGGACCAATAATTTCATCAAATGTTGCTGTCTAGGCAACAACAGTGGAAATTTAGTGTGAAAGGGGAGACCAGCTTGGTCCAGCCTACCACTACATCTGATCAAACCATTGTGCTCAAATAAGTTTAAACTCTAACCAAATCTGGCATCCTTGTTACAAGTGGTTTCTGAAAATATTGGTAAACTTCGGGGAAGCTACTCTTCTGTAAGTATAGCAACCAATACTGTTGAGGTTTCATTAGGTTTAGAGTTTTGTTTCCCCTAATCTTTTGCAAAAATTGGAAAACCAAACTGGTGATCTTTATTAACTTCTTCCAACTACCAACTCTTTCCGGATCAAACAAGTGTTCAAGTTCTTTTTCCTGAACTTCTAGGACAGTCAGCGCATTAGGCTCCATCTTTGTCTTAAATTTCTGTTCTGGCCAAAGATCTTTATTATTCAACCATTCCGGACCATGAAACCAGGAGTCACTATTTATAAATTTATCATAAGTTAGGCCTCTAGTTAACAAATCAGCTGGGTTATCTTTAGTTGTGAGCTGGAGATAATAACAGTCAGGATCAGCATCTCTCATATCTTGTACTCGATTTTTGACATACAAGATGTTACTTTTATTGTTCACTACCCATTGAAGGGCTACTTCACTGTCTGACCATATATAGGTGGTATTAATCTTTATATTACTTAAGGTCTTCCTGATATACACCCCAAAATGGACTGCTACATACATGGCTGTTAGTTCTAACTGAGGTAAAGTTTTACCTTTTAGAGGAGCTGCTCTTGCCTTAGAAGATAAAATTATAGGAACATCCTCATAATTACTGATGTAAGCAACTACTCCATAAGCCTTGGGTGAAGCATCACAAAACAGATGTAAATCATAGGAAGAACCTTCTTTTCCCACCATTCTCGGAAATTTAACACTTGCTAGGTTGTTGCATTCTTTTGAGAGGGTTTCCCAACTCTCCAGCAAGTCTGTAGGTAAAGGGTCATCCCAGCCTAATTTTCTGGTCCATGTTTGTTGAATTAGAATTTTTAAAGGAATAGTTAGGGGAGAAATTAGTCCTAGGGGATCAAAAATTTTACTAATGTTATTTAATAAAGATCTTTTGCTATCAACTGTATCCCACTCTACATTTTTTACATTAAGGACATCAATGTCTGGATCCCACCACAATCCTAATATTTTATTACAGACTTCAGAATCAGAATTTATTTCAGTGGAGTTAGATGTCCACTCCTGCAATGGCATGTTAGCCTCTTGCATAATCTTGTTGGCTATCAGATGAAATTTCTTTAGATCCTCCTCAGTATTTACAGTCCCCTGAAGATTGTCCATATATAGCGAATCTTTAATTTGGTTAGCCACTTCTATATTTTCTTTTTGCTGCTCTCAGTGATAATTTAGCGTCATTTGCAACAAGAAGGGTGAGTTAGTGGCTCCAAAAAGGACTGACTTAAATCTGTAAGTTACCAGAGAACTGTTATCTTCATGAGGATTACTTGGCCACAAAAATCTGGTGAAATCCCTGTCTTCTTCTTGAAGTCCTATCCATAAAAAAGCTTTGCTGATGTCTGTTGTAAAGGCATATTCATTAGTTCTGAATTTTAGCAGCACATCTAATAGATTTTTGGTTAGAGTTGGACCAGTGTACAAACAATCGTTCAAGCTGTTAGTGTGGGAGCCTAATTTGGCACTACAATCAAATACTATTCGCACAGGTGTAGTCTTACTGTCTCTCATTACTGCCAAATGAGGAATATATTGAGTATTTTGTCCAACCTGTGCCTGCTTAACTTCCTTGATAAACCCCTTTTCTAAATGACTCTTGATTAACTGATCATATTTATCTAGTAAATCTCCTTCACCTTTAAGTCTCTTTAAATTTGAATTTAGACGATTAAGAGCTAATTTATAATTTGTGGGCAAACTAGGTCAACTGACTTTCCAAGGAAGTTTTACCCAATATTGGTCATCATAGTACTGAACAGTCTTTCTATAATTTTCAAGCACAAAAGCTTCCTCGTGAGTTACCTGTTCAGGTTTAATGCCAATGCTATCCATTTTCCACAAATTGGAAATGTCAGGCTCTTCTGAATTTAGTGAGGGCTGCAAGCATATATTCGTTACCATAGCAACCTGAATTGCTTTCCTTGTACTTACAAACTTGTCAGGAATATTGCCATATACAACTAATCCTCCTTGTACTTTTAGGAAATTTATGCCCTTGAATTTAATGAGACCATAAACTAATTTAGGATAGAAATCAGCACCAATAAGGAGATCTATTTTATCTATGTGATCAGTCAAACCAGGATCAGATACTTTAATTTGTTGATCTTTCAAATAGGTCAAACACTTCTCTAGACCATCTGTTCTTATGTTGTTAGGTAAGGTGTCTCTAACCACAGCCTCTAGTCTAGTGTACTTCCTGCCAGCTTTAACAGTAATCTTAACTAGCTGATATTCTCTTCTCTGATCTTCACTAATGAAGCCGGACAGCTGTAAATTAATCGTACCACTAGGCTTTAATTTAAGCTTGTTCACTAGGTCCTGAGAAATGAATGTCCTCTGTGATCCTTGGTCATAAAGAACTTTTGCTTTAACTTGAGATTTATTCTTAATAATATGAACAGCTCCAACCGGTAAAGCAGTTGAGATGGTATGTTGATTTGTTGGAGTGACTGAGCAAATTTGTGAATTAAGTGTATTCAGCTTATCACACAAGACATTGTGATGAAACCCCTTTTTACAAAGGTCACATCTTTTCAAACTGAAGTTACATTGATCAGTCTTGTGCCTACAAGTACATCTACCACACTGTCCTATCTGTTCGAGTCTTTCTACACGAGTAGAACGACCTGAATACGCCTCACATCTCTTGCACAGATGTGCTCCATCACACAAAATACACTTCAGCTGCTGAGCTGGCTGCTGACTAGCCAATGCAGAGGTTTGTGACTGAGCATTCTTGGAAGATGTGGGTGAAGATACTTGTTCTGAAGTGTGGTAAATCTTAGGAATTGATTTAGGAGATAATCTGACTTTATCAGGCTTCTCTTTAGTTAAAGCCCCTTTAGTACTGGAATCTGATTTAGCTTCACGCCCTTTGGACTCTAAATGATGAATAACTTTTAATAATGAGTCCCCAATTGCCTGTAGCTGGGGATAATCTTCATTTGTTACATGCTGGATTCTCTCAATAGTTTTACTGGGTAACTTTTTCATTACTAGTGGAAAGATAAGCCAACTGGAACTACTTAAATCACACCCCATTTTTTCCAATTTCCTAAGGGTGCATTCTAGATTAGCCCTAAATTCGGCCAAGGAATTACAAGTATGAATAGGAGTTTTAAGGTGTAGCAGTCGCATTGCAAGTTCGTGCTGATTTCTCTTAGGATTATCAAAAGTTGCCTTAAGTAGCTGCACTGCACTGCTATATCCATCACTTTCTATACTGAAACCATCGATGAGTTTCTTCACGTCACCTTTTAACACTCCTCTTAAATAATTTAATTTGTCTACTGGACTAAGATCTTTTCTGGAATCAATACTAGCAACAAATTGATCCCAGAAGGAATTCCAATTAGCTGAAGTGCCATCAAACTCGGGTAGTTTAAGTGTGGGCAGCTTCGACTCAGCCCTTGGACAAGTTAAATGGGTAGACTCACTTTTCAGAGAGGAATTAATTTGAGCTATTAGTAGGCAAATTCTCTCTTCTTCGTTAGTCTTAGCTATAAAAATTTCATTAAATTCATCATCGTCCTTTGTGGCTTCCAATAAAGAATCATAAAGTGTTCCCATGACAGTCAGCTGGTTCTGTAATTGCTGGCTCCAGGCCTTAAGTTTAGTGTAGTCCTTGTCAGAGGATTGGAATTCATCATTTACTTTACCACTGAGAGTGGTGACATAGGCCTTATGGCCTGCAATCCTCCTTGACAAGGACATATTGAACCAAGTCTGAAAATCAAAATTAATAGAATCACTAAATGTAGCCTACAGCAATGAAACCACTAGAATTAAATTAACTAAATGTACATAGAAGAATTCAGCATCAAACAGCAATACTAAGAATGATACATAAATCTGAACAACTAAATTAATAGTAAAATTAAATTTAGATTACAAATTAAAGCCTTCTAGGGGTTACTACAAAATTAATCCATATTTAGTTTGTGTTAGCAACCCACTGATCATAATGAAATTTAATAGCTCCTCACACCTTGGCCCAAATTCTACGTCTTCCTTCCCAAGTAGGGTGAATTTGGTCCATGACTCGTACCTCCAGAGGATAGGTCTAACCACCAAGCAAAATAATTTTCCCTTTTAGTTCCTTGGTTATTTTCTTATTAACCGCGTTCATGATCTTATTGTAAACAATGGGATCCACATATCGAGGATGATTATGTGGATATTCCCTCTTTTCTACAGTGCATATCACACATTTAGCACCTGCATCTTCTATAGCCTCATTAATTTGTAGTAGTGTAGCCACTGAGTCCTGCACGTCAGTTGACTCATTAATATCGTTTCCCCCCAACATGACTATAACCAAATTATAGGCAGGTCTAAGTACTTCTGCAAATTCCTTGTACTCAAAAAACTTGTCTGCTCTGGCACCCCCTACTCTGATCATCTCCATGGTCACCAAGGGCCATGGTGAAGGCACAGACATCAAGGTGTTACAGGTGACCAGAGAGTGGCCTATATAAGCCACCCGATAATAATTTAATTCCAGAGCAGTCGCCATGTTGGAGTGTTAACAATCCGGTTCGAAGGACCACTTTGTGGGGGGAAAATTAGAAAAATTTAGAATATACCCCCGGTAGTGTCGTAAATATTTAACTGGCTAATCACTTGCACTAAACATGACAAAAATAGGCCTACAACACTACATAATTTGTCCGGATATATATGTCTTACTCCCAGGACTCACCTGGATCGTAATGACGTGTAGGTTGTGTTCCCTACTAAGCAACTAAACGATCTATTTAAGGATCCTCAAATAAAAGCTGGAAACCCTGGTGAAATATTATTCACCCAGTCTTTCGCCACTAAGGGTCATTTAGTTACTTAGCTTAAGAGTAGCAATGGAGAGGCTTGTAGGTTGTTGCCATATGGTCGGAGTTGTTGAAGATGTTGCTTGTTGCTAGTGCTTGGCGGATTACTGGAGGTTACAGCCTGGACCAAATACATACTTTTTACGTAAGCATTACTATTTACACTATTTATAAATTAAAGTGAATTGATAATGTTCATTCCCATCTAGGAGGAAGCACTGTCGTAAATTAATTAATCAGTCCAGTCTGTCCCAACTGAATTCTCTCTCAATACCACGAGAGTGGTTAGACTGCTTCCAAGCGTGACTAAGGCATGACTGGGACTGCCTCTGACTCGACTCGAGATCATCTGAGACTAAGACTCAATGAATTAGGACTGAGAGCGTGGGCGAGAGCCCGAGCAACTGAGGTCTCGAGACTCGTAATTGACCGAGGCCTAGCCGAGACTAAAACTTAGACCTCTGGAGAGAAGAACAGAGGCGATCCACCAATCAAATAACTAAAAATGCATACCTGTATGTGCACATTCCATCCATGGCTGGGAAAAAGACTAAATTATGAACCATAGTATAAATATACGTAATCCTATATACCCATCACCCTGGGTTACGTATAATACATTATACTTCCAAAATACGACTGCCCATCATCAACTAAAATAGAAAATGGGAGGAATTATTCCTAAATTTCCGACATCACCTATGACTGCATTTTGATGCTCACATACTCCGTTGCTCCATGGACTCTCTGCAGACGTCGTCATGGTCTTGATATTAAAGGCCTCTCCCAATGCTCGCATTTCAGCACTGTTGAATTCACATCCATTATGTGTAAGAATTTTTCCAGGTGCGCCAAACAGAACAGTCCATCTCCGAAATACTCCTTTGATAATGGTGGTCGCACATTTGTCCGCAATTACTATCGTGGTGCAGTACTTGGTCGCCAAATCAACAAGGACTAAGAAATAATGCCTTCCCCAAGCTTTCAAATCCATAGCTATGGCTTCGTTAAACTTAGATGCCATAGGCAAACTGACTACGGGTCGGGGCTTAGCTCTCTTGTCCTTACAACAGACTGTACATGCATCAGATACATCCTTGATAGCTTGCTCCAGTTCTGAACTTTTAATTCCAGCATCTGTAATAAATCTGATTAGTTTAGCCGACGTTGGGTGTCCAAACTGCCTGTGAAGCTTCGAAGCCGTTTTGTTTACATCACCCCCAAGAGATGCCAGTGCGATCGTTTCACAGAACTCTTGGCCTAGTCACAAAGAACTTGGAAGCAAGTAATGGCCTGAAGATGAGGACTTCAAATTAATGATAGTTCCACAAATTTTGACCTGGTCACTCTCAAAATTCATCACCATTTGTGCTTTTTTCAAGGAACGTTTGCTCAGGAGCAAGGGAATATTGCAGCTCACCACATCAGTCACAATGGTTGCACGCATATTTCCAATGTAGCAGGGCAGAGTAACACATTTGAGGGAAGAAACTGTGACACCATCAGCAAAAGTAAACGTTGAGGATGATTTTTCTTCTATTATGGCTTCACATTCATAATCACTGAGCTCACTTAGATAGCAACTGATCCATTCAACCCCACATACAGTTGTAGAACACCCTGTGTCTAGAACAGCACATCCCTTAGATTCTTCTACTAGCGTCTGTAATTTACCTCTACTAGCTGTATCAACCGCATTGCCCATAAATAATGACAGATGCACTGTTTCATAATTTTCTTCTCGACTGCCTTTATTTTCATATGCATCCGGACAGTCACGTGCCCAGTGAAATTGAGAATCACATACTAAACACCTCGACCCTTACCATCAGGCCCGAGCAGGTTCTGCCTCCTGCCGGTGGATTTGCATTGGGAAATTCTAGCAGACACAGTTGAACAGCCATCACCACGACCTCGATCACGTACTGCACCACCCCAAAAACTTGTCCTTCCTTGTCGAGTAACCCTAATGTAAAACGTTTCCTCACCCCTGACTTCGTCACTCTAAAAAACTGGTTCACTCTTCACCTCTGGCAGACACCGATGCATCGTTCTGCCCACAAATTTCCCCAGCAGTGACATGGTGGGGGGCAGGGCGACGTGGAGGCGATTTGTTTGTGGCCACCCCGAACAGGACTGAGGAGTCTGGCAATAGACAGATAGATAGATAGAAAATACGATTCAGGGCAGATTTTATATTTTCGTAAGTTACCTCAGTTATCGCAGACATCACTAGTTGCTGCTCACTATCTGAAAGGTTGCATGAAGCCAGAAGCATCAAAGCCATCACAGAATTCGGTAGTTGCATGTCCTGCTTCATAAATTTAAAATAAACATGCTCAAATTCTGCCACGAACTTACGAATGTTCATATCACCAGGTCTTCTGAAGTTGTACAATTCATGTAAAGCTGCAAACTGCTGACGTCCTTTGTCCACGAGAAATAAACTGTCTAACTTGTTCAACAAGGTCTGAACACCATTATCTTGTTTCAGATCAGCAGCGTCAATTTCTGAAGACGCCACCCTCGCTCTTCCTGACAACGAAAGGTGAATGGCTAGAGCTTGCTTCTTTTTCGGTAAGTCCGTCAGTTCGCACCAAATGTCGATGTCCTTCTTCCAACTCTCATAGGCAGAATCATTTTCAAGTTTTGGAGGCCACTTAGTTAAGCACGAACCATTATGCTCGGAACCACGCTCTGCTACCAGTATTGGAATGCGAAACAACTGAACTCACCAGCCTCACACTTCCAAGTGAGCGGGCTCTGCCTGCATACCGCAAGACTCTTCTGATGACGTCACCACTCGGAACGTAACAATTGCGTGCGCACACATACAATAACAGCAATATGCACTAACACGCTCCATGGGCCCAAACCATCTCAATCTACCCTTTCTTATCACAACACCTATGCATTCCGGTCCCATCCTTTTTTTCAACTCTTCAATAATAAACCTAGCCCCCCCCCCCCAGGCCATGCATTGAAGGATGACTAACGTCCATCTAATCATTGCCATTTCTGTATGTTTGGGCCTACGAATGTCCTCTTTCTTTACTGCCTGGGTCTCATTACCATATAGCATTACTCTCCAAACACATGCTGCATACAGTCATCCCTTAACATCCGCATTTTTAACATACGTGGTTTTAAATATCCGCGGCTGGATATAACATAAACGGTTTTAAATATCCGCAGGTGGATATAGTACTGGGGCTGGATTTACTGAAATTATTTTATCTCATTGTTCTCTGCAAATATAACATTATCCCAAGCACAGTTCATGGCAGTTTTTGTGAGGGCATTATCCAGTGAATCAAATATAATACTCTTCCTTTTGGCCACTTCATTTATGCCATTAATTCATCAAGGGAAAAGTTAGGACAGGCTGGGAGTATTTCTTTACTTCCATGTACCCTCAATGAGCTGGTCTGAACCAGTTTGCTGCCCCCCCTCCTCCCTCGTACCCCTCGATGGGCTGGTCTAAACCGTTTTGGTGCCCTCCCCCACCCGTCTCTCTCTCTCGTAAGTAATACAAAGCAATACGCACTCAAATTGCACTGAAATCATTCCAGTGTGGCTGAAAGTGTTATTTTATATTATATCGTGAATTACTGTGATAAAGTGATTCAGCGATATTTTTGCAATAGTCAGAGAATTCATGATGCTAAGGTCATTAGCTAGCGAACATTTTTGCAGTTGCAAATTGTGCAGCAATGCTATGAAATGACTCATGACATTATATCAATAAACTTTATAAAAGTGAGTGGTAATAAAAGTCAGTCATGAGGTTTGATATAAAGTTTGTAATGATTTTTCTCACATCGTTACTGTTTCTACTGTTCTGCTAAAGTCTAATGTAAACACAGAAATATCGTAACAAAATCATAGGAGACTGGCTAGAAGTGTTTTATTTTTATTATTACTGCAATTATTGTGATGTGGTAACATGGCTGTAACCCTATTTTGTAGGGAAAAAATCTTGCGATTTGGTGGAAGTTTCCACCTCCCTGGGCTATTTGTTGCATCAGTCAAAACACACCTTGTATTCTCTCATATTGTTCTCTGTGCTTGGAGTGCCTACGGACATGCAGTTTGTTGCAAACGATAGTAGAAAGATTGATGTTTGACAAAAATTTTAGCTCTCAAGATTAACTCGCGCCATCCCGGCGACGTGAATTAACGCGCCAACATTGCAAGGTCCCTAATTTGCATAATTTTCAATTTTCAAGAGTGATTTCGCGAGTGATTTTTGGCACGTATACACGGGACACCTTCCTCTATTCCTCTACAAGATGCCAAGCAGGAACAATGCCTTACACCGCATAACCTCCCCCCCCCCCCGCATGCCATTGTCTCGGCAATTCACCTGTTACCAGTGACCTGGCCAATAAAGACATTCAGGGCCAGAGTGATTCCCCAATCGATGACAATGTGGAGGACAAAGTTTACATAGCATTAGAGGAAGAAACAATCAGAAATGATGATCAGGTAATGTGGAAAAAAAAAGGTCATAAATGGTGAATAGTTAGTGAGTGAAACAATGCTTATAATGCCTATATTACTGTTTGAAAACCAATATACTCTTGTACTACATATAAATTCGTACCAAGTAAATAAATAAATACTGTTTATGAGTGGATAAAATAGTTACCGTCCCATAGAACTCGTTTTCTTTGGTGCCAGCCTGTTAGAAAACCCAGTCAGGTAAGGAAGTACTCGTACCTAAAACAAGTATTTTAAACCTCAGGTGAGCGATTTCTCTATGAATTTTCAATGTTTCTCACCAAAAGCGGATGTTTGAGCCAAAAAAAAAAAAAAAAAAAAAAAAAAAAAAAGGTCCAAAAACGTCAGGATGGGGCAGGCTAAAGAAAAGAGGGTTAAAACATGAGATGAAAACAATTTTTTTCCTATTTCTCCACAATGAGCACAACCAGTACATTGTCATCGCAGCCACTGCAGCCAAAGGGTTAAGGGGGGTCCAGGCGTGTTTTTAAGGGAGGCAGCAGATATCCGCAGATTGTTAACATTTGCAGGTGTCTCTGTTACTTAACCCCCATGGATGTTAATGAAGCACTGTACAAAGTTCCCTTAGCATGAAGGGAGAGCCCTCTTAATTTTAGGAGGGACAGTAGCTCCTGAACTTCCTCCAACGATTCTTTACCCTAGCCACAGTACCACCTCCAGCACATAACATGTCCCTCAAACAAGAAAACTCTTCCGTACATTCAAGAGACTCACCAGCAAGATCAACCTTCTCATGCCTGATAAGTACAAACTCTCTACATGCTGTCCCAGACTTATGACACACGTGAAATCAGCATTATCTAGCAGTCTACTTCTAATACCACTACATCTCTTATTCACCCACTAAACAAATACTGCACAAGTTGGAGCTACCTCCCACATCCTTGCAAACCACACATGGCCGCTCTCCCTCTGCTTTGACAGTACCACCACTGGCCCTTAATATCATTACTTTTGTTTTATCTGTAATTACTCTCAAACCATTGTGCCCCATTCCATCTCTCCATTTCCTAAACCTTTCCTTTGCCTCCCTTTCATTCTCTGAAATCAACACCAAGTCATCAGCATTTAACATCTCCCACTGGAGTCAATTCTTGGTCATGCGAAAGCTACGAACAATAAAGGGTTGAAGACTGACCTCTGATGCAGGTCACCATTCACATAAAACTCATCACTCAAATCTCCATCTCACCTGGATACAAGCACCCACATACATAGTCATAACCACTCTAACCATCCACTCCTCGATCCCACTCTTTCTCATGATTACTTCACCACCTCCCTAAGGATTCTTTCATGGGCCTTCTCCAAATCAACTATGTACAGCTCTCTTTTCTTTCCTATACATTTTTCTGAAGCTGTCGGACGATGAATATGGCATCAGTGAGTGGCCCCTTTGCCTGAAATAAACTCAAACTGCATCTCATCAATATTCACTCTTTCCCTTATCATATCTTCTAGGACTCTTTCTATTACCTTCATTACCTGGTCCAAAGGTTTTATGCTTCTATAATTTCCTCTTTCAAGGCATCATCCTTCACCCTGTACACATTTACAATCATACTCTTCAGCCGGCAACCTGGGACAACACTCTCATATACAACTGTCTTTACCAACTCAGTAACTGAACCCACACCTGTATCACCTGAGGTCTTTTGCATTTCAGTGGTCAACCCAGATACACCTGCTGCCTTCCCCAACTGCATCCCACCTATTGGTCAGCTCACAGTATCAGCATGAAAAGCCAAGGTCCAAACACTAAATACACTAACTTCAAACCTTCATTGTTAGAGTCAAATTCCTCATTTAGCAGCCAGTTATAATGCTCTCTCCACGTATCTTTAACCCTTTGGCTGCATGAGGCAACTGTAGTCACCCTACTAATTATTTTTCATGGCATGTCAGATGACTACAGTCCAATGCCGACAAAAAACTTTTCTGTCCACATATCTGTTGTTTTTGTACAAATATGGTATGTTTTTATTTTTTTTATGTGACAAAAAAAATTGTACTTATGTCTAGTGTATACAGACAAGGGCAAACCTTGCTTGAAGTAAATAATCTTGTCATCATTGCAAAACTAGACAACAACAAAAATTTATTATTTTGCATTTTTTTCAGAAAATGACAATTTTCTCATAGAAAGGTGCACTTTTGACTATTATCATAATAAAAAATAGACACCTCAGAGTCATTTCCTATTAGAAAAGCAGTACAAAGTTATAATTAATACTTTCATTTTGGGTGGACTTAGGCTGTGTCCAGGGAAATGATTGAGAAATGCTAGGTCGGTGCCAAAAGGCTAATATCGTCAATGTCCACCACAACCTTTCCTTTCTTCTGGTTCAGTAATTATTTCAGCTAGTTACCTTTTAATGGCATTTGCCTGGCAGCTACAACACAAGACTGCCACCTAAATTTACTGAGGTAGCAACATGTAGTATTGTACTATAATTTCATTAAATAACTACTGTAATACTAGGCACTCCAATCAGATTGAACCTGTGTAGGTTTATATCCAAGGGATGGTTGGGGTTTAGTGCTCACATAATGCCACTCAGGGATGAGTGAGGCTGGTTACTCTCATCGTAAATGTCAGGACCAACTTGCCTAGCCCGGGGCTCCTACGCTCCTCATGGGGCAATGCAGAATTGGATGATGGATGGATGGATGGAATACTATACTTGGTTTCAGAGTCTGACGCTCTGATTTTGCCAGCCGAGGACAGGTGGATTTGGTAACACTGCGCGATGCACTCAAGCTGTGATTGGTTGATTTCCGTTGTGTTTGAACGTGCACCAAATTGACTTTGTATTCCAACCAAGGCGCTCATTGATTTGTTAGATACCGGAAAATACAGATACAAATTAAAACAATGATATATTTAATGATAAATATGTGCCTTTTAAATTACTAGAGCTAAACCTGAACGACAATGATAACAACAACTAAGTAAAGTCGCGACTGGATGCATACGAACACAGCGACTGTGGCGGGAAATCAGACGTTCATAGCGAGGTGGTTCCGAGGTTCTGTGAAGGCTCGAATGTTTTTCCCACCATTATTACAAAGTGTCACAATCTACAGTCTACTACATACCCTTCATTACCTCATCTGCTAATATACAACCTGACCCTAGATACACTTAGCTTCTAATAATTATGATTTGTGAGAGCGCACACACACACCTCACTGGGGTCAATACACGCTGTTCTCAATACATATAGTGTACATACATATTTTCATTACCTTCATAGGTAACATTAGCTTTAAAAATCTGCATTTGTTTGTATTCCCAGTCAGATTCAGTAAAATTATTTCTTACATGAATAAGTTTGGTGTTTGATTTTCCCTAACATATTCGTATCATAAGAGACAGACATACATACAGACAGATGGACACCCTATCCCTGGTCACCATGAATCCTCTCCTCAAGCATGAATCTCTGTCCCCTCGAGAGAGAGCGGGGAAAGTAATGGATTAAATCATTATAGAATGAACTGAATTTTGTTAATGGTGGAAGAAAGGAAAGTAAGACAAAAGCAAAACCCATGAGAAAATAATAGTTGAACTCCGCTGCTATAATACTGTAAAACCGCGCGCAGTGTGAACTAAATCAAACATAATGAAATGAATTTAAACAAATAAATCAGTCGCTGACTGTTGTCCGTATCCGTCCAGTAGCGACTTTACTTTGTTTTTGTTATCACTGTCATTCAGATCTATCTCTAGTAATTTAAAAGGCACATATTCATCATTAAATACAGTAATCCCTCCACTATCCGATGTAACAAAGCCAAAGGCATGTCCAGAAAGTGGTCCCGTCCGGATAGTGGGCCCCAGCCTCCTGGACCTGTACTTATGGACCCTAACTCAGAAAAACACCTATACAACTCCCTCTGGACATGCATAGGACTTATTTAAGACCCAAATCACACCAATAAGGGACATAAAAGACTGAAATAAATGCAAAAGAACCATAAAATGAGGTTTTAGAGGTGAGTTTATACAATATTAAACATTCTGTGTACTTAAAACAAGTCCCTGGCTCCTGGATTGGTAGTTATGGACCCTAACCTAGCCTAACTCAGAGAAACACCTCCCTACTGCACATGCATAGCACCTAAGACCCTATTCACACCAATAAGGGACATAAAAGAGTGAAATGAGGTGTCAGAGGTAAGTACAGTATGGAAAATACAGTACAATATGAAACATTCTGGGTACTTACACCAAGTCCCTGGCCATCTCGATGAATAACCCGCCTCCTCTCAGACTCTGACAGTAAGAAGGAGTTCCTGAAGCACTTGCTGTACACTGTACATGAATTCTTGCACTGAACTTAGTCATTTGCACTCAGAATTCCATTTTCTTAACACTGCGCACTCTAGTCTTACTTGCGCTCCATTGTACCTTAATGAAATAAGTGTTGTACTCTGCACTTAAAGTCTTTGCACTCATAAATCCATTTTCTAAACATAACACACTCTAGTTAAATTACTCTACATTGAAAGTCTATTAAATCTTTGTCTTTTCACTCAGAATTCTAATTTCTTAACACTATGCACTGTTTTTTTTCACTGCACAACACTCTAAATTCCCGTGTGGTCTAGTGGAGAAGTTCTAGGCGTTTAATCACTGCCAGAGTCTGAGAGTAGCTGTTGCAGGTGACCTAGGGGTGCGTCGCTGGGTCGTGGTGATGGAGTACCCACTGCAGACGACTCTTAAGAGAGGCGCAAACTCATGTCGAGTGGTGACTCCACCGTGCCTGATGTGCTGGGCTGTGGCTTGGAGGATGAAGGCCTGTCTTGGGGAGGCAATGGAGTGAAGCCAGGGCTGGGCACAGCAGGGGTCACGGGTCTGAAAAAGCTGTCAATGGTTGATTGACGCAAGGAACGACGATTTTGATGATTAATGATGTACTGCCTGAAAGCGTACACTTCTTCCATAAGTCCCAAGGGCCCCATCTCCCTGTCGCAGTCCGGGTGCTCCAGGTAGTCCAGAACGAACTCTACGTGTTCCCAGAGTGCGCTCAGGTTGGGGATGGCTGGAGTAGTGTCACGCTGAGAGGAGTCCACATCATCATCGCCGTCCTCGTTGGAATCTTCAAGCTGGGTACTGACACCTGCAACTGAAGATGCGATCTCGATATCAGACATGGTCTGATACCCAGGATCGCCCTCGTCGTCATCCAACCACTCATGCACTTCATCCACATCAACATCATCCCTATGCGCAAGTAGACATGCGTGGAAGTCATCCATGTCAAAACCTAGGAAATCGTGCTCCACATCCGTTCTGAGAAGCAGACAAGCCCAACCATTTTCTAGAGTCTTGACAGAGACTTCCTTCCATGCACTGGCCCAGTTGTAGATGGCAGACTTGATGTTGTAGCGGCGAAGGTTTTCCAAAGTCCGCTGGCCTTGCGTGTCCCGTCCCTCCCTGCGCTCGTCCTCGTCCTCGAGAACAACCATCACCTCATCCAGGAACTTCCTTCGGTACAGCCTCTTCATTGCCACAATCACTCCTTGGTCCATTGGTTGGATGAGAGCAGTATTATTAGGTGGCAGAAACATGCACCTAATGCGGCCATTCTCAGCCACCAAGTCCTTGTCGCACAGGTGAGCAGGTGCATCGTAGAGGAGAAGGAGGACCTTTACCTGGTCGCGTGGGATTCCCAGTTTCTCCGTCTGGTAATGGATGACCTCCTTGACGAAATGGCAGTGGAACCACTCTTTGAAGATGTGGGCAGTGAACCATCCCTTCATGGAATGGTACCAGATGACAGGAAGGACATCCATCACCCCACGAAGACACCGAGGCTGCTTTGCACGGCCAACAATAACGGGTTTACGCAGGTGCATGCCGTTAACATTGGCACAACACAAAGCAGATATCCTTTGCTTGGAGAGCTTGCGGACAGGTACACGCTTCTCCATCTCCTCCACTAGAGTGTTCGTAGGCAAAGAGTGATAGAATAAACCAGTTTTGTCAGCGTTGTAGACTTGACTGAGAGTGAGGCCCTCCCTGTCAATCAAGCACTTCACCTTGTGCCAAAACTCCTCTACTCCATCTTCGTTGGCGTCCAAAGCTTCGCCATGAGACTTATGGTTGGCAAGGCCATGCCGTAACTTGAACGCGAAGAGCCAACCCTCGGATGCCTTGATGTCTTGGGCGTCGTGAAGCCTTGCAAACTTCTCAGCAGCAGCCTTTAGGTCCGTGCCACGCACCAGCACACCAGCAGCACGTTGTTGTCGATACCAAATCAACATGGAGCGGTCAACTTCAGCATACTTGGGAGTAAACATCATCTTCCTCTCCACGTTGTGTTTGCTTTTCGATGAGAAGTCAGCCGTGTACTGCATGAGTTTGTCTCGGGATCTCTTGATATCAAACAAAGTAGATCGGGCCAGGTTGAATTCACGAAGGATGCGTGAGGAAGACCATCCCGCATCCACCTTGCCCAATATCTCCCTCTTCTTCTCCAGAGTCAAAACCACTCTCTTCCTCTTCTCAGGCGGTGGGGCCATCATCACACACACTAATAAGAGGCATGAGAGCAACAAGACAGCCTGCAGCATGTAAGGCACCACCACAAAAGCGAGCACGTGGGCAGCCATGACAACGAGCGTGCACACACAACGAAAGATGGGCGGTAAGTGGGGAGGATGCAGGGGTGCTCTAGTGGACGGTGGCCGAACAACGCACCAAAACAAAGCTGGCCCGCGCCGTGCGTGCACTAAGTTCAAATTACGGGCGGGAAAAAGTCGGATTTTTTTCAAATTTTTTGCGGTTTTTGGGCTATTTTGGGAATATTGGATCCCGGGACCAAAATATCCGGTAAGTGGGGATGTCCGGAAAGTGGGCGTCCAGATAGTATGGGGATTACTGTAAATCATTGTTTTCATTTGTATCTGTATTTTCCGGTATCTAACAAATCAATGAGGGCCTTGGTTGGAATACAAAAGTCAATTTGGTGCACGTTCAAACACAACGGAAATCGACCAATCAGAGCCCGAGTGCATCGCGCAGTGTTACCAAATCCACCTGTCCTCGACTGGCAAAATAAGTGCGTCAGACTCCGTGAAGCCGAGTATAGTGCATAATTATTGCATAAGAATCAGCTAAATATCAAATATCTTAAAAGAATATTTACAAGTAGTACTAGTTAAACTAAAACATATAAATAAACCATAATGTAATGCAAAAATTATTGTTGGTGCTGTGCAACCCCAGTCTGTCTGACAGAACAGACCCATCAACCACAGGCAAGCAACCACCCCAACAGGACTGTCCTATGCAGTGAAATGATGTTTTCATGTGGCTGACAGTGCCTCACTGTGCAAGTTGGAAGGATCAGTGTGGAAGTTTGGTTCCTGGGTGGATGCCACAGTTGCATCACTCCACCCAGTTAAAAGAGGCACTACTGCAGGCTCCATGTCACCCCATCATTTGGCTACATGACTACCACCTAGCAATATTATTGGTTTCCTGAGTTACAGGAAACCAATTGGCTTGTCACTTGATGTAAAGCCACCTGAAGTAGGAAGAAGAGCAATAAATGGTGACAGGAAGGATAGGAGAAATAGAAAGAGAGGATGACAGACATAGAAAAAGGCAGATACGATGGAAGAATTAGGCGGCATTACATCAAATGAGTGGATGATGGATGCCCCATCTACCAATAATATAACAATATGCCATGCTTCCCCATTATTACTATTATTATTATTACTACAGTGGGGTCTCCCAATCTGCGAGAATATGGTCGGCAAAATGCACTGCATATTGGAAATTTTGCATATTGAAACACTGAACCAATGGATATAAATGTAATGTATAGGGTCGACACCTCACCCCATCTTTGTCATTTACAGTACTTCCTCATTATTGACTATCATTTTCAAAAAGACATTTGCTCAAAGAAAGATAACAGAATTCTGATGTAGTGTGCTATGTAGTGCTGCATTTGCATAACTGCAGGATTAGCAACCTTACTGTGCCCATCCACTTGCTAACCTCCAAAAGTCTTGAAGGAACGTAAAATCTGCTCCTTGTTCTTGACAGTGTTTCTGACTGTCGATTCACGTAAGTCAGGTTCACATCTAATGTCTGAGTTCCTTTTACCTTACTTATTCAGCTCTATAACATTCATTTTCAGCTCCAATGTGATCCTCTTATTCTTGGAATGAAAAGGTGGTGCCATGATGTAACAGGTGAGCGGGTCTTGTTCAGTGCTATTAACACCACAATATGTGCACAAGGCATGGGCAGACACAGACTGAGAGTCTTGAGACTTGATTTGAGAGATGCTGTGAGAGAGGGAAAGGATGGGAAACTGATCAGACATCTGGTGGTGGCTTTGGATACTACCATTTTGAGCAGGAACACTGTTTTTCCCTTGCTTTCAGAAGATGGATTTACATTTAAAAATCACATTTTGCACATTAAAAAATTAATTTTCATCCCGTATCTACTTCGTATATTGAGATCCCACATGCTGAGAGACCCCACTATATTTTTATTATTACTATTCTTATATATTTGGTGGTAGGTGGTAGCGACCATTATCCACTCACTTCATGTAGTGTTGCTTACTTCTTCCTTCACCTGTATCATTCTTTCTGTGTCTACCCTCCTCTCTTCCTGTCTATTTCTCCCATCCTTCCTGTCACTTTTAATTACTCTTCTTTCCTTTTCAGGTGACTTTACACTGAGAGACAGACGTAATGGTTTCCTGTATGCCAGGAAACCATGTACAATGCTGGGTAGTAACCATACAACCAACCATACATATTCCCTACACTTCAACAAGTGGGTTGGCGAGGGTTAGTGCCCCTCCTCATTAAAAACTACCGGTAACTGAAAGTTGAACAGCCACCCCTTACAGGATTATGGAATCTGGCTATAGATAGACAGGTTATTATATATGTGGTAGATGGGGGTGCCCATCATCCAGTCACTCAGTGTACAGATGCCGTGTGATCTCTACACTAAGTGACAAGCCAAATGGTTTCCTGTACCCAGGAAGCCATTTTCTGTGCTGGGTGGTAACCATATAACCGAGGTTTTTGGCAGGGTTAAGTGTCCCCCAAGAATCCCCTATCCAAAATCACTTGATCATGGCAGTCGTTTCAGAGAGTCTCGGAGGGCCCCAATACCACCCAGGGCCCCAACCAAATGGGCAGATTCGCATGGCCATGTGGAATGCTAGAGGTGTGAATGAAGACGGCGAGAGAGTGAAAGTGGTGAATGCATTCAAGAGTGTGAGATATACCGTGATGGCATTGTGTGAAATGAAGATGAATGAATGTGAAATGAAGGAGTAGGGGTGTGAAATGTGTAAGATAGGGCATGAATGGGCAAGGAAGATGCAAGGAAGGAGTTGCTTTGTTGATGAATGAGGTGTGACAGAGTGGAATGAAAAACTACAAATGTGTCAGCTCAAGTTCAAGTTTCAGAAGGTGAAATTGGCGGTGATTGTACCGTATGCAACGTGTGAGGACAGGAGTGGGAGAGCGAAAGACAGGTTTTGGGATGAGCTAGATGAAGTAGGGGGAGAAATGCCAAGGAGCTATAAAGTGATCGTCTATCCATCCACCCATCATCTAATCCTACGTTGCCCCATGAGGAGCGTAGGAGCCCGGGGCTAGGCAAGTTGGTCCTGACATTTAAGATGAGAATGATCAGCCTCACTCATCCCTGAGTGGCATTACGTGAGCAATAAACCCCAACCACCTCTTGGATATAAACCTTTGCCGGCTCAATCTGATTGGAGTGCCGTAATTACCCACTAAACCACCGGGCGCCAAAATCTGGTTATATGGTTACCACCCAGCATAGTAAATGGTTTCCTGGTGTACAGGAAACCATTTGGCTTGTCATTCAGTGTAGAGTCACCCATAGGTAGAAGTAAGAGGAAAGGATGAAGGAAAGAAAGACAGAAGAGGGAGTGTAAAGTCACCCGTAGGCAGAAGGACAAGAAAAGAATGAAGGAAAGAAAGACAGAAGAGGATGGAAGGAAAGAAGGATGGAGGAGAGGAAAGGACAGACACCCGAGTGCAGCACTACATCGCATGAGTGGATGGTGAGCGCCCCCACCTACCATATGGGTGATATAAATGGAAGAGTAGGCACTGGTCCCGAGGATGACATAATGGGTTGTAATGGAATGCCAGGAGAAAATGATATTGTAATGGGAAGCGACTAAAGGATATATGTCAGGAGAAGAGGTTGTGCATTTGTAACTCGTATTTCAAACACAACAAGATGCACATAAATATACATGGTATAGAGGGAACGGGGATTGTGTTGAAAGAAGCCTGATTGATTACGTGCTTGTAGAGAGGTCGATGCTGGGAATGGCTGCTGATACGAGGGCCGTGAGAGGATGATGTGGAGGTCTGTCAGATCATATGTTGAGGTACGCAAGATCAAGCTGAGAGGAATGAGGTGGAACAGGAGAGAGAAGAGCAGTCAGGGAGAAAGACTGAAAGTTGAGAGGCTAAGGATCAAAGAAATGGCAGATGATTACAGGACCAAAGTAGAGGAGGAGTTAGAATCAGTGAATTGGAATGAAATGCATCTGGACAGCCTGTGGAATGCATATAGGGATTGCTTAGTCAGGAATGCTAAAGCAGTGTGTGGCGTGACAAGAGTAACAACAAAAAAGAAAGGAACGGAATGGTGGGATGATGAGGTAAGAAAGCAGTGGAGGAACTGAGGAAGAAGTGGCTAAAAAGGTTACAGGACAGGGGTTCAGTTGAAATATGAACTGAATACATTGACAGCAAGAAGCAAGTAAAGAGACTAGTGAAGAGGAAAAAGGAGGTAAATGATGATCTAGGAAGAAAAATGAATGCAAACTACTCTGAAAATAGGAAGTTATTCTGGAAAGAGGTGCGGAAATGTAGAAGTGGAAGCAGAAAGAAATGTGATGGTGTGAAAGATGTAGGTGGTAGATTATTAACCTATGGGGATGAGGTAAGGACCAGATGGAAAGAATATTCTGAATGCCTGATGAATGGGAATAGAAAGTGCAGAGCAGCAGTAAACATGATTGGTTTTGGGCGTGTGCAGAGAAGGAATGCAGTGCCAAGAGACATGACACTTGCACAGGTGAAGAGTGCTGTGAAGTGGCTGAAAAATGGGAAAGCAGCTGGAATGTGTCATGTCTCCATGGTTGTTCAATCTGTACATGGATGGGGTAATAAAAGAGGTACAAGGTAGGGTAGTGGATGTTGGAGTGGCCCTGGTGAGAGAGGATAGTGTTTGGAAACTCCCTGTACTGTTGTTTGCAGATGATACTGTGTTGTTGAGTGAAGACGAAGGGGAGCTGCAAGGCTTGGTGGATGAGTTTGGGAGAGTGTGTAAGAAACGGAATCTGAAGGTGAATGTAGGGAAGAGTAAAGTGATGGTCTTTGAGAGAGGTGAAGTCAGTGAATGTACAGCGAGGTTGGATGGTGAGGAATTGGAAAATGTGAGTACATTTAAGTACTTGGGTAGTGTGATGAGTAAGGATGGAGGTTTGGAGGGTGAAGTGCTTGAAAGGGTACAGCAGGGAAGAAAGGTTGCTGGTTCTTTGAAAGCAGTGATATGAAACAGGGAAGTGAGCATGGAAGTGAAAAAGTTACTACATGACAGTATTGTGATACCAACTCTAACGTACGGAAGTGAAGCTTGGACGTTGTTGGAAGGACACAAGTCAAGAGTGAGAGCAGTGGAAATGAGTTATTTAAGAGGAGCCTGTGGAGTCACATGGAGAGATAGGCTGACGAATGAGGATATAAAGGAACGTTGTGGTGTTGAGGTGGATGTGATAGGGAGTGTTATGAGGAACACACTGAGGTGGTTTGGCCATGTGGAGAGGATGGAGGGTAAAAGACTGACGAAGAGAGTGTATGTGAGTGAGGTGGAGGGGGGAAGAGGGAGGGGGAGGCCGAGGATGAGATGGAGGGATGGGGTGGAGAGGTATATGAGAGAGGGGGGTGCGAGTTGGGAGCAGGGTAGTGAAATGGCGGGGGACAGGGCGACTTGGAGGCGATTTGTTTGTGGCCACCCCAAACGGGATTGAGGCGTCTGGCAATAGATAGATAGATAGCTGGGGTTGATGAGGTGTATGGAGAGAGGTAGTGTAGTGGAAACTGTGGAATGAAGTGCTTGCTGGAGATATGTAAGAAGGCATGGATCAGTGAAAGTGTGCCAGCAGAGTGGAAGAAGCCTGTGACTGTACCCTTTACAAAAATAAAGGTAAGTGAAGTGAGTGCAAGAATTATCATGGCATAAGTTTACAGAGTGTGGTAGGGAAGGTGTATGGAAGAATTATTATAGAGAAAGTAAGAGAGGTATCAGAAGTCCTAGTGAGTGATGAACAGGGTGGTGTTAGGAGTGGCAGAGGATGTGTGGATCAAATATTTGCAGTGAGACAGATAGCAGAGAAGGCTTGTGAGAAGGACCATAAGGTGTTTATGGCATTCATGGATCTGGAAAAAGCATACAACAAAGTGGACAGAGATGGATTGTGGAAAGTTTTGCACATGTATGGTGTAGATGGTAAGCTGCTAGGTGCTGTCAACAGTTTTTATGATGGTAGTGAAGCATATGTAAGGGTTAAACCGCCGTGTGCCAGCTATTTTTTAGCCCTGTGGGTCGCCCAAGTGCCAGCCATTTTTCGACCTTTTTTTTTTTTGGCTAAAATGATAGTTTTTGACATGGAAACAATGAATTTCACCATTAAATTGCTAACTGAGGCTCGGAAATGGGTTTTATTGAGTCCTGCATACTCACATCAGGTATAACCACTCTCTCACGCTCACCACGTAGGTGAGAGAAAGCCATTTTCTATGTAAGGTATACTCAGGTATTTATGCTGGGAAGGTATAGCAATGTTCAGTACACTTTTCTGATTACTTATTACAGTACAACCCCTGCTATCCGGTATCCAAACAAACGGAACTCAGAAAAATGGGAAAATTCAAGGGCTGGTGCATGTGTCAGTAAATTATAACTGTACGCCAATTTGAATTGACCGCCAAACAGCCGTTTTATCGTGTCACATGAGGCTGGGTGAAGTCGGACAAAGCGAGGTGAAGGCATTTCTGGCTAATGTAAGTCCCTAGTAAAGCCTCTTAACCACCCCTCCTTTCCCTCTGTTTTCCCTACTTGAATTCAATCATCCTCCACACCCTCCATAAATCACCAGTCTGCTTTTTACCATCAGACAGTAAACAAGCTCTCTTACTGTTGTGCTGCTCTGATAGACGGTATTTCTACACTCCAAAATGCCTTAAGAGCAAACTAAACGTAAGCATGTCGTGCTTACCTTGAAACAGAAGCTGGACATATGCAATAGACTTGAAAAAGGCGAGCATTATAAAACACTGATGACTGAATATAATGTAGGAAATTCAGTGATTTATGATATCAAGACCCAAGCATCAAAGCTCAGTGAATTTTTCATGAAAAGCGAAACAAGTATCGGTAAGTCCACTGAAAAAAGGCATACTCTTCATCATATGAGTGGTTTTGCTTAGCAAGATCTAAGGAAGCACATATTTCTGGTTCTCTTATACAAGAAAAAGCAAGAGGGCTTCACAGTAAAATGAATACAGAAGTCAAGTGTGATTTCAGTATTGGATGGTTAAATCGTCTCAAAGACAGGCATGGAATTCATAAACCAGACATCTCGGGAGAGCAAATCAGCAAACAGCAAACGCCAGTGCATTTTTCTTCCTAACCGACCGACTCTAACTTGCACCACATTAATTCACCTTAGAACACATATGCACTGGCAGAGCTGAAAAAAGAAATGTTAATAGCAATGAATGCTTAATTTGTTGGAAGAAAAAAAAAAAAAAATATGCTTGCACTTTGTACATCATGTATGTTATTTTGTGCAAAACAGCTGACTGGCGGGTGAGGGGTGGAATGGTGGCGGTCAGGTGGGGAAGAAATACAGTTGGGGCCGGGACCATAAACAATGCTCATGTGGGGGCACAGGTGTCGTGATAATTCTATAACATCAGTACACCAATAAAAGTTCAAAATTTTATTTCTTTATTTTTCCACTTTTATGAGTACAGTACATACAACAAATACTTCGGTATTTAACAGAATGGTGCAAAACAGCTGACTGGTGGGTGACGGGTGGAATGGTGGCAGTCAGTTGGGGCCGGGACCGTAAACAAAGCTCAAGTGGGGGCACAGGTGTCGTGATGATTCTACAGTGCAGTCTTAACATCAGTTCACCAATAAATGTTCAAGATTTTATTTATTTTTCCATTTCTATGAGTACAGTACATAAACCGAATAATTCGGTAGTTAACAGAATAGAGTTGTGCATTTTGCGGTACTGTTAGGTATTGCATGCACGTGCATTATGACCATGGAGTGTGTTTACGAGGCAATTTTTCAGGTGGAATCTCTTAGTGTGGCCCTTGATGTGAGTGGTGAGTATCTGAATTGTATTTACTGCTGTGAGAAGTATAGCCTTTGTATAGACTTCATTTGAATATCAGAAATACGGGAAAAATCTGTAACCAGGAAAGTAAATTCCCCAAGCCTCCTGGTTAACTGGGATTGTACTGTACTTCAACATCTGTCAAAATTCGTGTGTCTTTCTCACTGTGAATGCACTATCTTACACTTGCTTGAAGATAGGTACAATCTGACTTCATTACATACAGTCCTGGCACTTACAAGAAGGTATTTACAACCTGACTTCACTATATAGTCCTTACACTTACAAGAAAATATTTACAACTTACACTTACATGAAAATATTTACAAAATGCCTTCACTATGTACAGCACTGGGTGAGGCACACAGGCAGAGTGAGGCAGGGCGAGCGTGAGTGGAGGGGAAGCGAGTGAGTGTATGGCCTTGACAGTCTGGGGGATGGTAGAGGAACAGTTACCATACATGCCTGCCAATTTTTACCCGCAAATCTTGAAAAATGCAGTCAGAGTGAATTTTTTTATTTTAAACCGTTTTAAAATGGCACTGGCACTGGCCGCGGAATTATGTCAGACCATTTTAAAATGGCACTGGCATGCGGCGGGTTAATGGGCATTTAAGTGAATGGTTCATGATTGGTGTGGGCATGCATCAAGGTTGTGTGATGTTCCCATGGTTGTTCAATATACAGGGTGTAACACGACTTATGACAAAAACATACGCCAATGATCTGTTGTGCAATTTTGAGTATATTGTGTTTTATAACATATACTCTCTGCAACCCCAGTTCAGTACCCAGGATTCGGCTGTTTAAGTGTAGAAGTTTCATGGCTGGCATGTGCCATTGGGTGAGAGCTTCACAGGGTGACGGGAGATGAGTATTATTAGCCCTTACTGTACTCTACATAAAAATCCCATATCCTATCAGTACAGACGAGTTTCAAGAAGAAACTTTGCGTAGTCTATTGATTCTTTAACATCATCATGCATTCCTGGAATTCTTTTGCACAAAGCAACTGTAAATTAAGGATTAAATTCATATTTTATGGCTTGCGAGAGAGTAGGAAGGGAGGAGAGGGGCTGGTGTGTTGTTGCCAGTTATGTAATGTTTGGTTTGTAGGATATGGCTACCAGCATTATCATAACACAAACAGCTCATTCAATGGAAAAACATTATTGTAATAAGTGACTAGCAAGCCTTTAATTCAGGAGTAATATTATTATTCATTACAATTTTTCTGCTGCAAGTAAATGTGGCACCATTTCTTTCATATGATGTTGACATGAGAACAGTGACACAGGATTGCCAGTGTAACGACTATGCAGCTAGACCTATTTTTTGCTTCTACCTAGCGGCACTATTTATCATCTGGCAACATGATATCTAGCTACATTCTGGATATTTTTGCCATTTTGGGGTGATGTTCTAGAGATTTAATCGTATTTTCTAGCAACGTTTTGCAGTGTTTACTATCCAGCGACATTCTATCAAATTTTCAGGACTAAACTAGCGAGATTTATTATAAGGACTTGGCAACCCTGCGTCCGCTGTAATTTGAACAGGAAAATTTGCAGGCGAGGCACACACTTCAAATACTGTTCTCTGCGTTCAGCTGTTCACTGGGTTCAGCATCACTTGTTCATGAAACAGCATGCCACGTACGTACAGCAATGAAGAATATGCAGATATTGTCTATTTCTACGGATTCTGCAATGGTAATGCCAATGTTGCAGAGAGGAATATAGGTGGAGATAAACAATCGCGCCATGTTTACTTGCAGCGGGAAAACTGTTATAAATACAGTAATCCCTCTACTATCCGATGTAATAGAGCCAAAGGCATCTCTGGAAAGTGGTCCCATCTGGAAAGTGGGCCTCTGACTGCTGGACTGGTACTTATGACCCTAACCCAGCCTAACTCTGAAAGCCATCTAAATAACTCCCTACCTGACATGCATGGCACTTATTTAAACCTATTAAAGACCCTATTCACATCAGTAATGGAGATAAAGCATGAAATAAATGAAAAGAAACCAGAGAATGAGGAATTAGAAGTATGGAAAATACTTAGGCCTAGCAGTGTACACGGTACTGTACTTACAGCACATCTGTGGCCGCCTCCTCGAACTCTCTAAGGCTCTGGTAGTTGTGAAAATGCTCTTGAAGCATGTACAGTAATCCAGTGTTGTGTTACACTTAATTCTTTGCACTGTGAGTTACAATTGTTTAACACTACACATTCTTCTTAATTGAACCAAGCCAGTTTCAACTGCCACTCTGCACTCCACACTTAATTCTTTGCACTCTAAATTCTAATTTCTTAACACTGCACAACACTGTAAATTCCCATGTGGTCTACTGGCAGAGTATTGCAGTTTATTCATAAAACACAAGCACGTGCAGCATCCATTACGATGGACGTCTTCCCTGAACGAAGGTTTGGCAGTAACTGGGGACAGGGTTGCCAGATCTGAACTCGGTCATATTACCAAACTCCTCAATTTTCGTTACCAAATTTAACTTTTCATTACCAAATTCTTAATGGAAGCTTTTTTACTCTTCACTAATTATATATCTATCTATCTATCAATTGCCAGATGCCTCAATCCCGTTCGGGGTGACCACAGACAAATCGCCTCCACGTCGCCCTGTCCCTCGCCATTTCACTGCTCTGCTCCCAACTCACCCCCCCCTCTCTCATATACCTCTCCACTCCATCTCATCCTCAGCCTCCCCCTCCCTCTCCCCCCCTCCACCTCACTCACATACACTCTCTTCGTCAGTCTTTCACCCTCCATCGTCTCCACATGGTCAAACCACCTCAATGTGTTCCTCCTAACGCATCCTATCACATCCACATCCACATCACAACGCTTCTTTATATCATCATTTGTCTCCACAGGCTCCTCTTAAATAACTCATTTCCACTGCATTCACTCTTGACTTGTGTCCTTCCAACAACGTCCAAGCTTTACTTCCATATGTTAGAGTTGGTATCACAATACTGTCATGTAGTAACTTTTTCACTTCCATGCTCACTTCCCTGTTTCTTAACACTGCTTTCAAGGAATCAGCAACCTTTCTTCCCTGCTGTACCCTTTCAAGCACTTCACCCTCCAAACCTCCATCCTTACTCATCACACTACCCAAGTACTTAAACGTACTCACATTTTCCAATTCTTCACCATCCAACCTCACTGTACGTTCAATGACTTCACCTCTCTCAAGGACCATCACTTTACTCTTCCCTACATTCACCTTTAGATTCCGTTTCGTACACACTCTCCCAAACTCATCCACCAAGCCCTGCAGCTCCCCTTCGTCTTCACTCAACAACACAGTATCATCTGCAAACAATAGTACAGGGAGTTTCCAAACACTACCCTCCCTCACCAGGGCCACACCAACATCCACTACCCTACCTTGTACCTCTTTTATTACCCCATCCATGTACAGATTGAACAACCATGGAGACATGACAGATTCCTGTTTCAACCCAACCTTCAGAGAGAAAAATTCACACAGTTCACCATCCACACGCACTGCAGCCTTAGCACCATCATACATACTCTTCACAGCATTCAACAACTTCCCATCTACTCCATATATTCTTAATACTTTCCACAATCCTTGTCTATCCACCCTGTCATATGCTTTCTCCAAATCCATGAAAGCTGCATACAACTTCTTTCCCTTCTCTAGAAACTTCTCCATTAAGGATCTAAGAATGAATATCTGATCCACACAACCTCTTCCTTTCCTAAAGCCTCCCTGTTCTTCTCCAACTAATTCCTCTGCTATTTCTCTAACTCTGTCAATAAGTATCCTACCACACACTTTTCCTATTATACTAAGAAGACAAATGCCCCTATGATTACCACACACTTCTTTTTCCCCTTTTCCTTTGTCTCTTGCTGTCTATCTATCTATAGCCCGACGCCCTAAGCCCGCAAAGGGTGGCCGCAGACAAAACGCCTCCAAGTCGCTCTGTCACCCACCATTTGACTACCCTCCCCCCAACTCACCCCCCCCTCCCTCATATACCTCTCAACTCCATCCCTCCACCTTATCCTCAGTCTACCCCTCCCTCTCCCTCCCTCCACCTCACCTACATACACCCTCTAAGTCAGTCTTTCATTCTCCATTCTCTCCACATGTCCAAACCACCTCAGTGTATTTCTCCTAATCTTCTCAACCACATCCACATCCACCCCACAACGTTCCTTCACTTCTTCATTCGTCAACCTGTCCCTCCATGTAATAGTAGTAGTAGTAGTTGTTCCCTAGGCAGTCTGGCCGAACAGCCCCAAGTCCCTTAGGAAGGCCATGGTCGAGACCAGCCTTTCCCACAGAGCTCTCAAAGAGTGTATGTTGTGTTGTTGGCGTAGGTGATTGTGTACAATGCAGTCTTCCATAATGTGCTTAATAGTATGGGGTGCTGTGTTGCATTCTGGACAGGCATCAGCAACGGAGTCATCCAGCCTCTTCTGGTAGCTTAAGAGGGCTGGATGGTGCCCACATCTCAGCCTGGCCAGGTGGACCCTGTCCTCACGAGGAAGATAGGATTCAGAAGGGTGGATGTCAGGAGGAGGTGCATGCAGCTGTGTGTTGTCATTAAGTGACTGAATGGAGTGCCGAGTGATCTGAGTGTGGATATGCTTCTGGAAGCTGGTCTGAGGTGGGCGAGGGGGGAGAGATGACAGTATTTGTGTATGGTAACCTGTGCTGGGTGTTGTTTTGATGTTTCTTGGTGTGGGTGGATGTGCTGCCATGTACTGTAGTGGATGTTGTGGGTTTGTGGAGGCTGCAGCAAGAAACTGGGTGCCTCTCATGTCTAGGTGATTCTTGACTTTGAGGACTTTGGTTTCTTGATGTAGGTGGTCTGTGGGTGTAGTAGCTATGCAGCCTGTGATTATTTTTAGGGCCTTGTTCTGTATGGTCTGTAGAGTGTTGTAGTGTGCTTTGGTCAGGTTAGAAGCCCAGGCAGGGCTTGCATAATTCATCACTGAACGTATGTATACTGTGGTGGTGGTTTCTTTGTTGTGTCCGAATGTTGTATGGGCAAGTGACCTCAAAGCATTGAGTCTTGGTGTTATTCTATTTTTAATGTTTGTGATGTATTGTTTAAATGACATTGATGTATTGTATGTTACAACAAGGATTTTGTGTGTGTGTGTGTGTGTGTGTGTGTGGTAGGGGAGTGTTGTTTATGGTGAGGTGTGGGATATGACTGTGTTCTGCTGTCCAGTTTGTGAGAAGAGTCACTGTAGATTTGATTGGAGCTATTTTGAGCCTGTTTGTGGTGAACCATTCGTGTAGTGTGTTGAGGTAAGGTTGAATGATGTGTGCAGGTGTGTTTGCATTTTGGTGTGTACATGTAAGTGTTATATCATCTGCATAAGAAGTTATGTGTATCTGTGGTGTGTGGGGTGTGGGTACGTCGTGCATGTATAGATTAAAGAATGTAGGGGACAAAACAGATCCTTGGGGGACGCCGTTTGTGAAGTTTCTGATGTTAGAAGACTGACCAGCAAATGTTACGTGTGCACATCTGCCTGCTAAGTAGTTTGCCAGCCATCTTTTTGTGTTACTGTGCATGTTTGTGTTGAGTATTTTGTTTGTGAGGTTGTGGCGGGGGATGGCATCTGTCAGGACTCCATATTATAATTACAAATCATAATAGATAGATAGATAAATAGATGGATGGACGGAGCTCCAGGCAAGCCTGGGAAAGGGAAATGATCTTGCAAGTTAACTGAGGAAATGTTGACAATACACAGGAAGTAGCAAGTCAGGGGATGATATAGGTAGTGTGTCAGCAAGATAGCATACGAACAAAGCCTAGTGACCATACACACACACACACACATACTCACACACAGGTTTCTAGAACTTTCCAACCACAGTGTAACACATGTGACACGACCCCTGCTAAACCAGAATTTAGGAAGCAGAGCTCAGAAGGAGACAGGCCATAGAACTGGCGGGTAGTAGGAAGAACGAGCCTAGCAACATGGGCGAGAGGGAAGAGAGAGAGAGCGAGACAGGGAGGTAGCTCACGGGTCTCTACTTATACTTCACTCGTGTGTGAGAGACTTTGTTAATATTCCAAGACAAATAAAAATAGTCCCATACTATTCTTTATCTCTCCTGTCATTGCATGACAAAAGGGAACCAAGATAATCTACTTACAAGCTACTCATGTATAACAACCGCTCGTCCACAAGTCCAATATATATATAACTTCTCTATAAGTTACTACAAAGTCTATTGTGACACATCAAAAGCTTTGCTAATGTCTAGTGTGACTAGGAGTGTTCTGTGTGGTGGCCTAGCTGAATTTATGCCATCGAAAACTCTCTGTGTAAGGTCTGTAAGAAGGGTGTTTGTGGAGTGTAGTGGCCTAAAGCCATGTTGTGACTGGGCTAGGGGAATGTGAGGTGTGACTAGTTGTAGTATCAATCGTTCAGTGACTTTAGAGGGGGTGCAGAGGAGTGTGATGGGGCGATATGAGGAGGGTAACATGGAGTCTTTGTTGGGTTTAGGGATAGTGATGATATTGCCATGCTTCCAGATGTTGGGTATTATGTTGTGTTAGTAGCTGTAGTTTGATATGTTGGTGAATGCTTGTATGCCTTGTGGTCCTAGGTGTTTAAGGTGAATGTTGCTTATGTTGTCTGGTCCACAGGCAGATGAGTGCCTGAGGTTGTTAATGATGTGCTTCATCTGGTTGTAAGGGAAAGGTGCGTAGTCTGGGTGTGTGGGGAACTGTCTCTTACGTCTGATGATACGTCGGTCTTCCGGATGGGGGGTTAGATGGCTGATTTGTGAAAAGTGATTGATGAGAGTGTTTGCATGTTGTTTAGATGGCTGATTTGTGAAAAGTGATTGATGAGAGTGTTTGCATGTTGTTTAGATGGCTGATTTGTGAAAAGTGATTGATGAAAGTGTTTGCATGTTGTTTGTTTGAGGGTATGGTGTCTGTTGTTGTGATGGCAGCATGTGATTGCGTGGTGTTGCTGTTGGAAAGTGTGATGCTGTTTAGTGTTTTGTAGAGTTTGCTGATGTTTGTTTTGTGGTCAAGTGTTTGGAGGTAATTTTTCCAGTTTAGTGTTTGCTGTTCTGATATTTTACTGTTTATCTGGGTGTTGAGTTCTTGTATTTGTTGTATGGTGTCTTGTGTATGGGGTGTTGAGGAGTGACGCAATGTGTCCCGTTGTCTGATGAGGCCTTGAATTTCTGGTGTGTAGTTGGGGTTGTGTCTCTTTCTGTTGCTCTAGGGATGTGTCTTTTGTCTGCGTTTTGTATGATTGTATTGAAAGTGTGCACAGCGGTGTTGATGTTTGTGATGGGTGTACTGTTTAGCGTTTCAAAATGTTGTTCTGTTTCAGTTACAAAGGCCTCCCAGTTGGCTCTCTTATAATTAGTGTATGTGTGTTTGTGGCCAGCTGGGGTGATTCTGGTTTTGGTAGTGATGATGGTTGGGAGGTGATCAGAACCTAGGGTTTTGACCACTCTCTATGATGTAGTGGGAGCGAGGTTTGGGGAGCAGAAGGTGATGTCTGGAGATGATGGGAGGAAGAGGGCTTGGTGTCGCTTCCATACGTCAGGGTAGGGATCACAATACTATCATGCAGTGACTTCTTAACTTCCATACTCACCTCCCTATTTCTCATCACTGCTTCCAGTGTACCAACAACCTTCCTTCCCTGCACGCACTTCATCCCCCAAAGTTCCATCCTTACTCATCACACTGCCCAAGTACTTGAATGCATTATACCTGACTTCCAATCCTCCGGGACTCTACCTTCCTCCCAGGCCAACCTGCACATCTTCCACATCCATTCTACTACTATCTCTCCCCCATGCTTCAGCATTTCGCCACACACTCCATCAATTCCTTGGGCTTTCCCCAATTTAACTTTCTTCATTGCTTCCACAACTTCTACTGATTTCTTCGTGTCATCTCACCTCCCTCCTCCCAGCCACTTATACTTGCATTACTTCCATCCTTTATGTTCAACAATTCCTTAAAGTGTTCTCTCCATCTGCTCACTTTTTCTCCCTTCCCCACTACTAATCTACCATTTTTATCTTTCACTCCCCTGCTAACTTCACATCCGCCCTGTCTTACTCTCTTCACCTCTTTCCAGAACACGTTCTTATAGTCCCTCCACTTTACACTCAAATTCCTTCCAAATTCCTCATCCACTCTCTTATTACTCTCTCTTACTAATCTTTTCACCTCTTTTTCTTTCTTTCTATATATAACTCTCTCTTCCGCCTCTCAACTTCTTCCATGCCCCTAATTCTCATCCAATCATTGTATGCTTTCTTCTTTTGTGCCACAGCCTGTGTCACCTCTTCATTCCACCACACTGTTCCTTGCACCCCCCTCTGTCTTCTCTTCATCCCACACACAACATCACATGCAGTACATATTTCTTCTGTGAATATCCTGCACACACCTTCCACGTCTCCCATCTGCTCCAATTCATGTTTGCCCAATCGTTCCTCCACTTCCCTCTCATATTCTGCCGTTTTCCCATCCTCTTGTAACCTTTCCACTCTCCTTGCAAATACTCCTTCCCATCCTTATATGTACAATGGAAATAATCACTATCCTTATAATCAGCAGCATGTTTATTTTTGCACTATGTATGCTTGCAGATTAATCAGAGAAAGCAGACAGTCCACCATCTCCATTCTCTACATCTTTATACATGTGAAAACTCTGTTTGGTAATGGATCATGCTGATTCACTAAAAAACAAACTTTTCAGTACCAAATTGGCCCACATTTGGTAATGAAAAATACCAAATGGCAACTATGACTGGGGAGGGGGGAAAGGGGAGGAAGGAAGGGGTGAAGGGGTCATGGTGTAAACAGCTGTTTGGCGGGTCGCGGTGCCGTGCGGCAATTTCAAATTACGTAGGATAAATTCAGATTTTTTTTTTTTTTTTTTGGGGGGGTGGGGGTGGGGGGGGGGGGGGTCTGAAGGTCCAGGCCCACAATGTCCAGTAAGTGGGGAGTCCGGAAATTGGGCATCCGGAAAGTACAGGGATTACTGTAATACTCTTCCTGACTTAAAGTGAGGTTAATTTCCCTTTACAATAACGTTTTTCCACTGAATGAGCTGTTGAGCTGTGGGTGTTATGATAATGCTGGTAGCAATATCCTACAAACTAAACATTACATAACTGGCAACAACACACCAGCCCCTCTTCTCCCTCCCTACTCCCTCGCAAGCCATAAAATTTGAATTTAATCCTCAATTTACAGTTGATTTGTGCAAAAGAATTGCAGAAATGCATGACGATGTTAAAGAATCAATAGACTACGTAAAGTACTCATTTGTACTGATAAGATATGGGATTTTTATGTACAGTACAATATAAGCTAATAATACTCATCTCCCATCACCCTGCGAAGCTCTCACCCAATGGCACATGCCAGCCACGAAACTTTTACACTTAAACAGTCGAATGCTGGGTACTGAACTGGGGTTGCAGAGAGTATATGTTACAGAACAAAATATACTCAAAATTGCATGATAGATCATTGGTTTAAGTTTTTGTCATAAGTTGCATTACACCCTGTATATATGGATGGGGTAATGAGAGAAGTAAAAACACGAGTAATGGAGAGGGGGATGGGGTTGGTAATGAATGGTGATGGATGGAATATCTCAAATTTGTTGTATGCCGATGATGCTGTACTGTTTGCAAATACCGGACAAGGACTTGGTAGGCTAGTGCAGAGTTTTGCTGATGTCTGTGTGCGTCGTGCCTAGAGAGTAAATGCAGAAAAGAGTAAAGTGATGGTTATTCAGAGAGAAAGTGACTCCCAGTGCAATGTTAAAGTGAATGGAGAGAGACTGGAATTGATGAGAGAGTTCAAATACCTGGGTATGGTGATAGAAAAGAGAGGAAAATGTGCAAAAGAAGTGGAAAGTAGAGTGACACAAGGAAGAAAACTTGCTGGTGCAATGAAGGCCTTGATAAGAAACAGAGGCTTGAATGTTGCAGCTGCACGAGGCTTACGTGAAGAAGTGTTAGCGCCAACTTTAACACATGGATGTGAGACTATGGTGTGGCATGAAAATGAAAAGTCAAGAGTAAGAGCAGTGGAGATGGGACTGCCAAGGAATGTATGTGGAGTACAGAGGGTGGATAGGATACAAAATAATGTGATTCGTGATGATGTGGAGTGAAGAAGTCTGTGGGCACCATAATTAAAGAAAGTGTACTGAGATGGTATGGTCATGTGGAGAGAATGGATAACAACAGAGTGGTGAAAAAGGTATATCTGGGCAAATTTGAAGGAGGGAGGAGGCTAGATAGGCCAGGAGGAAGGTGGAGAGATATGGTGGATGAGTGTATGAGGAAGAGAGGTTTGGAAGTTGGTGAGGCTAGGGAACTGACAAGAGATCAAGCTGGTTGGATGAATGATGTGAAGAGAAGTGCATGATCAGGGATCTGGCACCCCTTTTTAACGTAGCAGCGTCTGGACTGAATCTCGGATACGTTTATGTGAAGCTACAGAACGTGGTGAATGTTTTTGGCGTATCCGATAGAGCCAGGATTCTGGGAGCTTGAATGATGAGTGAATGGAAGCGTGGCCCATTGGATTGGGCAAATTTGGGCTGTCTGGACATTGTTACTCCTCACCCAGCCCTAGGGTGGGAAAGAAGGTTCAGATGATGATGATAATGCTTTAATGTTCACAAACTACCTTGAATATGACATAAAATACTTTGAAAACTATTATAAACTTTTCTAAATACTTTAACTTTACTAATTTCTCATGTGTGTTATTGTCCTCTAATACATGAGGCACCTGGTTGTGAAACTGCCTATGTGCCAAAAGTTTAAAAAACTGAGCTTAAAGTTGTTCAACTTGTTTTTAACCATAACTTATGACAAACACAATACAGCATTTCCTTGAAAACTGACCTCAAGTGATACTGAAGCTGAAGCTAATAACTGAATATGCTATTTTATTATTTTTCATTTCTTCCAAAGGAGTATGTTTGAATGTCAGTAAGGAATTAGTTTTTTTCTTGTTTCAAGCAGCAGTTTACTTTTCCCCTATTAATTTCCAATATAACCTAGTTCAAGAGTTATCGTGCAAGATTTTTTTTTTTTTTTTTTTTTTTATGCGAGGAAGAAGGAACCAAAGGCCATGAGCCCGCAGTAACAGTTCCCTCCAAGAGAAAAACAAAATACAATAGAGAGCCAAATTCAAGATCCGATCATTTTGAGATGCCTGGACACACTACGTTTCAAAGACTGGAGATCATAGGCAGCAGGAAATACAGACTGAGGGAGACAGTTCCACAGCTGACCTGTTGCATAAATGAAAGACTGGGAGTAACGGTTAACTCTTGCATTAGAGAGTTGGACAGAAAAGGGATGAGAGTTTGCTGCCAGACGGGTGCTACGCGTCCGTCGTAGAGGTGGAGGAATGCAAGCAGACAGGGCAGAGGAGCAGTGACCATTAAAGTAGCGATAGAAAAGAGATAAAGATGCAACAGTGCGGCGAAGAGACAGAGGTTGAAGGGAGTCAGTAAGAGGAGGAGAGTTAATGAGACGAAAAGCCTTTGACTCCACCCTATTGAGAAGAGCTGTATGTAGGGAGCCTCCCCACACATGAGAGTTGTACTCCACACAGGTGTGGATAAAACCCCTGTATAGAGTCAACAATTGTGCAGGGGTAAAGAAAGAGCGGAGTCGGCTTAGCACACCCAATCTCTTGGAAGCAGATTTTACAAGAGATGCAATATGATCTTTCCAAGATAAGTCCTGAGTAAATGAAACCCCAAGCATGTTCAAAGATGATGCAGGATTAAGCTGAATATTATTAAACATTAGTGGGTATACCTGTGGAAGATTTTGTCGGGTTGATAGGTGTAAGAACTGAGTCTTAGATGCATTAAAGACAACCATATTATTTTTACCCCAGTCAGAGATATGAGCTAAGTCAGACATTAGGTGTGCCATAGCCTCATCCCTTGTTTCCTGAAGTAACTGTTGAGATGGGCGTTGCGGGAACCGAATGGAAAGGTGAAGGGTGGAGTCATCAGCGTATGAGTGGATAGGGTTAGATGTACAGCTTAGAAGATCATTGATGAATAAAAGAAAGAGACTAGGTGATAGGACAGAGCCCTGAGGAACACCACTGTTGATAGATCTAGGAGAAGAACGATGGCCGTCTACAACAGCGGCTATAGAACGACCAGAAAGGAAGCTAGCGATGAAGGCACAGATAGAAGGATAGAAACCGTACGAGGGCAGTTTGGAAATTAAAGATTTATGCCAGACTCGATCGAAAGCCTTTGAGATGTCAAGTGCAATGGCGAAACTTTCGCCAAAGTCCCGAAAGGAGGATGACCAGGAGTCTGAAAGGTACGTGAGAAGATCGCCAGTGGAGCGTCCCTGACGGAACCCATACTGACGATCGGAAAGAAGGTTGTGATAGGAAAGATGCCTTAAAATTTTTCTATTAAGAATTGACTCGAAAACTTTTGAAATACAGGACGTTAAAGTAATTGGACGATAGTTGGAGGGTTGGGAGTGGTCACCCTTCTTTGGGACTGGCTGAATGAGAGCAAACTTCCAGCAAGAAGGAAAGGTACAAGTTGACAGACAAAGGCAAAAGAGTTTACCTAGGCAGGGTGTAAGCACAGAAGCACAGTTCTTGAGAACAACAGGAGGGACCCCATCAGGCCCATATGCCTTGTTAGTACTGAGGCCAGTGATGGCAGAAAATACATCAACTGAAGAAATTTTAATGTCAGCCATAAGGAAGTCAGAGGGGGGAAGTGATGGAGGAACAGAACCGGAATCGTCTAAGGTGGAATTGGAGGAGAAAGTCCGTGCGAAGAGATCTGCTTTATCAGTAGAAGAAATAGCTACAGAACCATCAGAGTAGAAAAGAGGAGGGAAGGATGATGAGGTAAAGTTGTTAGAAAGATTTTTGGCAAGGTGCCAGAAGGAGCGGGAAGAATTCGAGTTGGAGAGTTGAGAGCATTTAGTATGGATGAAATTATTTTTAGTAGAGCGAAGAACAGACTTAGCACGATTCCGGGCAGAAACGTAAAGATTATGTGATTCAGGGGTGGGTTGGCTCTGGTACCTTTTGTAGGCCTTCTCCTTGTTGCGGACAGCATTAGAACAAGCATGATTAAACCAAGGCTTTCTTGCGTTAGTCAAAGGATATGAGAAAGGAATGTATGCTTCCATGCCCGAGAGAATAACCTCCGTAATGCGCAAGGCACACTCAGATGGCTCACGGCCATGGAAGCAATAATCATTCCAGGGAAAATCAAAGAAGTACTGCCTGAGGGCCTCCCAGTCCGCGGCTCCAAAATGCCACAGACGACGTTTCCCTGGAGGGTCCACAGGCCGTACCGGAGTGATAGGACAGGTTAAGGTAATAAGGTTGTGATCGGAGGAGCCCAACGGAGAGAAAAGATTAACAGAGTAAGCATAAGGATTAGTTGTGAGGAAGAGGTCAAGTATGTTGGAGCTCTCTCCAAGGCGGTCAGGGATACGGGTAGGGTGCTGTACAAGCTGCTCTAGGTCATTAAGGATAGAAAAGATGTAGGCTTGTTCACCAGGTGGATCAGTGAAAGGAGAGGAGAGCCAAAGGTGGTGGTGAACATTGAAATCTCCAAGAATGGAGATTTCAGAGAAAGGAGAAATGGACAGAATGTGTTCCATCGTAGAAGTAAGATAGTCGAAGAATTTTTGATAGTCAGTAGAATAAGGGGATAAGTAAATAGCACAGATATATTTAGTCAGAGAATGACAGGAAAGCCGAAGCCAGAGTGTGGAGAATTCAGAAGAATCAAGTTCAGGAACACGAGAGCAAGATAAGTCGTTGCATATGTATACACAACAGCCACCTTTGAAATGAGTATAGAGAAAGTGGGAGGATACAGAAAAGGGTTTGCTGTCAGTTGCCTCAGACAGCTGAGTCTCTGTTAGAAAAAGAAGGTGAGGTTTAGAGGAGGAGAGGTGGTGCTCAACAGAGCGAAAGTTAGATGAAAGGCCGCGAATGTTGCAGAAATGAAGAAGAAGAAAGTCAGACAGTGGTTCCAGGCACCTCGAGTCGTCACCAGGAGAAGGGCAGATGGCGGGGGCATTTATGATCCCCCCCCCCTGGGGACTCCGAGGCTGGGTGAATTGACGCCATTTTTGGTTAATTTTGAATAGGAAGTGTAGTGTGTACTGTGCATGTAGTTTGGTGAAGATAGTTAAAGAAATTTGTACTGGATTATCATGTGCACACTGTAACTGCATTTAGTGACAATAATGGAGTTTCATATAACACAACATAATAATAAACCCCACATGAATGCCTGCAAACACACACACATACACAGAGGGATTCAATCTAGGTGGACGTCCATCACCAGCGCTCCGTACCAAATCATCACGGCCAGTGGCATTACCTAAATTTGTATCTTTGTATGAGTCAAGCTCAGTACCAGGTTAGACTAAATGATTGTTTATTATTAAAAGGAAAAAAATAATAAGTTTAAACAAGACTTGTTCAAACAGGAAATAGAACCAAGACGAAAGAATACGCTGAGTCATCTCTGAGGTTTGTTTAGACTACAACAACACGGAGATTGTAAGTACATGCTTTGCACTTTAAGTATTGCAAAATGGATACATACTTCAGTAAAACAAATTTGGAAAAGAAAAGGGATAAAGGTAAAAAGCAAAATAATGATTTCTACCAAGAACTGGTTGAAGTAGAGACTCACAATAGACTGGTTGAATGTGTAAACAAACTAGAAATGGCTTTCAAAAATGAAATTGATGAAATAAAGAAGCAGATGCACTTGCAAAAGGAAGAAATAGAAAAACTAGGAAGGGAGGCCAATAAGAAAGACACAACCATCAGTGAACTAACAGTGGAATTGAGTACACTTAGGAAGAAAATGAGTGAAATGGCAAGTACAGTAGTCAATCACGAGAGTGTTATGGAAGAGTTCAAAAATGACACAGAGACAATTAGGCAAGTTAGCAGTCTTATTGACCAGAGCAGTGATATTGAGGAGAAGATAACACAAGTGAATGAAGCTGTGCAAAGCTACAAAAATGATGCAGAAACCACGTATGCTGAAATGGTGAAAGTAAAGAAAGACTTAGAAACAAGGGTGGAGGAAAAAAGCATAAAAAAGGAGGTGAAAAGAATAATCCAAAACAATCCAAAGTTAGTCAGAGATTCAGTAGAGATAAACAAATCAATAGTAATCACTGGTATAGAAGAGGAAGAAGTTAAAAATAAGATCACAAGAGACAAAAAGGTGATGACAAATGTAATGAACTTACTGAAAGAAGTATCAGAGGAAATCTGTAGTAAAGACATAGAGGAACACAAAAGGTTAGGGAAATACGAGAAAAGCAAGACAAGACCTCTAAAGGTGACTTTCCAGAGTGTAAACACTGTGGAAGAGATACTAAAAAATGCAAAGAATCTTATGGAAAAAGAGGAGTTCAAAAATGTATGGATAAAAAGATGCCTAACACAAGAGGAACTGGAATTACTGAAAGAGAAAAGGGAGGAAGCAAAAACAAAAAATGAGGGAAGATCAGAAGAGGAGAAGAAGAAATTTTTTTACAAAGTAATAGGATTGCAGGTACGAAAGTGGTACACAAACAGGATGGAAGAAAAAGGAGGAAGGTAGTAGAACCATGTTATGACAAGTATATAAACAAGATGATAAAGTTGATGTACTCAAATGTGGATGGAATGGTTTCTAAATTACTAGAGATGAATGATTATGTCAGAGAAAATGAACCACAAATAATATGCCTAACTGAAACAAAATTAACACCAAGGATATCCAATGACATATATACTAAACTTAGAGGAATACAATATATGGAGAAGAGACAGAAATTTAAAAAAAGCAGGAGGAATTATAATATTAACTAAGAAAAATCTAAAAGTCCAGGAAATAAAACTAGATATACCATCACAAGTAGAACTGGTTGCAGTAGAGATCGACACATCTGAAGGTAAAGTAATTGTAGCCAATTTGTACATGCCACCCAGATCAAACACATGGGAAAGAGACGAATATGAGGACCTGGCAGAGAGTACAATTAAGAGTATAAGATCATTGCTACATAAAATGGAAGAGAAATCGGAAAGAATTATACTAACTGGGGACTTCAATACAAATATAAATTGGATTACTCTAGATATAAATAGCCAAGAAAGCTGTTGGGACCAAAATCTCCTGGATCTCGTACAAGAGTTTTTCTTAACGCAACATGTGAGGGAAACCACCAGAAAAAGAGGACTTGATGTACCTTCAGTGCTAGATCTAATATTTACTAGGCAAGAAAATGATATTGACAGTTTAATATATCACCCTCCACTCGGCAAAAGTGATCATGCAGTACTAAATTATAACTTCAGGATAGCATATGACATAGTAAACAGCAATGACAGTTACAAAAAGAGCCTAAACTATAAAAAGGGAAATTATCAAGACCTAAAGAAGTATTTCTTAGAAGTTGATTGGGAAAATGAGCTTAGAGGACAAGATTTAAATGCTGTATATAAAAAATTCTGTGAATTTTATGAAATAGGAGTTCAGAAGTACATCCCACAGCACAAAGAAGCAGGTAAGAAAATACAGAAATGGTTCAATACAGAATGTAAAAAATCAAAAGAAAGAAGAGATTTGTTGTGGAATAGATACAGAAGACACAATAGTGAAAGGGCGTATAATAATTACAAACAGGCAAGAAATGACTATACAAGAATAAGGAGGGAAGCCCAAAAACAGTTTGAGGAGGATATAACAAATAAAAGTAGTGATCAACCAAAGCTGTTTTACAGCTATATCAGAAGCAAAACCAAAGTAAAAGATATAATACAATCCATTACGGACGAGGGAATCACTTATACACAAGAGAAAGATATTTGTGAAGCACTAAATAAGAATTTCCAATTAGTTTTTACAGAAGAAAAAAATTTTGAGAGGGACTATGTGGAACACGCATGTCCACACATACTACCAGATATACAAATAGCAGAAAAAGTAATACAGGAGGAGTCAAGTAGATTAGACAGAGGAAAAGCAAGTGGTCCTGATGAAATTTCATGTTGGGTATTACAAGAATGTGCAAAGGAGTTAAGTAAACCATTATTTTTAATTTTCAAGAAATCCTTGAGTCAAGGTAAACTACCTGATATTTGGAAAAAAGCAAATATTGTCCCCTTATTCAAGAAAGGAAATAGACAAAATTCACTCAACTACCGACCAGTATCACTGACCAGTGTTGTAAGCAAGGTATTAGAAAAACTTATAAGAAAAGCTTGGGTAAATCATCTAGAAGAACACAGTATGATAACAGAAAGACAGTTTGGTTTCAGAAAAGGAAAATCATGTGATACTAATCTGTTGAGCTACTATGACAAAGTAACAAACACAATATAGGAAAGGGAAGGATGGGTGGACAGTATCTATTTAGATTTCAAGAAAGCTTTTGACACAGTACCACACCAAAGACTTTTATGGAAACTGTACCATCAAGGAGGAATTCGAGGCAAACTGTTTTGTTGGATGCAAGACTTTCTCATAAAAAGAGAAATGAGGACAGTACTAAGAGGAAACTACTCATCATGGAAAGAAGTGACTAGTGGAGTACCACAGGGTTCAGTGCTGGCACCAATCATGTTTTTAGTGTATATAAATGATATAAACAGTAACACTGGAAATGAGAGCTATCTGAATATGTTTGCAGATGATGCAAAAATACAAAGGAGAATTACTAACACAGACTCTTGCAAAGAGCTACAAGAAGAAATAAATAAACTTCATGAATGGAGTAGTACATGGCAAATGGAATCCAATGTGGACAAGTGTCATGTAATCAAGTTTGGTAAAAGTGGAAAAAGACCTGATTGGGATTATAAGTTAGGAAATAAATCCCTATACACATCAGAAAGAGAGAAAGACCTAGGTGTGATTATCAATAACAGACTATCTCCGGCTGACCACATCAGCGAGAAGGTACGGAACATGTATACACTGCTTGCAAGTATGAGAATAGCATTCACATACAAAAATGAAGACATGCTAAGAAGGATAATAACATCATTCATTAGACCAACCCTGGAATATGCATCAGTAGTCTGGAGTCCTCATCTCAAAAAGCATATAGACAAGATTGAAAAAGTTTAAAGGGCCGCTACAAGATGGATACCAAGCCTAAGGGACCTAAGCAACAAAGAAAGACTAAATAAACTTGAATCTACCAACACTACAGGAGAGAAGGAAAAGAGGTGACATGATAATGCTATATAAGTGCATATCAGGAAAGGAGAAAATAGACATAAATGATTACTTAACATATGGAGAAGCATCAGAAAGAGGACACTGCAAAAAACTGCATAAGAAGAGAGGTGATAAAGACGTAAGGAAATTCAGTTTCCCAAACAGAGCAATTGATCAATGGAATGCACTACCAAATGAAATAGTGTGTGCCAAAACAATTCACAAATTTAAGGATATGTACGATAAATATGGTTTAAGACACGGGACAGTACGAGATTGACTCATTCCTGTAAAGATACAAATAGGTAAGAACACACACACACACACACACAGAGGGATTCAATCTAGGGGGACGTGCGACACTGGCGCTCCGTACCAAATCATCACGGCCAGTGGCATTACCTAAATTAGTATCTTTGTATGAGTCAAGCTCAGTACCAGGTTAGACTAAATGATTGTTCATTATTAAAAGGAAAAAATAATAAGTTTAAACAAGACTTGTTCAAACAGGAAATAGAACCAAGACGAAAGAATACGCTAAGCCATCTCTGAGGTTTCTTTACACTACAACAACACGGAGATTGTAAGTACATGCTCTGCACTTTAAGTATTGCAAAATGGATACATACTTTAGTAAAGCAAATTTGGAAAAGAAACGGGATAAAGGTAAAAAGCAAAATAATGATTTCTACCAAGAACTGGTTGAAGTAGAGACTCACAATAGACTGGTTGAATGTGTAAACAAACTAGAAATGGCTTTCAAAAATGAAATTGATGAAATAAAGAAGCAGATGCACTTGCAAAAGGAAGAAATAGAAAAACTAGGAAGGGAGGCCAATAAGAAAGACACAACCATCAGTGAACTAACAGTGGAATTGAGTACACTTAGGAAGAAAATGAGTGAAATGGCAAGTACAGTAGTCAATCACGAGAGTGTTATGGAAGAGTTCAAAAATGACACAGAGACAATTAGGCAAGTTAGCAGTCTTATTGACCAGAGCAGTGATATTGAGGAGATGATAACACAAGTGAATGAAGCTGTGCAAAGCTACAAAAATGATGCAGAAACCACGTATGCTGAAATGATGAAAGTAAAGAAAAACTAAGAAACAAGGGTGGAGGAAAAAAGCATTAAAAAGGAGGTGAAAAGAATAATCCAAAACAATCCAAAGTTAGTCAGAGATTCAGTAGAGATAAACAAATCAATCGTAATCACTGGTACAGAAGAGGAAGAAGTTAAAAACAAGATCACAAGAGACAAAAAGGAGATGACAAATGTAATGAACTTACTGAAAGAAGTATCAGAGGAAATCTGTAGTAAAGACATAGAGGAACACAAAAGGTTAGGGAAATACGAGAAAAGCAAGACAAGACCTCTAAAGGTGACTTTCCAGAGTGTAAACACTGTGGAAGAGATACTAAAAAATGCAAAGAATCTTATGGAAAAAGAGGAGTTCAAAAATGTATGGATAAAAAGATGCCTAACACAAGAGGAACTGGAATTACTGAAAGAGAAAAGGGAGGAAGCAAAAACAAAAAATGAGGGAAGATCAAAAGAGGAGAAGAAGAAATTTTTTTACAAAGTAATAGGATTGCAGGTACGAAAGTGGTACACAAACAGGATGGAAGAAAAAGGAGGAAGGTAGTAGAACCATGTCATGACAAGTATATAAACAAGATGATAAAGTTGATGTACTCAAATGTGGATGGAATGGTTTCTAAATTACTAGAGATGAATGATTATGTCAGAGAAAATGAACCACAAATAATATGCCTAACTGAAACAAAATTAACACCAAGGATATCCAATGACATATTAAACTTAGAGGAATACAATATATGGAGAAGAGACAGAAATTTAAAAAAAGGAGGAGGAATTATAATATTAACTAAGAAAAATCTAAAAGTCCAGGAAATAAAACTAGATATACCATCACAAGTAGAACTGATTGCAGTAGAGATCGACACATCTGAAGGTAAAGTAATTGTAGCCAATTTGTACATGCCACCCAGATCAAACACATGGGAAAGAGACGAATATGAGGACCTGGCAGAGAGTACAATTCAGAGTATAAGATCATTGCTACATAAAATGGAAGAGAAATCGGAAAGAATTATACTAACTGAGGACTTCAATACAAATATAAATTGGAATACTCTAGATATAAATAACCAAGAAAGCTGTTGGGACCAAAAGCTCCTGGATCTCGTACAAGAGTTTTTCTTAACGCAACATGTGAGGGAAACCACCAGAAAAAGAGGACTTGATGTACCTTCAGTGCTAGATCTAATATTTACTAGGCAAGAAAATGATATTGACAGTTTAATATATCACCCTCCACTCGGCAAAAGTGATCATGCAGTACTAAATTATAACTTCAGGATAGCATATGACATAGTAAACAGCAATGACAGTTACAAAAAGAGCCTAAACTATAAAAAGGGAAATTATCAAGACCTAAAGAAGTATTTCTTAGAAGTTGATTGGGAAAATGAGCTTAGAGGACAAGATTTAAATGCTGTATATAAAAAATTTTGTGAATTTTATGAAATAGGAGTCCAGAAGTACATCCCACAGCACAAAGAAGCAGATAAGAAAATACAGAAATGGTTCAATACAGAATGTAAAAAATCAAAAGAAAGAAGAGATTTGTTGTGGAAGAGATACAGAAGACACAATAGTGAAAGGGCGTATAATAATTACAAACAGGCAAGAAACGACTATACAAGAATAAGGAGGGAAGCCCAAAAACAGTTTGAGGAGGATATAATAAATAAAAGTAGTGATCAACCAAAGCTGTTTTACAGCTATATCAGAAGCAAAACCAAAGTAAAAGATATAATACAATCCATTACGAACGAGGGAATCACTTATACACAAGAGAAAGATACTTTTGAAGCACTAAATAAGAATTTCCAATTAGTTTTTACGGAAGAAAAAAATTTTGAGAGGGACTATGTGGAACACTCATGTCCACACATACTACCAGATATACAAATAGCAGAAAAAGTAATACAGGAGGAGTCAAGTAGATTAGACAGAGGAAAAGCAAGTAGTCCTGATGAAATTTCATGTTGGTTATTACGAGAATGTGCATAGGAGTTAAGTAAACCATTATTTTTAATTTTCAAAAATCCTTGAGTCAAGGTAAACTACCTGATATTTGGAAAAAAGCAAATATTGTCCCCTTATTCAAGAAAGGAAATAGACAAAATCCACTCAACTACCGACCAGTATCACTGACCAGTGTTGTAAGCAAGGTATTAGAAAAACTTATAAGAAAAGCTTGGGTAAATCATCTAGAAGAACACAGTATGATAACAGAAAGACAGTTTGGTTTCAGAAAAGGAAAATCATGTGTTACTAATCTGTTGAGCTACTGTGACAGAGTAACAAACACAATACAGGAAAGGGAAGGATGGGTGGACAGTATCTATTTAGATTTCAAGAAAGCTTTTGACACAGTACCACACCAAAGACTTTTATGGAAACTGTACCATCAAGGAGGAATTCGAGGCAAACTGTTTTGTTGGATGCAAGACTTTCTCATAAAAAGAGAAATGAGGACAGTACTAAGAGGAAACTACTCATCATGGAAAGAAGTGACTAGTGGAGTACCACAGGGTTCAGTGCTGGCACCAATCATGTTTTTAGTGTATATAAATGATATAAACAGTAACACTGGAAATGAGAGCTATCTGAATATGTTTGCAGATGATGCAAAAATACAAAGGAGAATTACTAACACAGACTCTTGTAAAGAGCTACAAGAAGAATTAAATAAACTTCATGAATGGAGTAGTATATGGCAAATGGAATTCAATGTGGACAAGTGTCATGTAATCAAGTTTGGTAAAAGTGGAAAAAGACCTGATTGGGATTATAAGTTAGGAAATAAAACCCTATACACATCAGAAAGAGAGAAAGACCTAGGTGTGATTATCAATAACAGATTATCTCCGGCTGACCACATCAGTGAGAAGGTACGGAACATGTATACATTGCTTGCAAATATGAGAATAGCATTCACATACATAAATGAAGACATGCTAAGAAGGATAATAACATCATTCATTAGACCAACCCTGGAATATGCATCAGTAGTCTGGAGTCCTCATCTCAAAAAGCATATAGACAAGATTGAAAAAGTTCAAAGGGCCACTACAAGATGGATACCAAGCTTAAGGGACCTAAGCTACGAAGAAAGACTAAATAAACTGAATCTACCAACACTACAGGAGAGAAGGAAAAGAGGTGACATGATAATGCTATATAAGTGCATATCAGGAAAGGAGAAAATAGACATAAATGATTACTTAACATATGGAGAAGCATCAGCAAGAGGACACTGCAAAAAACTGCATAAGAAGAGAGGTGATAAAGACGTAAGGAAATTCAGTTTCCCAAACAGAGCAATTGATCAATGGAATGCACTACCGAATGAAATAGTGTGTGCCAAAACAATTCACAAATTTAAGGATATGTACGATAAATATGGTTTAAGACACGGGACAGTACGAGCTTGACTCATTCCTGTAAAGATACAATTAGGTAAGAACACACACACACACACACACACACACACACACACACACACACACACACACACACACACACACACACACACACACACACGAACGAACAGCCGGAGAGAGCAGACGTCCCAGCCATCGCTCCTAACCTTAAGTAGTTTCAGGAATTTTGTCTGTCCTGTCTCCTAAGGTCTTGCCTTAAATTTAAAATAATGAAAGTTAATAGACTACCAAAAATGTAAAGATTTATTGGCTATAGTATACATGAATGTTTGTAGTTTTTTCGGTAACAGCTGTTTTGGTACTTTACATTAAACATGGCCGAAAATATAAACAATGAGGGACTGGAATTTCAAGGATTTGATGCTAATACCAATGTCATGGACCTGGTTAAAACATTAATTATGAGGATTAGTGAACTCGAAAAGAAAGTAGAGAATCTAGTGATAAAGGATGTGTCAGTAAATACGGAAACCACCATACAGAGTCTGATCCAGTCCAATGAAACAGCCAATGAAGAGATTAGGAATTTGAAGCGGGAAAATGTTGAACTGAGGAGGAAACTAGAAGAAAGTACTAATAAAACGGAGAAGGTGAGTAATGTATTAGAAGAACATAAGGCAAAGTGGGCACACGTAGAAGAAGAACAGAAAGAAGTGGTCAGCTTAAGAGAGATCATCCAGGAAGAAAGGGAAATGAACAAGAAAGAAATGGAAGAAAATATAGTGAAAATACTGAAGAAAAAAGAGAAAATAGTGAGAGAAACTGTAGAAAGGAACAGATGTGTGGTAGTATATGGAAACAGGGAAGAGGAAGAAAAGGTTAGGTTCGTAAGACTCGAGAGAGACACGAACATGGTGAGAGGAATATTAGGCAAGATTGACCCCGAAGGAGACAAGTGGGTAAAAGAAATTGAGGAAGTAAGGAGGATAGGGCCTTACAAGAAAGGGGAAACAAGACCAATGAGAGTCAAGTTTACATCAGAAAGTGTAATAAATGAGATACTTTAAGTGACCTGGAAATTAAGCAAAGAGACGGGGATGGAAAATATTATAATAAGAAAAGATCTGAATGAAGAAGAAAGAGAAGTTTTAAAATCATTAAAGGAAGAAGTAAAGGAAAAAAATGATAAGAGGACAGAGGAAGAATGTAATACTTTTTTTTGGAGAGTAATGGATATGAAAGTAAGGAAATGGATTTAAGGAAATAGAAGTGAAGGAAACTAGGGGAGATGGTTGTGAAGGATCAGAAGTTGAGGAAGTGGTACGGACAGAGAGTAGGAGAGAAGAGGGTATTAATAATGTCAAAAATAATTTGAAGGTGATATATACTAATGTTGATGGCTTCATATCGACAAGGATCGAAATTAATAATTTCTTGAGAGAACATGAACCTGATGTCATGTGCTTTGTAGAGACCAAATTAAGAGAAGATATTGATGTTCATTTGGGAGATGGTAAATACAAACTGTGGAGAAAAGACAGAAAAGAAAAAAAGGGAGGAGGAGTGATGATAGCAGTGAAGAACAACATAAATGTAGATACTGTGGAAATGGGAGAAGGCAGGGCTGAAGTGATATATATGAAATTAGAAACTGGAGAGAATGTTAAGCGAGATATGGCGGTAGTGTATGTTCCCCCAAAGACGAGAGTATGGAAGGATGACGAATACCATGAGATGTTGTCAGATATGGCTAGCTACTTGCAAAAAATAAATGAGAAAAGCAATAATATAATTTTGGTGGGTGACTTTAATTGTAAAGAGGTGAACTGGGAGGAATGGTACTCGGGTGGAGGCGAGGATTCGTGGGGCACTATGTTATTAAATATAATAATGAATAATGTGATGACTTTTGGTAAGCTGCTGTACTCACGCAGTTGCAAGCGCTGGTTCGAATCCTCGCAATATTTAATTTAGGGGGAGGCGGTGGCTCAGTCGGTAGAGATGTGGCCTGCAATCCTACCGGACCCAGGTTCAAATCCCCGCTATACCCCCCTGGGGGTAGGGGGGTTTCAAGAATACTCCCCCAGTATCCCTGCTTGTCGTACGAGGCGTCTAAAAGGGTTGGTGGTGGGTTAGTGCCCCACCCCATAAAAAGAACTAACTAAAAAAGCAAATAAAGCGCCTCGGACCAGGACGGACCATACATTGACGACTAAGGAACGGACAAAGGACATTCTGAGGGTAGGAACGTGGAATGTGAGAGGAGTGAATGATGAAGTGAAAGAGAGAGAGATTGTCCAGGTGCTTGAGGATGCAAAAGTGGATATATGTGGATTGACTGAAACTAAATGGAAAGGTGAAAGGATGAGAGAATGGGAATACGGTGTAGGTATATGTGCGGGAGTCAGTGAGGATGAGAGGGCAAGAGAGGGAGTATGTCTGATGATAAGCAAGAAGTGGAAGGAGAATATAAGAGAGTATGGAACAGTGGGTGCAAGGATTGTATGGGTGAGGATGAAAGTAGGTATACAAGCATGGGCGATTGTATGTGTGTATGCTCCAACTGAGGATCGAGTGGCAAGAGTGAAAGATGAGTTTTGGGCGAGAGTAGAAGCATGTATGGACAAGTTTGAGAGGAGCGAGAGAGTGCTGTTGATTGGAGACATGAATGGCAAAGTCGGGAATGTATGAGTGGATGGAGTGGTTCGTCAGTGGGGTGTGCCAGTGGAAGTAGATGGGAATGGTAGTGCTTTGGTGGACATCTGTGCTGGTAAGGGGTTGGCAATAGCCAACACCTACTTTCGTCATAAGATGATCCACCGGTATACATGGAGAGTAATGAGGAGGATGGATGGTGAACTTGTTGAACGAAAGGCAATGATAGACTACATGTGTGTGGATGAGCGAATGAGAAGACAAGTGTTGGATGCAAGGGTGTGGAGAGGGTGGGGGAATGGAGTCTCGGACCATCACTTAGTGATGGCCAAGGTAGAGCTGCAAAGAAGGTGGCTGAGGAGGCGAAGGGGAAGACAGGAGGAAGCAGCTCCTGTGAGAAGAGTGGAAAAATTGCAAGATAGTGAGAAGAGGACAGAGTATAAGAGCATAGTGGAAGAAAGATTGGGAAGGTATGAGCTAGAGCAGATGGAAGGAGTGGAAGACGTATGTAAGATATTCACGGAAGAGATAAGCGCAGCGTGTGAGGCGGTTTGTGGAGTGAGGAGGAGATGCAAGGGTGTGCAAGGGACAGCATGGTGGAATGATGAGGTGAAACGAGCTGTAGAACAAAAGAAGAAGGCATATGGTGAATGGTTGGCGAGTAGAGGTAGGGAAGAAGATGAGAGAGAGAAGAGAGAGGTATATGTGAGCAGGAGAAGGGAGGTTAAGAGACTGGTGAAGAAGACTAAGAAGAAAGTGGATGAAGAGTTTGGGAGGAATCTGAGTGTGAAATGGAGGGAGAGTAAGGAATTGTTTTGGAAGGAGGTAAAGAAAGTAAGGCAGTGTGAAAGGGGAAATAGTAGGGGAGTGAAAGATAGGAATAATAGATTGTTGGTGGAGAAAAGAGAGAAATTGAGGAGATGGAAGGAGCACTTTGAGGATTTGTTGAATGTAGAGAGTGAGAGCAGTGTGAGTATAAGTGGTTGGGGAATGGCTGGGAGAAGAAGAGATGAGAGGAGGGAGGAAGAGATCAGTAGGTCGGAAGTAGTGGAAGCGATGAAGAAGATTAAGCTGGGAAAGGCCCCAGGAATTGATGGAGTGTGTGGTGAAATGCTTAGGTATGGGGGTGAGATTGTTGTGGAGTGGATATGGAAGTTGTGTAGATTGGCTTGGGAAGAGGGAAGGGTTCCAGAGGACTGGAAATCAGGTATAATTGTTCCTCTGTACAAAGGAAAAGGGGAGAGAGAAGTATGTGGTAACCATAGGGGTATTTGCCTTCTTAGTGTGACTGGTAAAATATATGGTAGAATACTCATTGATAGGGTTAGGCATATGACAGAGGAGCTAGTTGGAGAAGAACAAGGGGGATTTAGGAAGGGAAAAGGGTGTGTAGATCAGATATTTGTTCTAAGATGTTTAGTGGAGAAGTATCTAGAGAAGGGAAGGAAAGTGTACGCTGCCTTCATGGACTTGGAGAAAGCTTATGACAGAATAGATAGGAAAGGTATGTGGAAGGTATTAAGAATATATGGAGTGGAGGGGAAATTGTTGAGTGCTGTGAAGAGTATGTACGAGGGAGCTAGGGCTACGGTGCGAGTGAATGGTGAGCTGAGTGAGTTCTTTGATCTCAATGTGGGACTGAAACAGGGGTGTGTAATGTCTCCATGGCTGTTTAATATATATATGGATGGGGTCGTAAAGGAGGTACAAGGTAGGGCAGTGGATGTGGGGGTGGCCCTAATGAATGAGGGTGAGATTTGGAAGCTTCCGGTGTTGCTGTTTGCTGATGATACAGTATTGTTGAGTGAAGATGAATGGGAGTTGCAAGGTTTGGTGAATGAATTTGGGACACTGTGTAGGAGGAGGAAGCTGAAAGTTAATGTAAACAAAAGTAAAGTTATGGTGTTTGAGAGGAATGAAGTCACAGAGTGTGCAGTGAGGTTGGATGGTGAGGATATGGAGAATGTGAGTGCATTCAAGTACTTGGGTAGTGTGATGAGTAAGGATGGAACTTTGGGGGATGAAGTACGTGAAAGGGTACAGCAGGGAAGGAAGGTTGTTGGCACACTGAAAGCAGTGATGAGAAATAGGGAGGTGAGTATGGAAGTTAAGAAGTCACTGCATGATGGTATTGTGATCCCTACCCTGACGTATGGAAGCGAGGCGTGGACCTTGCAAGAGGGGAACAAGTCAAGAGTGAGAGCAGTGGAAATGAGTTACTTGAGAGGAGCATGTGGAGTGACATGGAGGGACAGGTTGACGAATGAAGAAGTGAAGGAACGTTGTGGGGTAGATGTGGATGTGGTTGAAAAGATTAGGAGAAATACACTGAGGTGGTTTGGACATGTGGAGAGGATGGAGAATGAAAGACTGACTTAGAGGGTGTATGTAGGTGAGGTGGAGGGAGGGGTAGACCGAGGATGAGGTAGATGTGGATGTGGTTGAAAAGATTAGGAGAAATACACTGAGGTGGTTTGGACATGTGGAGAGGATGGAGAATGAAAGACTGACTAAGAGGGTGTATGTAGGTGAGGTGGAGGGAGGGGTAGACCGAGGATGAGGTGGAGGGATGGAGTTGAGAGGTATATGAGGGAGGGGGGGTGAGTTGGGGGGAGGGGAGTCAAATGGTGGGTGACAGAGTGACTTCGAGGCGTTTTGTCTGCGGCCACCCTTTGCGGGATTAGGGCGTCGGGCTATAGATAGATAGATAGATAGATAGTGATGACGCAATGGGTCAAAGAAGAGACATGGTTTCGAGGTGAGGACACACCAGCAAGGTTAGATTTACTGTTCACCAAAGAACCCGATGTAACAGAATCATTGGAATATCTCTGTCCTTTGGGAAAAAGTGATCACGTGGTCACTGAGTTCCAGATGTTAATAGGAAACGTCGAGCCAAGAGACGAGCTTCATAGACAGGGAAGATACAACTTTGGGAAAGCAAATTTTACAGGATTGAGAAACTTTTTTGAAAATGCGGATTGGAGAAAATTCAGAGAAACAAGAGAGATACAGAGGAAGTGGGATATGTTTCTAGGCCTCTATAATTTGGGAGTGGAAAAATTTGTACCAAGAGTAAGAGGGAAAGAAAACAGGAAAAAGGAGTGGTTTAATAGAAGGTGTATGATAGCAAAAAAAGAGAGAGCTAAGGCGTGGAACAATTGGAGAAAGAGAGGTAACGACAGAACAAAGGAAGAATATAAAAGAACAAGAAATGAATATACAAGAATATGTAGAGAAGAAGAAAGGAATTTTGAAAAAGGTATAATTGACAAATGCAAGGATGAACCCAAACTGTTTTATAGATTTGTTAATGGCAAACTGAAACAAAAGGAAGGAATCACCAAGCTGAAAGTAGAAGGAGAGGTCTTTAAGGATGCGGCAATGCAAGCAGAAATAATGAACAAACGTTTCCAGTCAGTTTTCACTAAAGAAAAGGAGCTTGTGGAAGGGGAGGGAGTGATTAGAAATGTTCCGGTGATGAAAGATATAAAAGTGGAGGTACAGGAAGTGTATAAATTACTGGAAACTCAAGATGTAAGGAAAGCCCCAGGACCTGATGGAATTTCTAATTGGGTACTGAAGGAATGGAGAGAACAACTGGCGGATAAAATTCACAGCTTAATTGTATGCTCACTGGAAGAGGGGAAAGTGCCAAAAGAATGGAAGAGGGCAAATGTGGTACTAATTTACAAGGGAGGAAACAGGGAAGAACCCCTGAATTATAGACCAGTGTCTCTAACCAGCATAGTCGCAAAATTGTGTGAGAGAACCCTGAAAGACAGATGGATAAAATATCTGGAAGAGATTAATATTTTGGCTGAATGTCAGTTTGGATTCAGAAGTGGAAGGTCATGTGTTTCAAACTTGTTGAGCTTTTACTCAAGTGCGACTGATGTGGTACAGGAGAGAGATGGTTGGGTGGATTGTGTGTACTTAGACTTAGAAAAGGCCTTTGACAAGGCACCTCATAAGAGACTAATGTGGAAACTAGAATATATAGGAGGACTGAAGGGGAAACTTCTGGAATGGATGAGAGACTTTTTGAGAGACAGACAAATGAGGACAGTAATAAAGGATAAGATGTCTGGATGGAGGGAAGTAACAAGTGGAGTCCCTCAAGGCTCAGTGTTGGCGCCAGTAATGTTCCTGATTTACGTAAATGATATGGTAGATGGAGTGAACAGTTATGCAAGTCTGTTTGCTGATGATGTAAAGATCTTGAGGAAGATAGAGGTTGAGGAGGATTGTAAAATACTGCAGGAGGATTTGGATACAATACACAATTGGAGCCGGACGTGGGAAATGAAATTTAATGTAAAGAAATGTAAAATATTGGAAATGGGTAAAAGTACCAGGAGACCATCACTGAATTATTTTTTGGGTAATGAATTAATCACAAAAAGGAGAGAAGAGAAAGATTTGGGAGTGCTGGTCCAAGATAGTTTGTCACCAGAAAAGCACATTAACAAGATAGTTGGAGAGACTTATAAACTCTTGACTAACATAAGAGTAGCATTTCATTATATGGATGAGGAAATGATGAAAAAATTGATAGTGGCCATGATCCGCCCCAGGTTAGAATATGCAGCGGTAGTGTGGTCCCCACACAAAAAGAAAGATATAAACAAGATTGAGAGAATACAAAGAACAGCAACCAAGATGGTCCCCAGTCTGACAAACCTGTCATACAGAGAGAGGCTGGAAAAACTGGATTTGCCTTCGTTAGAGGAAAGGAGAAAGAGGGGAGACATGATCGCGGTGTTCAGGACCATGGTGGGAGTAGATAAAATTGACAAAGAAGATCTGTTTTTATGGGATAAGAGAGCAACAAGAGGACATGGAATGAAATTGAAAAAGTCAAGCTGCTTGAAGGATATCAAGAAATATAGCTTTCCTTACGGAAGTATAGACTTATGGAACAGCCTGGACAAAGAGATCGTCCAGTCTAAAAACTTAAATGAGTTTAAAGCTAAATTCGGCTTATTGAGAAACAGCGACGGAAACCCACGAGCATAGTACATTCCGTGTATATCACAATTAGGTATATTAGGTAAATACTTAAATATTTGGAACGACTTAGACAAAGAGGTGGTGCATGAGAAAAACATTCATGTGTGTAAAGGCAGACTTGATAAATGTGGATATGGAGACAGGACAACACGAGCATTGCTCAATTCCTGTATACTACAAATAGGTAAATACACACACACACACCGCTCGCTGGCTCAGTGATAACGTTCTCGCTTGCCATCTGGTAGACGGGAGTTCACGCCTTGTTCAGGTTGCGAAAAGCTTCACTGACGAAGTGGGCAGCTACTGTCCCCCTTGAGCAAGGGGATGGGTGTGTGCGTGTGTGAAGGTCACACCCTTGCCTTTAGATCGGACTACATGAGCTCTCAGCTCCCTTCCGGGAGGGTAAAAGCTGACGATCACGACCATCAAGTGATCCTGACTGACCCGGTGAATTACATACACACACACAAGAAAAAAAAGAAGCTGGAGAGTCAGGAACTTAAAGAGCAGTCCTGCCAGAGGTTCATATGCTGTTACACCTCCACTACACATGGGCCTGGTGGACTAGGAAATAACACAGTAGAGAAAACATTGTTTTGCATAGGGTTTTCACCCTTACAGAATCTGAAATATGACATATGGGGTGATGCTGTGAGGGGGCAATAATTTGAAAATGGTCAAGCTGGCGATTATGAAGTTTCACTTTCAGACTCCTCATATATCTATTACACAACATAATGAGGTTGTACAGTTAGCAGATACATATTTCCTAGTTGCCTAAGAGTGACTGCAGAGGCCCGGGAACTATAGTGACTACGGAGAGAGGGTCTGGCAGCTGTTACTAGCCAAAACTAGAATCTACTGGTTTCAGAGTGTGGCACAAAACCTTGTGCTGTACATATAAAACACCCAATGCATTGCTCTTTCTTGCAACTGTTGTATATATACAACATTCAAAGTGTGAAGGTTAAATGTGCAGATGGGAGTGCAGTCCCTGATCACTCAGTGAGAGAAACCAGGGACCTCTTCTCTAACCATAACAGGAGACTGGGCATATACTGAGAACCCTTCAAAATATAACAGAAATATAATACTAAGCAGGCAGAGAAAACATACAGCACACTGTATATAATTTCTAGCTTTGCCATCCTTTCAACAGATACAAACAATGCATTGCACTGTACAAAATCCCCCTTTCCAACATTAAGAAGTCATGGAGGCACCTCAAAACATGTTGCATAACTGTTTGCAGACCTTCTCTTCCTCCTCATGACTTGCAACCTGAGTAACAAAAGTGAGCACAATACTGTACTTGTTGCAGAAAGTGGGAAGTGAGAGAAATGAGAGAGATGTAAGAAAAAATTTTGGGCTGTTGTTGGTTGGCCCTAATTTCATGCAGTTATTCTAACAGTAGAAAAACTTTGGTTGTTTCAAGTAATTTTCATAAACACATTTGACTTAAGGCACCTCTTTTCTTAACTTCTATCTATGATGAGATGAATCTCACACCACACTAAGATTGGTTATGGAAACTTTGCATCTTTCCTAAAGGTGTGGAGGTACAATAAATGGGTTTTTAGCCAATAAAAAATCATGCAGAAAGCAGTTCCCCTTGCAAGTGAGGTAACACATACTAGAATAAGAGGAAAAAGCATGAAAAGCTACTAATCATGAAAACTTCTTACCCCAGTTAAAGCAATATCTCTGAACACCCACTGCTGAGTCTTCCTTTCAATTGCTGAGAGTAAAGCACACACACCAAGGCCAATAGCACAAACAGGCTCTGAGGAATGAAAGGGTTAGTAAGTGTTAAGAGCTTACAATATGAGAAAAGTATCTAAATCTGTTAGATATCAGTGAGTACTGTATATATTTAGTATGGTCAACTTCAACAGTGTACTGTGCAACTTAACAATCAGCTGCAGTTCAGCAAGGTTAGTAGTGCATATGCAAACTACCAAAAACATGGATGAATCAACTGGATCAGAGTACATTGGAAGTCTTAAAACTGTAATACATACAGTAATTTAAAAAGCTGCTTTTAAACTAATCTAAAGGGTTACTGTATAAGTAAAAGATTTATTACATGTACAAACGCCCCCCACTTTATGAACGTTCATGCATATGAAATTTTGCTTTAATGAAGATTGCATTTTACTACCCTTCACTTCCCTAATGAATGCCAAAATTCGCTTTACCAAATTTTTTCGCGAAGGCAGTTTTAAATCGAGTGCGCCTTCAGTCAACTGATTCCATCACAGCGCCACTTACGAGCAAAACATGCACTATTCACTCCTGCCCTACCATCCAAAACAGTACAGTACCTTGCCGCCACACTTGCAACACTTACAGTATTTTGTAACAATGCTGCCCAGACATCCTGTTACAAGGATCTAACCCAGCTAGAAGTGGCGCTGCAGCGGACATGATAGAGAAGGCACTCGGTTGCTAGAGAAATTCTAGATGTCGTGATAACAGCAAGCAAAGCAGACCTCGATTGACAATTTCTTCAAGCAAGCCACCCCTTCAACTCTATCATCGACTGTTGAGTCACCACTGCCATGAACCTCACATAATGGCACTCCCACTGTCACCCCATCAATGTCCCACGCCTTCACACCACCTACGCCCCAGACCATCACACCTTCAACATCGTGCGATGTCACCCCAGCCTCTCCCCACGCTGGCCAAGAAAAGCTGGACTCACCTCTCCCCATGTTTGATAGCTTCTCTGACTTTGATGATTCTGACTAACTCACTGATGTAATTAAGGTAATGTAATTTTCCATGTCAAACCTAAACAGTATGGTAAAATTTATGAAAAAACTCAGTTAATGTGTTACTTATGTTTTTTATTGGCCAGCTGCATGTTAAATCATAGATGTTGTTTTAGATTAAGGGTTAGGGAGTCATAAAATACACAAATGTTGATTCGGATTGAGTAAAAAATGGGTTAATACTGGTGGATGGGGGAAAAATTGGGGTCCTGGAACAAAACTCCATTTAACCCATGTTATAATGGGTTCACACAACAAAACTTTGCTTAGCGAACATTTTTTTCAGGAATGTAACCAGTTCGTAAAGTGAGGACCTCCTGTACTAGTAAGGAGAACGTGACATGGGTTTGGTACCCCCTTTTTAACCAGACAGACTGAGTAAACAGGCAATATGAAGTGCATCTATTGTATAATGAATCATTCAATCATTCATCATCCAATCCTACGTTGCCCCATGAGATGCATAGGAGCCCCGGGCTAGGCAAGTTGGTCCTGACATTTAAGATGAGTGTGACCAGCCTCACTTATCCCTGAGTGGCACTACATGAACAATGAACCCCAACCACCCCTTGGATATAAACCTTCACCGGCTCAATCCGACTGAAGCACCATAGTTACCCACTAAACCACCATGTGCCAAAATTTGGTTATATGGTTACCACCCAGCATAGTAAATGGTTTCCTGGTGTACAGGAAACCATTTGGCTTGTCACTCAGTGTTGTGTCATCCACAGGCAGAAGGAATAGGAAAGAAGGAAAGAAAGACAGAAGAGGGAGTGTAAAGTCACCCATAGGCAGAAGGACGCAGAAAGAATGAAGGAAAGACAGAAGAAGATGGAAGGAGAGAAGGATGGAGGAGAGGACAAGGCAGACACCCATGAGCAGCACTACATTCAGTGACTGGATGGTGAGAGCCCCCACTTACCACAAAAAAACAATATGCGTGGATGGTCATGCCTGTAAGGCGAAGTCAGGATTCTTAGGGTTTGATTGGTAGTCAGGGGGTGTGTGGCCCATCTTACTGGGCATGTTATTAATTAGTATTCTCTCTATCATGTTTTCTCCTTCCTTGCATATTGGACCATGTTTCATCCCATCCTTAACTGGAAAATAATGATGATGACGATGACGACGATGACGAGTCGTCATTCGTCACCACAACTATAGTCACGGCACGCAACTCTGAGGTTGTTATTATCGTGCCCTGGCAACTGCCGTTCAAAAGTGCATCTGATTTCATGTATTATATGAGACACATGTGGTTTGTGTATAATATGTTCGTGTATAATAACATTCGTGCTTAATAATATGATACGAAATCGGACACACTTTTGAATGGTAAGTTGCCAGGGTACGATAATGACAACCTCAGAGTCGTGCGCCGCAACTATAGTAGCATATTTGTCCTGTCAATCCACTCATAGTTACCTAATCTTAAAAGTTCACTGATGAAGAAGTATTGTACTGTACAGTATTCATACAATGGACTATCATTCTACTGTTAGTTATTTACTCTCAAGAGTTCATATGAGGTGGTTACAACAGTGATATTTTGAAGCAGTGACGATGGTTAGTGTGACTGGAAAAATATATGGTAGAACACTTATTGACACGATTAGGCATATAACAGCAGAGCTAGTTGTAGAAGAGCGAGGGGGGATTTAGGAAGGGAAAAGGGTGTGTAGATCAGATATTTGTTCTAAGATGTTTAGTGGAGATGTATCTAAAGAAGGGAAAGAAAGTGTATGCTGCCTTCATGGATTTGGAGAAAGCATATAACACAGTAGATAGGCAAGGTATGTGGAAGGTATTAAGAATATATGGAGTGGATGAGAAATTGCTGAGTGCTGTCAAGAGTATGTACGAGGGAGCTAGGGCTCCGATGAGAGTGGATGGTGAGCTGAGTGAGTTCTTTGATCTAAATGTGGGACTGAAACAGGGATGTGTGATGTTTCCATGGCTGTTTAATACACTGTGTTTATGGATGGGGTTGTAAAGGAAGTGCAAGGTAGGACAGTGGATGTGGGGGAGGCTCTAAAGAATGAGGGTGAGATGTGAAAGATTCTGGTGCTGCTGTTTGCTGATGATACAGTATTTTTGAGTGAAGATGAATGGGAACTGCAAGGTTTGGTGAATGAATTAAAGCCAATGTCCAAGAAGAGGAATCTGAAAGTTAATGCAAACAAGAGTAAAATTATGGTGTTTGAGAGGAATGAAGTTACAGAATGCACAGTGAGGTTAGATGGTGAGGATCTGGAAAATGTAAGCGCATTCAAGTACTTGGGTAGTGTGATGAGTAAGGACAGAATTTTTGGGGATGGAGTGCCTGAAAGGGTACAGCATGGAAGGAAGGTCCTTGGTTCACTGAAAGTGGTGATGAGAAATTGGGGGGTGAGTAAGTTAGAAGTCACTGCATGACAGTACAGTAATCCCTCCAATATCTGATGTAATAGAGCCATAGGCAGGTCCGGATAGTGGTCCTGTCCGGATATTGGGCCCCAGCTTCTGGACTTGTCCTTATGGACCCTAACTCAGAAAAACACCTATACAACTCCCTCTGGACATGCATAGCACCTATTTAAGACCCAAATCACACCAATAAGGCACATAAAAGACTGAAATAAATGCAAAAGAAGCATAAAATGAGGTTTTTGGGATAGGTTCATACAATATTCAAAATTCTGGGTACTTACAAGTCTCTGACTCCTGGACTGGTAGTTATGGACCCTAACCTAGCCTAACTCAGAAAAACACCTCCCTACTGCACATGCATAGCACCTAAGACACAGCATATTCAAACCAAAAAGGGACATAAAAGAGTGAAATGAGGTGTTTGAGGTAAGTATAGTATGGAAAATACAGTAGAGTACAGTATGAAACATTCTGCCTACTTACAGCAAGTCCATAGCCATCTCGATGAATAACCACCTCCTCTCAGACTCTGACAGTAAGAAGGATTTCCTGAACCATTTGCAGTACACTGTTCATGAAGTCTTGCACTGAACTTAGTCATTCGCACTCAGAAGTCCATTCTCTTCACAGTGCGAACTCTTGTCTAACTTATGCTCCATTGTAACTTAATAAGTGTTGCACTCTGCACTTTAAGTCTTTCCACTCTTATAACCATTTTCTAAACCAAAAACACACAAGTTAATATACATTAAATTTAGTCCAAAAATTGTTTGTCTTTTCACTCACAACTGTAAATCCTTAACACAATGCACTGTTTTTTTCACTGTACAACACTGTAAATTCCCATGTGGTCTAGTGGAGAAGTTCTTGGCGTCTAATCACTGTAAGAGTCTGAGAGTAGCACAGGGAGGTGACCTAGGGGTGCATCGTTGGGTCGTGGTGATGGCGTACCCACTGCAGACGACTCTGAAGACAAACGCAAACTCACGTCAAGCGGTGACTCCACCGTGGCTGATGTGCTGGGCTGTGGCTCAGAGCATGAGGGCCTGTCTTGGGAAGGCAACGAAGTGGAGCCAAGGATGGCACAGTGGGGGTCATGGGCCTGAAAAAACTGTCAATGGTTGATTGACGCAAGGAATGACGATTCTGACGATTTATGATGTGCTGCCTGAAAGCATGCATTTTCTCCAGAAGTCCCAAAGGTCCCAACTCCCTGTCGCAGTCCGCGTGTTCCAGGTAGTCCAGAATGAACTCTAGGTGTTCCCGGAGTGCGCTCAGCTTGGGGATGGCTGGAATTGTGTCATGCAGAGAGGAGTCCTCATCATCGTCGCCGTCCTCGTCGGAATCTTCAAGCTGGGTACTGACACCTGCAACTGAAGATGCAATCTCGATATCAGACAGGGTCTGATACCCAGGATCACCCTCGTCGTCATCCAACCACTCACGCACGTCGTCCACATCAACATCGTCGCCGTGCGTACATAGACGTGCATGGAAGTCATCCACGTCAAAACCTAGGAAATCGTACTCCACATCCGTTCCGAGAAACAGACGAGACCAATCATTTTCTAGAGTCTTGACAGGGATTTCCTTCCATGCACTGGCCCACTTGTAGATTGCAGACTTGATGCTGTAGCGGCAAAGGTTTTCCAAAGTCCGCTGGCCTCGTGTGTCCCGTCCCTCCCTGCGCTCGTCCTCGTCCTCAAGAACAACCATCACCTTGTCCAGGAACTTCCGGCGGTATAGGCACTTCATTGCCACGATCACTCCTTGGTCCATTGGTTGGATGACAGCAGTCGTATTAGGTGGCAAAAACATGCACCTAATGCGGACTCTCAGCCATCAAGTCCTTGTCGCACAGGTGGGCAGGTGCATTGTCGAGGAGAAGGAGGACCTTTACCTGGTTGCGTGGGATTCCCAGTTTCTCCATCTGGTAATGGATGACCTCCTTGACGAAATGGCAGTGGAACCAGTCTTTGAAGATCTGGGCTGTGAACCATGCCTTCAAAGAATGGTACCAGACGACAGGAAGGACATCTATCACCCCACGAAGACACTGAGACTGCTTTGCGCGGCCAACAATAATGGGCTTAAGCCGGTGCATGCCGTTAGCATTGGCACAACACAAAGCAGATATCCGTTCCTTGGAGAGCTTGCGGGCAGGTACACGCTTCTCCGTCTCTTCAGCTAGAGTATTCGTTGGCAAAGAGCGACAGAATAAACCAGTTTCGTCAGCATTGTAGACTTGACCAAGAGTGAGGCCCTCCCTGTCAATCAAGCTCTTCACCTTGTGCCGAAACTCGTCAACTCTATCCTCGTTAGCGTCCAAAGCTTCGCCATGAGCCTTACGGTTGGTAAGGTCATGCCGTAACTTAAACGCGAAGAGCCAACCCTCGGATGCCTTGAAGTCTAGGGCGTCGTGAAGCCTGGCGAACTTCTCAGCAGCAGCCTTCAGCTCCGTAACACGTACCATCACACCAGCAGCACATTGCTGTCGATACTAAATCAACGTGGAGCGGTCAACTTCAGCAAACTTGGGAGTAAACATCACCTTCCTCTCCACATTGCGTTTGCTTCTCGGCGAGATTCAGCCGTGTACTGCACGAGTTTGTCTCGGGATCTTTAATATCAAACAAAGTAGAGCGGGCCAGGTTAAACTCGCAGGGGATGCATGAAGACCACCCCGCATCTACTTTCTCCAATATCTCCCGCTTCTTCTCCAGAGTCAACACCACTCTCTTCCTCTTCTCAGGCGGCGGGGTTATCATCACACACACGAAGGAGAGGCATGAGAGCAGCAGGAGTGCCTGCAGCAGGTAAGGCACCACCACAAACGCGAGCACGTGGGCAGCCATGATGATGAGCGTTCACTCGCAATGAGAGACAGGCGGAATGTGGGGAGGATGCAGGGGCGTTCTAGTGGACGTTGGAGGAATGACGCACCCCAACAAAGCTGTCCTGTGCCCGTGCGCCAAGTTCAAATTACGGGCAGGATTTTTTTTTTTTTATTTATTTATTTATTTTTTTATTTTTTATTTTTTTTTGATGAATATTGGATCCCGGGACGATTATGTCCGGTTAGTGGGGATGTTCGGATAGTGGGTGTTCGGATATTAGAGGAATTACTGATCTCTACCCTGACATATGGAAGCGAGGCGTGGACCTTACTAGATGGGAACAAGTCAAGAGTGAGAGCAGTGGCAATGAGTTACCTGAAAAGAACATACAGAGTGACATGGAGGGAAAGGTTGACGAATGAAGAGGTGAAACAACGTTGTGGGGTGGATGTGGATGTGGTTGAGAAAATTAGAAGTACACTGAGGTAGTTTGGACATGTGGAGAGAATGGAGAATAAAAGGCTGACTAAAACGGTGTATATAGGTGAAGTGGAGAGAGGGAGAGGGAGGGGGAGACCAAAGATGTGGTGGAGGGATGGAGTTGAGAGGTATATGAGGGAGAGGGGAGTGAGCTGGGGGGAGAGCAGTCAAATGGTGGGTGACAGAGCGACTTGGAGGTGTTTTGTCTGCGGCCACCCTTTGTGGCATTAGGGCGTCGGGCTGAAGATAGATTTCCCAAGAAGCAGCAATTCAATTACTTCCCACAACCCTTAGGTCCCTTCCCAATGTTTCCTCTCATGATTTCCTTGTTTTAGACTTAGGGGAAGTCCCTTCCACAATCACATTTATACAGCAATTCACCCACTTACACTCATACATTCTTTCAACAAGACCTTAACACCTACATGTACCTGTGGATATCACCTTACAATACTTTCTTAAATTTGCACATACAGTTTTTTACCTCAGTATTGTACTACACATTAATCTCACCATTCTCATTTTACTGGACTCATGTCTTTGAAAATCCTCCTCTACCACCCACATATCATTATATATCATTTATATCATTATATTCACATACACAAGTTTGCCTTTTGTACATACAGAGAGTTCCTTCGTTGTCAACTGGGGCAACAGCTCTCTAAATTATTTTTAAACTGACTGAGTCAGCAACTGCACTACCAGTAAAAAATTCACCAACTTATTTATGGCCAACATCAACATCCACCTCCCCCATTCCTGCCAGGACCACATGATCTTTACATTTGGCACACTCATAACTAGTTATACCTTACAGTCTACTATCTGCACTGCTACATCTCTATTATGACCAATTCTCATGTCAGGGCAATCTACTATGGGTGAGGAAGGCAGTGACAGCGACTTCTGCCTAGGGAACCAAACTCCCCTACCAAGAGGTGTCTGTGGAGTGAGAGATTGGTGCTGCAAAGGCATTCCATTTTTCTATTTTCTTTGTTTTAATTTTGCTGCTGATATCTCTGTGTAGTTCTTGGAGCCTTATGATGGAGTTTTGTGTGTGTGGGAGAGGTGAGTTGTGTTTAAGCCTGTCACATTTTCTTATGTGGTGGGCAATCTCCAGTATAAAGTTGGACTGTAATGTCTTCTGTTGCCTCATGGCACATGGTGTTTGTCTGTGTTGAGTATGGTGTTGCTGAACTTTGTAATGTGCCTGTTAATACTAGTGATGCATAAATTGTTTAGTGTGCTAAGATGCTGTTCTGCTTCTTCAGTAAATCTATCCAGTCTCCCTTCCTGTAGTTTGTGTATGTGGGATGTGATCGCTCAGGTTTGGATTGCATTTCTATGGTGATAATGATGGCCTGGTGGTGCTGAGTGCAAGTACTGGTGAAAAATATCCCAAGGTGATGACGAGGAGCCTACCAAGGCGAGGCTGTGTACCCTAGGTGGAACAAAACATCTGTGGCATCCACCCATGAGCCAAACCTCCTCATATTTCTCTGTCTATTGCCATGGGGGGTGACCCTGGTTTGACCTTGGCATGGCACTGTCTGCCACAAGGAGGCACCAGTTCCCTACATTCTGTGTATGCTGCACTGTACTTGTAAGATAGCCCCACAAAAGCAGTTACTTACCTGTGGTCAATGGGTCTGCTCAGCCAGATGGACAGGTAGCACCAGCAACAACAAAATCACAAAAAGACACTCCAAGACTCATGCCACCATCAACTCTAACACATCCCTTCTTATCAAGAACAAGTATAAATATTCGTGGTACTATTCAAACATAAATCACCATATGCCAACATACACAGAGTTTGAAAATTTTCTAAATTGGTAGTAATTTCCACTCAACCACAATGTAAAACCCTTCACTCCAGAACAGACACATAGCATGATTAAGAAAACAATGGATTCTACAATCAATGGACTGGGTGACATAAGCAACCTACACCTGAAACATTATGGATCACACAACATCCAGGCCCTAGCAAATACAGTATCAGCAACTACTGATATGCATATTGTAGCATTCCCAATAATTGGAAACAAGGAATAATCATCACTATACTTAAGCCAAACAAGGTCCCAACACATCCTTCCTTGTACAGACCCATGTCACTACTTAGCAAGACATCCAAAATAAAATAACAATGTCAAATCGCAGGTCTACCTTGCTCCCTTACAATACAGTTTCAGAGCACTACACTTCACAAACACCTTACTTCTCAATCTGCTGTGATGGCATCAATTTCATGAGACCCACGCACTATGCACTTATTACAACAACAGACCAAAGTGAAGCCTTCGATGTCATCTTCTAACACAAACTAATAGCCAAAATCTACAGCACAACAGAAACATGGAGAACAACACCAACTAATTATCTGGTAGACAAGCACATGTTAGACTCTACATAGCTCTACTCTTTTACTTACACTTTTCATTTATAAATACCTGATATTCTCACACCTCAATCACACAACCACTGCCTCACAAGGAGATGACATTAATATCCACACACCACACTAATGACACAGCTGGTACAGTGCAAAAAGACTGTCTCAACACATTTCAGGAATGGGTCGAATACAAAAGAATGATGATTGTTCAAGCCAAATCCAACAGTACATTCATCACTTGCACGAAACATAAGCACAAGTACATCCCTAACATCACATTAAACAATGTACCTATGCCACATCCACACCAGTAAAATCTTTGAAGGTGATTGGGAGTCACCTTCAAAGATTACATACAAGACATCAAGAGATGGTGCACACCTAGACTCAATGCACTAAACCATTTAAAGAGACAGATTTGGGGCAACAAAATGAAACCCTCTCCTTGCCCTACAAATAATACATCAGACAGTAATATCCTACTGCCTCCCTGGCATAGGACCCAATCCTATCTAACATTCATTACAACATCTTGCAGACCATACAAAGCAACATTCTGTGCATCATCACAATACAACTCCCACACAGTGCTGTTAATTGGCAAGCAAAAGCTGATTAATATCGGTGTATGTAACAGAAGGGAAAAATTATCTGATAATCAGAATTGTACTGGAATCATCTGAGTATTTTTTTTTTTAAATAACAAAACACAGGAAGGAAAAACAAATGAATAAAAAAAATAAATAATCCATATACCAGATTACTGGCATCCTCCTTTCATAAAATCTCTGTAACAGTTGGACTTGAACAGCTGTAGGTTGAAGTTTGGGGAGAAACAACTCCGGGGATGTGAGTTCCAAAGAGATGCAGTTTGGGGAATAAATGAATTTTGATAGGCAGAAGTTCTACAATATGGCTGTGTGACATTCCAATCATGAGCGCTACCAGATGCCCGTGTAGCACGAAGGAAGGCATGGAGAGGTGGCACAATGGACGCAAGTTCGTCTGAGCATTTGTCATAAATGCACCTGTAAAATAATGCAAGGGAGGCAACATTCCTCCTTACTTATAGGGGAGGTAGTTTGTTTACAATAGCAGGGTTTTTAATAACTCCAACAGCTTTATTCTGAATTTTGTCTGGTTGTTTTAGTGCAACCTCTCCACATCCATTCCACAACGGTGAGTAATATTCAAGGTGAGAGCACACATGACTCTTTTAAATTATAGCTAACTGCTCGTCAGTGAAGAAGTTACGGACTCTGTACAATAATTCAAGTTTCTTTGAGGTAGTTTTAGCAAGTGATCTGACATGAGAGGTCCAGCTGAGGGCATTGTTAAGTGAAACACCGAGAATTTCAATACTTTTGGAAATGGGAATATTAGGAGCATTGAAGGTAATATACAAATCTGGCAATATCTGTCCATTGGTAAATTGTATATATTTGGTTTTACTAGCATTAAATGAAACAAGGTTATTTGTCCCCATTCACTGATCTTAGATAAGTCTTGATTTATGGAGATGGCTGTACTGAGTTGAGAGTTAGAGATATTAAACTTATGTAAATGGATGTTTGAGTGTGAATGAACTGTGAGGTGTTGAGTCATCTGCATATGAATGGATTGGACTGTGGGTGACAGGTAAGAGATCATTAATATGAACTAGAAATAGGATTGGCGCCAGAACTGATCCCTGTGGCACGGCAGCATTAATTGAGTGGAAATTGGAATATATATCATATACTTTTACTCTTATTTTTCTGTTACTGAGATATGAGCAAAGCAGAGGAACACAAGACATTAGTCTACAGCAAAGGAGTTTGGACAGCAGGGGATGCTTCCACACACTGTCAAAAGCTGTAGAAATATCAAGGGCTATTGCATGAGTTTCTCCATGTTGGTTAATTGACTGATGGACTGTATGAGTCAGAAGACTGAGTATGTCAATGGTGGATCTTTCGTGGTAAAAACCACATTGTCTATCACTAATTACGTTGTTGAATTCAAGGTGCTTAACTATGTACTTATTAATTACAATTTCAAATTCTTTATCAAAAGAAGATGTGATTGCTATTGGTCTGAAATCATAGAGGTCAGAGGAACTTCCCTTTTTTGGGACTGGGTGGATATTGGCTAGTTTCTATGAATTTGGGAATGACGAAGTACGTATGCATAGTCTGAATAATTTAGCTAGAGCAGAGGCAAGTTCTGGAGAACATTTTTTCAAGACAACTGGAGGAATTCCACCTGAGCCAGGAGCTTTGTTGGTTGGTAAATTGTTTAGGATAGATTTTACATATCTAGTCTGTATTTTAAGTGGAAAAATTTCAGAAGAGTCAAATTCTAGTACTGGGACGTTCTGGCTGACTTCCTCAACAGCAGAATTTCTGGTCAATATACTGGCAAAAATTTTCACTTTCCCACATGGGTCATTTGTAATGTTGCCATCTGAAGATTTTAGTGAGGGAATGGATGATGACTTGTTATAGTTATTATTGAAAGAACTGAGAGCTGACCAGATTATTTTATTGTCATTAAGGTTGTTAAGTAGTTTTGATGCTTGATTTTGAAGAAAGTTTGATTTAGTGAGATTTGTTGCAGCTTTTGCATGGTTTCTAGCAATTTTAAATTGACAGAGTGACTCAGATTTTTTTTATTTTAAGTAAGAGTTATATGCTAATGACTTTTGGGCCATTGGTGTGGCACAGCTGCAATCACACCATTTTAGAGAGTTTGATCTTTTGGTGAACTGTTGACTTGGTATGAATAAAGCCATACCAGCTAGTATTGAGTCATTAATGTGGGACTGGATAGAACTGATATCACTAGAGAAGAAATACTCCCATGGAATGTCAGCAAGATAATTTCTAAATCCATCCCAGTTTGCCCTATCAAAGTGGAATCGGGTCACCCTGACAGGCTCAGAACTGGGAGGTTTGGGGGGGCTGACTAATGAGGCTTTGATGAGATTGTAGTCAGAGGATCCAAGTGGTGACAATACTTCTACCCTGTACTGATCTGGATAATTTGTAAGGAATAGAGCCAAGAGATGGGCATTACGGTCAGGATTATCTGGTATTCTGGTTGGTTGCTTTACCAACTGCATGAGATTAAATAATTCTACAAACAGCTCGCACTCTAGACCAGCATCGTCAGTCCTGATAAAATGCAATAACCATTCAAGATTATGTATGTTAGAATTACCCAAAATGGAAATTTTGGTGCTAAGTGCAAGGTTAAGGTTACTCAACTGTGTGGATACGGAGTCAAAATATTCTTGGTTCTGAAGAAGCACTGGGGGAGCAATAGGCTACATGGATATACAGCATTTGGTAATATTTAGATAATTTAGCTTATACAATGAGTAATCAAAATGAGTTGAAGTGAAGTTTAAAACAGTGTCAACTGCATATTCAGATTTGATATAACAACAGATGCCAACCTTGTTACAGAAGTTTGTGGGGAGATGTTTTCATTTTCATTTTTAAAGGCTCCAACATGCTTGCATGTGTCGGCCTTGGTCACCTAATGGCGGCTCTCCACACTGAACGATCCATTGCAGCCTCCCTGTTCAGTCCCTTAACCCTGAGGTCAGACTTAATGACCTCATCCCATGTCTTTCTCAGTCTACCCCTCATAACCCCACCCCCAATATTAACACCTCTCACCTTCCTCACCCAATTATCATCCCCCATCCTCTCCACATGTCCAAACCATCTCAATCTACCTCTCCTCATCACAACACCAATACACTCCAGTTCCACCCTACCTCTCAACTCTTCCATCGTAAACCCAGCCCCTCCAGGCCTTGGACGCAGGGACGCACTGCACATCCACCTAATCATTGTCATTTCTGTACGTCTGAGTCGGCGAATATCTTCCTCCTTCACTGCCCAGGTCTCACTACCATACAGGGCTAGAAAGGATATGGACTGTAGGAAAAATTGAACTGAATTCAAATTGGTACAGAGACCATGGATACTGGTGAAGAATAAGGCTGCACCTGCACTTCTCCGCTGACGAGCATGAATGGAATATGCAACAGTCGCTGCCAGCACTGTCGACTGATGACAACTGGGAGGACCCTGTGCCACCAGCCCTACCCTACTGGTGGTGGCAATCTGAGATACCACCTTGTGTGCTGATTTTAATGCAGCAGCCATTGCTAAAGAGAATGGAAATACAGTGCTCGTCAGAAGTATTCAGCGTTGTCCGCCGGGCGCGCAATACTTATGGCCCAAAAAGAATCACCCATTTTTGGGGGTAAGAATTGAGCCATAAGTTTGAGCTCCGAGCATGACGTCACGGTAGCCTGAGGCCTTCTGACGCACTGGTTGGTTCCCGCCTCAGTCGCCCACGGGCTGCCTGAGAGAGAGGAACTCCGCCGAGTGTCCCTCTCAAATTGTGCCATTTTTTACCGAGTGTCCCGCAGTGTTTTGGCCTTCAAAACTTTGTTATGGCACCTACCCGTGAACTATCGAGTGAAATCATATCCCAGATCATTGCTCTAAAGGAGGCAGGCCACCACACAAAGGAAATTAGTGAATTGGTTGGTGTGGCACGATCGACAATGCGTCGTTGGTGTGCGCGGTTTTGGGAGGAAAATGGTGGCGAAGTTCCCACAAAGAAACCGAGGTCTGGTAGGCCTAGGAAAACTTCCCCAAGGTCTGTTAATGTTTTAAAACGTGCAGTGGAGTTTAATCCTTGTGTGAGTGCAAGGAAAATTAAGGAGAGCAACCTGGAAGTGTTTGGTGAGGTGTCAGTGAGAACAGTGTCTCGTAGGGTGCATGAGCTTGGTTACACAAGTCACAGGCCTGTGAAAAAGCCTCTTCTCTCTAGCAGCCAGAGAATTCGTGAGGCTTGCCTTTGCTAATAAATATCTAAATTGAGGTGAGGAGCAATGGTTGTCAGTGTTGTGGTCTGATGAGGCAACATTTAGTGTTACCTGTAACAGAGGAGCATGCAAAGGTAGTGACCCACTTGACCCACGGTATGTAGAAAGCACAGTTAAACATCCTGATTCACTCATGGTATGGGGTTGTTTCTCAGGGAAGGGTTTGGGGAAGCTTGTTGTACTTCCCAAGAACCTCAGAGTGAATCAGGATGTTTACCTGGAGCTTCTGTGTGATCATTTACCAGACTCCTTCGAGCTAACAGGTGCACGAGTGTTTCAGCAGGACAGTGCACCTGCTCCTCACAAGGCCAAATCGGTCACCAATTGACTTCGTGACTGCGAGGTATCATTCATGACAGACTGGCCAGGAAATAGCCCAGACCTCAACCCGATTGAAAACCTTTGGTACGTCGTAAAGAAGAGTCTCCAAGGGAAGGACGTGAGCTCTCTGCCTAAGCTGGAAGCCGCCATTCGTGACTCCTGGGACAAAATACCCCTCCAGCACCTCAGGAGCCTCGTCCTTTCATTTCCAAGATGTCTCAGGTCCGTGAAGAAACGTAAAGGCTACCCTACGAAGCACTAAAGGTAAATAAAATGCATTATTTATATGTTTTTTCAATGTTGAAAGGTTTGTTTCTCAGGAGGGACGCAGGGCGCCCCATACTTCTGACGAGCACTGTAGGTGAGATATCTTCCGTGCATGTAGTATGGTGTAGAAGTTGAAGGTAGAGGTGATAAGAGAGTATGCTGGCCTAATCTCTGTGTAAATGAAAGCACTGAATGTGTTCAGCAAAGGGAAATGGTCAGGATCAAGTCCTTAGGGCTGGTGAAATTGGAGCTCCAGCTCTCGCTGTCACCAGGGAGATAAATAAATGTTTGTTTTACCTAATGACCCTAGACCTTGCACTTATTTCTCCACCATTTTTGGTGTGAGCTAATGCTGTAATCGTGAATATTTTTGAAAGATGCCATCTCACCCCACATTCTGTTGACTGTCTTAAATGGTAAAATGCTTGAACTAAAACATATGGAACATTTAGCCCATAACATTACATCACTAAAGCTCAACACAAATATCTATACAGCAGTCTTCTGTCATGGAGCTGTGGCGAACAGGTAGCTACCTGCGAGTCAGATAGCACACACACATACACTGACGATGTTCCATCAATGGTATGACTTAGGCTTAATATTCATTATCGATGATACAAGAGCTATGAGCAGAAATTCTTCCCCCCCCCCCCAGTAAAATGTACACAATTACAGTACCTAAATAATATACTTAATTACTGATGCCTTTCTTTGAGTTCAAGGAATTTATTGCTAAATTCGGTTGTTACTTGCAAAACTTAATTTTGTTTAGCAAACATGAAAATACTGTATGCTGAACCTAAAATTTTTTTTTAAATATTTTATTAATATCAAAATATAACAACTCCTTTAGCTTTCTTATTTGGATTTTTATACGAATGAAGCAAAGTGTACTATACATTCATATTTTAAAATGTTACCAAGACACATTAATGCTCACAAGTAACATCTTTGCTGCTGGCCAAGTAATTAGAAACAGAGAGCACATGCTGTACTTGTTGTGCTTCCCATACACAACACTCAGTCATCAGACAAATAGTAAAAACATAACACTTACCTTCTAAATCTATGCGAGATCTTGGTTATTAATGATATATGAAATGCATTATGTATTAGGGTTTTTGGTCATTACCCAAATAATAAAACATGGCATTTATACTTGAAATTCTATCTATCTATCTATCTATTGCTAGACGCCTTAATCCCGTACGGAGTGGCCACAACAAACAGCCTCAACGTCGTCCTGTCCCCCGCCATTTTTATTGCCTTGCTCCCAACTCACACCCCTCCTCTCTCATATATACCTCTCCACCCCATCCCTCCATCTCATCCTCAGCCTCTCCCTCCCTCTCCCCCCCCTCCACCTCACTCATATACACTTTCCTCGTCAGTCTCTCCACCTCCATCCTCTCCACATGGCTAAACCGCCTCAGTGTGTTCCTCCTAACGCTTCCTATCACATCCACATCCACACCACAATGCTCCTTTATATCCTCATTTGTCAGCCTGTCTCTCCATGTGACCACAGGCTCCTCTTAAATAACTCATTTCCACTGCTCTCACTCTTGACTTGTGTCCTTCCAACAACGTCCAAGCTTCACTTCCATACATTAGAGTTGGTATCACAATACTGTCATGTAGTAACTTTTTCACTTCCATGCTCACTTCCCTGTTTCTTATCACTGCTTTCAAGGAACCAGCAACCTTTCTTTCTTGTTGTACCCTTTCAAGCACTTCACCCTACAAACTTCCATCCTTACTCATCACACTCCCCAAGTACAGTACTTAAACGTACTCACATTTTCCATCTCCTCACCATCCAACCTCACTGTACATTCAATGACTTCACCTCTCTCAAATACCATCACTTTACTCTTCCCTACATTCACCTTTAGATTCCATTTCTTACACACTCTCCCAAACTCATCCACCAAGCCTTGCAACTCCCCTTCGTCGTCACTTAACAACACAGTATCATCCGCAAACAGCAGTACAAACACTACCCTCTCTCGCTAGGGCCACTCCAACATCCACTGCCCTACCTTGTATCTCTTTTATTACCCCAACCATGTACAGACTGAACAACCATGAAGACATGACACATCCCTGTTTCAACCCAACCTTCAAAGAGAAAAATTCACTCAGTTCACCATCCACACGCACTGCAGCCTTAGCACCATCATACATACTCTTCACAGCATTCAACAACTTCCCATCTACTCCATATATTCTTAATACTTTCCACAATCCTTGTCTATCCACCATGTCATATGCTTTCTCCAAATCCATGAAGGCTGCCTACAACTTCTTTCCCTTCTCTAGAAACTTTTCCGCTAAAGATCTAAGAATGAATATCTGATCTACACAACCTTTTCCCTTCCTAAAGCCTCCCTGTTCTTCTCCAATTAATTCCTCTGTTATTTCCCTAACTCTGTCAATAAGTATCTTACCATACACTTTTCCTATTACACTAAGAAGACAAATGCCCCTATGATTACCACACACTTCTTTTTCTCCTTTTCCTTTGTACAGGGGAATAATAATATCTGACTTCCAATCCTTAGGGACTCTATCTTCCTCCAAGGCCAATCTACACATCTTCCACATCCATTCTACTACTCTCTCCCCCTCATGCTTCAGCATTTCACCACACACTCCATCAATTCCTTGAGCTTTCCCCAATTTGACTTTCTTCATTACTTCCACAACTTCTATCCTATTGAGATCTTCCTGTCTTCTCACCTCCCTCCTTCTTCCAGCCATTCCCCAGCCGCTTATACTCGCATTACTTCCATTCTCTATGTTCAACCATTCCTTAAATTGTTCTCTCCATCTGCTCACTTTTTCTCCCTTCTCCACTAGTGATCTACCATTTTTATCTTTCACTCCCCTACTAACTTCACTGCCACCCTGTCTTATTCTCTTCACCTCTTTCCAGAACATTTTCTTACAGTCCCTCCACTTTTCACTCAAAATCCTTCCAAATTCCTCATCCACTTTCTTCTTACTCTCTCTTATTGATCTTTTCACCTCTCTCTTCCTTTCTACAAATCTCTCTCTTCCGCCTCTCAACTTCTTCCACGCCCCTATTTCTCATCCATTCATTGTATGCTTTCTTCTTTTGTGCCACAGCCTGTCTCACCTCTTCATTCCACCATGCTGTTCCTTGCACACCTTCCGTCTTCTCTTCACCCCACACACCACATCACGTGCTGCACATATTTCTTCTGTGAATATTCTTGCACACACCTTCCACTTGAAATTACTCTACATAAAATCTTGGTTGGCTGGTCATTATCCATAAAATGAAACAACATTTATAATTAAATGTATGTAACATTTCAGTCATTAGCCAATTCAGGCCAGGTCAACCGAGAGTTAGCAAATAGTGGAAAAAATACATCTGCTTTAATCCCATAAACTGGACTTAACATACTAGTAGTCAAGAACTGTACCTCATATATATCATGATTATAATTGCTTTCCATGAAATAAAGGATGAATGGCTAAGTCAAGTGCATGCAACCACATACAGAGGTGGTATAGTGTACAGTACTGTACTGACACATTACACACTCTAAAAATGTCATGCTTGTCTACATTTTAAGACAGTCTTCAATTAAGTATATCTTATTTACTTTCAAAAATTTAGCACTGAAGATTCTGTGGTTGAAGTGAGCAACACTTTTACGTCATAATGTCTTCTGCCATGCTAAATATTCACTCTGAGAAGAAACTTGATTCTGCCGATTATTTATGCACACATACACACAATCACCCATATATACACATCAGCAGAAGACATTCATGCTTTGGTTTACTGTCTTTCCTTTGTGTATGCGGCATATGTATGTATGCATATATGTGTGTGTGTGTATGTATGTATATATATACTGTATATACCCCTGGGGGTAGGGGGGTTTTTCAAGAATACTCCCCCAGTATCCCTGCTTGTCGTAAAAGGCGACTAAAAGGGTTGGCGGAGGGTTAGTGACCCTCCCCGGAAAACAACTAACTAAAAAAACAAACAATAAGCCTCGGACAAGGACTGACCAAATGATGACGACCAAGGACCGGACAAAGGACATGGTTATCGGAATGTGGAATGTAAGGGGAGCGAATGATGAGGTGAAAGAGAGAGAGATTGTCCAGGTGCTTGAGGGTGCAAAAGTGGATGTATGTGGAATAACTGAAACAAAATGGAGAGGAGAAAGTGTGAGAGAATGGGAGTATGGATGGGGTATATGTGCAGGATATGTGCAGGAGTAGGTGAGAATGAGAGGGCAAAGGAAGGAGTATGTATAGTTGTGAGTAAAAGATGAAAGAGGAGCATAAGACAGTATGGATCAGTTGGGTCAAGGATTGTGTGGGTAAAGTTGAAAGTTGGAATACAAATGTGGGCGACTGTGTGTGTGTATGCGCCAACGCAAGATCGTGCTAGAAGAGTGAGAGAAGAGTTCTGGACAAATGTACAAGTGTGCATGAAAAAGTTTGGAAGGAATGAGAGAGTGTTTTTGATTGGTAATATGAATGGTAAAGTTGGGAATGTGAAGGTGGATGGAAAAGTTGGTGAGTGGGGTGTGCCTACTGAGATAGATGAGAATGGGAGTGCGTTAGTGGACATTTGTGCTGGGAGGGGGTTGGTGATAGCCAATACCCTCTTCAGGCATAAAATGATCCACAGGTATACATGGCGAGTGATGAGAAGGGTGGGTGGTGAACTGAATGAAAGGAAGGCAATGATTGATTATGTGTGTGTGGATGAAAGGATGCGAAGATGTGTAATGGATGCAAGAGTTTATAGAGGCTGGGGGAGTGGACTTTCTGACCACTACTTGGTGGTGGCCAGAATTAGAATTCAAGTAAGATGGAGGAATAGAAGAAGGGAAAGACGAGAGGAAGGGGTAGTTGCAAGGAGAGTGGAAAGGTTACAAGAGGATGAGAAAAAGCCAGAGTATAAGAGAGAAGTGGAGGAACGATTGGGGAAATATGAATTGGAGCAGATGGGAGACGTGGAAGGTGTGTGTGGGAAATTTACAGAAGAAATATGTGCAGCATGTGATGTGGTGTGTGGGAAGAAGAGAAGACGGAGGGGGGTGCAAGGAAAAGCATGGTGGACTGAAGAGGTGAAACACGCTGTGGCACAAAAGAAGAAAGCATACAATGAATGGATGAGAAATAGGGGCGTGGAAGAAGTTGAGAGGCGGAAGAGAGAGTTATATGTAGAAAGAAAGAGAGAGGTGAAAAGATTAGTAAGAGAGAGTAAGAAGAGAGTGGATGAGGAATTTGGAAGGAACTTGAGTGTAAAGTGGAGGGACTGTAAGAAAATGTTCTGGAAAGAGGTGAAAAGAGTAAGACAGGGTGGAAGTGAAGGTAGCAGGGGAGTGAAAGATAAAAATGGTAGATTACTAGTGGAGAAGGGAGAAAAAGTGAGCAGATGGAGAGAACACTTTAAGGAATTGTTGAACATAGAGGATGGAAGCAATGCGAGTATAAGCAGCTGGGGAATGGCTGGGAGAAGGAGAGAGGTGAGAAGACAGGAAGAAATCAGTAGGATAGATGTTGTGGAAGCAATGAAGAAAGTTAAATCGGGGAAAGCCCCAGGAATTGATGAAGTGTGTGGTGAAATGCTGAAGCATGGGGGAGAGATAGTAGTAGAATGGATGTGGAAGATGTGCAGATTGGCCTGGGAGGAAGGTAGAGTCCCGGAGGATTGGAAGTCAGGTATAATTATTCCCTTGTACAAAGGAAAAGGGGAAAAAGAAGTGTGTGGTAATCATAGGGGCATTTGTCTTCTTAGTATAATAGGAAAAGTGTATGGTAGGATACTTATTGACAGAGTTAGAGAAAGAACAGAGAAATCAGTTGGAGAAAAACAGGGAGGCTTTAGGAAGGGAAGAGGTTGTGTAGATCAGCTTTCATTCTTAGATCTTTAGTGGAAAAGTTTCTAGAGAAGGGAAAGAAGTTGTATGCGGCTTTCATGGATTTGGAGAAAGCATATGACAGGGTGGATAGACAAGGATTGTGAAAAGTGTTAAGAATATATGGAGTAGATGGGAAGTTGTTGAATGCTGTGAAGAGTATGTACGATGGTGTGAAGGCTGCAGTGCGTGTGGATGGTGAACTAAGTGAATTTTTCTCTTTGAAAGTTGGGTTGAAACAGGGATGTGTCATGTCTCCATGGTTGTTCAATCTTTACATGGATGGGGTAATAAAAGAGGTACAAGGTAGGGTAGTGAATGTTGGAGTGGCCCTGGTGGGAGAAGATAGTGTTTGGAAACTACCTGTACTGTTGTTTGCAGATGATACTGTGTTGTTGAGTGAAGACAAAGGGGAGCTGCAAGGCTTGGTGGATGAGTTTGGGAGAGTGTGTAAGATACGGAATCTAAAGGTGAATGTAGGGAGGAGTAAAGTGATGGTCTTTGAGAGAGGTGAAGTCAGTGAATGTACAGCGAGGTTGGATGGTGAAGAATTGGAAAATGTGAGTACGTTTAAGTATTTGGGTAGTGTGATGAGTAAGGATGGAGGTTTGGAGGGTGAAGTGCGTGAAAGGGTACAGCAGGGAAGAAAGGTTGCTGGTTCTTTGAAAGCAGTGATAAGAAACAGGGAAGTGAGCATGGAAGTGAAAAAGTTACTACATGACAGTATTGTGATACAGTAATCCCGCATTTTTTGCGGATTTTTTGTCTACGGTTTTGCCCTCTCGTGGATTTTCTTAGCATTAATAAGTTCAACTAAAATATCATTGAATATATAGAAAACAAAAAATTTGAAATTCCCGCAGCTTCCAATTGTAGCGCGGTAAACTCACGCCACCCTCTGTCCCTTTCCCGCGGCCCCTCTGCCAGTGTTACCATATCTAGCATAATTTTATTCTTTTAGCATAATTTTGATCAAATTTTCGAGTCTGGAATATTTTTTAGCATATTAGAAGTTTTAGAATCATTCTAGCATAATTTAGAATGGAATGGAATATTTTTGGAATAATTTTATAAAAGCTACAAATCAGAGAGAGAGAGAGAGAGAGAGAGACGAATAAGGTAAGAAGATGTTTGAATAGTTGGTTACTTTCAGTTTGGGCTTGGTTGGGTTGGATTTGGTTAGGTTAGGTTAGGTTAGGTTTAAGGTTAGGTTCGGTTAGGTTAGGTTAGGATAAGTTTGAGCTTTGTACTTTACCCATGAAACCTAGGTTTTTCCGATGGATTTGGTATGATTCATTAGATTTTCAGCTTCATTTCAGTCGGAAATGACCATTTTCTGTGTTTCCCCCCCTCCCTATAACCCCCGATTCCCCAAAGATCCCCCATTATTGCAGGGGGATGGGGGGGGTCATATCTCAAAATCTGGTTATTTCCGACGGAAATGATGCTCAAAATCGAATGAATCACATCAAAATCCATCAGAAAAACGTAAGTTTCGTGGGAAAAAGCAGTATGGGCAGAAAACCAATATTTATCCTCTTACTGTATGTAGGTTCATTTTAATATTTTCATAGTAAACAATACATAATTAATATGTTGCACGAATATGTATAGAATTTTATCATTTAGCTTCAAGTTAGCATAATTCATTTTTTACTTGGAACAAATTTGCTCAATCTAGCATAATTTTTGCATTGCCCTAGCATAATTTCGTTGTTTGGATATGGCAACACTGCTTTCTGCCCTGCATTCCTCAGTCCACGCCTGACTGCCTTAGTGTGCTTGTAACCGCACTATGATATGAGCCTCTTGCCTCCCACTTGCTTTCCACATGGCCCCAAGACGTAAGCCAGCCTCACCAAAGGCTAATAATACAATTAGTAAGAACTCCAAAGTGACAAAACGATCAAGAAAAGTTATGACCTTAGCAAAGAAAATTGTGTTACTGGACAAACTAAGAAAAGACCGTGCGAGTGTTTGCTATCACCAGTTAATGCATCTTTTTATTTTGTACTGTATTGTGAATAAATGTGTAGATAATTGTGTATTACAGTACAGTGTTTACGTTTTTCCTTCATAATGGAGTATGTGCTTTCAATCTTGTAAGAAGGTATTTAGGGATGAGTATGGAGGTTTCGGGACAATTCGCAGTCACAACAAACACGAAACAATTCGCCTTCATTAATGAAGATAGCTATGGGTGACGCTAGAATATAATTCAAAGGCGACTACAGCGAGGAAGAAACAAGTTAATTATTGACTAAAGGTGCAACTAATAAATAATATCCAGAATCTACGCTACTGAACATAGACTTTGCTGGATCCCCCTGAAATATAGTTATTAAAGTATTGATTAATTAATAATAAGTATAATGATAAAAGTATTGATTAGTATATTTATAGAATGGCGGGGAATCGTCCAGGGTGCGAATTGTTCTGGAGGGGAATCGTCCATGTTTTGACAGGGAATTGTCTGACGGCGAATTGTCTCGCAATCAGTATGGACATGGACTGTGTGATGGGCAGCAAGGTGGACACAAGTGTAAGATTCAATTGTTAATAGAGTATTCGCGGAATTGAATTTTCGCGGGGGTTACAAGAACGTAACTACCGCGAAATATGCGGGATTACTGTACCAACTCTAACATACGGAAGTGAAGCTTGGATGTTGTTGGAAGGACACAGGTCAAGAGTGAGAGCAGTGGAAATGAGTTATTTAAGAGGAGCCTGTGGAGTCACATGGAGAGACAGGCTGACGAATGAGGATATAAAGAAGCGTTGTGGTTTGGATGTGGATGTGATAGGAAGCGTTATGAGGAACACATTGAGGTGGTTTGGCCATGTGGAGAGGATGGAGGGTGAAAGACTGACGAGGAGAGTGAATGTGAGTGAGGTGGAGGGGGGGAAGAGGGAGGGGGAGGCCGAGGATGAGATGGAGGGATGGGGTGGAGAGGTATATGAGAGAAGGGGGTGTGAGTTGGGAGCAGGGCAGTGAGATGGCGGGGGACAGGGCGACTTGGAGGCGATTTGTTTGTGGCCACTCCAAACGGGATTAAGGCGTCTGGCAATAGATATATATACAGTAATCACTCCAATATCTGACATAATAGAGCCATAGGTAGGTCCGGATGTTGGTTCTGTCCGGATATTGGGCCCCAGCTTATGGACTTGTACTTATGGACCCTAACTCTGAGAAACACCTATACAACTCCCTCTGGACATGCATAGCACCTATTTAAGACCCAAATCACACCAATAAGGCACATAAATGACTGAAATAAATGCAAAAGAAACATAAAATGAGGGTTTAGAGGTAGGTTCATACAATAATAAACATTCTGGTGACTGGCTCCTGGACTGGTACTTATGGACCCTAACCTAGCCTAACTCAGAAAAACACCTTCCTACTGCACATGCCTAGCTCCTAACACCCTATTCACACCAATAAAGGACATTAAAGAGTGAAATGAGGTAAGTATAGTATGGAAAAAAGTACAGCATGAAACATTCTTATGTCCGGATAGTGGGGATGTTCGGATATTGGGCGTCCGGATATTAGAGTGATTACTGTATACATATATATACACACACACAGTAAACCCTAATTATCCGCGGAGGTTAGCTTCCAGAGGCCCCTGCGGAAGGCAAATTCCGCGGATACTCAAGTCATCATCACAAAATGGCATATTATTTCCACATAAGCTATGCACATCCCTGAAAAAAATAAAAACATACTTTACAATATTGCAAATACATATTAACACTCATCAAAAGACTGTGTGTTCTCTTCATAAGCTTCGTACAATGATGACGATTGCTGTATGACGATGATGATTGCTGTATAGATGACGATGATTGCTGTATGATGACAATGAGGATCGTAGTGCAGTTCCTACAGTGCCAATGTTGTGAGGCGACGAGATGTGTGGTAGCACTGTAGGTAAGCTGTGAGTCTAGTCTGACCCTTCTGACAGGACGCCAGATAACGCCTTACACTCTGTCTTTGGCTTAGAAGGATTGCTTTTATCCTTTGCTTGTTTCTTGGGAGCCATTTTTCACTTACACAATGAAGTACAGTAGAGTTTAAACACAAGAAGGGCAACGATGACGTAAGTAATGAACTGATTGGTGCTTACAGTAAGACTGGTGGAGTGGCGGGAATGCCCGTGGGTGTGGGTATGCTAACTGCAACTACAAAAGAAGTGTGAGTTGTGTGCCAATTTCAAGTTACAGTGTATAGTACAGTATTAAAATATGTCTGATCTGCGGAAACTTAAATCCACGGATCCAAATTCCATGGATAAGAAGGGTCTACTGTATATATATACTGTACATACACAACCCCCTGGGGGTAGGAGGGTTTCAAGATTACTCCCCCAGTATCCCTGCTTGTCGTATGAGGCGACTAAAAGAGTTGGTGGTGGGTTAGTGCCCCACCCTGTAAAAAGAACTAACTAAACAAGCAAATAAAGTGCCTTGGACCAGGACGGACCATATGTTGACAACTAAGGAACGGACAAAGGACTTTCTGAGGGTGGGGACATGGAATGTGAGAGGAGTGAATGATGCAGTGAAAGAGAGAGAGACTGTTCAGGTGCTTGAGGATGCAAGAGTGGATATATGTGGATTGACTGAAACTAAATGGAAAGGCGAAAGGGTGAGAGAATGGGAATACAGTTTAGGAATATGTGCAGGAGTTATGAGAATGAGAGGGCAAGAGAGGGAGTATATCTGATGATAAGCAAGAAGTGGAAGGAGAATATAAGGGAGTATGGAACAGTGGGTGCAAGGAGTGTATGGGTGAGGTTGAAAGTAGGTATACAAGCGTGGGCGACTGTGTGTGTGTATGTGCCGACATAGGGCCAAGTGGCAAGAGTGAAAGATGAGTTTTGGGTGAGTGTAGAAGCATGTATGGACAAGTCTGAGAGGAGTGAGAGAGTTTGAGAGAGTGTTTTTGATTGGAGACATGAATGGCAAAGTCGGGAATGTACCAATGGATGGAGTGGTTGGTCAGTGGGGTGTGCCAGCTGAAGTAGATGGGAATGGTAGTGCTTTGGTGGACATCTGTGCTGGTAAGGGGTTGGCAATAGCTAACACCTACTTTCGGCATAAGATGATCCACAAGTATAAATGGAGGATTATGAGGAGGATGGATGGTGAACTTGTTGAACGAAAGGCAACGGTAGGCTACGTGTGTGTGGATGAGCAAATGAGAAGACAAGTGGTGGATGCAAGAGTGAGGAGAGGGTGGGGGAATGGAATCTTGGACCATCACTTAGTGATGGCCAAGGTAAGGCTGCAAAGAAAATGGTTGAAGAGACGAAGGGGAAGACAGAAGGAAACAGCTCCTGTGAGAAGAATGGAGAAATTGCAAGACAGTGAGAAAATGGCAGAGTATATGAGCATTTTGGAAGAAAGATTGGGAAGGTATAAGTTAGAGCAGATGGAAGAGGTGGAAGACGTATGTAAGATATTCACGGAAGAGTTAGGTGCAGCGCGTGAGGTGGTTTGTGGAGTGAGGAGATGCAGGGATGTGCAAGGGACAGCATGGTGGAATGATGAGGTGAAACAAACTGTTAAACAAAAGAAGATGGCATATAGTGAATGGCTAGCAAGCAGAGGTAGGGAAGAAGATGAGAGAGAGAAGAGAGAGGTATATGTAACCAGGAGAAGGGAGGTGAAGAGATTGGTGAAGGAGAGTAAGAAGAAAGTGGATGTAGTTTGGGAGGAATCTGAGTGTGAAATGGAGAGAGAGTAAGAAATTGTTTTGGAAGGAGGTAAAGAAAGTAAGGCAGTGTGAAAGGGGTAATAGTAGGGGAGTGAAAGATAGGAATAATAGATTGTTGGCGGAGAAGAGAGAGAAATTGAGGAGATGGAAGGAACACTTTGAGGATTTATTGAATGTAGAGAGTGAGAGCAGTGCGAGTATAAGTGGTTGAGGAATGGCTGGGAGAAGGAGAGATGAAAGGAGGGAGGAAGAGATCAGTAGGGAGGAAATAGTGGAAGCAATGAAGAAGATCAAGATGGGAAAGGCCCCAGGAATTGATGGAGTGTGTGGTGAAACGCTGAGGTACGGAGGTGAGATTGTAGTGGAGTGGTTATGGAAGTTATGTAGATTGGCTTGGGAAGAGGGAAGGATTCCGGAGGACTGGAAACCAGGTATAATTGTTCCTTTATACAAAGGAAAAGGGGAGAGAGAAGTATGTGGTAACCATAGGGGCATTTGCCTTTTTAGTGTGACTGGAAAAATATAGGGTAGAATACTCACTGATAGGGTTAGGCATATAGCAGAGGAGCTAGTTGGAAAAGAACAAGGGGGATTTAGGAAGGGAAAAGGGTGTGTAGATCAGATATGTGTATTAAGATGTTTAGTGAAGTACCTAGAGAAAGGAAAGAAAGTGTATGCTGCCTTCATGGACTTGGAGAAAGCTTATGACAGAATAGATAGACAAGGTATGTGGAAGGTCTATCTATCTATCTATTGCAAGACGCCTCAATCCTGTTTGGGGTGGCCACAAACAAATTGCCTCCACGTCGCCCTGTCCCCCACCATTTCACTGCCCTGCTCCCAACTCACACCCCGCTCTCTCATGTACCTCTACACCCCATCCTTCCATCCTCAGCCTCCCCCTCCCTCTCCCCCCCTCCACCTCACTCACATACACTCTCTTCGTCAGTCTTTCACCTTCCATCCTCTCGACATGGCCAAACCACCTCAGTGTATTCCTCCTAACGCTTCCTATCACATCCACATCCACACCACAACGCTCCTTTATATCCTCATTCGTCAGCCTGTCTCTCCATGTGACTCCACAGGCTCCTCTTAAATAACTCATTTCCACTGCTCTCACTCTTGACTTGTGTCCTTCCAACAACGTCCAAGCTTCACTTCCATACTTTAGAGTTGGTATCACAATACTGTCATGTAGTAACTTTTTCACTTCCATGCTCACTTCCCTGTTTCTTATCACTGCTTTCAAGGAACCAGCAACCTTTCTTCCCTGCTGTACCCTTTCAAGCACTTCACCCTCCAAACCTCCATCCTTACTCATCACACTATCCAAGTACTTAAACGTACTCACATTTTCCAATTCTTCACCATCCAACCTCGCTGTACATTCACTGACTTCACCTCTCTCAAAGACCATCACTTTACTCTTCCCTATATTCACTTTTAGATTCCGTTTCTTACACAGTGATGTGGAAGGTATTGAGAATATATGGAGTGGAGGGGAAATTGTTGAGTGCTGTGAAGAGTTTGTACGAAGGAGCTAAGGCTACGGTGCGAGTGGATGGTGAGCTGAGTGAGTTCTTTGATCTCAATGTGGGACTGAAACAGGGTTGTGTGATGTCTCCATGGCTGTTTAATATATACATGGATGGGGTTGTAAAGGAGGTGCAAGCTAGGGCAGTGGATGTGGGGATGGCTCTAATGAATGAGGGTGAGATTTGGCAGACTCCTGTGTTGTTGTTTGCTGATGACACAGTATTGTTGAGTGAAGATGAATGGGAGTTGCAATGTTTGGTGAATGAATTTGGGACAGTGTGTTGGAAGAGGAATCTGAAATTTAATGTAAACAAGGGTAAAGTTATGGTGTTTGAGAGGAATGAAGTCACAGAATGCACAGTGAGGTTGGATGGCGAGGATATGGAGAATGTGAGTGCATTCAAGAATTTGGGTAGTGTGATGAATAAGGATGGAACTTTGGGGGATGAAGTGCATGAAAGGGTACAGCAGGGAAGGAAGGTTGTTGGTTCACTGAAAGCAGTGATGAGAAATAGGGAGGTGAGTATGGAAGTTAAGAAGTCACTGCATGATAGTATTGTGATCCCTACCCTGACATATGGAAGCGAGGTATGGACCTTGCAAGAGGGGAACAAGTCAAGAGAGAGAGCAGTGGCAATGAGTTACTTGAGAGGAGCATGTGGGGTGACATGGAGGGACAGGTTGATGAATGAAGAAGTGAAAGAACGATGTGGGGTGGATGTGGACGTGGTTGAGAAGATTAGGAGAAATACACTGAGGTGGTTTCGACATGTGGAGAGAGTGGAGAATGAAAGACTAAGAGGATGTAAGTCGGTGAGGTGGAAGGAGGGAGAGGGAGGAGAAGACCGAGGATGAGGTGGAGGGATGGAGTTGAGAGGTATATGAGGGAGGAGGGAGTGAGTTGGCGGGAGGGTAGTCAAATGGTGAGTGGCAGAGCGATTTGGAGGCGTTTTGTCTGCGGCCACCCTTTGCGGGATTAGGGCGTCAGGCTACTAATAGATAGATAGATAGACATACACATACACACTGCACACATGAGTACCAAACTGCAAACCTTGTGTGTATGGCTCAGTAATAAAGAAGCACAGGCAAGATATATAGATAACGTTTTTCCATCACCTCTAAAAGATTGTATTGCTGTATAAGCTGAGCTTCAACGAAGATGCTAAATGTTCATCACCTCAGAGTTACTGTCCTCTTATTGCCCCATCTATGGCTTTCTTTCTTTTCATATGCAGTAAATAACTACTGTACTTTATTTAGGTTTCAGCAAGAAGAGTGAATAAATATTACCTATCTATCTATCTATTGCCAGATGCCTTAATTCCGTAAGGGGTGGCCACAAACAAATTGCCTCCATGTCACCCTGTCTCCCGCCATTTCATTGCCCTGCTCCCAGCAGGGCAGGTGGGGGTGTCCATCATCCACCCACTTAGTGTAGTGATACTCTGTTTTTAGGGTAGCTCTACACTGAGTGGCAAGCCAAATTATTTCCTGTAAACCGGGAAAGCAATTACAATGCTGAGTGGTAACCTTATAACCAACAAGTGTTCCCTACGTGACAGCAAGTGGGTTGGCGGAGGGTTAGTGCCCCTTCCCGGAAAACAAACTAACTAAAAATACAAACAAATAAATTTCACTCATTCATTCATTCATTGCCAGATGCCACGTATCCCAAACAGGGTGGCCAAGGCTTAGAGTTAATTGTTTTACAGGGAGGGGCACTAATCATCCACCAACCCCACCTGACACGTAGGGAGAACGTTATGCCAACAGCATCTGGTGTTCCCAGGCGGTCACCCATCCAAGTACTAACCAGATATTATAACTAAATAAAAAATATAATAACTCCCCGGTGCGGGTAGTCTGCTCTTATTTCAATAGTGTGTACACTATTTACATACATGGGCCCACATAGCCACCACAATTACCACCAGTAATTCTTTTTTTTCCCCCCTGTCCTTTCCCACCACTCACTCACTTATCATTATAAACCTTTAATGGGTTTTAGTAAGACTATTAAGCTGCAAAATGGTGTCAAAGTAACAACATTATTTCACACAGAATTAGGGAAAACAATGACCAAAATATTCAATAAAAGTCATTTTAACGTTTCTTCATTCATATCCGATATCCTGATATCGACAGTAAACATCGGTATCAGTTCGGTATCAGAAAAACTGCAAATATCAGCGATATATCAGTTTGGTGAATTGTATTGGTTACAGCACTACTCCCACAGTCCAATCACACTTTGAAACCAAAGTCCTCTCTGTTGGGGCATATCTAAACATAAGAGGCACACAGTTCTATATGGCAGTCTGTACTAACATACAGCACCCCTGTCGTTATATGCTAGGGCCACACAACACAACTAGATACCTAAAAGAATCACCACAAAAACATTACTAGATCCTTTTCAACAACATCCTACATCTTACTTCGAAACACTTCAACACTTGTAATGAAAAATACACTTGCTGTACATACAGTATACTCACTCACATACAAGACAGTAATATACCAAGAGATCTTTGTATGCAGCACATTAGGAATGTGGCACTGTAAGGTAGCGTGGCCTGGGAGGTAAAGGATGAGGATATTTGTAGGCTCAAATACACAGAAAGGACAGTGATTAGATGGATGTGTAGTACATCTTTGAATGCGAGGCCTGTAGGGACTACGATTACAAATGAAGAATTGAGAAGAAGGATGAGTGTTGTGATGAGGAGGGGTAGACTGAGATGGCATGGGAATTTTGACACGCTGGAGGATGCCATTTGGGTGCACAAGGTGAGAAGTGTGAATGTTGGGGTTTGAAAGGCAAGCCAATCAAGACTTGGGATGAAGTCACAGACTGTGACCTCAGCGATAAGGGCCTGAATAAGGAGACTGTCAGAGATCGAGCAGTGTAGAGAGCTGCCATCAGGTGACAAAGGCCGACATGTCCAAATATGCTGGAACCTTTACACACGATACAAAATGATATGACACAATAAAAAACTACACTACAAGCCCTCCCTCCAGTCATACATTCATCAGGGGTATCTTTATAACTGATAGAGTTCCCAAAGCTAGGCTTATATCAGGACATTATCTAACCAGCATCAGTTACCTGCTTAGATCTGGGTTTTGTGGATTAAAAAATGACATGTATCCTGCTTATAGGACAGGCCCACACAACATGACATATATAACGGAACACAGTACAGCACATACAGCACTAAGATGCAGACCTAACATCAACAGTGCAAGGAACCAATGGGATGATTCCATAGGGACAGGCACAAACCGGTGAATGACAGGTTTGCTCAGCCAGGTTAAGCAACAGCAATAACAAGAAGACAGGAGTCAACTTTCCCATCCATGTTTCCTATCACAAACACTCTACAGTTCTGGGCATCTATCCTACCACTCCATGTAGTTGGTCCTAAACTCGTCCTTCTCTTTCTTACCATTACTATTACAGGTTTCACATGCAACAATCATTGTCAATTTCATCACATTAAATTGGAACCTGACATATACACACTTTGAGATGATACATTTATAATCTTTCATTGCTGTGTTCCATTCATTAGTAGAGCAACTAAAAATGTTATATTCCACAGGTACTTATACTTGACCTTACACACTTTACACCCTCACACTTATTAACTTCATTCCTTTTCACTTTTTCCTCACACATGACACATCACCATCAAAATACACCTTGCACTGTCGAACACACAGTCTCAAATTGTTCTTTCAACATAACTCTTAACATGTGATTTCTGGGAGTGACTGCTTTAGTGGATGGATCTCATGGTCCATCAGATTTATGTCCATGCGAGTCAGGGACTACAATTATATTATTAGGGTACACAGTAGCACACTAAATACTCCTCAGAGATGTTATAAGGTGTGGGAGTTGGTTGGATGGTACAGTACTGTTGCTGTTGTTGCATAATCTGACTTTATCTGGCTGAGCAGAAATAATGACCACAGGTAAGACGCTGCTTCTGTGAGGCCATCTACTAGAAAAATACAAGGTATACATCATATAGGGAATTGGTACTCCCTCATGGTAGAGAATACCTCACCAGGCTCCTTCACAATGGTGATGTGCACGGAAATAGGAGATATGGCTCCCACGTGGACACCACTTCCATTTCACACCACCTTGGGTGAACAGCACCACCATGTCTACTCAGTTTTTTTTATCGAGGCAAAGATGCACTTGAAAGATTGGTGATTACTGGCTGAATGCAACATTACTTCATAATCTAGCATTATTAACTGACAACAATATCTGAGAGGGAAAGTTGGGTTAGTAAATATTTCTTGGACATGTTGCATTCAGCCAATCATCATCAACCTGTCAAGTGCATCTTCGCCTCAGTTAAAAAAAATGGAGTATAGGCTCCTTGTCAGCATCAATAGTGTATTACTGCACAGTACAAAAATACACAATAAAGGAAGAACTTACTTTTCTCTGTTATGCAGTTAGACAGAATACTGCCCAATACTTCACATGCTGCCAGGTCCTCACTTGCTCCTGGACTATGGGGAATGACAACACATGAGTACTGTCCATCTGAAATTAAGATTAAGCCTGATTATATAAAGCTCTCCTTCAGATTAGAGAAGTTTATAATCATCTCGGACACCTAATTTCCTCCTGTGAACCTCCAGACATGAGGTAATTATTAAGGAAATATCTCTAGGTTCCTTTTTTTTCATACATTTGTACCACACTTATTTTTAGGTACCCCTCTACCCTATTGCTCCTTCCACTTTTGTACTGTAACAGATCATACTGAAGCTACTTTTTCCAACACTAACCTTCAACTTGTGTTCAAAGAATCTCCTTGGTACTTTATCTACAGCCATTTTTTCAGCATGTTCATACAGTTTCAGTCTTTCTTTTTATGTATTCCACCACACTTAATCTTGTTCCCTGAGTTTTCTTCAAAGCTAAAACTCTGAAACAGAGCTCTCTGTCATTTATATTATCAATCAAACTTATGCTTAAAGCTATTCTGAAAACAGCTATTTTCTTTGCCTGTAACCTTGGTTTTCTGTAATTAAATGACCAAGTTTCATTTCCAAAGGAGACTCCTGATTTCTGATAGCAAAACACACACACAGGTCCTCTTTACCTCCACAGAAACCGTAGAATCTTTCAGGTTACAGTTTAACTCACCAATTATTCTATGGTCTTACAGTGCTCTCTCTCACCTTTATCTCACACCTTATTTTGCCATATTACATTTTACACAGTACAACTATCAGATATTCAAAGTTACCTACATCACAAATGTCTGAACTCCCATTTATATTCCACAGTTAATCATTAACAATCCATGACTGGTCCACTGCAGTACTAGACCTCTCCACTTTGGAAGGTTACTCATACCTCACCACATTGGCGTTCAATAGGTGATGTGGTGTGGGCCCTACAACACAGTGAATGTGTACTATGTTAATCAGAATCACACTGATGAGAATCTATTTTCATCTCATTACTCTTGTGGTGTTAGCATCCTTTAAAAAAGTTGTTCAATATGGCTTGCACCAAACAGGAAGAACTGTGGGTCTGGAGAGAACATCTCAGACAGTCACTGGTTTGAGGAGTGGGTAAGAGCTCTGGAACCTTTTACCATCCCAGGGTATTCCCTTCACTTTGTCTGGATCCTGCCAACCTTCAAGGCCGTATAGGATGGTTACATCATACTTCCAAGATTTTCAAGATGTGAAATGTTGTCTGTTGGGTCAGAGCACTGCTTCACCATTTTTTGCACCTGGCATGTGTGCTATAAGTCTCCCTTATGGGTACAATCTCTCACTGTATGCTCCCTCTCTGAAGGCATTCTGGGAAACAAGCTTTAAGCTGTCTTATGACACCACCAGTGCAGTACAAATGGTAATGGGAGGAATCATCTATTACCCAAAGTTGAAGAGAGGGTGCATAACATTTTGTCTTCAGTTAAGATGCCTCACAAGGCAAAGCCACCTTCCCTCACGATCATGGACACCTTGTCCATTCATTCAATATTAGTGTTTGTGACAGGCCTGTATATGTGTATACTCTGACATCTGAATGGTGTGTAAATGACTGTGTGGTCACTGGGAGTGTGGTTGATATTCTCCTATTTTCCTGCTTTCTTCTTCCTTCTTTTTGGATCCTACCTCAGCTCATCATTAAATGGCAAAAAAGGTAAGGATGTTGGTCATGATCATATTCACATACACTATATATGTGTGCATACACCACATATTATTATCACATCACCAACCAGCATCATCCTCTACCTCACTGCACTTGCTTAGGCACTGCAACCCAACTGCCTTTGGACACTTCAAGCACCACATGTTGGCTTGGTATGGTGTGTGTTGCCCCTTATATGATCCATCACTTCATCAGCTCCTTATTTTAACATGCTAACTTCCAATGGATACCCATGATACTGGAGCAGACTCTGTGAATTATCTTAACTAGGTTGATGCCGTCAGACTCTGTGAGCCTGTAACACTGATGTTCCTGTTTCTTGATCTCTAACCAAATAGGTTCACTGCAGTTTGTGGGGCAACATGGAGGCATCATCTTTGGGAAGCAATTCATCAGTTAACCCACGATTTTCAGCAACATTAGTTTCCAGCCTTATGTCCATAACGTTCCCTCCTTGTTGTCCAGGTTGTCAACCTTGGTGCACTGATAGCCTTACCACATAGGTTATCAACCTCCCCCTTTAGCTTCACTGTATGCAGGCATTTACAAGTGATGACTGGTACAGCTCATCATCACTGGTCAATGACCACTGCTCTGTATATCCACATCCCTCTACCAACTGAACCAGCCAACCTTTTCTACTCGCTGTCATCAGCCTTCAGTGCCAAACGACTCAACTTAAAACTACAAGACTGACATCACTATTGGCTGCATAACACGTCCATGACAAGCACCAGACCTACCAGTCTTTCAAATTGTATGGCTGTTCTGCCCTAGGGTGGGAAAGGAGGTCTGGATGATGATAATGATGATTAAACTTTCTTGAGCCAGTACAATGGGTCCTCGTTCTGCACGACTAATATATCCCCCCAAAGCATCATGTGAATGAAATCATGCAAACTGTTCTTTTAAGAACTTCTGTTATTTGACAAATGTGGAAAGAAAATCTCAGATGTTTCTGATGGTACAGAAAAGAAAATTCATAATTTTTCCCAAAATCTTTCTTATGGTCCTGGGGAGAATTTTTTTTCTTCCTATGCACAAGCATGATATAAAGGAATACGGTATATATAAAGACTTACTGATCATCAATGGGCATGATAACATCAAGGAATACAGTATATATAAAGACTTACTGATCATCAATAGGCATAATAAAGTGGTATTAAGTGGCACAGGAAATGATGGTTATGGTCTGGTCATACTACAGTTACATCAAGCTGCTGGAAAACCAATTGGATAATGAGTAATTGTACAGTACTGTATACTGAACATACAGGCAAACCCTGATTGACGACACCCCGGAATAGTGATGGGGGTAGAAATACCACCGTACTCCACTTATCGTAGGCCTACCCCAGGTTTTGCAATGGGTTTTGTTTTTTTAAAAACTGATTTCGATGATACTTTACACTTATATTTTGTGTTTAGGTTGATTTATAAACTGTTTTAAAATTTACATTAATGTGTTTTAGTCATACGTGCAGTGAACACTGTCATTTGGGGTATGGATTCTCTCCCATCAGACAAGGTACAAAACAGTGTGGACAATGACTCAGCACAGAATATTTTGTGTTTGACCACTGAACTGTAATCTAACCTATCAATTTTTTTTTAAATAACAGAACAGAGGAGGGAAAAACAAATGAATAAAAAAGAAAAAATCCATACACCAGATCACTGGTGTCCTCCATTCATAGGATATCTGTAACAGTTGGACTTGAACAGCTGTACTGTATTGTAGGTTGAAGTTTGGAGGGAAACAACTCTTGGGAAGTGAGTTTCAGAAAGATGCAGTTTGGGGAATGAAAGAATTCTGATAGGCAGAAGTTCTGCAATATGGTTGAGTGATGTTCCAGTCATGAGCGTTACCAGATGCCCATGTATCACGAGGGAAGGCACAGAGAGGTGGCACAATGGACGCAACTTCGGCTGTAAAATAATGCAAGGGAGACAACATTTCTTCTTACTTGTAGGGTAGGTAGTTTGTTTAGCAGGGTTATTAATAATTCCAACAGCTTTGTTCTGAATTCTGTCTAATTGTTTTAATGCAACCTCTCCACATCCATTCCACAAGGGTGAGCAATATTCAGGCTGATAGCGCACATGACTCTTATAAATTGTAGCTAACTGCTCGTCAGTGAAGAAGTTACGGACTCTGTACAATAATTCAAGTTTCTCTGAGGTAGTTTTGGCAAGTGATCTGACATGAGAGGTCCAGCTGAGGGCAGTGTTATGTGAGATGCCGAGAATTCCAATACTTTCGGAAAGGGGAATATTAGTAGCACTGAAAGTAATACATTATATGAATCTGGCAATATATGTCTATTAGTAAATTGTACATACAGTAATCCCTCCACTATCCGACGTAATAGAGCCAAAGGCATGTCCAGAAAGTGGTCCTGTCCTGATAGTGGGCACCAGCCTCCTGGACTGGTACTTATGGACCCTAACCAGCCTAACTTTGAAAGCCACCTATATAACTCCCTACCGGACATGCATAGTACCTATTTAAACCTATTTAAGACCCTATTCACACCAATAATGGACATAAAGCATGAAATAAATGAAAAGGAACCAAAGAATGAGGAATTAGAAGTGACTGTACCTCAGCCAGGGTACTTACATCACGTTTGTGGCTGCCTTTCTAAGGTTTTGGCAGTGGTGAAAACACTCTTGAAGCACGTACAGTAATCCAGTGTTGTCTATCTATCTATCTATCTACTGCCAGACGCCATAATCCCGTACGGGGTGACCATTTGACTCTGAGTTATTTGTTTTACAGCGAGGGACACTAACCCTCCACCAACCCACTTGGCACGTAGGGAGCACGTATGGTTTGGTTATATGGTTACCACCCAGCGTTGTAAATGGTTTCTTGGCTTACAGGAAACCATTTGGCTTGTCACTCAATGTAAAGCCACCTGTAACGGAAAGAAAAGCAATAAGTAGTGACAGGAAAGATGGGAGAAATAGGAAGAGAGGAGGGCAGGCACAGAAAAAGAATGATAAAGGCTAAGGGAGAAGTAGGGAGCACTACATCAAGTGAGTGGATGAGGGTCGCCAATTCTTTGGACTGTGAGTTATAATTGTTTAACACTGCACATTGTTCTTAACTGCACCACTGCAGTTCTAACTGCCAGTTTAAACTGCCAATTTGCACTCCACAGTTGATCCTTTGCACTCTAAGTTCAAATTTCTTAACACTGCACAACACTGTAAATTCCCATGTAGTCTAGAGGCAAGGTATTGAAGTATATTCACTGTTTATTCACAAAAAACGAGCACGTGTGGCTTCCAGTGCGATAAGCATCTATTCACAATCGAAGTTAGGGAGTAACTGTTGATGTCGGAGAAACAGAGTTGCCAGATCGCAATGGCCACATTACCAATCTCCTCAACTTTCATTACCAAATTTAACTTTTCATTACCAAATTCGTAAAGCTAGCATTTATTCTTCACAAATTATATATACAAGTGGAAATACATGTAATCACTCTCCTTATAAATAACAGCATGTTGATTATTTTCATGCCATGTAGGGCAGCAGATTAATCAGAGAGAGCAAACAATCCACCATCTCCATCCTGTGTATCCTCATACATGTGAAGAATCCATTTGGTAATGCATTATTCTGATTCATTACCAAACAAATTTTTCATTACCAAATTGGCCCACATTTGGTAATGAAAAATAACAAACGGCAACCTTGACAGGGAGGGGGTAGGGGGGAGGAAGGAAGGGTGAAGGGGCAATGGTGTAAGCAGCTGTTTGGCGCCACGCGGCAATTTCAAATTACGGGTGGGAAAAAAATTCGGATTTTTTGGGGGATTTTTTTTTTTTCTTTTTTTGGCCATTTTTCGGTTCCGATGGTCCAGGCCCACAATGTCCGGTAAGTGGGGATGTCCGGAAAGTGGGTGTCCGGAAAGTAGAGGGATTTCTGTATTTGGTTTTATTAGCATTAAATGAGACAAAGTTGTTTTGTCCCCATTCACTGATAGTTAAGTCTTGATTTATAGAGATGGCTGTACTGAGTTGAGAGTTAGAGAAATTAGACTTTGTAAATGGGTGTCTGAGTGTGAATGAACTATGAAGTGTTGAGTCATCTGCATATGAATGGATGGGATTGTGGATGACAGATAAGAGATCATTAATATGAACCAGGAACAGGGTTGGCGCCAGAACTGATCCCTGTGGCACGCTGGCGTTATTTGAGTGGAAATTGGAATATACATCATCTACTTTTACTGTTATTTTTCTGTCGCTGAGATATGAGGAAATCAGAGGAACAAAAGACGTTAGTCCATAACAAGTGAGTTTGGACAGCAGGAAACGGTGCCATGCTCTGTCGAAAGCTTTAGAAATATCAAGGGCTGCTGCATGAGTTTTCAGAGTTTCTCCATGTAGGTCGACTGATTGATGGATGGTATGAGTCTGGAGATTGAGTATGTCAATGGAGGATCTTTTGTGGGAAAAACCATATTGTCTATCACTAATTAAGCTGTTGGATTCAAGATGTTAACTATGTGCGTACTAATTAAAATTTCAAACACCTTACCAAAAGAAGATGTGACAGCTATTGGTCTGTAATCAGTGGGGTCAGAGGAATTTCCTATCTTTGGAACTGGGTGGATATTGGCTTCTTTCCATGAATTAAGGAATGAAGAAGTACATAAGCATAGTCTGAATAATTTACCTAAAACAGAGGCAAGTTCTGGGGAACACTTTTCCAAAACAATTGGAGGAATTCCATGAGGGTCTGGAGCTTTGTTGGTAGGTAAACTGTCTTGGATGGATTTTATGTATCTTGTCTGTATTTTAAGTGGAACAATTTCGGGAGAGTCAAGTTCTAGTACTGGGACGTTCTGGCTGACTTCCTCTATGGTAGAATTTCTGGCAAATGTACTGGCAAAAATATTTGCTTTCCCATGCAGGTCATTTGTAATGTTTCCATCTGAAGATTTTAGTGAGGGAATGGATGATGACTTGTTGAAGTTATTATTGAAAGAACTGAGAGTTGACCAGAATATTCTATTGTCATTAGGGCTGTTAATTAGTTCTGATGCTTGATTTTGAAGAAAGTTTGATTCACGAGATTTAGTACAGCTTTTGCATGGTTTCTAGCAATTATAAATTGACAGAGTGATCCAGACATTTTTTATTTTAAGTAAGAATTCTATGCTAATGACTTCTGGGTCATTGCTCTGGCACAGTTGCTATCAAGCATTTTGTAGAGTTCGATCTTTTAGTGAACCACTGACTTGGTATGAATAAATCCATACCAGCTAGTATTAAGTCACAAATGTGGGACTGGGTAGAACTGGCATCACTAGAGAAGAAAGACTGCCATGGAATGTCAGCAAGATAATTTCTAAATCCATCCCAGTTTGCCCTATCAAAGTGCCATCAGGTCACCCTGACAGATTCAGAACGGGGAAGTTCTGGGGGCTAACTAATGAGGCTTTGATGAGATTAAGGTCAAAGGATTCAAGTGGTGACAGTAAATCTATCTTGTATTGATCTGGATTATATGTAAGGAATAGATCCAAGAGATGGGTACTATGGTCAGGATTATCTGGTATTCTGGTTGGATGCTTTACCAACTGCGTGAGATTTGTAGTGTGGTGCAGACAGTTGAATTCTAGACCAGCATCATCAGTCCTGGCAGAATGCAATAACCATTCAACATTATGTACCTGAAAATGTTCAACAAAGGGAGATGGTCAGGATCAAGTCCAGATGGCTGGTGAAACAGGAGCTCCAGCTCTCCCTATCACCAGCTTGCCATCCACCTGGGAGTACTACCCTGTTCAATTGGTGCTATAGTCTACTCCTCATGGAATATGTAATAATAATTTTAAATATTAATAATTAAGAAAACTTTAGAGAGTAAATATGCATCAATGAAAATGGTAACATCGATAAATCATGTGTTTACATTCGGGCTGTTCAAGGAAAAATGCTTGGAAAATACAAAGGAATTTCTAAACAAATGTTGGAAAATAAATGAGAAAAAAATAATGGAGCTCAGCAACCAGAACAGTAACAAAAACAACACAAAGAGGGGTCGTTGAAAAGGCTATCCTGATTGCATTATTGATCACATTCCCCATCGTGAGAATTCCCCGTCAAAACATCAATGATTCTCTGTCACAACAATTCGCACCTTGGACGATTCTGCATCATTCATACATTATCATTATGCATAATAGATGTTTATTTAATTGTCCCGGGACCGTCTGATGGTGAGATTGTATACAATGTTGCTGCTTCTTCTCTACCAAGTTTGAATACAAGTTGGAGATCACATTCTCCAGTGACCTTGACTGGGTACAAGCAAGACAGGCACCGGTTTTAGGCTTGGGTTAGCTTCTTTTATAGCCATTTAGAATGGCTTTAAACTTTGTTTTTTGGACTCATTTGGGTGGATTTAGGAGTTGGTTGGGGGGGAACCCAAGGCTCAAAAACGCATCCTTATACTTCACGTTAAATCTACCCCAAGATACCATACTCCACCTTGCGATGGGTTTTTACTTAACCAACTGCATCATTAAACTTGGGTATGCCTGTATTGTTACATCCCTGTCCCACACTACCACAGGCTCCAACAGCTGTAGAAGAGTATAGGAAGGACGTTGCCCAGTGAACTGTTCTTCCTATGGTCAGCCTTTCTGTGTGCATCAGTGAGATCAGCTGAGGCATACCAAATAAACACTGGCTTCTTAAGTTCACAGTCTTTATTTTCCAAATAATTACACTTAGTGCTTGCCAACTACACGCACTGTTTTCACAAGTACCGAGATATACAATCTTCACTAACTGCACTGACACTGAACTTCGCTCAAACTGAACAGAAACTGACTGAGACTGCTCTAGTGTCTTCCCCACTCTTATATAAGCTCCCTATGTACTAGAATTGTCTAAGAAAAACATTATAGAGAAAAAGGGCACAAAATTCAATGCATAACTTATAAAATACCTCCACTCACAAGTATCAGGCTAACTGGCAACTCAGACACATAACAAAAAACTTCAAGAATCATTGGGAATACTCCAGCACTACCTAACTGGCAAATCCCACTTCTCAACACTACCCCCACCCTAGTCCTTTGTCGTCCTGACAAAACTACACAGTACTTACAAACATAATCATTAATCCTAATGAAACATCTAATCATCACCATCATCATCATCATCATCCAATCCTATGTCACCCCACAAGGTGCATATGAGCCCAGGGATAGGCAAGTTGGTCTGGGCATTTAACCCATCACGTCTGGCAGACATGTATATGTGACGACCCAGGGATGTCTGAATGGCACGTATACATGATCTAGTGTTTTGCAGCATTATCTGAATATTCCACAGGTCATTTCCACCACACACAGCCACTGGTAACCCTCTTGCATGCACCCAAGTCGCGCTCCAGTTACCTGCATTCCTTCGTAATGGACAGACATATGCAAAAAGTTTTCCCTGTGTCTGGATCCTCAGCTGAGCTCCTGCACCCACCGACTTCAACACCAATGAAGTCCAAAGACAGAAAAGAAAAGGCCTTTGTGATAGTGCAATAGGGAGAGAACTTGAGGTGACATTATTGCCAACTATGAATGAAGAAATTGACTCTTCCTCTGAGGAAAGCGACCGTCATGATGAGTGTCAATATTTATGCGTTGCATGAAGAGGGTGGATCACCTAAGTCCTCCACTGTGCACCCATCATTTCCCCCCATACGTTCATTTGCTATTTCCGATGATTGGAATGATTTAGAGGGTAGTGACGTTCCTGGAGAGGGGGATATTGGCATGGATGAGGAGATGAATGAGGAGGTAGGGAATGGAAAAAGGGAGGAGGTGGAGGAGGGTGGGAAGAGGAAGCGCGGTGGGGCAAGCCTCGCACCAGTGCTGTGTCTATTTATGTGAATAATGGAAGCAAAAAGTTTGTTCCATGATGAAATCAGTGCTTCATTTTTTATTGAAAGTTTTTTTGTGTGTATATTTGTTATGATGAAAAAGTACAAATTGCATGAGAAAAGTTCTGTTATAGTGGAAAATATAATGGAATGGAGAAAAGGAGGAGGTGGAGAAGGAAGGGAGGAGGAAGCGCGGTAGGGCAAGCCTCGTATCTGTCTCTCTATCTATCTATTGCAAAACACCTTAATCCCGTAAGGGATGGCCACAAACAAATCGCCTCCAAGTCGCCCTCTCCCTCGCCATTTCACTGCCCTGCTCCCAGCTCACACACCCCTCTCTCATATACCTCTCCACTCCATCCCTCCATCTCATCCTTGGCTGCCCTCTCCCTCTCCCTCCCTTCACCCCACTCACATACACTTTCCTTGTCATTCTCTCACTCTCCATCCTGTCCATATGGCCAAACTACCTCAGTGTGTTTCTCCTAATGCTTCCTATCACGTCCACATCCACACCACAATGCTACTTCACTTCCTTATTTGTCAGTCTGTCTCTCCATGTGACTGCACATGCTCCTCTCAATTAACTCATTTCCACTGCCCTCACTCTTGACTTGTGTCCCTCTAACAAGGTCCATACTTCACTTCCATATGTTAGAGGTGGTATCACAATACTGTCATGCAGTAATTTTTTCACTTCCATTTTTCTTATCACTGCTTTCAAAAAGAACCAGAAACCTTTCTTCCTTGTTGTACCCTTTCAAGCATTTCACCCTGCGAACTTCCATCCTTACTCATCACACAACCCAAGTACTTAAATGAACTCTTATTTTCCATTTCCACCTCATCCAACCTTACTGTACTTTCAGTGACTTTGTTTCTCTCGAAGACCATAACCTTACTCTTCCTTACATTCACCTTTAGATTTGCATCTGTGTTGTGTATATTTATGTGAACAATGAAAACAGAAAGTTTGTTTCACGATGAAATCAGTGTCTTATTTTTTATTGAATGTTTTTGTGCGTGTACATTTGTTATGATGAAAAAGTACAAATCACAGGAAAAAAAACTGTGTTACAGTGGAAAATAAAGTGGAGTGGAGAAATGTAGGAGGTGGAGGAGGGAAGGAGGAGGAAGTGCGGTAGGGCAAGCCTTGCATCTGTGCTGTGTTTATTTATATGAATAATGGAAGCAGAAAGTTTGTTTCATGAAGAAATCAGTGCCTAATTTTTTATTGAAAGTTATCATGTTTGTACACATTTGTTATGAAGAAAAAGTACAAATCACAGGAAAAAAAAATATTTTATAGTGGAAAATATAGTGGATTATGGAAAGTACCTGGATAACTATTTTGTTCCCAATATTATTATGTAGGTTTTATGTACTAGTAGTAGTAGCAGTACTAGTGGTAGCAGTAGCAGTAGTACTAGTAGCAGAAGTGGTAGCAGTGGTAGTAGCAGTAGTACAGTAGTTGTATTTGCAGTAGTTTTAGTAACACCCAGATTTCTAGTGACACAGCGGTGCTACTGTAGAACTGAGCAACAGTGCCAGCCAAACATACATCTCCATGTGTGTGTGTGTGTTCTTACCCAATTGTATCTTTACAGGAGTGAGTCAAGCTCGTACTGTCTCGTGTATTAAACAATTTTTATCATACATATCCTTAAATTTATGAATTGTTTTGGCACACACTATTTCATTCAGTAGTGCATTCCACTGATCAATTGCCCTATTTGGGAAACCAAATTTCCTTATGTCTTTATTGCCTCTTCTTTTTATGCAGATTTTTGCTGATGCTTCCCCATAGGTCATATCCTAATTTATGCCTATTATCTCCTTCCATGATATGCATTTATACAGCATAATCATGTCTCCTCTTTTCCTTCTCTCATGTAGTGTTTGCAGATTCAGTCTTTCTTCGTAGCTTAGATCCCTTAAGTATGGTACCCATCTTGTAGTGGCCCTTTGAACTTTTTCAAGCTTAACTATGTGTTTCTTGGGATGAGGATTCCAAACTACTAATACATTCTCCAGGGTTGGTCTGATGAGTGATGTTATTATCTTTCTCAGCATGTCTTCATTTATGTATGTGAATGTTATTCTCATATTTGCAAGCAGTGTACTGTATACATGTTCCGTACCTTCTCACTGATGTGGTCAGCCGGAGATAGTCTGTTATTGATAATCACACCTAGGTCCTTCCCTCTTTCTGATATGTATAGGGTTTAGTGTGTGTGTGTGTGTGTGTGTGTGTGTGTGTATATTTACCTATTTGTAGTATACAGGAAATGAGCGATGCTCATGTTGTCCTGTCTCCATATCCCTGACATATGGAAGCGAGGCGTGGACCTTGCAAGAGGGGAACAAGTCAAGAGTGAGAGCAGTGGAAATGAGTTGCCTGAGAGGAGCATGTGGAGTGACGTGGAGGGACAGGTTGACGAATGAAGAAGTGAAGGAACATTGTGGGGTAGATGTGGATGTGGTTGAGAAGATTAGGAGAAATACACTGAGGTGGTTTGGACATGTAGAGAGAATGGAGAATGAAAGACTGACTAAGAGGGTATATGTAGGTGAGGTGGAGGTAGGGAGAGGGAGGGGTAGACCGAGGATGAGGTGAAGGGATGGAGTTGAGAGGTATATGAGGGAAGGGGGGGCAAGTTGGGGGGAGGGTAGTCAAATGGTGGGTGACAGAGTGACTTGGAGGCATTTTGTCTGCGGCCACCCTGTGCGGGATTAGGGCGTCGGGCTATAGATAGATAGATAAATAGACTTTTACACATATGAATGTTTTTCTCCTGCACCACCTTTTTGTCTAAGTCGTTCCAAATACTTATGTATTTACCCAATATACCAAATTGAGGTACACCCAAAATATGCTATGCTTGTGGGTTCCCATTGCTGTTTCTCAGTAAGTCAAATTTAGCTTTAAACTCGTTTAAGTTTTTAGACTGAATGATCTCTTTGTCCAGGCTATTCCATAAATCTATACTTCTGTAAGGAAAGCTATATTTCTTGATATCCTTCAAGCAGCTTGGCTTTTTCAATTTCATTCCGTGTCCTCTTGTTGCTCTCTTATCCCATAAAAACAGATCTTTTCAGTCAATTTTATCTACTCCCACCATGGTCCTGAACACTGCAATCATGTCTCCCCTCTTTCTCCTTTCCTTTAAGGAAGGCAAATCCAGCTTTTCCAGCCTCTCTCTGTATGACAGATCTGCCAGACTGGGGACCATTTTGGTTGCTGTTCTTTGTATTCTCTCAATCTTGTTTATATCTTTCTTTTTGTGTGGGGACCACACTACCGCTGCATATTCTAACCTGGGGCGGATGATGGCCACTATCAATTTTTTCATCATCTCCTCATCCATATAATGAAATGCTACTCTTATGTTAGTCAGGAGTTTATAAGTCTCTCTAACTATCTTATTAATGTGCTTTTCAGAAGACAAACTATCTTGGACCAGCACTCCTAAGTCTTTCTCTTTTCTCATTTTAGTGATTAATTCATTACCCAACAAATAATTCAGTGATGGCCTCCTGGTACTTTTACCCATTTCCAATATTTTACATTTCTTTACATTAAATTTCATTTCCCACGTCCGGCTCCAATCATGTATCCTATCCAGATCCTCCTGCAGCATTTTACAATCCTCCTCAACCTCTATCTTCCTCAAGATCTTTACATCATTAGCAAACAGACTTGCATAACTATTCACTCTATCTACCATATCATTTACGTAAATCAGGAATATTACTGGCGCCAACACCGAGCCTTGAGGGACTCCACTTGTTACTTCCCTCCATCCAGACATCCTATCTTTTATTACTGTCCTCATTTGTCTGTCTCTCAAAAAGTCTCTCATCCATTCCAGGAGTTTCCCCTTCAGTCCTCCTATATATTCTAGTTTCCACATTAGTCTCTTATGAGGTACCTTGTCAAAGGCCTTCTCTAAGTCTAAGTACACACAATCCACCCAACCATCTCTCTCCTGTACCACGTCAATCGCTCTTGAGTAAAAGCTCAACAAGTTAGAAACACATGACCTTCCACTTCTGAATCCAAACTGACATTCAGCCAAAATATTCATCTCTTCTAGATATTTTATCCATCTGTCTTTCAGGATTCTCTCGCACAATTTTGCGACTATGCTGGTTAGAGACACTGGTCTATAATTCAGGGGTTCTTCCGTTTCCTCCCTTATAAATTGGTACCACATTTGCCCTCTTCCATTCTTGTGGCACTTTCCCCTCTTCCAGAGAACACATGATTAAACTGTGAATTTTATCTGCCAGTTGTTCTCTGCATTCCTTCAGTACCCAATTAGAAATTCCATCAGGTCCTGGGGCTTTCCTTATATCTTGAGTTTCCAATATTTGTACACTTCCTGTACCTACACTTTTATATTTTTTATCACCGGTACATTTCTAGTCACTCCCTCCCCTTCCACAAACTCTTTTTCATTAGTGAAAACTGATTGGAAACATTTGTTCATTATTTCAGCTTGCATTGCTGCATCTTTATAGACCTCTCCTTCTACTTTCAGTTTAGTGATTCCTTCCCTTTGTTTCAATTTGCCATTAACAAATCTATAGAACAGTTTGGGTTCATCCTTGCATTTGTCTATTATACCTTTTTCAAAATTCCTTTCTTCTTCTCTACGTATTCTTGTGTAATCATTTCTAGTTCTTTTATATTCTTCCTTTGTTCTGGTGTTGCCCCTCTTTCTCCAGTTGTTCCATGCCTTATCTCTTTCTTTTTTTGCTATCATACACCTTCTGTTAAACCACTCCTTTTTCCTGTTTTCTTTCCCTCTTACTCTTGGTACAAATTTTTCCACTCCCAAATCGTAGAGGTCTAGAAAGATATCACACTTCCTTTGTATCTCTCTTGTTTCTCTGAATTTTCTCCAATCCGCATTCTCAAAAAAGTTTCTCAGTCCTGTGAAATTAGCTTTCTCAAAGTTATATCTTCCCTGTCTATGAAGCTCGTCTCTTGGCCCGACGTTCCCTATTATCATCTGGAACTCAATGACCACATGATCACTTTTTCCTATAGGAGAGGAATATTTCAATTATTCTATTACATCAGGTTCTTTGGTAAACAGTAAATCTAACCTTGCTGGTGTGTCCTCACCTCGGAACCGTGTCTCTTCTCTGACCCATTGCGTCATCACATTATTCATTATTATATTTAATAATATAGTGCCCCACGAGTCCTCGCTGCCTCCTGAGTCCCATTCCTCCCAGTTCACCCCTGTACAGTTAAAGTCACCCACCAAAATTATATTATTGCTTTTCTCAATTATTTTTTGTAAATAGCTAGCCATATCTGACAACATCTCATGGCATTCGTCATCATTCCATGCTCTCGTCTTAGGGGGAACATACACTACCGCCATATCTCTCTTGATTTTCTCTCCAGTTTCTAATTTCATATATATCACTTCAGCCCTGCCTTCTCCCATTTCCACGGTATCTACATTTATGTTGTTCTTCACTGCTATCATCACTCCTCCTCCCGTTTTTTCTTTTCGGTCTCTTCTCCACAGATTGTATTTACCATCTCCCAGATGAACATCAATATCCTCTCTTAATTTGGTCTCTACAAAACACGTGACATCAGGTTCATATTCTCTCAAGAAATCATTAATTTCAAGCCTGGCCGATATTAAACCATCAATATTAGTGTATATCACCTTTAAATTATTTGTCATGTTTTTTATACCCTCTTCTCTCCTTCACTTCATCAGTACCACTTCCTCAATTTCTAATCTTTCACAGCTATCCCCCTTAGTTTCCTTCGCTTCTATTTCTTTATATACCACTTCCTTACTTTCATATCCAATACTCTTCAAAAAAAAGTATTACATTCTTCCTCTGTCCTCTTATCATTTTTTTCTTTGCTTCATCCTTCAATGATTTTAAAACTTCTCCTTCTTCTTCATTTTAATATTTTCTTATTATAATATTTTCCATTCCAGCCTCTTTGCTTAATTTCCAGGTCAATTTGAGTATATCATTTACTAAACTTTCAGATGTCAACCTGACTCTCATTAGTCTTGTTTCCCCTTTCCTATAAGGCCCTATCCTCCTTACTTCCTCAATTTCTTTTACCCACTTGTCTCCTTCGGGGACAATTTTGCCTAATATACCTCTCACCAGGTTCACGTCTCTCTCGAGTCTCACGAATCTAACCTTTTCTTCCTCCTCCCTGTTTCCAAATATTACCACGCATCTGTTCCTTTCTACAGTTTCTCTCACTATTTTCTCTTTTTTCTTCCCGTGTATTAAACCATTTTCATCATACATATGCTTGATTTTATGAATGTTTAGGCACACACTACTTCATTCGGTAGTGCATTCCACTGATCAATTGCCCTATTTGGGAAACTGAATTTCCTTACATCTTTATCACCTCTCCTTTTATGCAGTTTATTACAATGTCCCCTTGCTGATCATCATCATCATCATCGCCAGACGCCATGTATCCCAGACAGGGTGGCCAAGGGCTTAGAGTTAATTGTTTTACAGGGAGGGGCACTAATCCTCCACCAACCCCACTTGACGTAGGGATGCCAACAGCATCTGGTGTTCCCAGGCGGTCACCCATCCAAGTACTAACCAGACCCAACTTCACCATATAATATATATTCATTTATGTCTATTTTCTCTTTCCCCGAGATGCAATTATATAGCATAATCATGTCTCCCCTTCTCCTAATCATGTCTCTGCTTCTCCTCTCCTGCAAAGTTGGTAGATTCAATCTTTCTAGTCTTTCTCCATAGCTTAGATCCCTTAAGCTTGGTACCCATCTTGTAGTGGCCCTTTGCACTTTTTCAGTCTTATCTATGTGTTTTCTGAGATGAGGATTCCAGACTACTGATGCATACTCCAGGGTTGGTTTGATGAATATGTTACTATCTTTCTCAGCTCGTCTTCATTTATATATGTGAATGCTATTCTTGTATTAGCATGCGATGTATACATGCTTTGTAGCTTCTCACTGATGTGATCATCTGGAGATAGTCCATTACTGATAATTACTCCTAGGTCCTTCTCCTTTTCTGTTATGTGTAGGGTTGATCTTCCTAACTTATAATCCCAATCTGGTCTTTTCTCACTTTTACCAAATTTAATTACATGACACTTATCCACATTAAATTCCATTTGCCATTTATTGCTCCATTCATGAAGCTTGTTCAATTCCTCTTGCAGCTCTTTGTAAGAATCTATGTTAGTAATTTTCCTTTGAATTTTTGCATCATCTGCAAACATATTTAGATAGCTTCCATTTCCAATGTTACTGTCTATGTCATTTATATATACTAAAAACATAATTGGTGCCAGCACTGAGCCCTGTGGCACTTCACTAGTCACTTCCCTCCATGATGAGTAATTTCCCCTTAATACTGTTCTCATTTCCCTTTTTCTGAGAAAATCCTGCATCCAACAATATAGATTGCCTTGGATACCTCCTTGATGATACAGTTTCCATAAAAGTCTTTGGTGTAGTACTCCGTCAAATTCTCTTTTCTGTAATGTTTTTGTAACTCTATCATAATAGCTTAAAAGATTAGTAACACATGATTTTCCCATCCTAAAACCAAACTGCCTCTCTGTTATCATACCGTTTTGTTCTAGATGTTTTACCCAAACTTCCCTTATCAACTTTTCTAGTTTCTTACTTACAACACTGGTCAGTGATATTGGGCGATAGTTGAGTGGATCCTGGCTATTCCCATTCTTAAACAGGGGAACAATGTTTGCCTTCTTCCAAATATCAGGTACCGTAGTTTACCTTGACCTAAGGATTCCTTAAATATTAAATACAATGGTCAGCTTAGCTCTTTTGCACATTCATGCAACACCCAACCTGAAATTCTGTCATGACCATTTGCTTTTCCTTTGTCTAATTTACATAACTCCTGTACTTCTTTTTCTGATATTTGCATATCTGCTAATACATGTGGGCATGCAAATTCCATATCATCTCTCTCAAAATTTCTTTCCTTTGTAAAAACTGACTGAAAGTTTTTATGTAGTACTTCACAAATATCATTTTCTTGTGTATACAGTAGATGATCCCCTCATCCGTAATGGACTGTATTTTGTCTTTAACTTTGGTTTTACTTCAGATGTAGCTGTAAAAAAGCTTAGGTTGATCACTACTTTTATTTACAATGTCCTCCTCAAACTGTCTCTGAGCCTCCCTCCTTATCTTTGTATAATCATTTCTTGCTTGTTTATAGTTGTTATATGCCCTCTCACTATTGTGTCTTCTGTACCTATTCCACAGAAAGTCTCTTTTTTCTTTTGCTTTTTTACACTGTGTATTAAACCATTTCTTTATTTTCATTTCTGTTGCTTTGTGCTGTGGGATGTAATTTTGGACTCCTGTTTCATAAAGATCACAGAATTTACTATATATAATATTTAAATCTTGTCCTCTAAATTCTTTTTCCCAATCTGTTTCTAAGAAGTACAGTACTTCTTCAGGTCATAATAATTGCCCTTTTTGTAATTTAGACTCTTTTTTTGTAACTCTCATTGCTGGTAACGTCATATGCAATCCAGAAGGCACAATTTAATACTACATGGTTGCTTTTGCCGAATGGGGGGTGATATATTGTCAATTTCAATTTCTTGCCTGGTAAATATAAGATCTAGTAAGGATGGATCATCAAGTCCTCTTTTTCTTGTTTTCCTTTACATGCTGTGTTAGGAAGAACTCCTGCACAAGATCTAAGAGCTTTTGATCCCAATTGCTTTCATGGCTTTTTACATCTACAATTGATATCCTCGGTGTTACTCTAAACCCCAACCTAAGCTGGACAGTTTATGTTAAATCCCTTGCTAAAAATGCTTCTAAAAAACTGGGACTTATGTACAGAGTTCATGAGTTCCTCACTGACGAGCAGATGGCCACAATATACAAAAGTCATGTGCGTTCTCAGATCGAATACTGTTCACCACTGTGGAGTGGATGTGGAGTGGTTGCATTGAGGCAGTTGGACAAAATTGAAGATAAAGCCATTAGATTAATCAATAATCTTGCCATAACGCAGGACCTTCCTCCGTTATCAGTACGTAGAGATGTTGCTTCTTTAGCACTATTTCATCAATATTTTTACTGTAAGTGCTCCAACGAACTGGCTTCAATTGTGCCTCCCCTTCACATTTTCTCCCGAAATACTCGGGCAGCTGGGAGCACCCATGAACTCACACTCTCTCCCCCACAATGCAGAACCTCTGCTTATCAAAATTCATTTATCCCCAGAACTACTACTCTCTGGAATTCACTTCCTGGGAGTTGTTTCCCACATACATTTAATCCTCTCGATTTTAAATCCAATTGTTATAAGTATTTTATGAATGGAGGATGCCTTTAGGCACAAGGACTTATTTTTTTTCCTTTGTTTTTCCTTCCTCCATTCATTATCAAAAAAAAAAAAAAAAAAAAAAAAAAATCTAGAGTATTCCAATTTATATTTGAACTGAAGTCTCCAGATAGTTCAATTCTTTCAGATTTCTCTTCCATTCTATGTAATAATGTTCTTAATCTCTGAATTGTACACTCTGCCAGGTCTTCATATTCGCCTCTTTCCTAGGTGTTTGTTTTAGGTGGCATGTATAAATTTGCCACAATTAAGTCATATGTGTTAATATCCAATGCAATCAGTTCTACTTGCGAGGGTTTATCTAGTTTTATTTCTTTGATTTGCAGATTTTTCTTTGTTAAGATTACAGTTCCTCTTCCCTTTCTTAAATTTCTGTCTTTCTCCATATATTGTATTTCTCTAATGTTAGGGTATCGATTGATATCTTTGGGGTTAATTTTGTTTCAGGCAGATAATGTGTGGTTTCTTTTCTTTAATCTCTTAACCGCGAGACGTCACTTTTGTGACACTCGGGCACAATGGATCACGCCGAGGGGCATCACTTTTGTGATTCTGTGTTATATTGAATTCTCCCGGGCTTACAAGTGGTGGCTTGTATCATCTGTCAGTACTGCCAATGTCCAACAATAGTCAGTACTCTTAATGTCATCTGTACTCCCATCCATTGTTGACAATTTAACCATTTTTCCCCATTCTTGACTCCCCTCCCTACCTCCCCTCCATTACTCTCTCCTCTCACCTGCCCGGCCGCGCTGCGCAAAGCAAATCTTCCACGGAATTTTCCACTGATTTCAACCATTGAAATAAGCCCTATGCCCTATTCTTATACAAAATAATATATACAAAAAAGAAATAAGGTAAGTGATAGTGCCATACACCTCGAATTGGCTAATTATCACCTGACAACACCTCACGTGCACTCGTTTGCTAATTTCCCCCAGTAATTTCCCCTTGAAATATGCCGTATAATCTATTCTCGTAATAAAAATATATATAAGAAAGGAAGGGGGAAGCCTAAGTGATATTTACATTTACATGGAACTACAGTGCTCGTCAGAAGTATGGAGCGCCCTGTGTCCCTCCTGAGAAACAAACCTTTCAACATTGAAAAAACATATAAATAATGCATTTTATTTACCTTTAGTGCTTCGTAGGGTATCCTTTACGCTCCTTCACGGACCTGAGACGTCTTGGAAATGAAAGGGCGAGGCACCTGAGGTGCTGGAGGGGTATTTTGTCCCAGGAGTCACGAATGGCAGCTTCCAGCTTAGGCAGAGAGCTCATGTCCTTCCCTTGGAGACTCTTCTTTACGAGGTACCAGAGATTTTCAATCGGGTTGATGTCTGGGCTATTTCCTGGCCAGTCTGTCATGAATGATACCTCGCAGTCACGAAGCCAATTGGTGACCGATTTGGCCTTGTGAGCAGGTGCACCGTCCTGCTGAAACACTCGTGCACCTGTTAGCTCGAAGGAGTCTGGTAAATGATCACACAGAAGCTCCAGGTAAACATCCTGATTCACTCTGAGGTTCTTGGGAAGTACAACAAGCTTCCCCAAACCCTTCCCTGAGAAACAACCCCATACCATGAGTGAATCAGGATGTTTAACTGTGCTTTCTACATACGGTGGGTCAAGTGGGTCACTACCTTTGCGTGCTCCTCTGTTACAGGTAACACTAAACGTTGCCTCATCAGACCACAACACTGACAACCATTGCTCCTCACCCCAGTTTAGATATTTATTAGCAAAGGCAAGCCTACGAATTCTCTGGCTGCTAGAGAGAAGAGGCTTTTTCACAGGCCTGTGACTTGTGTAACCAAGTTCATGCACCCTACGAGACACTGTTCTCACTGACACCTCACAAAACACTTCCGGGTTGCTCTCCTTAATTTTCCTTGCACTCACACGAGGATTAAACTCCACTGCACGTTTTAAAACATTAACAGACCTTGGGGAAGTTTTCCTAGGCCTACCAGACCTCGGTTTCTTTGTGGGAACTTCACCACTGTTTTCCTCCCGAAACCGCGCACACCAACGACGCACTGTCGATCGAGCCACACCAACCAATTCACTAATTTCCTTTGTCTGGTGGCCTGCCTCCTTTAGAGCAATGATCTGGGATATGATTTCACTCGATAGTTCACGGGTAGGTGCCATAACAAAGTTTTAAAGGGCAAAACACTGCGGGACACTCGGTAAAAAATGGCGCAATTTGAGAGGGACACTCGGCAGAATTCCTCTCTCTCAGGCAGCCCGTGGGCAACTGAGGCGGGAACCAACCAGCATGTCGGAAGGCCTCAGGCTACCGTGACGTCATGCTCGGAGCTCAAACTTGTGGCTCAATTCTTACCCCCAAAAATGGGTGATTCTTTTTGGGCCATAAGTATTGCGTGCCCGGCGGACAACGCTGAATACTTCTGACGAGTACTGTACCTATTTTTTTATGTATTGTTGAGATTTCCTACCAATCATTTCATAGCATGTAAAGTAGCAGCTGTTACCCTATTGACATTGTCAACCCTTGCCTGCCTATATACGCCGGGTCATTCAGTTCCTTGTCGTCCTCTGAGGTGAAACTGTCGCACTCACGCCCCGCCGTTTCCACCGCTTCTGCGCCCATTGCAAAGGGCCCTGTGACCTCTAGCCCTAGAAAAACTCGTGTGGGAAGCAGTAAAGGACTAAGTGACTCAGCAGTGGAACGTGAACTGGCAGAATTATCAATGATAATGATGGATAGTGACTTTGATCCTTCGGGTGAATCGTGTGATGAGCCTGGGGAGGAAATCTTGACAGAAACTCCTAGTACGAGTGCTTCAGTGTCCCAAGTTATCCCTAGCTCCAAGGGAAAGGAGCCTTTAGTGCAGCAAGGGAAGGAATTTGGGAAGGGAGTGAAAAGGCGGCGGGTTAGCCCCGGAACAATGGCCACGTGTGACCCAGCCTGCCATGAGTCCCGAGGTGAATCACCTCCCCGCTCCCCCAGCCCCACTTCACTAATTTCTTCCTCATCTTCAGCAGAATTTTCTCCTGAGTCTTCGTCGTCGGAGTCTCACCAGCACCTACAGTGAAGGCAGGCCGTAGGGGAAGAGGTAAATCCCTGACACGTAAAAATAGAGTAGCAAGTAGAGTAAGGGCTGCTAGTGCTACACGGCAACCTAGGGTCAGTGAGTGACCTTGAAACAGCCCAGTCTGCCTCACAGCCACCCTCCACCCTCACCCACCCTACACTGCCACGACAGGGAATCCTGGATGCCTTCGTGTGAACGGAAGGTTCCGATTTTGTCCCTGAACATCTTCATTTCGACGAGAGTTCCTCAGGGATACAGCCTGCCTTCACTCTTGATGAGGATGCTGAGTGTGTGGACTTCCTTTTGGCCTTCCTCGATGACGAAGTCATGCAGCACATATGTGATGAGACAAACAGGTACGAGTCACAATGTGCTGCAAGTGGTGCAGGTGCAGCGAAGATGCAACAGTGGACTGTGCTGGGAGTGGAGGAGCTGCATGTGTTCTTTGCCCTCATGCTTCTCATGCCACATTCAAAGAAGCATGAGTTGGAAGAATACTGGTCCATGGACCCCTTACTACCCTCACCCACCTTCAGTAAGTACATGGCCAGAGATCGCTTCCGGAACATCATGGGAAACATGCACTTCACCAACAACGATGTACCTTCCCAGACCGACCCACTCTGGAAGATCAGGGAGATTCTGAGCAGAATGAAGGATAAGTTTATGTCATTCTTCCACCCATTTCAGAAGGTTGTCATAGACAAATCCTTGGTTTTGTTCAAAGGGTGTCTAAGGTTTGTACAGTACATTCCAAGCAAACGCCATCACTTTGGAATCAAGTTCTTTGTACTGTGCGACTGTAAGACGGGGTACATCCTTGACTTCGTCATATATTCAGCCAGCACTGTCAGTCTAAGCAAATGGTTCACGATCAAGGTGGGTGTGCAGTAAGGTTGTGTGATGTCTCCATGGTTGTTCATTTATTCTTCACCACCTGGGATGCCTAGTCATCTGGGATCATACTCAGCTGGTCTGCATTTTCCTGTTTTAAGTCCTCTAGGGCATACTGGTGACTCCTAATTACACTTTCTAGTTACTGAATATTTTCACTGCTCAAGCACATGAAGCACTTGGCATCTGGTCAACTGAATATTGGTTTAAGCAATTGGCATCTGGCCTACCCAGTATTGGTGTAAGAACCTGGCATCTGGTCTACCCAATTATGGTTTATGCACCTGGTATCTGGTATATCCAATTCTGGTTTAAGCACCTGGCATCCGGCCAACCTAATTTTGATTTAAGCACTTGGCATCTGGCCTACTTAATTTTTACTGAAGCAAGGTAAGGAGGAAGCTGTAGCACCAGTCAATCAGGGTGGTACCCCAAAGGGGAATGGGAATGCTGGTGACAGGGAGAGCTGGAGCTCCTGTTTCACTAGCTACCTAACCATCCCGCTTTGCTGACCTTTTCAGTGCGACACTAACATGGAGAGTAAACCAGCTTACTCTCCCAAATACTTCCTTTAACTGTCTCATGCACTACACCAAATGCACTTTACATATCACACAATGTACCCCACTATGTAACAGGGGTTCACACCATCAAGTGAATGTGGCCAGAAAACTTTGCCCCCACTACCTAGTGCCGGGCCTTTTGAGGGGAGGGTGACGAGGACTCTGCTAGCATTGATCGTGGAGCCAGGGTGAGATGGGGCTTGAACTTGTGCTAGAGGGTACAGGGCATTGCGGTTCCCAGGCTGCCACTTCTGTCCAATAAAGAGGGGACTGAACCTGGGAGTGGTGCCCCAGGAGGCTGTCCTATCAATGGGTGTATAATAGTGTGGCAATTACAGTACAAAGCGCGCTAGGAGGGTGTTCTTGTAGCTATCCTGGCAGGGTGCTTTGAGGCCACTACCACAGCAACTGGTCAAGGCTGGTGGACTAGAGGTCCCAGATCCATTGCCTGGACTTGGCATGTCTCTTCCCTTCATTATTTTTACTGAATATGACCAAATTAAAGAATGAAATTCAAAGCAAGCCTAAGGACACTAAATCGTCCAGGGGGATCAGAGTGGCATTGTGGAAGGTGGGAGGTTTGAGAGGTAGAGCAGGGGAAGTGGTTAAGATATTGAGTAGGAAGAGGGTGGAGGTGGGATGTGTGCAAGAAGTCCGGCATGGGGGTGGATCAGCCAGAGATTGCAGGAGGAATTGTTGTTATAAGTTGTTTTGGCAGGGTAGGACAGACGGATATGGTAGTGGGGGTGTGTTGGCTGGGGAGATCATGAATGTTATGAGAGTAAGTGATAGGATAATAGTAGTGAAAATTTTGTCTGGTGGGAAAGCAGTTGCATTTATATCAGCATATGCTCCACAGGCAGGCTTGGATAGAGTTGAGAAAGATTTTGGGATGACTTAATACATGTAGTAAGTGGTATGAGGGATGATGAGATTGAAGTTTTGGGAGGGGACTTAAATGGTCAAGTAGGTGAAGCAGCTCAAGGACATGAAGGAATACATGGGGGATGTGCATATGGTACAAGAAATGAGGAAGCAGAAGGATACTCGAGTTTGGAGAGGCAATAAACATGATTGTGTGCAACACACATTTTAGGAAAAGAGAGAGTAGGTTGATTACATACGAGTCAGGGGGAAACAGCAGCCAGATAAACTATTTCCTGATCAGGAGGGCTGATAGGAGGTTGGTAATGGTTGTTAAAGTTACAGGGAGAGAGGAGTGTGTGTAGCAACACAAGTTATTGATATGTGACACGATGCTTAAGGAGCGAGTGATGAAAAAGAGGACCTATGCATCTAGGAGCAAAGTACAGAAGCTGAAAAACCAAACAGTAAGGGATACCTTCTATAGGAAGATGAGTGTGGTGGCTGAACAGGGAGAAGCTGACAGAAGTGTTAATGAACAGTACAGAGCCCTTAAGTGCAACCTCTTGAGAGTTATGATTCAGTATGTGGATGGGCAAGGGGCCCATGAAGACATAAAGTAACTTGGTGGTGGGATGAGGGTGTTGACGCTGCAGTTAAGGAAAGAAGAAGGCTTTCCCGGGAATGGAAGAAAGGTGGTAACAGAGAGAAATACTTGGCTACCAAACACAGGGCTAGAAAACAGGTTTACAGGACGAAGTCTGAGTCACAGAGACTTTTGCTTGATAACCTAAATTGTGTGGAATGGAAAAATATGATATTCAAGGTGTCAAATCAGATGAAGGGGGAGAATAGGGCTATCACAGGTGAGCAGCATGTGAAGAATGAAGAAGGAAGGGTAGTGGTGAACAATGGGGATATTAACCCCCCCATGGCCGCCAGTGTCAAATAACATTATACCACAGCATGGCCGCCGGCGTCAACTAATGTTATATCAGAGCGTGGCTGCCGGTGTCAAATGACGTTATACCATACCGTGGCTGCCTGCATCAAATGACATTATACCACAGTGTGGCTGCCAGTGTCAAATGACGTTATACCATAGCGTGGCAGCTGGCATCAAATGACGTTATACCAAAGCGTGGCCGCCGGCGTCATGCAAGCACAACTTATAAAAAACGGCGAGAATTTTGGGGAAGTGAACAAATGTTTTGAACATCTTGAGACTGACCTACACTACACTCCCATACATCCCATCAAGTAGCTCAGAGCCTGCAGCTATGATGAGTGAATTTTTTATTTTTTCGCTCATGGCCATGCCTAAACAAGCAAAACTACATCCATATCTCGACCCAGACAGAAAATATCATCTCTGCCCTCCCTTGCAAAACACACACAACCACCCTGTTTATGATTATGAATAAGTACAGACATAAACAAAAACGACATGACAATAAGAGCAAAATAAAGTACCCTCTCGTCCAAGATGGTAATATTGTCGCTTAAAGGTCCCATCTAGGATGAAAAATGTCATGGACCAACACAAGACCTTGTGGAAAAAATTAATATTGTCACAAAATCATCAAAAAGCGCCCCTAACAACATTACCTAGACCTATTTTTGCACCAAAACAGATTTCCTCACCTTGAAAGTGTGTGTTTCTGAGCTTATCTCCAGCTTAGTAGCTCAATTATCTCCAGCTTAGTATCCTGATGTAGATGGCGGTGCTTCAAGGCGTTAGCAGAAGGTTTCCTAGGCATGGTTTCGTAAGGAGAGACAATAACCTAGGAGCAAACGCTAAGTGCAACACACGGTAAGTGTTTCCACGATCCTCAGGTGAGAGACAATAGCAAGCCCCGGTTGCTCATCATGTGACCAGATGCCAATATTTTATGGTACAACATTGCAACCATGTCATTCTCCCAGGCGTGGGAACCGTGTTGGACTGGGTGAGACCATCATAGTTGTATTCTCCTCGGATTTGGGCTGTTATGAACCGCTTGTTCCGTACTGGACATATGCAACCATATTACAACAGTAATCCCCGTACTATCCAGATGCCCACTTACCGGATGTTTTGGTCCCGGGATTCAGTTTTCCCAAAATTTCCCAAAAATCGCAAAAAATTTGAAAAAAATCCAGTTTGTTCCCCCCGTAATTTGAACTCGGCGCGCGCAGCGCAGACCAGCTGTGTTTTGGTGCGTAGTTCTGCTGCCGTCCACTAGAGTGCCCCTGCATCCTCCCCACTTACCGCCCATCTCTTTTTGTGAGTGCACGCTGGTCACCATGGCCGCCCAGGTGCTCGCTTTTGTGGTGGTGCCCTACCTGCTGCAGGCTCTCCTGTTGCTCTCCTGCTTCTTGTTAGTGTGTGTGATGATGGCCCCACTGGTTGAGAAGAGGAAAAGAGTGGTTTTGACTCTGGAGAAAAAGAGGGTCACTGCAGCATTCAAGGCATATTACCTCTGCCGCACCATGGAGCAGGTGGTGAAAGAAAGTGATGCTGGGAAAACAACTTTTGGAAAAAATATACCATAAAGCATGCCATCGACAGCATCAAAGTAGCATGGAAGGAGGTGCAGCCAAGCACACTGAATCCTGGGTGGCATAAGGTGTGGCCGGAGTATGTGTACTCCTTGACAAGGTTCCTGGGGGTTGATATTATCCGTCGAGACATCCTCGACTTCTCGCATGAGGCTGGCTTCGAAGATGTGGAGGAGGAGGATGTGCAAGACATCCTGCACAGCCACACCAAGTGGCTGTCATTGCAGGAGCTCACTGAGCTCATGGAACGAGCGGCAGAGAAACAGGAGGGTGGCGAGGACGGCAGTGAGGACAGACACATTTGTGTCCTGGATATCAACATTCTGAAAGAGTTCCTTGCAATTATGGACAAGGGCATAAACTTTATCAAAGACAAGGACCTGAAATAAGCGAGAAGTGACACTACAGTGTATGGTATCCAGCAACACCTGAGGGTGTTAAAGAAGCTGCTGTTAACTAAGAAAATGGCAGCACACCTGACCACCATCACCTCCTCCTTCTCCCCTTCCAAGAGTACTGAGGAAGAGCCAATGCCATCAAGTGGTCATCAAAAGGTACGTCCTGCATTATCTGCCCCTGTCAAATCATGTCTCTCCTCATTGCCACCTGACACACCCGTACACCACTCTGCCATACTCTCCCCCACCTGCGCTGCAACTCTCACCCACCTGCACCGCAACCTTCCCTCACCTGCACTGCCACTCTCCCACACCTGCACCACCACTCTCCCACACCTGCACCACCACCCTCCCACACCTGCACCGCCACTCTCCCGAACCTGCATCGCTATTCTCTCGAACCTGAACCACCACTCTCCCAAACCTGCACCACCACGCTCTCTCTCACCCACATCACTCCACTCTCACTCAGCCTCACCACATCCCTTGTTCCTGTCATCACCACATCACTCTCCCCATCACTCTTCACCTTCTGAGAACCTGGAATGATTGTCCAGGTCCTCCAGTTGTCCCCTAGCCTTGGAGGGGACCCTTGATGACAACTCAGAATGGCATAGGACAAACTTCAGGTGGGTGGCAGAGGTATTTTTGGTCATTTTAGGCTTCAAGGTTAAAGTCACCCTTCCTAACCCCACTGAATCCGTGTTATAACGACTTCGTTATGCAATTACAGTAATCCCTCCAATATCCGACGTAATAGAGCCATAGGCAGGTCCGAATAGTGGCCCTGTCCAGATATTGGGCCCCAGCTTATGGACTTGTACTTTTGGACCCTAACTCAGAGAAACACCTATACAACTCCCTCTGGACATGCAAAGCACCTATCACACCAATAAGGCACATAAAAGAATGAAATAAATGCACATAAAAGGCACATAAAAGAATGAAATAAATGCAAAAGAAGCATAAAATGAGGTTTTTGAGGTAGGTTCATACAATATTCAACATTCTGGGTACTTACAAGTCCCTGGCTCCTGGACTGGTACTTATGGACCCTAACCTAGCCTAACTCAGAAAAACACCTTCCTACTGCACATGCATAGCACCTAAGACACAGCATATTCACACCAATAAGGGACATAGAAGAGTGAAATGAGGTGTTTGAGGTAAGTATACGAGTAGTATGGAAAATACAGTAAAGTACAGTATGAAACATTCTGCCTACTTACAGCAAGTCCATGGCCATCTCGATGAATAACCACCTCCTCTCGGACTCTGACAGTAAGAAGGATTTCCTGAAGCACTTGCACTACACTGTTCATGAAGTCTTGCACTGAAGTTAGACAATCGCACTCAGAAGTCCGTTCTCTTCACAGTGCGCACTCTTGTCTAACTTAAGCTCCATTGTAACTTACTAAGTGTTGCACTCTGCACTTTAACTTTTTCCACTCTTCTAACCATTTTTTAAAACAAAAACAAACAAGTTAATTTACGTTAAATTTAGTTTAAAAAATTGTCTTTTCACTCACAACTGTAATTCCTTAACACATCGCACTGTTTTTTTCACTGCACAACACTGTAAATTCCCGTGTGGTCTAGTGGAGAAGTTCTTGCTGTTTAATCACTGTCAGAGTCCGAGAGTATCACTGGCATGTGACCTAGGGGTGCGTTGCTGGATAATGGTGATGGCGTACCCACTGCAGATGACTCTGAAGATAGACGCAAACTCACGTCAAGCGGTGACTCCACTGTGCCTGATGTGGTGGGCTGTGGCTCGGAGCATGAGGGCCTGTCTTGGGGAGGCAACGAAGTGGAGCCAGGGCTGGGCGCAGCAGGGGTCACGGGCCTGAAAAAGCTGTCAATCGTTGATTGACGCAAGGAATGACGATTCTGACGATTGATGATGCGCTGCCTGAAAGCACGCACTTCCTCCACAAGTCCCAAGGGCCCCATCTCCCTGTCGCAGTCCGGGTGTTCCAGGTAGTCAAGAACGAACTCTAGGTGTTCCCGGAGTGCACTCAGCTTGGGGATGGCTGGAGTTGTGTCATGCTGAGAGGAGTCTGCATCATCGTTGCTGTCTTCGTCGGAATCTTCAAGCTGGGTACTGACACCTGCAACTGAAGATGCAATCTCGATATCAGACAAGGTCTGATACCCAGGATCACCCTCGTTGTCATCCAACCACTCATGCACATCGTCCACATCAACATCGTCGCCATGCGTACGTAGATGTGCATGGAAGTCATCCACGTCAAAACCTAGGAAATCGTACTCCACATCCGTTCCGAGAAGCAGACGAGACCAACCATTTTCTAGTCTTGACAGGGACTTCCTTCCATGCACTGGCCCAGTTGTAGACTGCAGACTTGATGTTGTAGTGGCGAAGGTTTTCCAAAGTCCGCTGGCCTCGCGTGTCCCGTCCCTCCCTGCGCTCGTCCTCGTCCTCGAGAACAACCATCACCTCGTCCAGGAACTTCCGGCAGTATAGGCGCTTTGTTGCCATGATCACTCCTTGGTCCATTGGTTGGATGAGAGCAGTTGTATTAGGTGGCAGAAACATGCATCTAATCCGGCCATTCTCAGCCACCAAGTCCTTGTCGCACGGGTGAGCAGGTGCATTGTCGAGGAGAAGGAGGACCTTTACCTGGTCGCGCGGGATTCCCAGTGTCTCCGTCTGGTAATGTATGACCTCCTTGACGAAGTGGCGGTGGAACCAGTCTTTGAAGATCTGGGCTCTAAACCATGCCTTCAAAGAATGGTACCAGATGACAGGATGGACATCCATCACCCCACGAAGACACCAAGGCTGCTTTGCACGGCCAACAATAACAGGCTTAAGCCGGTGCATGTCGTTAGCATTGGCACAACACAAAGCAGATATCCATTCCTTGGAGAGCTTGCGGCCAGGTACACGCTTCTCTGTCTCCTCGGCTAGAGTGTTCGTTGGCAAAAAGCAATAGAAAAAACCAGTTTCGTCAGCAATGTAGACTTGACCAAGAATGAGGCCCTCCCTGTCGATCAAGCCCTTCACCTTGTGCCGAAACTCGTCAACTCCATCCTCGTTAGCGTCCAAAGCTTCGCCATGAGCTTTACGGTTGGTAAGGCCATGCCATAACTTGAACACGAAGAGCCAACCCTCAGATGCCTTGAAGTCTAGGGCGTCGTGAAGCCTTGCGAACATCTCAGCAGCAGCCTTCAGCTCCGTACCACGTACCATCACACCAGCAGCACGTTGCTGTCAACATGGAGCGGTCGACTTCAGCAAACTTGGGAGTAAACATCACCTTCCTCTCCACGCTGCGTTTGCTTCTTGACGAGAAGTCAGCCGTGTACTGCATGAGTTTGTCTCGGGATCTCTTAATATCGAACAAAGTAATTGGGCCAGGTTGAACTCGCGGAGGATGCGGGAAGAAGATCACCCCGCATCTACTTTCTCCAAAATCTCCCGTTTCTTTTCCAGAGTCAACACCATTCTCTTCCTCTTCTCAGGCGGCAGGGCCATCATCACACACACGAAGGAGAGGCATGAGAGCAGCAGGAGAGCCTGCAGCAGGTAAGGCACCACCACAAAAGCGGGCACGTGGGCAGCCATGACAACGAGCGTGCACTTCCGATGAGAGACAGGCGGAAAGTGGGGAGGATGCAGGGGCGCTCTAGCAGACGTCGGAGGAATGACGCGCCACAACAAAGCTGTCCCGCGCCCCGCGCGCCAAGTTCAAATTACGGGCGGGATCCCCCCCCGATTTTTTTTTTTTCTTTTATTTTTTGCGGTTTTCGGACCATTTTAGGAATATTGGATCCCGGGACGATTATGTCCAGTTAGTGGGGATGTTCGGATATTGGGCGTTCAGATATTAGAGGGATTGCTGTATTCATTATGTGACAGGTCTTCGTTTGACGGAACCCTATTGCATAACAAGCCCTCACTGAATACTGTTCCATTTCACCTGAAAATACAATATAAAAAATAGTTATCTGTTATCAAGGACAAAGTTACTTACAATTTATTTTACCCTTTCTTTATGCACTTTTTTAACCCCTTCAGCCTTGCAATCTAATTTTTACACCGTTACTAATAGCAGATGATTTTATTCAGCCTGGGAGACACTTATTAAACTGGAGGAGTTAGATATAACCTTCATTAATCCCTCCAGTATGAAAAGCGTTTTCCCAGCTTCAAGAAAGAAATGATGTGAAAAATAGGTTATCAGATTCAAGGGGCTAAATAAAACTATATAACAAGACAGTTATTCAGACACTATAATGTGTGCCAATGTTCAGAAATACCACAGTCATAAAAAATATATGGAGTGGAGGGGAAATTGTTGAGTGCTGTGAAGAGTATGTACGAGGGAGCTAGGGCTACGGTGCGAGTGGATGGTGAGCTGAGTGAGTTCTTTGATCTCAATGTGGGACTGAAACAGGGGTGTGTAATGTCTCCATGGCTGTTTAATATATATATGGATGGGGTTGTAAAGGAGGTACAAGGTAGGGCAGTGGATGTAGGGGTGGCCCTAATGAATGAGGGTGAGATTTGGAAGCTTCCGGTGTTGCTGTTTGCTGATGATACAGTATTGTTGAGTGAAGATGAATGGGAGTTGCAAGGTTTGGTGAATGAATTTGGGACAGTGTGTAGGAGGAGGAAGCTGAAAGTTAATGTAAACAAAAGTAAAGTTATGGTGTTTGAGAGGAATGAAGTCACAGAGTGTGCAGTGAGGTTGGATGGTGAGGATATGGAGAATGTGAGTGCATTCAAGTACTTGGGTAGTGTGATGAGTAAGGATGGAACTTTGGGGGATGAAGTACGTGAAAGGGTACAGCAGGGAAGGAAGGTTGTTGGCACACTGAAAGCAGTGATGAGAAATAGGGAGGTGAGTATGGAAGTTAAGAAGTCACTGCATGATGGTATTGTGATCCCTACCCTGACGTATGGAAGCGAGGCGTGGACCTTGCAAGAGGGGAACAAGTCAAGAGTGAGAGCAGTGGAAATGAGTTACTTGAGAGGAGCATGTGGAGTGACGTGGAGGGACAGGTTGACGAATGAAGAAGTGAAGGAACGTTGTGGGGTAGATGTGGATGTGGTTGAAAAGATTAGGAGAAATACACTGAGGTGGTTTGGACATGTGGAGAGGATGGAGAATGAAAGACTGACTAAGAGGGTGTATGTAGGTGAGGTGGAGGAAGGGAGAGGGAGGGGTAGACCGAGGATGAGGTGGAGGGATGGAGTTGACAGGTATATGAGGGAGGGGGGGGTGAGTTGGGGGGAGGGGAGTCAAATGGTGGGTGACAGAGTGACTTGGAGGCGTTTCGTCTGCGGCCACCCTTTGCGGGATTAGGGCGTCGGGCTATAGATAGAGAGATAGATAGATAAAAAATGTATTGCAGCGAAAGTACGAACAATGGTTACATCTTTGACGATCACTCTTACGTGACAAATGACGTTCCCAAGCTTCTTAAATGAGATGAAGCAAACCTTTTCAATAATCATTCCAAATCTCAAAGGCCTGTACATGTATGTCTGTAGCAGCTGAAGTGTAGTTCAGGTAGATGCAGTTCAGGCAAATCCTCATTTTACATCAGAAATGTGTTTCAAAATATTACCAATAATAAAAGTTTTTCCATACAAGTTGTACTGCAAATTGGAGAAACTCATAAAATCAACAATATAGGAAGTGACAGAAAGTTAACAGGCAGTTTCCCTGTATTTTCCTGTACATTCACTACTACTACTAGAGGTAACATAAAGAGGACCTGTGGTAGGTGGGGGAGCCCATCATCCACCCACTTAGTGTAGTGGTACTCTGTTTTAGGGTAGCTCTACACTGAGTCGCAAGCCAACTGATTTCTTGTAAACCAGGAAATCACTGAAAACACTGGGTGGTAACCTTATAACCAACCAAAACGTGTTCCCTAGGTGACAACAAGTGGGTTGGCGGAGGGCTAGTGCCTCTCCCCAGAAAACAACTAACCAAAAATACGAACAAGAAGCCTCAAACCAGGACTGACCAACAGGTGACGAGTAAGGACCAAACACTGGACATAGTACGGATTGCGAAATGGAATGTGAGGGGTGCGAATAATGAGGTGAAAGAGAGAGAGAGAGATTGTCCAGGTGCTTGAGGGTGCAAAAGTGGATGTATGCGTAATAAGAGAGACTAAATGGAGAGGTGAGAGTGAGAGAGAATGGAAGTGTGGATGGGATACATGAGAGAGAGTGGGTGAGAATGAAAGGGCAAAAGCAGGAGTGTGTATTGTTGTGTGCAAGAGATGGAAGAAGAATATAAGAGAGTATGGATCAGCTGGCCCAAGGATTGTGTGGGTAAGATTGAAAGGTGGACTACAAATGTGGGCGATTATGTGTATGTGTAGGCGAAAACACATGATCGTGCAAGTAGAGTGAAAGAAGAGTTCTGGGCAAAGGTGGAAGCGTGCATGGAAAAGTTTGAAAGGAATGACAGAGTGTTTTTGACTGGAGATATGAATGGAAAAATGGTGAACGTGAAGGTGGACAGAGCAGTTGGTGAGCAGGGTGTGCCTGCAGAAGTGGATGAGAATGGCAGTGCTCTAGTGGACATTTGTGCAGGGATGGATCTGGTGGATAGCCAATACCCTCTTTAGACACAAAATGATCCACAGGCATACGTGGCGAGTGATGAGACGAGTAAGTAGTGAAGTGAATGAACGGACGGCAATGATTGTTTATGTGTATGTAGATGACAGAATGAGAAGGTGGGTAATGGATGCAAGAGCATATAGATGTTGGGGGAGTGGACTTTCTGACCACACTTGGTGGTGGTGAAAGTCTAGGTTCAAATGAAATGGGGGAATAGAAAAAAGAAAGGACGGGGAAGTAGTTCAATCGAGGAGGGTAGAAAGGTTGCAAGAGGATGGAAAAAAGGCAGAATATAAGAGAGAAGTGGAGGAGTGACTGGGTAAATGTGATTTGAAGGAGATGGGAGATGTGGAAGGTTGTGCAAGATATTCACAAAAGAAGTCTGTGCAGCATGTAAGGTGGTGTGTTGGGTGAAGAGAGGATGAAAGAGGATGCAAGGAATAGCATGGTGGAATGAAGAAGTGAGACAGGCTGTGGCACAAAAGAAGAAAGCATATAATGAGTGAATGAGAAACAAGGGTGTTGAGGAGGTTGAGAGCTCGAAGAGGGTTTTATGTAGAGAGGAAGAAAGAGGTGAACAGATTAATGAGAGTAGGATGGAGAATTTGGAAGAATTTGAAAGTAAAGTGGAGGGAATGTAAGATAATGTACCGGAAATAGGTAATGAAAGTTAGACAGGGTGAGAAAGAAGTTAGTCGGAGAGTGAGAGATAAAAATGGTCGATTGCTAGTGGAGAAGGGAGAAAAAGTGAGTAGATGGAGAGAACACTTTAAGGACCTGCTGAACACAGAAAATGAAAGTAATGCGAGTATAAGTAGCTGGGGAATGGCCGGGAGAAGAAGGGATGTGAGAAGAGATGAAGAAATCAGTAGGATGGAAGTTGTGGAAGCAATGAAGAAAGTCAAATGGGGAAAGCCCCAGGAATTAATGAAGTGTGTCGAGAAATGCTGAAGCATGGGGGAGAGATAGTAGTAGAATGGATGTGGAAGATGTGCAGATTGGCCTGGGAGGAAGGTAGAGTTCCAGAGGATTGGAAGTCAGGTACAATTATTCCCATGTCCAAAAGGAAAAAGGGAAAAAGAAATGTATGGTAATCATAGGGGCATTTGCCTTCTTAGTGTAATACGAAAAGTATATGGTAGGATACTTATTGACAGAGTTAGGAAATCACAGAGGAATTGGTTGGAGAAGAACAGGGAGGTTTTAGGATGGGAAGAGGTTGTGTAGATCAGATATTTATTCTTGAGTCTTTTGTGGAAAGGAAAGGAAAGAAGTTGTAGACGTCCTTTATGGATTTGGAGAAAGCATATGACAGGGTGGATAGACAAGGAATGTGGAAAGTGTTAAGAATATATGGAGTAAATGGGAAGTTGCTGAATGCCATGAAGAGTATGTATGAGGGTGCTAAGGCTGCATTGCATGTGGATGGTGAACTGAGTGAATTTTTCTACTTGAAGGTTGGATTGAAACAAGGATGTGTCAATGTCTCCATGGTTGTTCATTCTGTATATGGATGGGGTTATAAAAGAGATACAAGGTAGGGCAGTGGATGCTGGAGCAGCCCTGATGAGAGAGGGTAGTGTTTGGAAACTCCCTGTACTGTTGTTTCCAGGTGATACTTTGTTGTTAAGTGAAGACGAAGGGGAGCTGCAAGGCTTGTTCAATGAGTTAGGGAGAGTGTGTAACAAACAGAATCTAAAGGTGAATGTAGGGAAGAGTAAAGTTACTGTCTTCGAGAGAAATGAAGCCAATGAATGTACAATGAGGCTGGATATTGAGGAAATAGAAAATGTGAATGCATACAGGTATTTGGGTAGTGTGATGAGTAAGGATGGAAGTTTAGAGGGTGAAGTGCTTGAAAGGGTACAGCAAGGAAGAATGGTTGCTGGTTCTTTGAAAGCAGTAAAAGAAGTGAGCATAGAAGTAAAAAAAAATCACTGCATGACAGTATTGTGATACCAACTCTAACGTATGGAAGTGAAGCTTGGATGCTGTTGGAGGGACACAAGTCAGGAGTGACAGCAGTGGAATTGAGTTATTTGAGAGGAGCATGTGGAGTCACACAGAGAGACAAACTGACAAATGAGGATGTGAAGTAGCATTGTGGTGTGGATGTGGATGTGATAGAAAACATTAGGAGAAATGCACTGAGGTGGTTTGGCCACATGGAGAGGATGGAGAGTGAGAGACAGACGAGAAGAGTGTATGTGAGTGAGGTGGAGGGGGAGAGAAAGAGGGGGAGGCCAAGGATGAGGTGGAGAGATGGAGTGGAGAGGTATGAGTATATGAGAGAGGGGGGCAAGACCTGGGAGCAGGGCAGTGAAAAGGCAGGGGACAGGGCGACATGGAGGCAATTTGTTTGTGGCCACCCCTTACGGGATTAAGGTGTCTGGCAATAGATATATATATAATGAGTATTTACCATATAAGAGATAAATGCCTTTTTTCCATCACCAAATGGTATGACCCAGCACCTTTGTATTAGAGAACTCTCTGTAACACAGACTGTCTTACCTTCAACATTACTGAGTGAACTAAACTGTAGAAGGTTCTTTGCTGCCATGTCATTCAGCCAACGACCACTCTGGTCATCTTTGTCAATAAATTCAGCTGATGAGCCCTGAAAAACAATAAATGAGTTTATTACAGTACATGATTTAGAAGTTTTTTCTTATTATCTTGCAGGGATATATATCTAGATCGTTTACATACAGATACTGCAAATTGACTTAGGACCTCCCCCCACAAGGTATTAAAAAACACAGAAATCATAGTATATCACAATGTTTGTTCATGAAATCGTTTCGTTTCGTTTCGTTTTTAAAGACTCCAACATGCTTCCATGTGTCGGCCTTGGTCACCTAATGGCGGCTCTCCACGCTGCACGATCCATTGCAGCCTCCCTGTTCAGTCCCTTAACCCTAAGGTCACACTTAATGACCTCGTCCCATGTCTTTCTCGGTCTACCCCTCATAACCCAACCCCCAATATTAACACTTCTCACCTTCCTCACCCAATTATCATCCCCCATCCTCTCCACATGTCCAAACCACCTCAATCTACCTCTCCTCATCACAACACCAATACACTCCAGTCCCATCCTACCTCTCAACTCTTCCATTGTAAACCCAGCCCCTCCAGGCCTTGGACGCAGGGACACACTGCACATCCACCTAATCATTGTCATTTCTGTACGTCTGAGCCGGCGAATGTCTTCCTCCTTCACTGCCCAGGTCTCACTGCCATACAGCATTACACTCCTAACACATGCTGCATACAAAGAACCCTTAGCACGTAGGGAGAGCCCTCTCAATGTCAGGAGAGGCAAGAGCTCCCTGGACTTCTTCCAACCACTTCTCACCCTAGCCACAGAGCTAGCTCCAGCCCCACCTCCAGCACACAACATGTCTCCCAAATAACAAAACTCTTCCACATACTCAAGAGATTCACCAGCAAGTTCAATCCTTTCACGTCTGACGATCTCCACCTGCTCACCCCTGCACGCCGTACACATAAAATCAGCATTATCTCGCAGTCTACCTCTGATACCACTACATCTCTTATGCACTCATTTATCACACACACTGCACAAGATGGAATTACTTCCCACACCCTTGTGGCAAACTGCACATGGCCACTCTCCCTCGTCTTTGACAGTACCGCCACCAACCCTAGATATCATCACTTTTGTTTTACCTGCATTTACCCTTAAACCCTTTTGCCCCATACCATCTCTCCACTTCCTAAACCTTTCCTCCGCCTCCCTTTCATTCTCTGCAATCAACATCAAATCATCAGCATACAACAACTCCCACGGGAGTCCGTTTCTAAAGTCACGTGAAAGGGCTTCAAGTACCATGATAAACAACATGGGACTCAAGACTGATCCCTGATGCACACCAACATTCACGGAAAACTCATCACTCAAATCTCCATTCACTCTCACCTGGGTGTGAGCACCCACATACATGGCCATAACCACCCTAACCAGCCACTCCTCCAAGCCAAGCTTTCTCATTGTCCACTTCACCACCTCTCTAGGGACTCTGTCAAAGGCCTTTTCCAAATCAACAAAAACAAAATAAAGATCCCTTCTCCTACCAATATATTTTTCCTGAAGCTGTCGAACAATGAATATGGCATCAGTGGTCCCCCTACCTGGCATAAACCCAAACTGCATCTCATCAATATTCACTCTTTCTCTAATCATACCTTCTAAAACTCTCTCCATTACCTTCATTATCTGATCAAAAAGCTTTATACCTCTATAATTTCCTCTTTCCAGGGCATCACCCTTCCCTTTATACACATTTACAATTACACTCTTCAGCCAATCATCTGGGACAACACACTCATAAATAATCCTATTTATCAGGTCAGTGACTAAACTCACCCCTATATCGCCTGAGGCCTTCAACATTTCGGCAGTCAACCCAGACACACCTGCTGCCTTCCCCACCCTTATCCTGCCTATTGCCTCACTCACAGTAGCAGTATCAATCAAAGGCCAAGGGCCAGACACTGGATCTGCTGGCTCCAAAACCTTCCCTGTCAGAGTCAAACTCCTCATTCAACAACTGGTTATAATGCTCTCTCCATGCATCTTTAATATCCTCACTGTTCACCACTACCCTTCCTTCATCATTCTTCACACACTGCTCACCTATGATATCCCGATTATCCCTCTTCACCTGACCTGACACCCTAAATATATTTTTCCTTTCCCCATGATTTAGGTTATCAAGTAATTGTCTCTGTGACTCAGACTTTGCCCTGTATACCTCTCTCCCAGCCCTACGCTTGGCAGCCAAATATTCCTCTTTGCTACCACCCTTCTTCCATTCCCGGAAAAGCCTTCTTTTCTCCTTAATTGCAGCTTCTACACCCTCATCCCACCACCAAGTTACTTTATGTCTTGGTGGTCCTCTTGTCCAGCCGCATGTTACATCAGTAACTCTCAAGAAATTGTTCTTGAGGGCTCTATACTGTTCATTAACGCCTCTGTCTACAGCTCCCTGTTCAGCCACCACTCTCCTCAACTCGCTATAGAAGGCATCCCTTACTACTTGGTTTTTCAGCTTCCATATTTTCCTCCTAGGTACATAAGTCCTCTTTTTCATCACTTGTTCTTTAAGCACTATATCACAAATCAATAGTTTGTGCTGCTGCACACACTCCTCACTTCCTATAACTTTAACATCCCTCACTAACCTCCTATCGGCCCTCCTAACCAGAAAATAATCTATCTGACTGCTATTTCCCCCAGACTAATACGTAATTAACCTACTGTCTCTTTTCCTAAAATATGTGTTGCACACAATCATGTCCGTTGCCTCCCCAAACTCGAGTATCCTTTCCCCTTCTGCATTCCTTAGACCATATGCACATCTCCCATGCACTCCTTCATAACCTTGTGCTGCTTCACCTACATGACCATTTAAGTCCCCTCCCAAAATCACTATCTCATCATCCCGCATACCACCCACTACACGTATTAAATCATCCCAAAATCTATCTTTCTCTGATTCATCCAATCCTGCCTGTGGAGCATATGCCGATATAATCACAGCTATCTTTCTTCCCAACAGAATTTTCACTACCAATATCCTATCGCTTACTCTCAAAACATTCATAACATATTCCACCCATTTCTTCGCAACCATCACACCAACACCTCCATATCCGTCTGTCCCTCCCTGCCAAAACAACTTATAGCAACAGTCCTTCCCAACAATCTTTCTGGCTGATCCACCCCTGTACCGGACTTCCTGCAAACACGCCACATCCACCCACCTCCTACTGAATGCCTCAACAACTTCCCCTGCTCTTCCCCTCAAACTTCCCACATTCCATGAACCCACCCTCATCCCCATGGGTGATTTACTGTCCTCAGGCTTGCTTTGAAACTTATTTTGTTTTGTCATCTTCAGTATTAATAAATGGGGACAGACACAGCACAGGTCCCACTCACTGCACAGTCCCAGGTCCAGGCAATGGATCTGGGACCCCTAGCCCACCAGCTTACCAGTGGCTGTGGTAGTGGCCTCGGGGCACCCTGCCAGGACAGCTGCAGGGACACCCTCCGAGCACGCCTTGGCACTGCAACTATCCCGCCATTATACACCCACTGATAGGGCAGCCTCCTGAGGCGCTACTCCCCGGTTCGGGCCCCTCTCTATTGGGCGGGAGCGGCAGCCTGGGAACCGCAATGCCCTGTACCCTCTAGCACAGGCCTGAGCCCCATCTCGCCCTGGACCCATGATCTATGCCGGCGGAACCCCCACCACGCCTCCCCCCAGAAGTCTGCCACTAGGTAGCGGGGGCAAAGTTTTCTGGCCGCATGCCCTTGCTGGCGCCAACCCCTGTAACATAGTGGGATACATTGTGTGAAACGTAAAGTGCATGTGGTGTAGTGCATAGATAGTTAGAGGAAATGTTTGGGAGAGTATGCTGGTCTACTCTCCATGTTACTGTCACACTGAAAAGGTCAGCAAAGGGGGATGGTTAGATAGCCAGTGAAACAGGAGCTCCAGCTCTCCCTATCACCAGCATTCCCATTCCCTTCGGGAGTACTGCCCTGTTCGGCCCGTGCTACGGCCTCCTCCTAATAATATTAAATCATGTTTCCCTTTTGTTTTAGGACAGTTGGATGCATTTTTGCATGGAATCAATTAGATCTCTAAAGTAATCTAAGGACATTTCTTTGCACCAAACATTTGTCAGTTCAGTCTTGAGGTTGTCCAGATTGGGTGTCTTCTTCTCTGCCATGATTTTCTTCATCTTTGCCCAGAAGTTTTCAATCAGATTTAGATCCGGATTGTTGCCAGGCCAGCCGAGGACCTCAATCCAATTATCCTGATGCCATTTTGTCACCTTTCTCGACTTGTGACATGGAGCTGAATCACATGGAGCTGAATCAAGCATGAAAAAGTCGCACCCATGAATAGCAAAAGAGTTTAACCTGTCACGTCCCGAGCTATTTCGCACCTCTGACATCCCCCAATCCTGAGGTATTTTCGAAAAAATTTTTTTTTGGCTAAAACCTCCGCTTCTGTTGAGAAACATCAAAAATTCATAGAGAAATCGCTCACCTGAGGTTTAAAACACTCAGTCCAGGTACCAGTACCTCCTTACCTGACTGGGTTTTCTAACAGGCTGGCACCAAAGAAAACGAGTTCTATGGGAGGGTAACTATTTCACACCACTCATAAACGGTATTTATTTATTTACTTGGTATGAATTTACATGTAGTACGAGAGTATATTGGTTTTCAAACAGTTTTATAGGCATTATAAGAATTGTTTCACTCACTAACTCATCACCATACCTGACCTTCTTTTGCCACATTACCTGATCATTATTTCTGACTGTTTCTTCCTTTAATGCTATGTAAACTTTGTCCTACACATTGTCATCGATTGGGGAATCACTCTGGCCCTGAATGTCTTTACTGGCCAGGTCACTGATAACAGGTGAATTGCCGAGACAATGGCATGAGGGGGGGAGGGGGGAGGTCATGCGGTGTAAGGCATTGTCCCTGCTTGGCATCTTGAAGAGGAATAGAGGAAGGTGTCCCGTGTATATGTACGAAAAATCACACGCGAAAATTGAAAATTGTGCAAATTAGGGACCTTACAATTGCACGACATACCAGTACGTCGCCGGGACTGGCAAATGCAAAATGTTGCAACGTACCCATACATCGATGGGACGGGGCGGGTTAACATATGATCTTTCAGAACTTGAATGTACCAGCCACCATTCATTATCAAGTTCTTAGGAAGAAAGTAGAGGCATCCCCTTCCCATTTCACCTGAGAAACACTCCCATACCATTACTGATTGTGGGTGCTTAACAGTCGGCACCATGTAAGTAGGGCCATATCGACTACGGGAGGCAGGGTAACGAAACTTGGCAGAATGCACCCGGAACACTTGAAATGTGCTTTCATCGGAAAACATAACTTTTCTCCGCTCATCCGATGATCAGTGTGCATACTTCTTGGCAAACTGAATGCGCTGCTTCTTCATGTGGTCAGTGAGAAGCGGTTTCTTGGCTGAGGTGTTGCTTGGCAAACCCAGCTTCTTCTGCAAGCAATGTTGGATAGTTCGAATTGAGACGTCTTGTAACAGCTGGGGATGCATTCTCTTCAATTCTGCTGCTGTCAGTCGAGGATTCTTGATAACTTCCCTCTTCAGAAGTGTATCTGTACCTCTGGAAGTTATCCTCTTCTTTCCATCACCATGCTTGTGCTCTTGTACATCATCAGGTGGCAGGCCGCACGCTGCAGCATGAATCTTCTTGACGGGCGACTTTGCGCATCCAGTACGTTCACAAATTGTGTTGATAGGGACACTATCCTGCCTCCATGCAATGATACAGACCCTCTCATCCCTTGAGCAACACTTTCCAGGCTTGACAACTCGACTTTAGGAAAATAACAGGGCAAACAGTAATGCATACGAAAAAAGGGGGAGGTGCAAGCTCAGAGCGACGGGAATATATACTCCCACTCTCGCTTCTGGGCAAGCACTGACATACTGAGTGTTTCACCACATACCGCCAACACCAGAGGAGTTGCCAGTTACTTCTTGCCCAAAAAATTCACTTAGTAGTGGTGGAAACACAAAGCAAAGACGGACAACTCTCCCATAGCAATTCTGTGTGTAGGTCCTAAGTCAATTTGTGGTGGGTGTATATCTCTAGATCTTTTATAGGAGCCACACCAAATGTGAATGGTTATCCCTTTCAGTATGATGACACCTTGTAATTTCATCCTTGCTACCACCAAAATATTTTCCTCAACTGAAGAAGTACCACTTGTATTGAATGGGAGCAAAACTTCCTCCATTTAAACTCCTCTGTCTAAAACTGCCTTCCTAAATTGAACAGAACTGTCTGGTGGTAACAAAGAAGAATCTGTAAAGTAGCCATTGTAGACATAGCCTCACCAGGGTTGGACCAATGGTAATTCTGCATAGCAAGGTGCTGGAAAATATAGGGAAATTTCATTCCCAGGTGGACACCACAGCTGCTTGGCTTCACCCACGGTGCACAGTATTGCCTTGTGTAGGCTCCTTGTCAGCACCAGCCATTGCAGTGATGGGTTTAACCCCTCAGTGCCTGTGAGTTCAGAAATTTGCAGGCTTCTCTGGTCAGTTCCAGGACCATTTTTTCAGTGTTCTAAATCTGATTTCTTTTCTTGTAGATATGAGGAGAATCATCTGATGCACCTGGCAGTGTGGTTTTTACCTTCCTAAACCCATCCTGTAATTCGCTATGATTTATGGAAGATATCAAAAAATTCACTGTGCACGTGCCATTAACATGGAAACATATAGGCAAAAACATCTGAGAAAATTTGACCACCTGAGTACTTGGGATGGTAAAGTAGGCTCGAGTAAACATACCAAAGATCATTCCCTTCCCATAATTGTTTGCAGTTTTCTATAAATCAGGCTAATTCAACGTCACTAGCATGTTTACGGTAACGTGTCAGTCAACGCCGGCAGCCACTGAGGAGTTAAGCAACACAGTTTCACAGTACAGAATGATCATAACAAATATTGCATAAAAAACCTCGTCATCACATTGTATCACGCCATATTGCTTACATAGGCTCGTACATGCTTGCATGCATCGATCTTGGTCACCTAATGGCAGCCCTCCATGTTACTCAATCTCTGGCAGTCTCCTTATTCAGTCCCTTATTCCTGAGGTAACACTCTGACCTTGTCCCAGGTCTTTTTCACTCTGCCTCCTACAACCTTATCCCAGATGTTCCACACCCAACTGTCATCCTCCATCCTCTTATCATGCCCAAAGTACTGTATCGCAGTTTACATCTCATCACAACACCAACACATTCCAGTCCTATCCTTCTTCTCAACTTTTCATTTGCAATTCTAGCCTGCCCAGGCCTCGAATTCATGGATGCACAACACATCCATCTAATCTTTGTCAGTTTTGTACATTTGAGCCAATGAATATCCTCTCCCTTTACTGACCAGGTCTCACCATCATCCAGCATTACACTCCTAGTACATGCTGCATACAATAATTCCTTAGCACAAAGGGAGAGCTCTCTCAATGTTAGGAGAGACAACGGTTCCCTGAACTTTCTCCATTCACTCCTTACTCTAGCCCTGCCTCCAGCACATAACATGTCCCCCAAACAACAAACTCCACACACTTAAGAGGCTCTCCAGTAAGATCAATTCCTTCATGCCTGACACTCTTTACATGCTCTCCACTACACACTGCACACATGAAACCTGCATTAATTTGCACTCTACCTCTAACACCACTACATCTCTTCTGCACTCACTTATCATAAACACTCAGCAAGACGAAGTTACTTCCCACACCCTCGTGGTGAAGTGCACATGGCCACCCTATTTCTGTTCTGACTGTACCACCACCAGCCCTAGGTATCATCACTTTTATCTACATTTACTTTCAAACTCTTGTGCCTCCATTCCATCTCTGCATTTCCTAAATCTTTCCTCTGCCTCCCTTTCATTCTCTGAAATCAACACCAAATCATTACCATATAACATCTCCCTTGGGAGTCCAATTCTGAAGCCATGTGAGAGAGCTTCAAGCATCACGACAAACCATTAGTGGCTCAAGACTGACCCCTCATGCTAACATTCACGTAAAACTCATTATTCAGTAAGTAATAAAAGTAAGCCCCCTACTGTGTGCATCTACTTCACACTCAGGGCATATTCATCACAGTCCTTCCTGATACATCAATTTCTAAAAAGAATTGCCTGTTGTCAGGGTATCATAACAAACCTCTTGCAGTCTAGGGTGATGAACCAGAACACTCACTATAAGTCAGGGAAGTGTTCCAAATAATCACCACTATAACTTTCCAATGTCCATCCTACTTGGGATGAAAGTGTCTGTCTATACTGTTGATAGACAAACTTTTTCATTAAACTGCTACTACAAACTGGTGTTAAGTGGTAGATCAGCTTATAGGTTGCAACAGTTTCAATGGACAATTTTTCTGTATTTACTGCTGACATAACAGCAATAAAGAATATCAAAATGGTGATTTAATACAGGCTTTTCCTGTAATGCACTTGCATACCCTAAAATTTGCACACTGAGCAGAATAACACAACAGGTAATGAAAGCAGTCAAGAATTGGCACTCAAGGCTCTCAACTAGCTAGTAAATATCTATCTATCTATATACCTAGGCTGCTTCCCCCCCCCCCCAAAAGGGGGAAAGCCAAGACAGTATGACAAACTCTTCCATACACAAGACGAAAGACACAAATAAGATCGAGAGAATACAAAGAACAGCAACCAAGATGGTCCCCAGCCTGGTAGATCTGTCTTACGGAAAGAGGCTGGAAAAGCTGGACCAGCCTACACTAAAAGAAAGGAGAGAAAGGGGTGACATGATTGCAGTGTTCAGGGCCATGATGGGGCAAGCAAAATTGATAAAAATGATCTGTATGTATGGGATGGGAGAGTAACAAGAGGACATGGAATGAAACTGAAAAAGCCAAGTTGTTTGAAGGACATCAAGAAATATAGCTTTCCATATAGATGCACAGACCTGTGGTACAGCCTGGATAAAGAGATCGTCCTCGTCCCGTCTAAAAACTTAAACAAGTTCAAAGCAAAATTTGACTTACTGAGAAAAAGAGACGCGACCCCACGAGCGTAGCTCATTTCCTGTATATCACAACTAGGTAAATACACACACACACACACATACACACTGACTGAAGGGGAAACTTCTGGAATGGATGAGAGACTTTTTGAGAGAGACAAATGAGGACAGTAATAAAGGATAGGATGTCTGGATGGAGGGAAGTAACAAGTGGAGTCCCTCAAGGCTTGGTGTTGGCACCAGTAATGTTCCTGATTTACATAAATGATATGGTAGATGGAATGAACAGTTATGCAAGTCTGTTTGCTGATGATGTAAAGATCTTGAGGAAGGCAGAGGTTGAGGAGGATTGTAAAATACTGCAGGAGGATTTGGATAGGATACACAATTGGAGCCGGACGTGGGAAATGAAATTTAATGTAAAGAAATGTAAAATATTGGAAATGGGTAAAAGTACCAGGAGGCCATCACTGAATTATTTGTTGGGTTATGAATTAATCACAAAAAGGAGAGAAGAGAAAGATTTGGGAGTGCTGGTCCAAGATAGTTTGTCACCATAAAAGCACATTAACAAGATAGTTGGAGAGACTTATAAACTCTTGACTAACATAAGAGTAGCATTTCATTATATGGATGAGGAGATGATGAAAAAATTGATAGTGGCCATGATCTGCCCCAGGTTAGAATATGCAGCGGTAGTGTGGTCCCCACACAAAAAGAACGATATAAGATTGAGAGAATACAAAGAACAGCAACCAAGATGGTCCCCAGTCTGACAGACCTGTCATACAGAGAGAGGCTGGAAAAACTGGATTTACTTTCCTTAGAGGAAAGGAGAAAGAGGGGAGACATGATTGCAGTGTTCAGGACCATGGTGGGAGTAGATAAAATTGACAAAGAAGATCTGTTTTTATGGGATAAGAGAGCAACAAGAGGACACGGAATGAAATTGAAAAAGTCAAGCTGCTTGAAGGATATCAAGAAATATAGCTTTCCTTACAGAAGTATAGAGTTATGGAATCGTCTGATCTAAAAACTTAAACGAGTTTAAAGCTAAATTTGACTTATTGAGAAACAGCGACGGAAACCCACGAGCATAGTACATTCCGTGTATATCACAATTAGGTATATTAGGTAAATACTTAAATATTTGGAACGACTTAGACAAAGAGGTGGTGCACGAGAAAAACATTCATGTGTGTAAAGGTAGACTTGATAAATGTGGATATGGAGACAGGACAACACAAGCATTGCTCAATTCCTGTATACTACAAATAGGTAAATACACACACACACACACACACACACACACACACACACACACACACACACAATTACTCGCATCTCAGTCCCAAGGGGAGAAGGGACAGATCCTCACCACACCACACTGCATGAGGGTCAATTGCACAGTGCAATCAGTGACAACCACAGCAGGGCCTGACAGCAGAGCTGGTTTACCCCTGCCACATCACAATGGACCCATCCCCTTACCCACACCCGACCTGATCAGCTGATCAGACCAAATGCAGGAGAATATCCCATCTGGGTTGTGTCACCATTTATTCATTCACAATTTTTTTTTTTTTTTTTTTTTTTTTTTTTTAAATAACAGAACGGAGGAAGGAAAAACAAATGGAGAAAAAAAATAATCCATACACCAGATTACTGGTGTCCTCTGTTCATAAAATATCTGTAACAGTTAGACTTGAACAGTTGTGGGTTGAAATTTGGAGGAAAACAACTCTGGGGAAGCGAGTTCCAGAGAGATGCAGTTCGGGGAATGAAAGAATTCTGATAGGCAGAAGTTCTGCAATATGGTTGAGTGACATTCCAGTCATGAGCGCTACCAGATGCTCATGTAGCACGAGGGAAGGCATGGAGAGGTGGCACCATGGACGCAACTTCGTCTGAGCATTTGCCAAAAAAATATCTGTAAAATAATGCAAGGGAGGCAACATTCCTTCTTACTTGCAGGGGAGGTAGTTTATATGTAATGGCAGGGTTGTTAATGATTCTAACAGCTTTATTCTGAATTTTGTCTAGTTGTCTTAATGCAACCTCTCCACAACCATTCCACAAGGGTGAGCAATATTCAAGCTGAGAGCGCACATGACTCTTATAAATTATAGCTAACTGCTCATCGGCGAAGAAGTTACGGACTCTGTACAATAATCCAAGTTTCTTTGAGGCGGTTTTAGCAAGTGATCTGACATGAGAGGTCCAGCTGAGGGCACTGTTGAGTGAGACACCAAGAATTTCAATACTTTTGGAGATGGGAATATTAGTAGCACTGAAGGTAATGTACGAATCTGGCAATATCTGTCTATTAGTAAACTGTATATATTTAGTTTTACTAGCATTAAAAGAGACAAGGTTGTTTTGTCCCCATTCACTGATTGTAGATAGATCTTGATTTATGGAGATGGCTGTACTGAGTCATCTCTATCACATGCAGCAGATGCTCTACCAGCATCCCTCTCGCATCTAAAGCTCTCTTCACACTGTCCATCCATCCTATTCACGGTTTTCGTCTCAGCCTTACACCCCTCACATCCGATCCAGTTATCTTTTTCACCAATCACTCTTTATCCATTCTCTCCAGGTGTCCAAACCATTGCAACACTCTCTGCTCAGCTTGATCCGCCATCTCCTGCATAACTCTAGTTCTTCTTCCCACTTCATTATTTCTCAATCCATACACATCACTCCACGTATACTCCTCAGACAACTCAACTCCATTACATTGAAACTCTTCCTCTCTGCTACGCCCATTTCCCATGTTTCTGCCTCATATGACGCAGTTGGTACCACTACAACCTCATACAGCCTTCTCTTTACATCCACTCTAAGCAAATGACATCTCAACACTTTTTTCATTCCTCCCAGCACCCTACTTCATTCATTCTAAACTTCACCTCTACATCTATTCGTCCATCCACAGCAACAAGTGACCAGGGCCAGCTTTAAGCCAATTAGACCAATGGCTCCCAATTGGGCCCCACGCCTGAGGGGGCCCTGCGCAATGGAGGTAGAGTAGGGGAGAGCAGTGATGATTCAGACAGTGCATTCCCTGAGATACTTATGGGACCTAGGGTTGTGAGGTCTTGTGCAAAAGTGCAAGCATTTGTTTACTTTGACCACATGGAGCCTTCAAGCTACAAACGCCACACTCTTCAATGCACTGGGGGAAGCGGTGGCTGAATCGGTAGAGAGGTGGCCTGCAGTCCTAATGGACCCAGGATCGAATCCCGGATGGGGCAGGGAACAGTTTAAGGATTTGAATTTCCTAAAAGCAGACTTTCCTGATCTACCACATGACCCGCCGACATGTCGTAAAAATACCCCCGCTAATACCAGTACACCAGTCCTGTATGAGACAGCCCTTGCATGTATTCAGTATGGATGGTGGGTGTTAGCGCCGAAGTGGTGACATGTGGAGGTGTAGGAGGACTACTGGGCCTTGGGATAGGTAACTGCCCCCCAAGAATTAGGCCCTGAAGCCTTTGCCCAGAGTCGGACACGTAAAAAAAAAAAAAAAAAAAAAAAAAAAAAAAAAAAAAAACATAAACATGATTACATTACTGCTTAAACCTGAATTTTTAGTTATCATCATAATCATCACCTGGACCTCCTTTCCCATCCTAGGGCAGGGTAAGGAGTAGCAACGTCCAGACAGCCCAAATTTGCCCAGTCAAATGGGCCAGGCTTCCATTAATGCATCATTCAAGCCCCCAGAAGCCTGGCTCTATCTGATATGCCAAAAACATACACCACATTCTGTAGCCTCACATAAATATATCCAACAGACTCAATCCAGACACGCGTTAATAAGGGGTGCTAGATCCATGATCAAGCACTTCTTCTCACAACATTCATCAAGCTAGCTCGATTTCATGTCAGTCCCCTAGCCTCACAGACTTCCAAACCTCTCTTCCTCAAACACTCATCCACCATATCCTTCCACCTTCTCCTTGGCCTACCTTGCCTCCTTCCTCCTTCAGATTCGCTCAGATATACATTTTTCACCATTCTATTGTTATCTATTCTCTCCACATGACCATACCATCTCAGTACACTCTTTTCAGTTCTGGTGTCCAGACTTCCTCACTCCACATCTTTCACGAGTCACATTATTTTGTATCCTATCCACTATCTGTACTCCGCATATATTCCTAAGCAGTCCCATCTCCACTGCTCTTAATCTTGACTTTTCATTATCATGCCAAATGTTAACATTGGCACTAACACTCCTTCATGTAAGTCTCGTGCAGCTGCAACACTCAAGCCTTCGTTTCATATCAAGGCCTTCAATGCACCAGCTACTTTCTTTCCTTGTGTCACTCTACCTTCCACTTCTTTTGCACATTTTCCACTCTTTTCTATCACTGTACCCGGGTTTTTGAACTCTCACCAATTCCAGTCTCTCTCCATTCACTGTAACACCATACTGGGATTCACCTTCTCTTTCAATAACCATTACTTTAATCTTTTCTATATTTACTCTTAGGCACGATGCTCACAGACATTAGCAAAACGCTGCACTAGTCTACTTAGTGCTTGTCCAGTATTAGCAAGTTGTACTACATCATCAGCATACAACAAATTTGAGATATTCCATCCATCACCAATCACTACCAATGCCATCCCCCTCTCCATTACTTGCGTTTTTATTTCTCTCATCACCACATCCATATATATACTGAACAACTATGGGAATATGAAACAACCTTGTCGCATGCCCACACCGATCATGAACCATTCACTTAGATGCCCATTTACCCTTACACATGCTTCACTACATCATAAAAACTCTTGATGGCACCTAGCAGCTTACCATTTACACTGTTCATGTGCAACACCTTCCACAGTCCTTTTCTGTCTACTTTGATGTATGCTTTTTCCAGACCCACGAATGTCATAAACACTTACAGTCCTTCTCACAAGCCTTCTCCACTATCTGTCTTACTGTAAATATTTGATCCACACATCCTCTGCCTCTCCTAAAGCCACCATGTTCATCACTCACTAGGACTTCTGATATCTCTCTTACTTTCTCTACAATAAATCTTCCATATACTTTCCCTACCACACTCAGTAAACTTATGCCATGACAATTCTTGCACTCACTTCACTCACCTTTATTTTTGTACATGGATACAACCACAGCCTTTTTCCAATCCGCTGGCACAGTTTCACTCATCCATGCGCTTTTACATATCTCCAACAAGCACTTCATTCCGCTCTCTCCACTACACTTAATCATCTCTGCATACACTTCATCAACCCCAGCTGCCTTCCCATTTTTCAGCCGCTTCTCAACATTGTTCACCTGTGTGAGTGTCATGTTTCCTGGCACTGCATTCCTTCTCTGCACACCCCCAAGACCAATCATGTTTATAGCCGCTCTGCTCTCTCTATTTCCATTCACCAGGTTTTCAAAATATTCTTTCCATCTGGCCCTTACTTCATCCCCATGAGTTCATAATCTACCACTTACATCCTTCACACTTTCACATTTCTTTCTGTTTCCACTTCTACATTTCCGCACCTCTTTCCAGAATACTGTAACTTCCTTCCGGTATTTTCAGAGTAGTTTGCATTCATTTTTCTTCCTAGATCATAATTTACCTCCTTTTTCCTTTTCACTTGTCTCTTTATATGCTTCTTGCACTCAGTATATTCAGTTATTTCAACTGAACCCCTGTCCTGTAACCACTCTAGCCACTTCTTCCTCTTTTCCTCCACTGCTCTCTTAACCTCTTCATCCTACTATGCCATACCTTCCTTCTTTGTTGTTACTCTTGCCACACCACACACCGCTTTGGCACTCCTAACTAAGCAATTCCTATAACCAATATGCATTCCACAGGCTGTTCAGATGCATTTCAATCCAATTCACTGATTCTAACTCCTCCCCTACTTTGGTCCTGTATTCATCTGCCATTTCTTTGATCCTCAGCTTCTCAACTTTCAGTGTTTCTCCCTGACTGTTCCTCTCTCTCCTGGTCCACCTCACTCCTCTTAGCTTGATCTTGCATATCACAATCATATGATATGACAGACCTCCATATCATTCTCTCACTGCCCTTGTATTAGCCACCATTCCCAACATCGACGTCTGTATGAGCACATAATCAATCAGGCTTCTTTCAAAACGATCCCCGTTCCCTCTATACCATGTATATTTAAGTGCATCTTTATGTTTGACAATAAGAGTTACAAATGCACAACCTCCTTTCCTAACACATATCCTTCAGTCACTTCCCATTATTTTCTTCTGGTACTCCATTACAACCCATTATGTCATCCTCAGTACCAGTGCCTACTCTTCCATTCATATCGCCCATTACGATCACTTTATAGCTCCTGGGCATTTCTCCCACTGCTTCATCCAGCTCATCCCAAAACTTGTCTTTATCTCTTTCACTCCTGTAGTCATACGGTGCATATGCTACGAACACAACCACTTTCACCTTCTCAGACTTGAACTTGACATACATACATCTCGAGCTGACACATTTGTAATCTCTCATTCCACTCTGCCACACCTCATTCATCAACAAAGCAACTCCTTCCTTGTATCTTCTTTGCCTATTCATGCCCGATCTTACATATTTCACATCCTCCCACTCCTCCACTTCACACCCTTTCATCTTTGTTTCACACAATGCCATCATGGCATATCTCACACTCTTGAACACAATCATCACTTCCACCCTCTTACTCTCCTCATTCACACCTCTCACATTCCACATAGCCATGAGAATGTGCCCATTTGGTTGGGGCCCTGGGCATGTATTGGGCCCTGTGAGGCTCTCTGAAATGTTTGCCATGATTAAGTGATTTTAGATAGGGGAATTTGGGGGACACTTAACCCGGCCAAAAACCCCGGTTATATGGTTACCACCCTGTGTAGTAAATGGTTTTCTGGGTACAGGAAACCATTTGGCTTGCCACTCAGTGTAGAGACCATAAGGCATCCCTACACTGAGTGGATGATGGGCGCCCCCATCTACCACAAAGATGGCCAAACCATCACCGCTCTTCCCTAATCTATTCCAGTCTTTCCATTATCTAGAGATATACTTGCTTTACATTCTACCACTGACACATGCAAGCATGTTGGAGCCTTTAAAAACGAAAACGAAACGAAACGATATAAAGGTTATAATAAACTTTATATATCTACGGCTGTGAACCTCGGGACCTCACCAAAATGTTCCTAATTGGACCCCGCAGTTCCTAAGGCCAGCCATGCATGTGACTGTAAATACTTAAAACACTCTACCTCCTCAAGCAACTCACCATTCAAAACTACGTTCATTCTCCTACCACCTACCGACCTCATACACTTCATCACTTTACTTTTATTTTCATTTACTCTCAATTTCCTCCTTTCACACACCCTTCCAAACTCCTCTACCAATCGTCTTCCTCTCTCCTCTAAATCAGCCACTGGTGCAGTATCATCTGCGAACAGCAGCTGATTCAGATTCCACTCTCTACAATCAGCGTTTACCTGACTCAAACCTCCACCTAACACTCTTGCATTCACCTCCCTTACACCATCCATATAAATATGAATCAACCAAGGCAACGTCACACATCCCTGCTGCAGCCCTACTCTCATGGGAAACCAATCACTCACACTATTTCCCACTCTTACACATGCTTTATTATTTACATAAAAACTTTTCACTCCTTTTAATAACCCACTACCTAGTCCATAAAATCCCAAAACAGTCCACAAAACCTCCCTATCAATTCTATCATACTCTTTCTCTAAAGCCATGAACGCCCAAAACATCCTTACCTTTCGCCACATACTGTACTTTCCACACACCTGCCTCACAGCAAACATCTGATCCACGCATCCCTCCCCTCCTAAAACCATACTGCTTGTCACCAATCACTCCCGCTGTACCCGCTCTAACTCTCTTAATTTACACTCTGCCATACACCTTACCTACACCACTCAATACACTTATACTCCTGAAACTAGTACATTCATACTTATTGCCCTTACCTTTATACAGTGGATATATATGTGTATGTATATATATATATATATATATATATATATATATATATATATATATATATATATACAGTATATAATATATATATTTCGTTTTCGTTTTCGTTTTTAAAGGCTCCAACATGCTTGCATGTGTCGGCCTTGGTCACCTAATGGCGGCTCTCCACGCTGCACGATCCATTGCAGCCTCCCCGTTCAGTCCCCCAACCCCAAGGTCACTCTCAACGACCCCGCCCCATGTCTTTCCCGGTCTACCCCTCACAACCCCACCCCCAACACCAACACCTCTCACCCTCCCCACCCAACCATCACCCCCCACCCCCCACATGCCCAAACCACCCCAATCCACCCCTCCCCACCACAACACCAACACAGTATATATATATATATATATATATATATATATATATATATATATATATATATACTGTGGATTCTCAAATTTCGAGTTTAGAATTCGATGAATCAAATTTAGATGCATTTTGGAGTGGTCTACCTACCTCACTTTTCGATGAAAAGTCGCGTATTTCGATGCTGTCAGGGCCAGACTCCAACCAAAACAAGCAAAGATAATATTTTTGATGAGAACCAAAATGCTAGAAGTGAAGGAAAATTATAAGAAAAAGTATGAGCCTAACCTAATATCAAATGTGACATGTGTCAAGAAGAGAATGAAAATCAACATCATTTATTCACATGTGCAGCACACGATGATAAGGTTCCAAGACAATTCACTGTCAAAATCAATTCGCAGTCAGATAATTCCTCGTCAAAACATGGACAATTTCCCGTCAGGATAATTCACACCCTGGACTATTCCCCATCATTCTATAAATATACTTTCAGTATTATTAATTAATCAATACTTTAATAACTCAAAGATATAACAAGAGAAATTAAAGGAAAAGAATCAATAATAGAAATACTAAAGCAAAATGAATTACAGGTGGTAGCAAATACAGTAGGCAGAATACTGAAATGAAGAGAAGTACAGTAATTATGAATATAAGGAGCAACATAGAAATGAACAACAGAGACTGAGAAAAAATAAAGAAAGTCATGTTGTTTCAGGACAAGAGCTCCCCGTTGGGAGTAGGCATCACCAACAACAAGCCATGTGCAAGGTGATGTTCTGTTGTCGGCGGTCATCTTGCAACTGTCCTACCAGCAGCCAGCCCTCTACAGCCAAGTGCCGCACTTTCAGCCTGTACCTTCCACGTGTGGACATGCATTTCACTGCAATTTAGTTGTATGTATTTTCTTTGTATTTTCGTCGCAACTTACCTGTTTCAAGATGGCAAGCAAGAGTGGTTCTTCGGGTAGCAGTGGTAATGGACAAGAGCAGCCTGGCATCTCTAAATCTTCGCAGCCAAAGGAGAAATGGCAATACAGGAAAGGGCAGAAGTACACCAAGTATACACTTGCTAACAGTATGGCAGTACAATGCAGAACTACAGTTCCTTAACCACAATTATAGTTCATAAAGTTTACAGGGGGTGTGGACAAAAAATCATGATTATATGTCGTTAGGTTTGGAGGCCCCTGACCCAAACTAATTTTTCCCATAAGAAGTTCAGTTTAAATTTTGATTATTTGAATTTCACGATGATTTTTAGGTACCCATGCCCATCGAAATTCGAGAATTCACTGTATACATATATATATATATATATATATATATATATATACATATTATAAGTAAACTAATTTACTCTTGGAGCCTCCCAGGTTAGTTGAACGTGCTCCTAACGATTCTCAAATCATGAGTTTAAATCTGCCTGAGGATGATGCTTACGAGAGTGCAGTGTTATCTCCTTTCATGTATTCGCATGTCTGCACTCCAATAAGGTTTCCTTGGTTGTTATTGGTGTTGATTAACCCAGTCTATCTAGCTGAGCAGACCCATCAACCTCAGGCAAGCAATCACCCATGCACTCATCTGATGTTCCCTTGCAGATGACGGTGCCTTGCAACAGATTTGCTCATTTATAAACAGGTTTATGATGGAAGAGTTGAGAGGAAGGATGGGACTGAGGTGTATTATTGTTGTGATGAGAAGTGTAGAATGAGATGATCTGAGCATGTGGACAGGAAGGGGGATGGCAACTGGGTGCCGAAAGTAAGAAGTGTGAATGATGGGGGTAGGTTTGTGAGAGGCAGACCAAACAAAACTTGGGACGAGGTCACAGAATGTGAACTCAGCAATAAAGGACTGAATGGGGAGGCTGCCAGAGATTGAGCTGCATGGAAAGCCACCATTAGGTGACCATGGCTGATGCATGCAAGCAAGTTGGTGCCTTTATAAATGAAATGAACAAAATGAAACACAGCCACTAAGATAGAATTTTCACATGCACTTCTCACCCTATGCTCCAAAAGGCATACCACAACTACATCCATGCATGAACAATTGGGTGGGGTGGGTCACTTTCTGTGACAGAAAGTGGTGTTCCTCAGTGTTATGAATCAGTTACCCTTCAGGACCCACAAGATATGGCTTGAACATTTATAGTAAAGCTGCCTGCCTACATCAAGAATGTACAAACTTTCCACTGCAATACATATAGGCCATCCAATCTTTCCACAGAGGTATACACATCTTTACCTTTACCATTATCAAAGTGCCGGTCATGTGACGTTAGCAGCCATGGAAGGCCATCTTCCTCTATCCTCAGCTATCCTGATTAACTCCACATTGCTGGTTCTTTCTTGTAAATCACTTCTTATACAATCCATATACTTTAATCATTGTCTTCTTCCCTCTATTCTTCCAAGTAAACAGTCATTTTCTTGTTCTTTTACTCTTATAACAAGTCCCAAAAATTCCATCTGTCTTTTCCTTATACAGTAGTCTTCATCATTTCTTTTTCCACTCCTGCCCTTCTCAGAACTTCTTCACTTGTTAATTTTTCTGTCCATGATATTCACATCATTCTTCTCAAAAACCATACCTCAACTGCTTGTAGTCTCTCTCTCATTTTCTTCTTTACTGTCCACGTTTCGCACCCGTATCATAGCATTGACCAGACAAAACATTTCAACACTCTTGTTCGTGTCCTCATATCCATAGTTATGTTACTTAAATTTTTCTCATTCATCCTAAAGCTCCTTTAGCAATACCAATTCTTCTTATAAATTCCTTCTCACTTCCTCTGTCATCTGATATAACAGCACCAAAGTATTTGAAACCCCTCACCTGCTCTATATAACTTCCCTGGATATTAAGTTGGATATTTATCGCCTCTCTCCACTTTGTTAGTACCATTGCCTTTGTTTTCCTGATGTTAATCTTCATCCCTTTCTGCTGACATGCTTCCACTAATCTATCCACCAGTTCTTGCAGTTTTTCTTCCAAATTTGCTACCAGTACCATGTCATCAGCATATCTCAGATTATTAATGTTCTTACCACCAACCTTGACCCCTTCCAATTCCTTCAATTGGTCCATTGCAACTTGTCCGTATAAAGAAAACAAGTATGGCGACAGAACACATCCCTGTTGTACTCCTCTTTTTATAGTCACCCACTCCGTCTTCTCCTCTCCGACTCTAACAGCAGCTTTTTTATCCCAGTACAGGTTTACAATGATTCTTATATCCTTATTATCTACCCCAACCATTCGCAACATTCTCACCATCTCTTTATGCCTCAAGGTGTCAAAGGCCTTTTCAAAATCCACAAAACGCAAGTATAAATCCTTCTGTACTTCCAGAGATCTTTCTGTCAACATTCGCAATGCAAAAATAGCATTTCTAGTGCCTTTGCTCCTTTGAAATCCATACTGCTTCTTTGCTACATAGTTATTAATGTTTCGTCTTATTCTCTCCCCTATCGCTCTTAACAATACTTTCCCCATTTGACTCATCGCATTTATAGTTCTATGCTTATCACATTCCAGTACACCATTTTTCTTTGGTATGGCCACAAAAACACTTTCTCTCATTGATTCTGGGATGTATCCAGCATCACATATTCTGTTTGCCAAAGTGGTTATTTTTTCTAATCCAAATTCTCCGGCTGCCTCCATCATCTCAACCACCACTCCATCCTCTCCTTCTGCTTTATTCTTACCCATATTTCTCATTACAGTCATCATCATCATCATCATCAATGTCTCTTTTTCCCTGCAAAAAGGTGTGGTGAAGTAGGGTCCTAAAGCAGGGAAAATGTAAAATCATAATACAGGGAGAAATGATCAATAGCACAAACAGTGAAATGGGCCATACACTCATTCACCCATCATTAAAGCCTCCAGAATCCTGACTTAATCTTACAGGCATATCCTTCCACAGATATGCACTTCATATTATCTACAAATCTAATGACATCAAGTTGAAAAAGACAAAAGGGGAGGGGGGTGCTAAACCTTCGTCCCATGCTCCTCCAAACAATCAAACTAACTCAAAACCTTGTCAGTTACCTAGTCTCATCAACCTTTATACCTCGCTTTCTCACATGCTCATTTACCATAGTTATCCACCATTTTCTTGACCTACTGTGCCTCCTCCCACCTTAACTTACTCATTCGCATACACCCTTCTCACCATATGATTTACAGACATGTATACCCTGCTTACAATCTGATTTATACCTATTTTCCTTCATATGACCATAGCATTCCAGCACACACTCTTCAACTCTGTACCCTACGAACTTCCTTCATCCACATATTTCATGAATTACTTTAATTCCTATGACATCCACTCAACAGATAGTTCTAAATTACCCCATCTTTGCTTTCATGCCACACCAAAGTCTCACACCTTTATGTAAAAGTGGGCACTAAAATTCCTCCACGCTGTCCTTTTGCAGCCACCAAATTGACCTCTGTTTCTTATTAGGCCTTCATACACCAGCCACTTTCCTTCCCTACACCACTTTACTTTCCACTTCCTTTGTACGTTTATCTGACTTTACTATCACTACAATTGACCTTCAACTCATGCAGGTCCAATTTGCACTGAAAATGTTTTGTGTGGATGGATAAACCTGAACCCAGCCCTGTAAATGTGGGAAAAATCTATCAATCTATAGCCAGACGCCATAATCCCATAAGGGGTGGCCACAAACGATTCGCCTCCATGCCGCCCTGTCCCCTGCCATTATGCTGCTCTCCCCTCAACTCACACACCCCTCTGTCATATACCTCTCCACTCCATCCCTGCATCTCATCCTCGGTCTCCCTTTCCTTCTTACCCCCTCCACCATACTCACTTACACTCTCCTCATTAGTCTCTCACTTTCCATCCTCTCTACATGGCCAAACCACCTCAGTGTATTTCTCCTAATGCTTTCTATCACATACACATTCACATCACAATGCTCCTTCACTTACTTAACTGTCAGTCTGTCTCTTCATGTAACTCCATATGCTCCACACAAATAACTTATTTCCACTGCACTCACTCTTGTCTTGTGTCCTTCCAACAAGGTCCAAGCTTCGCACTTCCATACATTAGAGCTAGTATCGCACTACAGTAAGACCTCACTATAACAGACTAATTGGGACCCAAGCCATTCCGAAAAAAGCAAAATTACAATAAAAGTGACATCCGGACTTCCCCTTGTTAACCCGGACTTTTTCCAGTACTGTATATCAGACATTAGTCCAGATCTCACCAATGGTTTTTAAATTGTTTTCACTACCACTGCAGTACTGTACCGTATTATAGCTTCACTAGAATAATCAAATAGTATACTGTAATATATATATAATAATACAGTAAACCCTCGATATAACAAACTAATTGGGGGAAAGGGTGGGTCATTATATCCGAAAGTTTACTATATCCGATGGTCGTTATTAACTGAGGGATTACCGACCCAAGGTCGTTATATCCATGGAGTTGTTCAGTCCTACGTGCACAACCACAACTTACTCTATGAAGTTTTACATGGAGAACTCAATGGTTTATGTGGTTATACAGTATAATACAGTAAATACAGTAGAGTCTTCATACAACACAAGACAGGTTATGCTGAACCTCACGCAAAATCAAATTTGCGCTAAAATGTGACATATATTTACATGTAAAATAGGGGGTTAGGTTCTAGGGGCCTTATATTTTTCATTTAAAATATAGATAGATTATTACAATTATGTCTGCCTTAAGACACCCAAGACAGAGTGTTTAGATATGATCTCACTGACTGGACACATCAGTGCATGATGCATTCTAACGTAACCCAACCCATTAGTTTTGCCTCCTAACACTCCCCATAAAAATTTTAATCACCAAGGATTGCCACAAAGCCTCTTGAAAGTTCTCATTACCAATCACGCAAAAAGCTTTTGACCTCAACAACACCTGAACAATGGCTGCCCAGCATCAGGCATATTTTGCCAAGAATCACTTTCAGCTCTCATTAAAAAAAAAAAAAAAAAAAAAAAAAAGTGAGAAACAATTTTTGAAAGCCATTAGTCATCAACAACAAAGGAAAAAAAATGCTATAAAGCATCATGTATTTCTTACTTCTCAGATACACACGAATGCAGTAATCGTGAATAATATGCAAGTCAGCCAAGCAGTATAATTTTTGACAGTATAATTCACAAAAACTGAACTCACATAATTATCTTACCTAACTATGTACGTCAACACATAGTGTATTCACATATTGTAAGATCCGAATTTTCTCGACCAAAGACTGTCAGTTCATAACAAATATCGGGCACAAAGCCTTTTTTTTTTTTTTTTTTTTTTTTGCACTACAGGCGAAAACATGAATGTTACTGCTCCTTCATCATTAACTTTTTTTTCCAACAAAGAAAATAATCCACAACATAAACACACCCAACTCATTTTATCTGTCTGATCGTTTGCATTTAAGCTCCCACACCACACGCCTTCTTCGTCTGACAATTTTACATTTTCATTTTGAATAAATGCTTTTCTTGTGTTCTTAGCATTTTCAGGGTGTTTAAGCATAACTAAAGTTTCTTTGGAATTACATGCTCAGAGTTCTGAGAGGAAATGAGGAGCAAGGAAATAAGCAAATAAACTTCTCATCACAGGGACCATCTACACAACACTGAGGCAGGCTGTGGCAGGTGGTATGGGACATAGGTCACGTGGGTTGGGTCGGGTCGAAGAAGCCAATCAGTGACTGACAAAAGCATAACACACGAGTTGTAACTGGAAATCCAATACCTAAATGCACCCATTTCCCACAGTTTCTCTTGTGCAATTGAGTGGTATTACCATGCTATTATGTAATTATGGGAGAAATTAAATGCCCGAGTTTTGTAAGATCGCTGTTTCGTTTTGTCTTAAATCGCGACTCTACTGTACCATCCTGTATGAAGTTGTACATATAAATACAATGCCTATTATGTAATGTAGTACTGTTACAGTACACTTACCATATCAGGGAGCAAACTTCCGCCAGATATAGCGACCAAATATCGCTATATCCAGCAGAAGTTCACTCTGGAAATGGTGGGTCGTTATAGCCAAAGTTCGCTATAAAAGGGTTTGTTTTATCAAGGATTCACTGTACTGTACTGTACTGTACTGTATACTGACAGACACGTCTATTATTTACCTTACTGTAGTGAACATAGCTAAAGTGGTCAGGCAGTCCGGACTGCTTCTGGCTTTATCAGACTTTTTCTGATATATAATCCCTCAAAGATCTAATGTAACAAAGCCAAAGGCATGTCCGGGACTTGGTTTTGTTTGGGACTTGGGAAAAATGCCCCTGGACAGGTACTTAAGACCCCAACCCAACCTAACTCTGAAAGCCACCTAAATAACTTCCTACCAGACATGCATAGCACCTACATAACATCCTATACACACAAATTACGAACAGAAACCATGAAATAAATGAAAAGGAACCAGAAAATGAAAAATCAGAAATGAATATGGAAAATATTTAGCAGTGTACAGGGTACTTACGACACGTCTGTGGCCCTCACAAAGATTAACCTGCCTCCTCTAAGGCTCTGACAGTGGTGAAGGTGCACTTGAAGCACGTACAGTAATCCAGCGTTGTGCTGCACTTAATCCTTGCGCACTGTGAATTATAATTGTTTAACACTGCACATTCTGTTCTTACTTGCGTCATGCCAGTTGCAACATGCCAGTGTTGCACCCTTCACTTAATCCTTTGTATTCTGAATTCTAATTTCTTAACACTGTACAAAACTGTAAATTTCCATGAGGTCTAGTGGCCAAGTATTGCCGTTTATTCACTGTTTGTTCACAAAAACGAGCACGTGGCACAGCCACGGCAATGAGCGTGCAGTCACGACGGTAGGTAGGCAGGAACTGGGGAGGGGTGGATGCAGGGGTGCTCTACTATGCGCTAAAACACAGCTGTTCATCACCATGTGGCAAATATAAAGTAGGGATGAACACATAACGGCTTTTATTATATATATATATTTTTTTTTTTATTTTTTTTTATAGTGGTAGGTGGTGGCGACCATCATCCACTCACTTGATGTAGTGCTGCCTACTTCTTCCTTAGCCTTTATCATTCTTTTTCTGTGACTGCCCTCCTCTCTTCCTATTTCTCCCATCTTTTCTGTCACTACTTATTGCTTTTCTTTCAGTTACTGGTGGCTTTACATTGAGTGACAAGCCAAATGGTTTCCTGTAAGCCAAGAAACCATTTACATTGCTGGGTGGTAACCATATAACCAAACCATACGTGCTCCCTACGTGTCAAGTGGGTTGGTGGAGGGTTAGTGCCCCTCCCTGTAAAACAAATAACTTAGAGTCAAATGGTCACCCCATATGGGATTATGGCGTCTGGCAATAAATAGACAGATAGATGTTTTTTGGCCATTGTTTGTGTCCAAGGACCCGAGCCCAAAATGTCCGGGACTTGGGCATCCAGGTCTTAAAGGGATAACTGTATAGGAATTTAGTCCGGTAGCTCCTCGATTCCGATAAATGCAAATTCCGGTCTACTGAAGTCTGTTACATCGAGGTCTTACTGTACTATTATGTGGCAACTTTCTTACTTCCATGCTTAGTTCCCTATTTCTTATCACTGCTTTCAAAGAACCAGCAACCTTTCTTCCCTGCTGTACATTTTCAAGCACTTCATCCTCTAAACTTCCAAGCCTACTCATCACACTACTCAATTACTTAAATGCAACACATTTTCCATTTCCTCACCATCCATCCTCACTGTGCATTCAGTGACTTCATTCCTCTCAAAGACCACAACTTCACTCTTCCCTACATTCGCCTTTAGATTCCATTTCTTACACAATCTCCCAAATTCATTCACCAAGCCTAGCAGTTCTCCTTCATTTTCATTTAATAATATATTATCTTCTGCAAACAAGAGAACAGGAAGTTTCCAAACGCTGCCCCCTCTCATTAGAGTCACTCCAACATCCACTGCACTATCTTGTATCTTTTATAACTCCATTCATATGCAGACTGAACAGCTGTGGAGACATGGCACCCCTCTGTTTCAATCAAACATTCAGTTAGAAAAATTAACTCAGTTCGCCATCCACACGCACTGCAGCCCTAGCACCCTCATACATACTCTTTGTGGCATTCAACAGCTTCCCACATACTCCATAATTTTTAATATTTTCCACATTCCTTGTCTATCCACCCTATCATATGCTCTCTCCAAATTAATGAAAGCTGTATAAAACTTTTAAATCTTTTCTAGAAAATTTTCCACTAAACACCTTAGGATGTATGTCTGGTCTACACAGCCTCTTCCCTTCCTGAAACCTTCCTGTTCTTCACCAACTAATTCCTCTATTATTCTCTAACTCTGTCGGCAGGTATCCTACCATATACTTTTCCTATTACACTAAGAAGACAAATGCATCTATGATTACCACACATTATTTTTCCCTTTTCCTGTGTAAAGGGGAATAATTACAGATGACATCCAATCCTCAGGGACTCTACCTTCCTCCCAGGTCAAACTGCACATCTTCCACATCCATTCTACTATTATCTTGCCCCTGTGCTTCAGCATTTTACCACACACTCCATCAGTTCCTGGGGTTTTCTCCATTTTGACTTTCTTTATTGCTTCCACCACGCTCATCCTACTGATCTCTTCCTCCCTTCCCATCTCCCTCCTTCTCCCAGCCATTCTCCAGGCACTTATACTCATGTTACTTTCATTCTCTGTGTTTAACAATTCCTTAAAGTGTTCTTTCCATCTTCTCATTTTTCTGTCTTCTGCATTAGCAATTGGCCAATTTTATCTTTCACTCCCCTACTACCGTCTTTTTCACTCTGTCTAACTCTCTTAACCTCCAAAGAACATTTTCTTACATTCCCTCCACTTAAATGCGGCCCTTCACATTCGCAGAATCAACTTTTGCTGGTCTCGCAGATTTGCGGATTGCCATTCTGTGGAGCCAAGACTGAATTTAATGGGTATGGTTGTAAGAAGTTGGGGTAAATATGTAGCTGATGACTCATCCACACTCACATGTGGGCAAGTCATCATCTATTTGTGATACAGTACCCTCGCGTCCAGTACGGTATTTTTGTCAGACAGTACTAACGTACTGGACTAAATCCTTACTGGACAAACAACAGACCTTATGGGAAAAATGAATAATGTCAGATAAGCCTTGAAAAAATCCCCCCAAAATGCAACTTAACTACATTTTGAAACAACTAAGAGTTTACCAACCTTTAAGGTGAGTGGTGATGGGCTTGGAAGGAAATGGGGAGGGGTTTCCAAGACTATAGGAGGTCCTACTGACCCCCTGGAGGAGGGCCTTCAGGATCCTGAGGAGGCCTCTCTGCCTGAACCTCCCTCATAAATCCCTCATAATCACACACTGACACATTGTCGTCAGGGTGCGTTCACATGACAGCAATACACCAATTTGATTGGCACACATCACGAGTCACAAGGAAGGCATACTGGACTGGCGCAGAAGTACTAGGGAAATGTTCCTGGGTGTTAGTCATCTTCCCTCGGGTGCGTGGGTAGTAGTACTGGACGCAGCACATCAGTACTAGAGAAGAACCCTCCGATTTGGCCCACTTTGTGAGGCCGATCCGTACTAAACCAGCAAATCCATACTACACTAATTTTTTTTTTTTTTTTTGCCAACCGTACTGGACGAGAATAGTACTGGACAAACGCGTACTGGACATGAGGGTACTGTATTTTATGCTGCTTTCAGGTCTCTGATATGGTTTATTAGGTACACTATGTGCACACTTGCTCACAGGGGGTGATTTGCAACTGCAGAGGCATTTAAGGGAGGGCGCACCAAACATTCGTGAAAAATCCACATTTGCGGGGGTCTGTGTTCCCTAACTTCCGCTAATGTGGAGGGCCACTTGTACATTCAGATTCCTTCCAAACTCCTCATCCACTCTTTTTTTACTCCCTCTTACTAATCTCCTCACCTCTCTCTTCTCTGTATATAACTCTATTCTGTCTCTTAATTCCTCCATGTCTCTGCATCCCATCCACCCATTACATGCTTTCTTTTTTCATGCCACAGTTTGTCTCACCCCTTCATTCCATCATGCTGTTCCCTGCACCGTGTTTCATCTTCTCTTCATTCCACCCACCACCTCACATGCTGCACAGATTTCTTCCGTGAATACCTTACACACACCTTCCACCTCCCCCATCTGCTTGAAATCATATTTACCAAATCATTCCTCCACTTCTTTCTTACATTCCGCCTTTTTTTTCATCCTCTTGCAACCTTTCTACTCACTTTGTATGGACTGTTTCCTTCTGACCTTCTTTCCTTCTATGTATCCACTGCATTTATACCTTGACTTTTACCACCACCAAGTGTGGTCCACTTCCCTAACCTCTGTATGCTTTCGCATCCAGCAAATAGCTTCTCATTCTCTCATGCACACATACATAATCAATCATTCCCTTCCGTTCATTCAGTTCACCATCTACTCTTGTCATTACTCTCCATGTATACCTGTGGACCATTTTGTGCCTAGAGGTAATGGCTATCACCAACCCCCTCACCACACAGATGTCCAACAGAGTACTACCATTTTCATCCACTTCTGCAGGCAAATCCCACTCACCAATGACTCCATCCACTTTCACATTCCCTACTTTTCCATTCATAACTCCATTCAAAAACACTCTCTCACTCCGCTCAAACTTTTCTATGCATGCTTCCACATTTGCCCAGAACTCTTCAGTCACTCTGCTCACATAGTCTTCTGTTGGCTGGTAGCCTTAGTAGGGGGGGGGGGGGAGTGTGCACACATAAATCCAGATGTTGGCCTCCATCCACCGACATCCCTCCCAAAGTTCCACTGTTGGACCATATATGGTAGGTGCATGCTCAACCCACTTAGAATAAATAAACATTGTCTTTTTGTAGGATTTTGGTATAGCAAATGGTCATAATTCAATATGGCTAAAATCATGGTATATGAAATGGTCTGTTTACACTTGGTCAGCTGGTCACACACACACACACACCCACACACATTTCTCACTACCTGCTTCTTGTCTCTCTCACCTCACTGCCACCATTCACTATGTACTTTTTCTTCTTTCAGTTAAGCTCTGCATTAAAACAAATGGACAAATCAACACTGCTAAAATTATGAGCTGCAAAATGGTTTGTTTACAATCAAATAGCTGGCCACACAGAAGTATGCATGCACATGTTTTCGATATATGTAAATGATATGCCAGAGGCTTAAGGAGTTATATGAATATGTCTGCAGATGATGCAAACATTATGAAGCAAATTGAGAATGGTGACAGTTGTGAGGAGTTGCAAAATGATTTGGATAAGCTGTACAATTTGATGCCAGACTTGTAAAATGGAGTTTAATGGGAAAAACAAAACATATCCTAGAAATAGGAATAAGTGGCAAAAGACCTAGTTATGAGTATAAAATGGGAGGAGAGAAGATCTGCAAAGCAAGGGAAGAAAAAGATCTAGAAATGACTATTCATGATGATATATCAGAGAAGCATATAAATAAGATCATTGAGGGGACATATAGACTGATAACTAATATGAGAAAGGCTTTCAGCCATCTGGATGAGGAGATACTGAGATAACTGTGTCCATGATAAGACTGAAATTGTAGTATGCAGCAGTGATACGGTCACCTCATTTAAAAAGGCAAGTAAGAAAACTGGAGAAAGTACAGTGCTCGTCAGAAGTATTCAGCGTTGTCCGCCGGGCACGCAATACTTATGGCCCAAAAAGAATCACCCATTTTTGGGGGGTAAGAATTGAGCCACAAGTTTGAGCTCCGAGTATGACGTCACGGTAGCTTGAGGCCTTCCAACACGCTGGTTGGTTCCCGCCTCAGTCGCCCACGGGCTGCCTGAGAAAGAGGAACTTCGCCGAGTGTCCCTCTCAAATTGCGCCATTTTTTACCGAGTGTCCCGCAGTGTTTTAGCCTTCAAAACTTTGTTATGGCACCTACCAGTGAACTATCGAGTGAAATCATACCCCAGATCATTGCTCTAAAAGAGGCAGGCCACCAGACAAAGGAAATTAGTGAATTGGTTGGTGTGGCACGATCGACAGTGCGTCGTTGGTGTGCACAGTTTTGGGAGGAAAACAGTGGTGAAGTTCCCACAAAGAAACCGAGGTCTGGTAGGCCTAGGAAAACTTCCCCAAGGTCTGTTAATGTTTTAAAACGTGCAGTGGAGTTTAATCCTCGTGTGAGTGCAAGGAAAATTAAGGAAAGCAACCTGGAAGTGTTTGGTGAGGTGTCAGTGAGAACAGTGTCTCGTAGAGTGCATAAGCTTGGTTACACAAGTCACAGGCCTGTGAAAAAGCCTCTTCTCTCTAGCAGCCAGAGAATTCGTAGGCTTGCCTTTGCTAATAAACATCTAAATTGGGGTGAGGAGCAATGGTTGTCAGTGTTGTGGTCTGATGAGGCAACGTTTAGTGTTACCTGTAACAGAGGAGCACATGTGTATCGACGCAAAGGTAGTGACCCACTTGACCCACAGTATGTAGAAAGCACAGTTAAACATCCTGATTCACCCATGGTATGGGGTTGTTTCTCAGGGAAGGATTTGGGGAAGCTTGTTGTACTTCCCAAGAACCTCAGAGTGAATCAGGATGTTTACCTGGAGCTTCTGTGTGATCATTTACCGGACTCCTTCGAGCTAACAGGTGCACGAGTGTTTCAGCAGGACGGTGCACCCGCTCACAAGGCCAAATCGGTCACCAATTGGCTTCGTGACTGCGAGGTATCATTCATGACAGACTAGCCAGGAAATAGCCCAGACCTCAACCCGATTGAAAACCTCTGGTACCTCGTAAAGAAGAGTCTCCAAGGGAAGGACTTGAGCTCTCTGCCTAGGCTGGAAGCCACCATTCGTGACTCCTGGGACAAAATACCCCTCCAGCACCTCAGGAGCCTCGCCCTTTCACTTCCAAGACGTCTCAGGTCCGTGAAGAAACGTAAAGGCTACCCTACGAAGCACTAAAGGTAAATAAAATGCATTATTTATATGTTTTTTCAATGTTGAAAGGTTTGTTTCTCAGGAGGGACGCAGGGCGCTCCATACTTCTGACGAGCACTGTACAATGGACGGAAACTAGGATGCTACAAAGTTTGAGGGAACTGTCTTAGGAAGGGAGACTGAAGAGTCTGAAGGTACCAAAGCTAAGTCAGAGAGAGTGCAGATTTCATTTAGTCAGAAAACTGGAAAAGCTGGATGAAGAAGATATGCTTGTGGAAGAAAAAGGAACAACAAGAAGACATGAATATAAATTTGATGAGTAGATGTGTAAATAATGTGAAAAAATATACTTTCTCATACAGAAGTATTAACATTTGGAACAGTTTGGAAAAGGAGGTGGTGCAAGCAAAGAACATCCATGTTTAAATGCATACTCAATAATTTATGATTGGAGAAACGACAACACGAGCTTTGCTTAAATTCTATACTGCAGGAGGATTTGGATAGGATACACAATTGGAGCCGGACGTGGGAAATGAAATTTAATGTAAAGAAATGTAAAATATTGGAAATGGGTAAAAGTACCAGGAGACCATCCCTGAATTATTTTTTGGATAATGAATTAATCACAAAAAGGAGAGAAGAGAAAGATTTGGGAGTGCTGGTCCAAGATAGTTTGTCACCAGAAAAGCACATTAGCAAGATAGTTGGAGAGACTTATAAACTCTTGACTAACATAAGAGTAGCATTTCATTATATGGATGAAGAAATGATGAAAAAATTGATAGTGGCCATGATCCGCCCCAGGTTAGAATATGCAGCGGTAGTGTGGTCCCCACACAAAAAGAAAGATATAAACAAGATTGAGAGAATACAGAGAACAGCAACCAAGATGGTCCCCAGTCTGACAGACCTGTCATACAGAGAGAGGCTGGAAAAACTGGATTTGCCTTCGTTAGAGGAAAGGAGAAAGAGGGGAGACATGATTGCGGTGTTCAGGACCATGGTGGGAGTAGATAAAATTGACAAAGAAGATCTGTTTGTATGGGATAAGAGAGCAACAAGAGGACATGGAATGAAATTGAAAAAGTCAAGCTGCTTGAAGGATATCAAGAAATATAGCTTTCCTTACAGAAGTATAGACTTATGGAATAGCCTGGACAAAGAGATCGTCCAGTCTAAAAACTTAAACGAGTTTAAAGTTAAATTCGACTTATTGAGAAACAGTGACAGAAACCCACGAGCATAGTACATTCCGTGTATATCACAATTAGGTATATTAGGTAAATACTTAAATATTTGGAACGACTTAGACAAAGAGGTGGTGCATGAGAAAAACATTCATGTGTGTAAAGGTAGACTTGATAAATGTGGATATGGAGACAGGACAACACGAGCATTGCTCAATTCCTGTATACTACAAATAGGTAAATAGGTAAATACACACACACACACACACAAACAAACACACACACACACACACACAGATGATAAAAGGGAACATGGTGCCAAGAGATGAGCTTTTTAGGCAGGGAAGACACAAATTTGGGAAAGCAAACTACAGTATACAGGAAAGAGGAAATTTTTCGATAATACAAACTGCAGAAAATTCAGAGAAACAAGAGAGATACAGAGGAAGTGGGATATCTTTCTAGATCTCTATAATTCAGGAGTGGAAAAATGTGTGCCAAGAATAAGTGGAAAAGAAAATAGGAAGAAGGATTGGTTAAACAGAAGGTTTATCATAGCAAAAAAGGAGAGGGACATGGCATAGAAAAACTGGAGAAAGAGGTAATAATAGAACAAAGGAAGAATAAAGAACTAGAAATGAATATACAAGAATATGTTGAGAAAGAAAGGAACTTTGAAAAAGGTATAATTGACAAATGTAAGGAAGGACCTAAATTGTTTTATAATTTTCATCTTGTGGTAGGTGGGGGCACTCACCATCCACTCACTCAATGTAGTGCTGCTCTCGGGTGTCTGCCCTTTCCTCTCCATCCTTCTTTCCTTCCATTCTCTTCTGTCTTTCTTTCCTTCATTCTTTCCTTGTCCTTCTACCTACGGTTGACTTTACACTCCCTCTTCTGTCTTTCTTTCCTTCATTCTTTCCTCTTCCTTCAGCCTGTGGGTGACTCTACACTGAGTGACAAGCCAAATGGTTTCCTGTACACCAGGAAAGCATTTACTACGCTGGGTGGTAACCATATAACCAGATTTGGCGCCTGGTGGTTTTGGTGGGTAATTATTGCACTCCAATCAGATTGAGCTGGTGAAGGTTTATATCCAAGGGGTAGTTGGGGTTGATTGCTCATGTAATACCACTCAGGGATGAGTGAGGCTTGTCACTCTCATCTTAAATGTCGGGACCAACTGCCTAGCCCTGGGCTCCTATGCTCCTCATGGGGCAATGTAGGATTGGATGATGGATGGATGGATTTCGTTTTCGTTTCTGAAGGCTCCAACATGCTTGCATGCGTTGGCCTTGGTCACCTAATGGCGGCTCTCCATGCTGAACGATCTATTGCAGCCTCCCTGTTCAGTCCCTTAACCCTGGGGTCACACTTAATGACCTCGTTCCACGTCTTTCTCGGTCTACCCCTCACAACCCCACCCCCCATATTAACACTTGTCATCTTCTGCACCCAATTATCATCCCCTATCCTCTCGACATGCCCAAACTATCTCAATCTACCTCTCCTCATCACAACACCAATACACTCCAGTCCCATCTTACCACTCAACTCTTCCACCGTTAACCCAGTCCTCCCAGGCCTTGCACGCAGGGACGCACTGCACATCCACCTAATCATTGTCATTTCTGTACGTCTGAGTCTGCAAATAGCCTCCTCCTTTACTGCCCAGGTCTCACTACCATACAGCATTACATTCCTAACACACGCTGCATACAAAGATGCCTTAGCACATAAGGAGAGTCCTCTCACTGTCAGGAGAGGCAACAGCTTCCTGAACTTCTTCCAACCATTTCTCACCCTAGACACAGAGCTAGCTTCAGCCCCACCTCCAGCACACAACATGTCTCCTAAATAACAAAACTCTTCCACACACTCAAGAGACTTACCGGCAAGTTCAATCCTTTCATGCCTGACAATTTCCACCTGCTCTCCCCGACACGCTGCACACATAAATTCAGCATTATCTCGCAGTCCACCTCTGATACCACTACATCTCTTGTGCACCCATTTATCACAAACACTACACAAGATGGAATTACTTCCCACGCCCATGTGGCAAACTGCACATGACCACTCTCCCTCGTCTTTGACAGTACCACCACCAACCCTAGATATCATCACTTTTGTTTTATCTGTGATTACCCTTAAGCCCTTGTGCCACATACCATCTCTCCACTTTCTAAGTCTTTCCTTTGCCTCCCTTTCGTTCTTTGCAGTCAACACCAAATCATCAGCATACAACATCTCCCACAGGAGTCTGTTTCTGAAGTCACGTGAGAGGGCTTCAAGTACCATGATATACAACACGGGACTCAAAATTGACCCCTGATGCACACCAACATTCACAGAAAACTCATCACTCAAATCTCCAATCACTCTTACCTGGGTGTGAGGACCCACATACATGACCGTAACCACTCAAACCAACCACTCCTCCAAGCCAAGCTTTCTCATTACCCACTTCACCATTAGGCCTTTTCCAAATCAACAAAAACAAAATACAGATCCCTTTTCTTCCAAATATATTTTTCCTCAAGCTGTCGAACAATGAATATGGCATCAGTGGTCCCTACCTGCCTGGCATAAACCCAAACTGCATCTCATCAATATTCACTCTTTCTCTAATCATACCTTCTAGAACTCTCTCCATTACCTTCATTATCTGATCTAAAAGGTTTATATCGCTATAATTTCCTCTTTCCACAGCATCACCCCTCCCTTTATACACATGTACAATGTGTGTTAATGGCAAGTTGAAACAAAAGGAAGGAATCACCAGAATGAAAGTAGAAGGAGAGGTCTATAAAGATGCGGTAATGCAAGCTGAAATAATGAACAAATGTTTCCAATTGGTTTTCACTAAAGAAAAGGATTTTGTGAAGAGGGAGGGAGTGACAAGAAATGCAGTGATAAAAGATATAAAAGTGGAAGTGCCAGAAGTGTATAAATTACTGGAAACTCAAGATGTAAGGAAAGCCTCAGGACCAGATGGAATCTCTACTTGGGTACTGAAAGAATGCAGAGAGCAACTTGCAATTAAGATTCACGGTTTAATTGTGCATTCTCTGGAAGAAGGGAAAGTGCCTCGGGAATGCAAGAGGGCCAGTGTGGTACCAATTTATAAGGGAGGAAACAAGGAAGAATCCCTGAATTACAGACCATTGTCCCTGACTGGCATAGTGGCAAAATTGTGTGAGAGAATCCCGAAAGACAGATGGATAAATTATCTGGAGAAGATGAACATTTTGGCTGAAAATCAGTTTGGATTCAGAAGTGGAAGGTTGTGTGTTTCCAACATGTTGAGCTTTTACTCAAGAGTGATTGACATCCTACAGGAAACAGACAGCTGGGTGGATTGTGTGTATTTAGATTTGGAGAGAGCCTTTGACAAGGTACCTAACAAGCAACTAAAGTGGAAATTGGAGCACATAGGAGGATTGAAGGGAAACCTCCTGGAGTGGATGAGAGACTTCTTGAGAGACAGACAAATGAGGACGGTAATGAAGGACAAGATGTCTGGTTGGAGGGAAGTAACAAATGGAGTCCCAGAGGGCTCGGTGTTAGTGCCAGTAATGTTCCTGATTTACATAAACGATATGGTAAATGGAATGAACAGTTATACAAATCTGTTTGCTGATGATACAAAGATCTTGAGGAGAGTAGAAGTCAAAGAGGACTGTAAAATGCTGCAGGAAGACCTGGATAGGATTCATGACTGGAGCTGGATGTGGGGAATGAAATTCAATACAAAAAAAATGTAAAATATTGGAAATGGGTAAAAGTACCAAGAGGCCATCACTGAATTACAGGATGGGTAATGAACCAATCACAAAAATGAGAGAAGAGAAAGATTTGGGAGTGCTGGTCAAGGATAGTTTATCACTGAAAAAACACTAGTTAGAGAGACGGACAATGTCTTGACCAACATAAGAGTGGCATTTCATTACATGGATGAGGAGATGATAAAAAAATTGATAGTGGACATGATCCGCCCCAGGATGGGATATGCGGCAGTAGTGTGGTCTCCACACAAAATGAAAGATATAAACAAGATCGAGAGAATACAAAGAACAGCAACCAAGATGGTCCCTAGCCTGGCAGATGTCGTACAGCGAGAGGTTGGAAAACTGGATCTGCCTTCCCTAGAAGAAAGGAGAGGGAGAGGCGACATGATTGCAGTGTTCAAGGCCATGATGGGAGTAGATATAACTGACAGAAAAGACCTAATAATATGGGACGAGAGAGTAACAATAGGACATGGAATGAAACTGAAAAAGCCAAGTTGCTTGAAGGATATCAAGAAATATAGTGTTCCTTATAAATGCATAGACCTGTGGAATAGCCTGGACAAAGAGAATGTACCGTCTAAAAACTTAAACGAGTTCAAAGCAAAATTTGACAACCCGTTAACTGCTCTATAAAGCCTGGGTTGTTCCGAGTGCGACTGCTCAATACAGCCCTGGCTGCGCAGTGAATTTCGAATATAGTGCCATGGTGACCAAGGCCAACTCATGCAAGCATGTTTGAGCCTTCAAAACCGAAACCGAAAAAGAAACCGAAAAAGAAAACAAAAACCATACTGTACATTCCAATAGGGAAGCAGACACTTCGATGTTTATCCATGGCTTTACCAAGGTAAATATTGAGCTAATATTTTGTTACTATATACTTTGGCATGCATTCTCTCAATTCCTAAGACAAAATTTGGCCTTTGGGAAATTTCATTTTTACCCCTATGTCTGCGCACCACGGACATCTCCAAAAAACCGCCATGCGCAGTTAACGGGTTGATGAGAAAAAAAGACGAGACCCCACAAGTGTAGCTCATTTCCTGTATGTCACAACTAGTAAATAGACACACACACACATACACACACAAACACACACACACACAAGACTGAGAGAATACAAACAATGGCAGCCAAGATGGTCCCCAGCCTGGCAGATCTGTTGTACAGGAAAAGGCTGGAAAAGCTAGATTTGCCTAACTCAGAAGAAAGGAGAGGGAGGGGCGACATGATTGCAGTGTTTAGGGCCATGATGGAAGTAGAAAAAACTGACAGAGAAGATCTGTTTGTACGGGATGGGAGAGTAACAGGAGGACACGGAATGAAACTGAAAAAGCTAAGTTGCTTGAAGGATATCAAAAAATATAGTTTTCCTTATAGATGCACAGACCTGTGGAATAGCCTGGACAGAGATCGTTCAGTTTAAAAACTTAAATGAGTTCAAAGCAAAATCTGACTTATTGAGAAACGGAGATGGGATCCCACGAGCATGGCTCATTTCCTGTATATCACAACTAGGCAAATATAACTAGGTAAATACACACACACACACACACCTCATCTTTCTCACCTCACTGCCATGACTCACTACATACTATTTCTTCTTCCAGTTAAGTTTTTCATTGCTTTACACTACTGAAATACTGTATATATACAGCATTTATACAGTGCACCCTAGTTATGTGATAAATTGGTACAACAATAATTAAAAAGTTATACCCTGCCTCGGTACAACAAAAAATTAATCACGATTTTGTTACAACGATATTTTTGATGGCCGCCTCCAAGAATCTTGTGCTGACGTGGTGACACACTCAAGCTAAAATGGCTGCCTAGTGTTTGTATTGGCTGTGACTGTTGCCTTTCATTCTATTCTGTGCAAGAAAGGCCACTGAAACACCATTGTTATCACCAAATAGCAGTGCAAGCGCCTAACAAATGATGCAGTGTGCAATAGTGAGCAAAGTGATACTTTTTTGTTTGTGAAATGCTGGAACTTGTGATTTGGAAATTGTCAAACTTATGTAACCAATTAGGCCTCTACTCTTGCATGAAAGGCCACCAAAGCACTGCTGTTATCACCAAATAACAGTGCAAGTGCAAGCACAAATAGTGAAGTGATATTTTTTGTGTGTGAAATACTGAAAATTGTGACCTGGAAAGTGTCAGCCTTACATAACCATCATCCCCTGTTTGGGCCTCTACACTTGCATGAAAGGCCACTGAAACACTATTAATATCACCAAATAACAGAGCAAACTGTGCAGTGTGCAATATTAAGCGATGCAATACTTTTTTGTGCTTGAAATAATGAAACTTGTGACTTGGAAATTGTGTCAACCTTACATAATCATCTCCTCATTTTTTGGGCCTATATGCCTGCATGAAAGGCCACTGAAACACTATTGTTACTGCCAAAAAACAGTGCAAATGCTTAACAAACAATGCAGTACACAATATTAAGTGAAGTGATACTTTCTGTATGTGAAATACTGCAACTTTTGACTTGGAAACTGTGTCAGCATTACATAACCGTCACCCCATTTTTGGGCCTCTACACAGATGACTGAGCCAAGGAGCCCACCCATTGTTTACACTGGCTGTCACCACTGCCTTTCGTTTTATGTGCATGAAAGGCCAGTGAAACACCATTGTTATCACCAAATAACAGTGCAAGTACTTAACATATACTGTAGTGCGTGCTGTATTAAGTGATGCGATACCATGTCTTTTTTGTGGAGTGGTTGTCCAGGCCCTCCAACCGTCGACCATCCGGGGAAGGGGGGGGGGGGAACCATTGGTGACGACTTGTACTGGCATGGAGCAAACTTCAGGTGGGTGTCAGAGGTTTTTTAGGTCATTTTAGGATTCGCAGTCGAGGACACCCTCCCTAGTCCATTGAACCCAAGTTAAATCGACCTCGTTGCGATAATTTGTTATGCAATAGGTCTTTGCTTGACACAACCCCATCGCTTAACAAGGCTGCACTGTATATACAGTATAAACATACAAGGAGATGTTAGTATCTCAAAGACCTTGGGATCCATACTGAGGAGATACTTTATACTGTATTTGCTTGGGAATCCATATCCAATTCGAACTCATTCCAAGGTGAGCAGGATCCTATCGAGATTTCTTTTAAACGGCTGTACTGAAGTGCTATTAACAGCATCCATGGGGAGTCTGTTCCAGGTTGTGCAGATTCTGTATATGAAATTTTCACATATCTCTCTATCTATTGCCAGACGCCTTAATCCCGTAAGAGGTGGCCACAAACAAAACGCCTCCATATTGCCCTGTCCCCAACCATTTCACTGCCCTCCCTCCAGGTCACATCCCCCTTTCATATACCTCTCCACTCCACCCCTCATTCTCACCTGTGGCCTCCCTCTCCCTCTCTCCCCCCCTCCACCTCATTCACATACACTCTCTTCTTCAGTCTCTCTCTCCATCAGCTCCACGTGGCCAAACCACCTCAGTGTATTTCTCCTAATGCTTTCCATCACATCCACATCCACACCACAATGCTTCGTCACTTCCTCATTTGTCAGTCTGTTTCTTCATGTAACTCAACATGCTCCTCTCAAATAACTCATGTCCACTGCTCTCGCTCTTGACTTGTGTCCGTCGCAACACAGTCCAAGCTTCACTTTCATATGTTAGAGCTGGTATCATGGTACTATCATACTGCTTCAAGCAGCAACTTTTTTACGTCCATGCTCATTTCCCTGTTTCTTATCACTGCTCTTAAAGAACCAGCAACCTTTCTTGCTTGTTGTACCCTTTCAAGCACTTCATCCTCCAAACTTCCATCCTTACTCATCACACAAGTCAAGTACTTAATGCACTCATAATTTCTATTTCCTCATCATCCAATCTCACTGTACATTCAGTGACCTCGAAGACCATAGCTTTACTCTGCCATACATTCACCTTTAGATTCCGTCTCTTACGCACAGTCCCAAACTCATTCACCAAGCATTGCAGTTCCCCATTGTCTTCACTTAACAATACAGTACCATTTGCAAACAACAGTACAGGAAGTTTCCAAACGCTGCCCTCCCTCATCAGGGCCGCTCCAACATGCACTGCCTTACCTTGTATCTCTTTTAATACCTATCCATATACAGACTGAACAACCACGGAGACATGACACATCACTGTTTCAATCCAACATTCAGATAGAAAGATTCACTCAGTTCATTATTCACACACACTGCAGACATACTGTACTCTTCAACCAGGAGACCATCACTGAATTATTTTTTGGGTAATGAATTAATCACAAAAAGGAGAGAAGAGAAAGATTTGGGAGTGCTGGTCCAAGATAGTTTGTCACCAGAAAAGTACATTAACAAGATAGTTGGAGAGACTTATAAACTCTTGACTAACATAAGAGTAGCATTTCATTACATGGATGAGGAAATGATGAAAAAATTGATAGTGGCCATGATCCGCCCCAGGTTAGAATATGCAGCGGTAGTGTGGTCCCCACACAAAAAGAAAGATATAAACAAGATTGAGAGAATACAAAGAACAGCAACCAAGATGGTCCCCAGTCTGACAGACCTGTCATACAGATAGAGGCTGGAAAAACTGGATTTGCCTTCGTTAGAGGAAAGGAGAAAGAGGGGAGACATGATTGCGGTGTTCAGGACCATGGTGGGAGTAGATAAAATTGACAAAGAAGATCTGTTTGTATGGGATAAGAGAGCAACAAGAGGACATGGAATGAAATTGAAAAAGTCAAGCTGCTTGAAGGATATCAAGAAATATAGCTTTCCTTACAGAAGTATAGACTTATGGAATAGCCTGGACAAAGAGATCGTCCAGTCTAAAAACTTAAACGAGTTTAAAGTTAAATTCGACTTATTGAGAAACAGCGACAGAAACCCACGAGCATAGTACATTCCGTGTATATCACAATTAGGTATATTAGGTAAATACTTAAATATTTGGAACGACTTAGACAAAGAGGTGGTGCATGAGAAAAACATTCATGTGTGTAAAGGTAGACTTGATAAATGTGGATATGGAGACAGGACAACACGAGCATTGCTCAATTCCTGTATACTACAAATAGGTAAATACAAATAGGTAAATACAGCATTCAGCAATTCCTATTTACTTCCTATATTCTTAATATTTTCCACATTCCTTGTCTAACCACTGTCATATGGTTTCTCCAAATCCACGAAGGTCGCATACAACTTCTTTCCCTTCTCTAGAAACTTTTCCACTAAAGACCTAAGTATGAATATCTGATCTACACAACCTCTTTCCTTCCTAAAACCTTCTTGTTCTTCTCCAATTAATTCCTCTTTTTTTCCTAACTCTGTCAATAAGTATCCTACCATATACTTCTCCTATTAAACTAAGATGACAAATGCCCCTATGATTACCAAGTACTTTTTTTCACCTTTTTCTTTGTACAGGGGAATAATTATACCTGACTTCCAATCCTCCAAAACTCTACCTTCCTCCAGGCCAATCTGCACATCTTCCGTATCCATTTTACCACTATCTCTCCCCCATGCTTGATTATTTCACCACACACTCCATCAATTCCAAGGGTTTTCCCCATTTTGACTTTCTTCATAGCTTCCACTATTTCCATCCTACTGATCTCTTCCTCCTTTCTCACCTCCCTCCTTCTCCCAGCCATTTATAGTGTACTTGCATTACTTTAATTATGTATGTTTATCCATCCATCCATCCACCATCCAATCCATGTTGCCCCATGAGGAGTGTAGAAGCCTGGGGCTAGGCAAGTTGGTTCTGACATGTAAGATGAGAGTGACCAGCCTCACTCATCTCTGAGTGGCATTATGTGAGCAATAAACCCCAGCCATCCCTTGGATATAAACCTGCACAGGCTCAATCCGACTGGAGAGCATTAATTACCCACTGAATTACCAGATGCCATAATTTGGTTATATGGTTACCTCCCAGTGCAGTAAATGGTTTCCTGGGACACAGGAAACCAGTGGCTTGTCACTCAGTGTAGTCACCCATAGACAGAAGGAAGAAGAACGAACGAAGGAAAGAAAGACAGAAGAGGGAGTGTAAAGTCACCTGTAGGCAGAAGGAATAGAAAAGAATGAAGGAAAGAAAGACAGAAGAGGAAGGACGAGAGGAAAGGGCAGATACCCAAAGCAGCACTACATTGAGTGACTGGATGGTGAGCACCCCCACCTACTCTATGATTAACAGATCCTTAAAGTGTTCTTCCCATGTGCTCATTTTTCTCCGTTCTTCACTATCACTATACCAATATTATCTTCCACTCCCACACTAGCTTCTTTATCACCCTGTCTAATTCTCTTTACCTCCTTCCAGAATCTTTTCTTACATTCCCTCCACTATACATTCAGATTCCTTCCAAATTCCTCACCCACTTTCTTCGTACTCTCTCTCTTACTAATCTTTTCACCTCTCTCTTCCTCTATACATGTATGCCGGTGTTAAATCTTTTTAATTCCAGTTTCCAACCATGGTAGCATGTTGTGTTTGTGCTGATACTAAAACAACTTTCAATGGTCCAGACAGTCAAACCCATTCAGTATTTTGAAAACTTCAATGAGATGACCTTGTTGTCTACAAATTTCTAATGAAAACAGTCACAGTGCCCTCAGGCTTTCCTGATAGCTTAGTCTTCTGGTGAATGAAATAAGTTTAGTTGCCCTAGCTTGAATGGTTTCAAGTTAATCTTTGTCTAAGTGTAGGCAACCAGAACTGTACAGCGTACTCCACATGCAGCCGTATTAGGAAGTTAAAGAGTATAATAACAAACTTTTTTTTTTCTATAATGAAACTGCTTCTTGGTAGTGTGATGAGTAAGGATGGAGGTTTGGAGGGTGAAGTGCTTGAAAGGGTACAGCAGGGAAGAAAGGTTGCTGATTCTTTGAAAGCAGTGATAAGAAACAGGGAAGTGAGCATGGAAGTGAAAAAGTTACTACATGACAATATTGTGATACCAACTCTAACGTATGGAAGTGAAGCTTGGATGTTGTTGGAAGGACACAAGTCAAGAGTGAGAGCAGTGGAAATGAGTTATTTAAGAGGAGCCTGTGGAGTCATATGGAGAGACAGGCTGACGAATGAGGATATAAAGGAGCGTTGTGGTGTGGATGTGGATGTGATAGGAAGCGTTATGAGGAACACACTGAGGTGGTTTGGCCATGTGGAGAGGATGGAGGGTGAAAGACTGACAAAGAGAGTGTATGTGAGTGAGGTGGAGGGGGGAAGAGGGAGGGGGAGGCCGAGGATGAGATGGAGGGATGGGGTGGAGAGGTATATGAGAGAGGAGGGTGTGAGTTGGGAGTAGGGCAGTGAAATGGCGGGGGACAGGGTGACTTGGAGGCAATTTGTTTGTGGCCACCCCAAACAGGATTGAGGCGTCTGGCAATAGATAGATAGAAACTGCTTCTGGATGTAGCCTAGCAATTTCTGTGCTTTTTTTCCCTATTTCGATGCAATATCTGATGTTTGGAAAACTTTAGGTCACTACTGATCAATACAGCTAAATCCTTTTCAAAATCAGTCATCCTCAGAGTTCTCTCTAAATGTGAATAATCTGACTCAGGATTTGCATAGCCAAAGGCATCATCTTGCATTTCTCCAAGTTCAATGGAATTTACCTCCTCTCAGTCCATTCCCCTAGCCTATACAAGTCTGCCTGGAGTTTTCAGTCACTTCGGAACTGCCCACATTTGGTTCAGATTTGATGTCATCTGCAAACTCAGAGATCACACTTAACAGGGCAACATCTATGTCACTGGTATTCGACGTCTGTTCAGAAAGTATCAGGCCTCATACTGTACATTCTTCTTACCAACCAGATGGAGGACAGGGGTGGGGCTTTGTGTAGCTCAGTGCAGGACCTTTGTGTGCATGCGTGATTAATGCCAGCCACCACATGTAACTCAGTGGCTGTCAGTCGGCCTGTGTCCATTGTCACACACCTTATGCTCATTGAGCTCTTGCACTCATGACGTTGACCAAAAGTCAAATGCTGTGACTGCATCAAATTTTGCCAAAAATTATGTGATACCCAAGTTGAAACTATCAGGAAGATTCAGCAAGTTTGGAGGAATGAAGTCATGGGGGTAACACAATTGAAGGAGTGGTATAATCGCTTCAAATATGACCAAAGGTCAGTTGAGAGCGACCCATGTCCTGGGAGGGTGAAAATGTGAAGAAAGTCCGCAATTTGGTCAAGGGAAAGTGTTGGTTGACTGTCAGAGAAGTTGCTAATGAAATTGGAATCAGTGATGAATTACCACACAAAATTTTAATGGATGATTTGGGTATGTGAAGAGATGCCACTATATTTGTTCCAAAGCTCCTTTCACATGAACAAGCTTTGCAGATGAACACAGCTCAAACATGTCAGTGTCCAAATTGCGATCCAGACTTTCTGAAAGCTGTTACCACTGGGTGTACAGGTACGACACCACAGCACAGTTGTCCCAGTGGAAGCATGCAGGGTCACCTCACACAAAAAAATGCATGACAGGTCTGCTGCAGGGTGAAACGCATTTTTTTTTTTTTTTTTTTTTTTTTTTTTTTTTTAACCATGGTGTTCTGCATCAACAATACACACCAGAAGGTCACACTGTCAACAAACATTACTACCTCGAAGTTATCGATCATCTTTGTGACTCAGTTCGGCAGAAGAGACCAGATCTTCGAAAAGCAGCAAGTTGGAAACTGCATCATGACAAAACCCCTACCCATTCTTCTTAACTGACGCAGGAATATTTAGCCAAGTACAATATCCCGCAGGTCTCCCTCCTCACCAGACATGGCGCAGTGTAATTTTTGGTTATTTCCCAAGCTCAAACCTTCACTGAAGGGTTCTCAGTTCCAGATGAGAGATTGGTGGTAGATAGGTAGGGGCGCACACCATTCACTCAACCGATGTAGTGCTGCTTTGGGTGTCTGCCCTGTCCTCACTTCCTTCCTTCCTCTTCTGTCTTTCTTTTCTTCATTCTTTCCTCTTCCTTCTGCCTATGGGTGACTTTACACTCCCTCTTCTGTCTTTCTTTCCTTTACTCTTTCCTCCTCCTTCTGCCTATGGGTGACTCTACACTGACTGACAAGCCAAATGATTTTCTGTACACCAGGAAACCATTTACCATGCTGGGTGGTAACCATATAACCAAATTATGGCACCTGGTGGTTTAGTGGATAATTAAGGCACTCCAATCAGTTTGAGCCTGTGTAGATTTATATCCAAGGAGTGATTGGGGTTTATTGCTCACATAATGCCACTCAGGGATGAGTGAGGCTAGTCACTCTCATCTTAAATGTCAGGACCAACTTGCCTAGTCCCAGGCTCCTACGCTCCTCATGGAGCAACGTAGGATTGGATGATGGATGGATGAATGAAGAGATTGTGACGAATGTGACGAAGCGCCTGCAGGAGATACCGAAAACCAACTTTGAAAAATATTCCATGCAATGGAAAGACCAATGGACTATGTGTGACAAGTTAGAAGGGGACTACATTGAAGGAGATCAGTGTCCTAGCTCAACAGGTTAGCTATTTATTTTTTTAGAGCCTAAAATCAGATACTTTCAGAACAGATTTCGTATATGATGTACAGGGGTGAACCAAGGACTGACCCTTGTGGAACTCCAAAAGTTACTGAAGCCCAATCAGAAGAAATTACACTGATCACTATCTAGTGTTTCCTATCCATTAGCTACTTATCTATCCAGGGTGTAACCTCTCTATTAATACTGAGTGCATGCACTTTTGACATTAGTCTCAGATGAGGCACTTAGTCATATACGTTTTGAAAATCTAAGTAAAGGATGTCTACTGCTTAATTCCTGTCATACTTATTCTGTGGAAAAATTCAAGAAAGTTGGTTAGGTATGATTTATGTCATCTGAACTCATGCTGCAAGTCCATAATCACATGATTTTCCACCTGTTTGACTATCCAGTTTACAATAATTCCTTCTAACAAATATACTAAGACAGAGGTCAGGCTAAGTGGACAGCAATTATCTGGACATTTCTGATCCTCCTGTTTAAAGACTGGGGTCACATCTACTAGCTTCCAATCTTCTGGTATTTTCCCTGTTTCCAGTGACCTGTTGAAGATTTCTGCAAGTAAAGGGGCTACCTGGTCATATACCTCTTTTAAGAATTCTTGGAAGGATTTTATCAGGACCAGGTGTTATAAATACCTGCATTCAGCTTGTCAGTTTTTCTTGCCACCTACTCGGGTGTACATCTAAGATGATGGAATCGTCTTTCTCATGGACCAGTACTGATCTTGCCATATCAAACATATCTTCTAATATAAAAACCACAGCTAAACAGTTAAGTTGAGTGGTTGGTCATATAAGTCTGAGATTTGCATTACACCCAATTGATCCTTATGTGGTCCAGTACTACCTTTGAAGTATTTCTACCGATTATGGTACATGTCTGAAGAGCTCTTACAAGGCTCTCTTTGCATCATGATGTCATCATGATTTCTTCATTTTTTTTTAACCAACTTTACCAGAGATTTCATTCTCCTATATAAAGTACAGTCTTGAAGGAGTCAAAATTATTCTGATCCTGTCTGCTTTTGGCCCTCTCGTATGTGGCCCTTCTCCCTTTCATTCCAGTGGTTATTGCATTTCCAAACCACTTTGTTTGAACAAAGTTAGTCTTTGTGAACTTCAGTGGGTATGAATGCAGCCTGTTATTCAGAAAACTGCTTTTTAAATGTGATACAAAGAATTTACATTAATGCTCTCGGGTCCAAGACTCACGAAACTTTTTCTAAAATGTACAAAGTCAGCTCAATGGAAGTCTAATTTTATTTTGCAAGGTCAAGACGATCTTGTACGACAAATATACAAAGAGCACCTAATCAGGTTGTGATCACTAGCTCCAAGTGATTTACCAACAGACAAGCTGGTAACATTTTTATTTTCCATAATGAACATAAGATCCAGGATGCTATTGCCTCTACTTGGTTCATTCATCCACTCAGTCAAAAATTTTCATCGGCAAAGTCTACAAGATTCCTAACTTCAGCATCTACAGTTCTGTTATCCAAGCTTACATGACAGTTGAAGTTATCACGATTAAGAGGTTTTACCACTGACTATGCCACTCAAACTTCTGTACATATCTTTTTTCCTGTCAGTGAGCTGATGAGGAGGCCCTGTATATAAGAACTAGCTTATATGTAGTGATGGTAAGATGAAGGTCCACATCTAACATTTTGTGGTCTAACCTAATTTGGCAGTCAACAGAATTTCAGTTGTCATTGACATTCATTAAAATTCTGCCCCTTTCTATTGTACTGCTAGTGTGGTCCTTATGAGACACTTTGTAATTAGGAATTTATGAGGTCTGTTCGGAAAGTACCCGACATTTCGCACAAAAAAAATAAATAGATAACCTATTGAGCTAGGACACTAATCACCCTCAAAGCAGGCCTCTTCAGACTTGACACAAGTAGCCCAGTCCTTCTACTGCCTGAAACATTTTTCAGAGTCAGTTTTTGACATCTCTGAACGTGCTTCGTTGCATTTGTCATGATCTTGCTTGGATGAACGCTGCTCAAGACATATCAGAGTGTGCAAATCACGATCAGGACTTTCTGAAGACTGTTATCATTGAAGGTAAGACTTGGGTGTATGGGTATGACCCAGAAACTAAAGCACAGCTGTCCCAGTCAAAGCATGCAGTGTCGCCTCAGCCAAAAAAAAGTACAACAGGTCTACAGCAAGGTGAAATGCACTCGCATACTGATAGGTTTTTTCGACTACCATGATGCTGTGCATTATGATTATGCACCAGAAAGTCAGACTGTCAACAAACAGTTCTACCTCAACATTATCCGTCGTCTTCGTGACTCAGTTTGGTGGAAAAGACCAGACCTTTAGAAAGTGGCAAGTTGGAAGCTGCACCATGACAACACTGCCCATTCTTCTCAACTGATTCAGGAATTTTTGGCCAAGCACAACATCCTGCAGGTCCAGTAGGCTCTCTACTCACCACACATGGCTCCATGCAACTTTTGGTTATTCCCCAAGATCAAAACTCCACTGAAGGGTTCCCAATTTAAGATGTGAAAAGAAATCACAATGAATGCGACAAAGCACCTGCAGGATATACCAAAAACTGTCTTTGAAAAAGTTTCAGGCTGCGGAAAGAATGATGGGCTACATGTGTCAAGTCAGAAGGGGCCTACCCTACTTTGACGAGGATTAGTGTCCCAGTTCAACAGGATAACTATTTATTTTTTTTAGAGCCGAAGGTTGGATACTTTCTAAACAGACCTCATATAACTCTCTTACAAAATCTCCACTATCACTATAAATCCATGAGTCTGTAATGGCCCACTGAAATGTTCTGTAGCCCTGAATGGCTTGAATTCAAACATTTTGTTTCCAACTGACCAAGCACTGAATAAATCTGAAAGGACTCCAGCTTTTCCCTGGAACCCCTTAGCTGTCTGCATTTCCTGGAGGTACTGGTGTATCTGGAGGTACTGTACTTCTTTCTCTCCTTGGCCAGTTTCCTGCTTGTCATCAGATGAATAATTCAGCAACTGTGGTTCCCCAACTTCAGAAGCATGACTGCTTTTCTGGAGTTTGGAGTCTGCCACCTGCTCTTTCACTCACTCTCTCTCTCTCTCTTTCTCTCTCTCTCTCTCATGTGTGTGTATTTACCTATTTGTATTTACCTATTTGTAGTATACAGGAATTGAGCAATGCTCGTGTTGTCCTGTCTCCATATCCACATTTATCAAGTCTACCTTTACACACATGAATGTTTTTCTCATGCACCACCTCTTTGTCTAAGTCGTTCCAAATATTTAAGTATTTACCTAATATACCTAATTGTGATATACACGGAATGTACTATGCTTGTGGGTTTCCATCGCTGTTTCTCAATAAGTCAAATTTGGCTTTAAACTCGTTTAAGTTTTTAGACTGGACAATCTCTTTGTCCAGGCTGTTCCATAAGTCTATACTTCTGTATGGAAAGCTATATTTCTTGATATCCTTCAAGCAGCTTGACTTTTTCAATTTCATTCCGTGTCCTCTTGTTGCTCTCTTATCCCATACAAACATATCTTCTTTGTCAATTTTATGTGTGTGTGTGTGTGTGTGTGTGTGTGTGTGTGAGAGAGAGAGAGAGAGAGAGAGAGAGAGAGAGAGAGAGAGAGCAAAAAGAACCCATTGGTTCATCAAATAAAGCCAGTTTCACCTGCATATGCTTATGTAAACAATGTAGGCCCAAACTGATTGGGGAATGGAGGGAGGGAAGGAGAGGAAGAAAGGAAGGGATGGACACTGATGAGTAGGAGGAAGGAATGGAGAAGAGGATGGTTTACGTTTGTTGTAAGGACGGACAGATGGGAAGGAGAAGGTTACAGTATGCCAAAGTGTGGGAGGGAAGGGAGAGGGAAGGAGGAAGGGAGATGAGGATGGTGTAGCGAGTGAGTATGGAGGGAGGGCAAGAAGGGAAGGAGTGAGGGTTCTGCAGGCATGAGGGTGGGAAGTAAGGGAAAGGGAGTGAGGGAATGGAGAAGGAGAGAGGGTAGGGAAATGGAATGTAGGTCCCATTATGTCAGCACATGAATGTGGGGAGAGGGTTGATGTATGGCAAATCTATGTTTTCACTTCTTCCTTTTACAGCGACCCCTCCTATTAAGCAGGTAATGTATCATTGAATTTTTTTGTGAGAATCAAATTCCGCAAATGGTATCATAGGCTACCTGTTACGGTGAAATCCAAAAATCTTCCCCAAAGTCCCTCTTTTGGCCTTGAAAATTTTTGATCCCCCCACCCCATATCATACCTAATAATTATTGCAGTAAACATAAAACCCTTAGGAACATCACTGGGCATATGAAGGGTAAATTAGAGTGTACAACATTTTAACTAAGTGGTGATCAGTTTTCTCGAAACGGGATGTAGCAATGCTTGGGTGTTGGGGAGGGGTGTATCTAAGGGTGAGGGGCCCCTCCCCTTCTACAGAGGGGAAGAGAGAGAGAGAAGGAAGAGGATGCAGAGTGTATCTGTGTAATGGCCATGCTTGGTGGCCATGTTGACATATCACTGTGTGGGACTTTTGGCTGTCAATGCCCGACAGGCCACATTTTTGGGGGGTCCGATTTCTGGGATTTTCCCACATAAACCAGACTCTTTCCCATGCAACAGGAATCAGGGCTGGGTTTATCTCTCTGTATAAATGTTGAATTCTGCAAATGGAATCCACGTAATTGAAGAGGTCACTGTATATCAGTTGCTCCCCCAAATATTCAGTCTCAGATACTCCTCATCCCAAACATCCGAACAACACCACTTAAATATAAATTTATATATATTTATGTTTTAACTATTTTTTTTACATATCAAATAACAATTCCTGACTTCTTACGCTTACTAAATTGTGTATCCTCAATGCATGGGGTGGGGGCAGGGGGTCTTTTTTCAAGAAGCCCAAAAGGGGGTCTTTTGACAAATCTATTGTATTTTCTAAGGCACATTAGCCAAAAAACAATCATTCTTATGGAACAATTTGTGCAATTCACTTTGTGCAGTAATTTCTCATGATACACTGACTGTAAAAAATGGATCTACTCCCTGTATATGTTAACTGGCTTGCTTTTGATCAAATAGTTTGACTATACTAATAAAGTAAGTTAACTGTTGTGTAGAGGATAGAGTGGCAAGAGTGAAAGATGAGTTTTGGGCGAGAGTAGAAGCATGTATGGACAAGTTTGAGAGGAGCGAGAGAGTGCTGTTGATTGGGGACATGAATGGCAAAGTTGGGAATGTACGAGTGGATGGAGTGGTTGGTCAGTGGGGAGTGCCAGCTGAAGTAGATGGGAATGGTAGTGCTTTGGTGGACATCTGTGCTGGTAAGGGGCTGGCAATAGCCAGCACCTACTTTCGTCATAAGATGATCCACCGGTATACATGGAGAGTAATGAGGAGGATGGATGGTGAACTTGTTGAACGAAAGGCAATGATAGACTACGTGTGTGTGGATGAGCGAATGAGAAGACAAGTGTTGGATGCAAGGGTGTGGAGAGGGTGGGGGAATGGAGTCTCAGACCATCACTTAGTGATGGCCAAGGTAGAGATGCAAAGAAAGTGGTTGAGGAGACGAAGGGGAAGACAGGAGGAAGCAGCTCCTGTGAGAAGAGTGGAGAAATTGCAAGATAGTGAGAAAATGACAGAGTATAAGAGCATTGTGGAAGAAAGATTGGGAAGGTATGAGCTAGAGCAGATGGAAGGGGTGGAAGACGTATGTAAGATATTCATGGAAGAGATAAGCGCAGCGTGTGAGGCGGTTTGTGGAGTGAGGAGGAGATGCAAGGGTGTGCAAGGGACAGCATGGTGGAATGATGAGGTGAAACGAGCTGTGGAACAAAAGAAGAAGGCATATGGTGAATGGTTGGCGAGTAGAGGTAGGGGGGAAGATGAGAGAGAGAAGAGAGGGTATATGTGAGCAGGAGAAGGGAGGTTAAGAGACTGGTGAAGGAGAGTAAGAAGAAAGTGGATGAAGAGTTTGGGAGGAATCTGAGTGTGAAATGGAGGGAGAGTAAGAAATTGTTTTGGAAGGAGGTAAAGAAAGTAAGGCAGTGTGAAAGGGGAAATAGTAGGGGAGTGAAAGATAGGAATAATAGGAATAATAGATTGTTGGTGGAGAAGAGAGAGAAATTGAGGAGATGGAAGGAGCACTTTGAGGATTTGTTGAACGTAGAGAGTGAGAGCAGTGTGAGTATAAGTGGTTGGGGAATGGCTGGGAGAAGAAGAGATGAGAGGAGGGAGGAAGAGATCAGTAGGTCGGAAGTAGTGGAAGCGATGAAGAAGATTAAGCTGGGAAAGGCCCCAGGAATTGATGGAGTGTGTGGTGAAATGCTTAGGTATGGGGGTGAGATTGTTGTGGAGTGGATATGGAAGTTGTGTAGATTGGCTTGGGAAGAGGGAAGGGTTCCAGAGGACTGGAAATCAGGTATAATTGTTCCTCTGTTCAAAGGAAAAGGGGAGAGAGAAGTATGTGGTAACCATAGGGGTATTTGCCTTCTTAGTGTGACTGGTAAAATATATGGTAGAATACTCATTGATAGGGTTAGGGATATGACAGAGGAGCTAGTTGGAGAAGAACAAGGGGGATTTAGGAAGGGAAAAGGGTGTATAGATCAGATATTTGTTCTAAGATGTTTAGTGGAGAAGTATCTAGAGAAGGGAAGGAAAATGTATGCTGCCTTCATGGACTTGGAGAAAGCTTATGACAGAATAGATAGGCAAGGTATGTGGAAGGTATTAAGAATATATGGAGTGGAGGGGAAATTGTTGAGTGCTGTGAAGAGTATGTACGAGGGAGCTAGGGCTACGGTGCGAGTGGATGGTGAGCTGAGTGAGTTCTTTGATCTCAATGTGGGACTGAAACAGGGGTGTGTGATGTCTCCATGGCTGTTTAATATATATATGGATGGGGTTGCACAGGAGGTGCAAGGTAGGGCAGTGGATGTGGGGGTGGCCCTAATGAATGAGGGTGAGATTTGGAAGCTTCCGGTGTTGCTGTTTGCTGATGATACAGTATTGTTGAGTGAAGATGAATGGGAGTTGCAAGGTTTGGTGAATGAATTTGGGACAGTGTGTAGGAGGAGGAAGTTGAAAGTTAATGTAAACAAAAGTAAAGTTATGGTGTCTGAGAGGAATGAAGTCACAGAGTGTGCAGTGAGGTTGGATGGTGAGGATATGGAGAATGTGAGTGCATTCAAGTACTTGGGTAGTGTGATGAGTAAGGATGGAACTTTGGGGGATGAAGTACGTGAAAGGGTACAGCAGGGAAGAAAGGTTGTTGGTACACTGAAAGCAGTGATGAGAAATAGGGAGGTGAGTATGGAAGTTAAAAAGTCACTGCATGATGGTATTGTGATCCCTACCCTGACGTATGGAAGCGAGGCGTGGACCTTGCAAGAGGGGAACAAGTCAAGAGTGAGAACAGTGGAAATGAGTTACTTGAGAGGAGCATGTGGAGTGACGTGGAGGGACAGGTTGACGAATGAAGAAGTGAAGGAACGTTGTGGGGTAGATGTGGATGTGGTTGAAAAGATTAGGAGAAATACACTGAGGTGGTTTGGACATGTGAAGAGAATGGAGAAAGAAAGACTGACTAAGAGGGTGTATGTAGGTGAGGTGGAGGGAGGGAGAGGGAGGGGTAGACCGAGGATGAGGTGGAGGGAGGGAGAGGGAGGGGTAGACCGAGGATGAGGTGGAGGGAGGGAGAGGGAGGGGTAGACCGAGGATGAGGTGGAGGGAGGGAGAGGGAGGGGTAGACCGAGGATGAGGTGGAGGGAGGGAGAGGGAGGGGTAGACCGAGGATGAGGTGGAGGGAGGGAGAGGGAGGGGTAGACCGAGGATGAGGTGGAGGGAGGGAGTTGAAAGGTATATGAGGGAGGGGGGGGTGATTTGGGGGGAGGGGAGTCAAATGGTGGGTGAAAGAGTGACTTGGAGGCATTTTGTCTGCGGCCACCCTTCGCGGGATTAGGGCGTCGGGCTATAGATAGATAGATAGATAGATAGAACTGTTTTCAAGTCAACTATATCATAAGGACAGTTGGTTTATGTTAATCTGGCACAGACTGGTGTCCTTTTGCGGCTTATTTCTGTCTACTATCTAACTGTCTACAGCCAGATGCCATATTCCCATAATGGGTGGTTGCCTGTCTTTGAGTTAGTTGTTTTACAGGGAGGGGCACTAATCCTGTTAATCTGGCACAGACTGGTGTCCTTTTGCAGCTTATTTCTGTCTACTATCTAACTATCTACAGCCAGATGCCATAATCCCATAATGGGTGGCTGCCTGTCTTTTAGTTGTTTTACAGGGAGGGGCACTAATCCTCTGCCAACCCACTTCCTGACATGCAGGGAACATGTAAGGGAAGGGAATACAGTTACCACTATGCACTGTAAATGGTTTCCTGGCTTACAGAAAACCATTATGCTTGTCACTCACAGTAATGCCACCTGAAAAGTACAAAAGTGACATGAAATATGGGAGAAATTGGAAGAGAGGAGGGCAGACACAGAATGGTAAAGGTGAAGAAAGAAGCAGGCAACACTACATCATGTAAGCAGATGATGGTCACCACCATCTACCACGTAGCTAATTACGAAGACAGTATTACAGCTCAACATCTTTTTCAAGGCGCTTTTTCGTGACTAGGATCATATTCTAGTGTTAAAAGCTTGTAATAAATCAGCATTCAAGACAGAAAGTTGACAATTTTTGGCCAAGCTGGAGTTGTTACTGATCAATCCCAGTCTGTCTGGCCATGCAGATCTATCAACTACAGGCAAGTAACTGCTTCTGCAGGGTTGTCCTGTGCAGTGAACTGGCATTCCCTTGCAGATGACAACACCTCACCAGAATGAGACCTGGGGAATAGTGTGGTTTGGTTCCTGGATGGATGCCACATTTTCTCCCAACCCAGTTAACAGCGGCACCATAACAGGCTCCACATTACTCCATACTTTTGCTATAAGGTTACCACCCAGTACTGTAAATGGCCTCCTGGGTTACAGGAAACCATTAGGATTGTCATTCAGCACAGCGGCGACTGAAGTGGAAAGTAGGGTAATTAAAACTGACCATATGGAAAGGGAGAAGTAGGATGAAAGGAGGGCAGACACAGACACAGAATAAGAAAGAGGATGGAAGAAGTGGACAATGGTTGCCACAACCTACCACCAGGCTAAGTTTGAGCAAAAACAATACAGTATACAGAAGTAAACAACTTCTTGATAAACAGTACATACAGTCTTTTAGCCCTACAACTGTGAATTGGAGTCTTTGCATTTTATGCCCAACAAAGTCAAATGATTTTACTCAACTCAGAAGAGTCCACTGTACAAAAATGGTTTTAAAAAATCAGTAATCAGAATAGCAGTTACTATGAAGGGATGGCACAGGTTCAAATGACAACCCCTATAAAAGGTATATGGGTGTATGCACCAAAACACTTTTGAAGTCCAGCATTAAGCATATGGTCTTTTAGTCCATATGCTTAAAGCATTACTACATTCCACCAGCTACAAACATCTTATGAGTACAATGTTGAATGTATTAATGGCTACAGAACTCTCAATCTCCTTCCATCCCACATACTCTCTTGCTTCTATGCTTTATTCATTTCTTGTCTGCAAATTTTTCCATCCCTACATTTTAACAGCCACTTTAAAATACTGTACAATTTCTGTTTTTGAAGCTAAATTAACAACTTGCTTGATGCCAGGCAATTTAATTCAGCTCACTCATTGCAGCCAAAAGGTTGATCCCTTCAGTACCATGCAATGGCATCACAATATATCTTGTTCTCATTACTACCACACTCCTGACCCAGCTTACCCTCTATATGCCACCTCCTGCACATCTATAGGTGGTGGTACCGGGGACATGGCGCCGGCACCTGTGCATTACTGGAGAAGGTTTTCCACCAGACTTTAAAACCAGCTTAGTCTACTGTAGGTTGGCACATAAAGGTTGCTAGACACTCGCATTTATGTCATGATGTGACACCAACACCCATTAGTCAGTCTGGGGCTGTGGCAGAGGAAGGTTATGTGTCATTACTAGTTTTGCCCCACTGCTATGTTCTGTAATTTTGTCCTTGGGTCCAGTGAAACATAAAATACATGAGAAATGAGTAAAGTAATGGTATTTAGTCTCTTAAATATTTGCAAGGCAGTCTGTACAGTGAAAAAATAAATAAATCACATAAAAAGAAAAAAGAGAAAAAAGAAAAGTTCTGTGGTTGTTTATGTTGTTAAGCAACTTCAGTCTGTCTGGCTGAAAAGATCCATCAACCACAACCAAGCAATTAACCCTGCAGGGCCGTCCCGTGTGGTGAACCGATGTTCCCTTGCGGCAAATAATGCCTCACCACGGCAAGGTGGGGGGGGAAGTGTGTGGAGGTTAGGTTCCTGGATGGATGCTGCATTTGCATCTCTCCATCCAGTTAACTGGGGCCCCACGGTAGGCTGTACATCACTCTCCTACAGTACAGTCAGGGCTCTTGCTAACTCCCGTTGGTTGCCAGCCATTTGGTTCCTAAGGTTTCAGATTTACGAGCCAAATAAATTTTTAGTAGCCAAACTGACTATGAGCCAAAATATTTTACCAGCAATAAATATATTTATTTATTTACAAATTGTGATGATTAGAATCATATAATGGGGTTTGTTGCTTGTGTAATGTTGATTATTAATGGTGGCCACAAGGTATATAACATGTAACATGAACTTGAAGAAATAATTAAATAACAAAACTCCTTTTTTGCACAATGAAAATAAAAACATCTCCATTTTATCTAGAATGAAACAATGAACTACTCGCTAATACTACAAAGTATTTTGGAGTTCTTATGGAACAGCAAAACTAAAATAAGAAACTAAAACAAAAACAAAATAAAATTAAATACTGTAGCAATGAAATATCGCAGCATTTTATACCTAAACTAAGTATCTCAGAATTTAAAAAACTGACTAGATAAAAAATCTACTGTCTTCTCCATTTCATCTGGAATAAAACAATAAGAACCACTGCTAATACTATCTATCTATCTATTGCCAGACGCCTCAATCCCGTTTGGGGTGGCCACAAACAAATCGCCTCCAAGTCGCCCTGTCCCCCGCCATTTCACTACCCTGCTCCCAACTCACACCCCCCTCTCTCATATACCTCTCCACCCCATCCCTCCATCTCATCCTCGGTCTCCCCCTCCCTCTTCCACCCTCCACCTCACTCACATACACTCTCTTCGTCAGTCTTTCACCCTCCATCCTCTCCACATGGCCAAACCACCTCAGTGTGTTCCTCACAACGCTTCCTATCACATCCACATCAACACCACAACGCTCCTTTATATCCTCATTCGTCAGCCTGTCTCTCCACGTGACTCCACAAGCTCCTCTTAAATAACTCATTTCCACTGCTCTCACTCTTGACTTGTGTCCTTCCAACAACGTCCAAGCTTCACTTCCGTACGTTAGAGTTGGTATCACAATACTGTCATGTAGTAACTTTTTTACTTCCATGCTCACTTCCCTGTTTCTTATCACTGCTTTCAAGGAACCAGCAACCTTTCTTCCCTGCTGTACCCTTTCAAGCACTTCACCCTCCAAACCTCCATCCTTACTCATCACACTACCCAAATACTTAAACGTACTCACATTTTCCAATTCCTCACCATCCAACCTCGCTATACATTCACTGACTTCACCTCTCTCAAAGACCATCACTTTACTCTTCCCTACATTCACCTTTAGGTTCCGTTTCTTACACACTCTCTCAAACTCATCCACCAAGCCTTGCAGCTCCCCTTCATCTTCACTCAACAACACAGTTTCATCTGCAAACAACAGTACAGGGAGTTTCCAAACACTATAAGTACAAAATAATTTGCAATTCTTATGCAACAGCAAAACTAAAATACGGAACTAACACAAAAACAAAATGAAATATCAGTAAAACAATGGTATATCGTAGCATTTTATAACCAAACTATGTAAAAAAAAAAAAAAAAAATTTGATGACTAGAAAAGATCTGTCATCATCTTTGAGTTTCTAAAATATATACAGTACCAGTAAATAATATAAATGAAAATGAAAAAAAAAATGAACACACTGAAGCAAATAGTTCCTGTACTATAACATACAACATAATTCAGGACAAATTTTCCATGCGTTTAGTACACCAGATATCTTCTTGAGTAGGCCATGATGTATAGTCCCATTTCCTTGGTTTTGCTCCCCTGGGCTGTGACAGCCACTTTCTTACAGCTTGTTCAGAATCCCAGGATTCAAGTGGTGGACCTGAGGTTGACATTTGAATGAGCTGATTAACTGTGTACATACCCAGACAACTTCCCTCATCCTATTTTATCCTGTTCTGGGCAGAGTTGATTCTTTCGCATTCAGCACTGGACACTGGTACTGCCAGCATGATCAAAACCACTAGCAATACATTTTGGAACTGGGTCTTGTATGGCTCCCTCGTAAGTAATGTGGCCCACTGTGTGATTTGGTTGACATGAGAGAATTCATATACCATCAGAACTTTTAAATGATGATACTCAGTTAGTGTGGCTTGAAAATCACATAATTTCCTGCTCAAAAGTTCTCTGAAATGTTCAAGCAAAAACCTAAGTAGGTCTTTTCCATACTCAGCCAGCTGCTGTGTGTCTTTGGGTCACTCGTCTGTTATAAAACAGTGGCAAAGGCAGGTCGTGGCAGTTGTTGCATCTGGACATATAGAGACAGATGAAATTTCTGGACTTCCTGAGATAATATTGGTGAACCTTTGTTCTAGGGCCTGGATGGTGCAGTCCATCAGTTTCTTGATTGCTGAGCTGTCAGAAGCAGATGCCTCATTCGATTTGTTGATGGACACACCCTGGAAGGTTTCAGGCGCTGATTCAAATTGTGTTTTGGCTCTAACATAGTCTGGGCCAGGTTGAGTGGACAGAAGGCAGACTGAAGCTATAACTGCTTGCAGCTGTGCAGATGCCAGTGGCAATGTAACTTTATCCATTTGCAGCATCAGGCTGAGATGTCTGAGTTGATTACAGAGATTAAGCATCGCACGTGCAAACAGAGTGAAGTCTCCCTTTTGAACAACCTTGAGGATCATCTTAGCCCTGCCTTGCATGTCAGCACCCTGATGCGACGCCGCCAGGTGTTCCATGTGGGTTACGGAAGCTGTAAATTGTCCAGGTGTCAGAAATAACACCCCGAGGGCCTTGTGAGCATGTGGGACCCACCTAGTCCCTTTCACCCGTGTGGGCATTCTCACATTTACTAATTCCAGTTCTTTAACAATAGATTTAAGTTCATGCCTAAATTTTGGACTGAAATGATACGTCTTGTAGATGAGGTCCATCATATCAATTATTTCTACAGCTTTGGGGCACTTCTCTTTCTTCAAGATTTGGTTTACACATAGCTCGAGTCTGTGTGGCATGCACCAGAAACTGATCAGATAGGGATATGCTGTTTTCAGTATGGCCTGCACGCCATTTTTATGCCTCAAATTCACTGAGGCCCCATCTGCTGTAAAGCAAACAAGCTTGTCACTAAAAATTTCCTTGCTGAGGCCAGTATTATTCATTGCTGCATAAACTGTACTAACCAATCCTTGAGCATTTGCATGCTTTACTGGAACTAATCCTACAAACACATTTGTGCCAATTCCCTCCACCAGGATTTGAAGACAAATCACTTCATTTTCTAACACTCCCTTGTCAGTAGCACCATCTATCATCAAAGCAACATACGGGGAGTCCCTGATTTTCTGAGCCAGACCTGTATCCAGCTCCTCAGTAACAGCTGCGATGAATTCTGCACATTTTAAGTCGCTAGCATACCGGCTACTTATCTTCACTCCATTTTTCACCTGAGTGCACTAATGGATTAAAGTTTGTGAATGGCAGCTCCAATTTTGCAACTGTGTAAGCTGTGTTAAATTTTACCATATGATCTTCCACTGTATCTTCATCAACTTTGGTTTTCATATTGTCTGCAACCGTCACAATTGGATTTTTCTGTTTTTTCATATATACACTTTGTGCTGCCTTATGATGATTGGAGAAATTATGCTTTTTAATACTATCCAGCTTGAACTGTTTGTTGCCCGTGGTAAAGTCTGTCTTCCTTTCAATTCTTTCCCCAGCACATCTGCAGTATTTGCACAGTAAAACATCTTCTTCATTTTTGTTAGAAGAGAGCTCCAACCATGAAAAGCTTTTGAACCACTCTAACCTGACTTTTCTTCCTGTAACAGTGGTAACTTTCTCTATTGGAGTGGGTGTCATGATGGCCTTTTTCTTTGGAATATCTCCCTCATGGTCGGATGGGTGTTTTGAAGACTGCATTAGCATTGGCCACGTCATCAACTGGTCTGTCTAGTTTTTGTGAAGAAGTTGTGAAATAGTGTCTAATGTTTCCCATTTTAAGTCCATGTGGTTTCTTCAATTGTGTTTTGGGAGGAACAGAATGACTAGATTGGTCTTGGGTCAAAATATGATGCGCCTTTTCTGTAGTGCTTTTGTAGGATTGTTGCTCGTCTATGAGGTTACACATCTTAACGGGGGCACAGCATGACTGGGCATGTAGATAGCACCAGGTGTGTTGTCCAGAGTGCCAGCACGACTCCACAATATGATGATTTTGTGTTTCTGCTACAGCAGAGAATTTTGCTTTTGCTGTATATGCAGATTGGATTGTAGTATTGTACACCTTTCTTGCATAATGAGCAACATCTGGAAAGACACTGTGTATGGGTGTTTGACACAGAGTACTGATTGCCCACAAATGAATCACTGAACACCAGCATCATTTTACAATGGTTTTTTCACCTTTTCTTATCACATTGGCAACATCTGAGAGATCTGTGAGCCCGTTGTTTGTCAGTGCGTGCAGTGCAATGGAAATGTCCGTGTTTGTCAGTGGGTGATGAAGGGAATACTGTTCTGATTTAAATGTGAGTTCAGCTCCAACCGCTTCCCTGAGTGTATCTGCTAATGATTCATTTCCAAATCAGAACATCAAGATGGAATTCATTAGGCAGTCCCCATCAGCTCTGGAACATAATGCAGAGCATCCATTCCTTCTCCACTCAGGTGGAAGTAAGGAATTCGAGAAGGTGTCTTCTGAAACATCACAACACCAACAGGAGGCTGGAATCAATTTGTTCACAGATTATGTAAACTCTCACCATTGCCACGACTGACATCATTTACACTATTTACATAATCAGAAACAATCAACATTAGGCAGTCAAATATAATTGTATTACCAATTTGTGTGACTGCTGATGACTGTATGAAACTGTGCATGATTGTGACATAACATATCGATAGGAAAATTCACAAAGAAAATGAAAAAAAATTATACACACTTTCTTTCTCGAGTGGGCACATGCTTCTGTTTGTAAACAAACCATCTCGGGAATTTTCGGGCTTTAGTTCAGGTACCCTCAGCAAAGTTCGTCGGTCTATTTTTAAACATTCACAATGGTGACAAGGAAAAGACTTAATAATTGATCACAACGTGCCTTTTTGTTCATTTAAGTGAGATTTACTTATTTTGTAGTTTACTGGGTTTTGAAGTGGATGTATTTTCTCCTCACTATAAGGTGAGGTGCATGTAAAATTTGTTCACCGAAGGCAAAAAATACTTGCATTTGCGAGCTGTGGCTCACCAAACATGAGCCCTGACAGTAATACCTCAATATACGACACCCCTAGATGCGATACCCTGGTTTAACAATGGGGGTAGAAATACCACCATACCCCACCTAACAATGGCCAAATCCCCGTTTAACGATGGGTTTTTATTTTTTTACCGATTCTGATTATATCTTAGACTTAAATTGTGTGTTTAGGTTGATTTAAAAACTTAGCTTAATGTGTTTTATCCACAGGCGGGGTGAACATTATCATTTTGCGGTACAGTTTTCTAAGCTTGATTTTTTCCAGACTTATATTTGACAATTTTCAGATTTTATTTATTGGTTTTAGTGAGTTATTTACTGGTGTTAGGCTTAGGTTAGTTTCGTTAACAGCTGTTAGGCTATTTAGATTGGCTTTAAACTTGTTTGGGGGCTCATTTGGGTGGGTTTTGGGCTTGGTTTAGGAGGAAACCCAAGGCTGGTAAATGCTCCACATTACTTTACATGTTACAAGTACCCTGATATATAACACCCCGCCGAACAATGGGGTTTTACCTAACCAATTACATTGTTAAACCGGGGTATGCCTGCATTTGGTTACATGGGACAGTGGTAGGTGATGGCTACCATCATCCACTCACCTGATGTAGTCCTGCCTACTTCTTCCTTCACCTTTATCACTCTTTTTCTGTCTTTGCCCTCTCTTTTCCTATTTCTCCCATCTTTCCTGTCATCATCATCATCTGGACCTCCTTCCCCACCACAGGGCAGGGTGAGGAGTAGCAATGTCCAGACAGCCCAAATTTGTCCAATCCAATGGGCTACACTTCCATTCACTCGTCATTTAAGCCCCCGGAATCCTGGCTCTATCGGATGCGCCAAAAACATTCACCACGTCCTGTAGCTTCACACAAACATATCCAACCGAGTCAATCCAGACGCTGCCATGTTAAAAAGGGGTGCCAAATCCCTGACCATGCACTTCTCAAAACGTTCATCCAGCCAGCTCGATCTCTAGTCAGTTCTCTAGCCTCACAGACTTCCAAACCTCTCTTCCTCACACATCCAACATATCTCTCCACCTTTTCCTTGGCCTACTTCGCCTTCTCCCTCCTTCAAATTCGCTCAGATATACCTTTTTCAACACTCTATTGTTATCCATTCTCTCCACATGACCATACCATTTACACTCTCTTCGATTCTGGTGTCCACCAACTTCCTCACTCCACATCTTTCACGAATCGCATTATTTTGTATCCTATCCACCCTCTGTACTTCACATACATTCCTCAGCAGTCCCATCTCCACTGCTCTTACCTTTGACTTTTCATTTTCATTTTCATGCCTGTCATCTTTTATTACTCTTCCTTCCTTTTCAGGTGGATCCACATTGTGTGACAAGCCAAATGGCTTCCTGTAAGCCGGGAAACCATTTTCAACACTGGGTGGTAACCATATAACCAACCCATATGTGTTTGCTGTGTGTCAGCAAGTGGGTGGCGGAAGGTAGGTGACCATCCCCGTAAACTAACTAACTCGAAGACAAATGAACACCCCTTATGGGACTATGGGTTCTGGTTATAAACAGACAAATAGGTTACCACCCAGCATTACAAATGATTCCCTGGGTTACAGGAAACCTTTAGGATTGTCACCTGAGTTACCTGAAGTGGAAAGAAGGATGGGAGAAATAGAAAAAGAATGGTAAAGGAAAAAATAGGCAGCTTTACTTCAAGTGAATGGATGATGGTGGCCACCACAAGCTCTATTAAATAAGAGAAAGTATTTAGGTAATACATATTGGTATAGCTTCACCAGAACTAAAGACACTTGAAAATATTGTATGATTACTGCACAAATATTATGTACTAGTTGTAGTTATACAACATAATGAAATTTGAGTGACTCATTTAAACTGCCAAGTTAGTGGGAAATGCTAAACACGCTGTACTGCCAGAAGGATGTTTGTAGTCTGTCAATGAATGTTATTGGTGCCCATGTCATGCAAAACAACCTGGCAAAACAAACAATGGCTACTCCAAAATCCTAAATTATTCTACCCCACTAATAAACTTGACTTCTTAAGGATGCCATTATATCAATTGCATGACATTCCTAGGTAGTACTGTTAACATCTGCATATTCAGGTGACAATAGATTATTTACCCTAGAACATCACAAGAAATGCTGATAATTTAAAATATCATCAGCTCCCTCCTGCACAGTACATACTTGTTCAATTATGCAAGGTGAGTAAGTACTTGCTCATGATCAGAAAGGTGTACAGTAGACCCTCATTTTGCATGGTTACTGCATCCATGTAAAAAATTGCTGTGCAAATTTTTCCATAAGAACCATTGTTATTTGGCTAACGTGAGGGAGGAAATGAGGCGTCTCGTGGACAAGGGGCGAATGCAACATTTTTTTTTTTTTTTTTAGTTATGAGCATTTAAAGTTCAGGAATAGGTGGCAGACATAGAATATTATAGAATAGCATGTTATTATATATCATTAGAATTCTCTGGAAGAGGCAAATTTATACTGCAGGAAAAAATGAAAAACACACACACACACACACACACACACACACACACACACAGTAAAACACGCGATGGTGTTTTTTCAGCATATAGTAATTATTGTTCAATCAACTTGAAATTCATTCCTGTATTAGATGTAAATGAAACTAAGATACTGTGAAATTTTCAGCCAAAAATTCCTATAATTAATATTTTTCCTATAATTATTAATTAAATATTTTCATCTCCTTACCGGCAACAGGTTGTTTTATTGTGTGTATGATAACCATTATATTGTTAATGACTGACACAATGAAGTTATAATCCTCACCAACTATTTACAACTCCAACCGCACACCAAGATGAAGAGGGGGGGGGGCCTAATGGTTAGTAGTTGAGGACGTCATCGGAGTGTAAACAAAGCCAGGCTTCACTCACGTGCTTGGCGGGATGACTAGTGGGGGTGCCAGCGCGCGTCTGATAAGCTGAGAGGCGGCCCTTTAACTCTGACAGAGGGAGCCGCTCGCCTATTGGCTGGGCACGCCCCTACCGCTCTGACATCGCAGACCCTCCCCGCCCTCCTCCTACTCCCCTCCACGTGTGCAAAACAAGGGAGATTGAACCTAGAATTCTGAACCCACATGGGTCGGAATCGGAAAACGCTCTTCACCACGAGATTTTCAGTGCTTCCATCTATCGGAAAACATCCATAACTCATTTTTGATGGGGGTGGCGCATTCACCCCTTGTCCACGAGACTCCTCAAATGCTAAAATTTTCCCATAGTCCCTATTTTTGCCTTCTTGAAATATGTACCCCCACCAAACACATGCATAAAAACACACAAATCATCATTAGGTACAAGAAAGCGAATGAACAAAAACATAATTGAAATAAGTGGCCACTATGTGGAATTTTACCTCGTCTTCATAATGTGCATGATGAAGTGACAGCTGTCTTGAGAGGGGAGTATCCGAGGCTGAGGGGCTGGAGGGAGTAAACAGTACCTCTAGCCCCTTGAGGGTTGAGGCTAGGCCTCAAGCTCTCAAAGTCACTCCCTCCGGATTCATCAGAGGCTTGTTTTGCCAAGTCAGGTGGTGTGGATGTGTCTGGACAGAAGGTCAGAGATGGCAGAGCTGGAGGTGGGATCACGAAAGCAATGATGAGCTTCTGCAATGACTCGTTGATATTCTTAACTAGGCGCACTTTCTGCTCTGCCACTAAATGGTTGATATCTGCATAAACTGCTTAGAGATGGTTGGTGTTGGAAGTCCGGGCACTGATGCTTTCTTAAAAGTGGTCACCCATCTCCAACACTCTGGTCAGTTATTGTCAAACAAATGGGTTGTGGTACAGGTCGATAATTCTGCATCAAACATGTCTGTGCAATCGGGGGGGGGGGGATGAGGGTCTACTATATACTACCATTTCACAAAGGTAATGGTGGTTCTTGACAGGGCTGCCTTCTCTTCATTGCTTGAAATTTTCAAAATTTTCACCATATGGGAGGGGACTCAAGTAGAAGGGTTGGAAACGATCTTCAATAATCCATTCAGTATTTTTTTTCTATAGATTGCTAAATTGTCTCATTCAGGTTAGGAAAGACTCCCCGTAGTGGAGGGATTAAAAATTCCCTTCCAAATCAAAATGTGGGTATACAGGAGGAAACCAAGTATTCATTCATTCACCATTTAATCCTGTGTTGTCCCATGTGGAGTATGGGAGTCTGGGGCTGGGCAAGTTGGTCTTTACATTTAAGATGAGAGTGACCAGTCTCACTCGTCCCTGAGTGGCATTATGTGAGCAATACACTCCAACCACCCCTTTGATATAAACCTTCAAAGGCTGAATCTGATTGGAGCACCTTAATTACCCACTAAACCACCAGGCGCCATAATCTGGTTAGAGTATATGGTTACCACCCAGCGTAGCAAATGGTTTCCTGGTGTACAGGAAACCATTTGGGTTGTCACTCTGTGTAGAGTCACCCAGAGACAGAAGGAAGAGGAAAGAATGAAGGAAAGAAAGAAGAGGAAGGATGGAAAAATGGAAGGAAGAGAGAAAAGGGCTGTCACCTAAAAGCAGCAATACATCCAGTGAGTGGATGATGAGTGCACCCACCTACCAAATATTACAGATGATAATGAAGATGATGATGATGACGACAGAAATTGAAGGGCCCAGAGCTGTATCAACAGGATTTACTTACTACTATGTGAGTGAAGGCTGTATACCAGCAACCTTTCATTTGCCTGATATGAACTGTGGCTGAACAGTGCAGTCATAACAAACTTTTAAGTGGAATATGGAATTTTTTGTGTATTTTTGGGTTGTGTATTTTCTACTTTGACACAATGCACGGAAATATATAATAAAAACAAATGCACTTGTACCACGTACCTTTAGGAATCTGAGATGATTATTTTGGGCAACTGGTCTCTTAACATTACACTAAAATATACAGTATGATTAGCTAGAGATACAACACCAATAAATATGGTACACATCATTAAAAAAAAAAAAAAAATTAGTAACAACTCACATCTGGTGTAGCTATTATTATGTTAAATGCAGACTGCGTTAACTTGTAGCACTGAAGAAAGGATGGAGCAGACACACCTGGAAAATACATCAAAATATTAACAACTAAACACAGACAGTGCTAAGTAATAATATTAAACACACAGACAAATCCCCTCCTACCGGGATAAACTTTTACTGCCTCTTAGAGGTTAAGTAACATGCTTCAACTATTTCAGCAGTGTTTGATAAGTTATGTATAATACAGAACAAACAATCTCTCTCAAAAGTAGCTACTTGTAGGGTACAAGCTGGTACAATTTGTGGTGTGGTTGTACTTACCCAGTTGGGAGAGTAACAGCACAACTATGGTGCTTCATTTTTTCATAATAAGATACTGTAAAATGCACTGGGCACCAAATACACTAACTACTAACTACCCCATCAGCAGAAGGGAGTAGCCTATAAAATCAGAACAGAAATCCCAGCTAGCTGTGAGTTTGAAAGAGAAGTATGAAAAATTGAAAGTCCAATTCAACTTACAAAATAAGTCAAATTAAAGGAACTACCTGTAGAAGCATAAAAGTGGGGTAACAATCATCCACTCAACTGATGTAGAGATACAATCAAGTGACTCTAAACTGAGTGACAAGCCAAATGGCTTCCTTTAACCCAGGAAACTAATTACTACACTGAGTACTAACCATATCTCTCAAATGGTCCTGTATGTTCCACCCAAATGTGGCACATGAGAGTTAAGTTCACAGGTTGGCTGGGGTTTATTGCTCACATAGTGAAATTCAGGGACAAGCAGCTTTTTTTTATGCAAGGCAGAAAAAAAAGAAAGGCTAGAAGCCCACAAAATTGTTCTCTCCAAGAAAAAAAACAAAAAAACAAAACAATAGAGAGCCAAATTCATGGTTCATTATTAAAAGACTGGAGGTCATAAGCAGTATGAAATACAGACAGAGGAGTATAGTTATAGAGTCAAACTGTTGTAAACATGAAGGACTGGGAGTAATGGTTAATGCTGGCATTAGACAGCTGGACAGAAAAGGTATGAGAGTTTGCTGCTAGATGGGTGCTAGCATCTGCTGTAGTGCTGTGGAGGGATGCAAGCAGACAATTTAGAGGAGTAGCGACCACTGAAGTAATGATAGAAGAGATAAAGATGCAACAGTGCAGCAAAGAGAAAGAGGAAGAGGCAAGCCAATAACTGGAGGAGAGTTAATAAGACGAAAAGCCTTTGACTCAACCTTGGTGAGAAGAGCTGTATGTGAGGAGCCTCCCCACAGGTGAGAGTTGCACTCTATATAGGCAAAGACTTGTGCATAAAGTCACCAGCTGTGCAGGGGTAAAGAAGGCACAGAGTTGGCATAGAATACCTAATCTTTTGCAAGCAGGTTTTACAAGAATTGTAATATGATCTTTCAATGATAAATCCTGAGAAAATGAAACTCCAAGTACCATAAGTTAAAAAAATATTGAGGATTGAGCTGAGTATTGTTAAAAATTAAAGGAATTCCTGTGGCAGATTTTGACTGGTCAAAAGATGCACATAAATATACATGGTATAGAGGGAATGGAGATCGTGTTGAAAGGAACCACATCGATTACGTGCTCGTGGAGGTTGATGCTGGGAATGGTGGCTGATACGAGGGCCGTGAGAGGACGATGTTGAGGTCTGTCAGATCACATGATTGTGGTATGCAAGATCAAGCTGAGAGGAGTGAGGTGGACCAGGAGAGAGGGGAGCAGTCATGGTGGAACGCTGAAAGTTGCAAAGCTGAGAATCAAAGAAATGGCAGAAGAATACAGGACCAAAGTAGGAGAGGAGTTAGAATCAGTGAATTGAAACAAAATGGATCTGGACGGCCTGTAGAATGTATATAAGGATTGGTTAGTTACGAATGCAAAAGCAGTGTGTGGTGTGGCAAGTGTAACAACAAAGAAGAAAGGTATGGCATGGCAGGATGAAGAGGTTAAGAGAGCAGTGGAGGAAAAGAGGTAGAAGTGACTAAAGTGGTTACAGAACTGGGGTTCAATTGAAATACAAAGTGAATATGCTGAGAGCAAGAAGCATGTAAGGAGACTAGTAAGCAGGAAAAAGGAGGTAAATGATGATCTAGGAAGAGAAATGAATGCAAATTACCCTGAAAAAAGGAAGTTATTATGGAAAGAGGTGCGGAAATGTAGAAGAGACAGTGAAAAGAAATGTGAAAGAGTGAATGATGTAAGTGGTAGATTATTAATCCATGGGGATGAAGTAAGGACCAGATGGAAAGAATATTTTGAAACCCTGATGAATGGGAATATAGAGCAGAGCCTTTGTAAACATGATTGGTTTTGGGGGTGTGCAGAGAAGGAATGCAGTGCCAGGAAATGTGACACTTGCACAGGCAAAGAATGCTGTGATGCAGTTGAAAAGTGGGAAAGCCGCTGGGGTTGATGAGGAGTATGTAGAGATGATTAAGTGTAGTGGAGAGAGCAGAATGAAGTGCTGGTTGGAGATATGTAAGTAGGCATGGATAAGTGAAACTGTGCCAAGAGAATGAAAGGCTGTGACTGTACCCCTGTACAAAAATAATGGTGAGAGAAATGAATGCACGAATTGGCTTGCATAAATTTATTGAGTGTGGCAGGGAAGGTATATGGAACAATTACTATAAAGAAAGTAAGAGATATCAGAAGTCCTAGTGAGTGATGAACAGGGTGGCTTTAGGAGTGGTAGGGGATGTGTGGACCAAACATCTGCAGTAAGACATAATGGAGAAGGCTTGTGAGAGGGACTATAAGGTGTTAATGGCATTCATGGATCCGGAAAAAGCATACGACAAAGCAGACAGAGATGGATTGTGGCAAGTTCTGCACACGTACGGTGTAAATGGTAAGCTGCCAGGTGCCGTCAAGAGTTTTTATGATGGTAGCGAAGCATGTGTAAGGGTAAATGGACATCTAAGCGAATGGTTCAAGATCGGTCTGGGTATGCGACAAGGTTGTGTGATGTCCCCATCGTTGTTCAATACATATATGGATGGGGTAATGGGAGAGGTAGAAACATGAGTAATGGAAAGAGGGATGGCACTGGTAATGAATGGTGATGAATGGAATCTCTAAAATTTGTTGTAAGCTGATAATGCAGTATTATTTGCAAATACCAGACAAGAACTTGGTAGACTAGTGTAGAGATTTGCTGATGTCTGTGAGTGTCATGCCTTGAGAGTATACACAGAAAAGAGTAAAGTGATAGTTACTGAGATAGAAGGTGACTCCCAGTGTGATGTTACAGTGAATGGAGAGAAACTGTAAGTGGTGAGAGAGTTCAAATACTTGGGTACAGTGACAGAAGAGAGAGGAAAATATACAAAAGAAGTGGAAAGCAGAGTGACACAAGAAAGAAAAGTAGCTGGTGCATTGAAGGCCTTGATAAGAAAGAAAGGCTTGAGTGTTGCACGAGGCTTACATGAAGAAGTGGTAGTGCCAACTTTAACATATGGACGTGAGACTGTGGTGTGACATGAAAATGAAAAGTCGAGTGAAAGCAGCAGAGATGGGACTGCTGAGGAATTTACGTGGAGTACAGAGAGTGGATAAAATACAAAATACAGTGCTCCCTTAACATTCACGGGGGTTAGGTAAGAGGCACCCGCGTATGTTAAAAATCCGCAGATATCTGCTGCCCCCCTTAAAAACACCCCTGGACCCCCCTTAACCGTTTGGCTGCAGTGGCTGTGATGACAACGTACTGACTGTGCTCATTTTGGAGAAACGGGAAAAAAATTGAGTGTTTTCAACTCATGTTTTATCCCACTTATTGTTAATCTTGAGAGCTAAAATTTTTGTCAGACAAACATCAATCTTTCTACTATCATTTGCAACAAACTGCATGTCCGTAGGCGCTCCAAGCATGGAGAACATTTTGAGAGAATACAAGGTATGTTTTGACTGTCAGACGCAGGAAATAGCCCAGAGAGGTGGAAATTTCCACCAAACCAAAAGATTTTTTCCATACAAAATAGGGTTACAGCCACGTTACCTCATCACAGTAATTGCGATAATAATAAAAATAAAACACTTCTTGCCAGTCTCCAATGATTCTATTAGGATATTCCAGTGTTTACGTTAGACTTTAGCGAAACAGTAACTATGTGAGGAAAATCATTACCAACTTCATCAAACTTAATGAATGACTTTTATTACCACTTACTTTTAAAAAGCTTATTGATATAATGTCATAAGTCATTTCATAACATAGCTGCGCAATTTGCAACTGCAAAAATGTTCGATAACTAATGCACTTAGTATCATGACTTCTCTGATTATTTCAAAAATATCACTAAATCACTTGTATTTTATCACAGTAATTCACAATATAATATAAAATAACACTTTCAGTCACTCTCATATGATTTCAGTGCAATTTGGGTGCATATTGCTTTGTGTTATTTACCAGAGAGAGAGAGAGAGAGAGAAAGAGAGAGAGAGGACAGCAAACCGGTTTAGACCAGATCATCAAGGGGGACGAGAGAGAGGGGGGAAGGGCAGCAAACCGGTTTAGACCAGCTCATCGAGCGTACTTGGAAGAAAGAAATACTCCAAGCCAACCCTTCCTAACTATTCTCCTATGAATTAATGGCATTAATAAATGAAGTGGCAAAAAGGATGAGTGTTATATTTGTTTCACTGGCCACTAAACTAGCCATGAACTATGCCTGGGATAATGTTACATTTGCAGTGAACAGTGTCAGCAGAGTTCAATGAGATAAAATGCTTTAGTGAGTCCGGCCCTGGTACTGTATCCACCTGCGGATATTTAAAAATTATGTTATATCCACCCGTGGATATTTAAAACCATGTAGGTTAAAAACGCGGATGTTAAGGGACGACTGTAATGTGATTCATGAAAGATGTGGAGTAAGGAAGTCTGTGGACACTACAATCAAAGAGAGTGTACTGAGATGGTATGGTCATGTGGAGAGAATGAATAACAATAGAGTGGTGAAAAAGGTATATCTGATCAAATGTGATGGAGGGAGGAGGTGAGGCAGGCCAAGGAGAAGGTAGTAGTAGTTGTTCCCTAGGCAGTCTGGCCAAACAGCCCCGAGTCCCTTAGGAAGGCCATGGTCGAGACCGGCCTTTCCCACAGAGCTCTCAAAGAGTGTATGTTGTGTTGTTGGCGTAGGTGATTGTGTGCAATGCAGTCTTCCAAAATGTGCTTAATAGTATGGGGTGCTGTGTTGCATCCTGGACAGGCATCAGCAACGGAGTCATCCAGCCTCTTCTGGTAGCTTAAGAGGGCTGGATTGTGCCCACATCTCAGCCTGGCCAGGTGGACCCTGTCCTCACGAGGAAGATAGGATTCAGAAGGGTGGATGTCAGGAGGCCGTGCATGCAGCTGTGTGTTGTCTTTAAGTGACTGAATGGAGCGGCGAGTGATCTGAGTGTGGATATGCTTCTGGAAGCTGGTCTGAGGTGGGTGAGGGGGGAGAGATGACAGTATTTGTGTATGGTATCGTGTGCTGGGTGTTGTTTTGATGTTCCTTGGTGTGGGTGGATGTGCTGCCATGTACTGTAGTGGATGTTGTGGGTTTGTGGAGGCTGCAGCAAGAAACTGGGTGCCTCTCATGTCTAGGTGATCCTTGACTTTGAGGACTTTGGTTTCTTGATGTAGGTGGTCTGTGGGTGTAGTAGCTGTGCAGCCTGTGATTATTTTTAGGGCCTTGTTCTGTATGGTCTGTAAAGTGTTGTAGTGTGTTTTGGTGAGGTTAGAAGCACTGGCAGGGCTTGCATAATTCATTACTGAACGTATGTATTGTTTGTATACAGTGGTGGTGGTTTCTTTGTTGTGTCCGAATTTTGTATGGGCAAGTGACCTCAAGGCATTGAGTCTTGGTGTTATTTTATTTTCAATGTTTGTGATGTGTTGTTTAAAAGACATTGATGTATTGTATGTTACACCAAGGATTTTGGGTGTGTGTGTGTGTGTATGGTAGGGGGGTGTTGTTTATGGTGAGGTGTGGGATGTGACTGTGTTCTGCTGTCCAGTTTGTGAGAAGAGTCACTGTAGATTTGGCTGGGGCTATTTTGAGCCTGTTTGTGGTGAACCATTTGTGTAGTGTGTTGAGGTAAGGTTGAATGATGTGTGCAGCTGTGTTTGAAATTTGGTGCGTACATGTAAGTGTTATATCATCTGCATAGGAAGCTATGTGTATCTGTGGTGTGTGGGGTGTGGGTACGTCGTGCATGTATAGGTTAAAGAGTGTAGGGGACAAAACAGATCCTTGGGGGACGCCGTTTGTGAAGTTTCTGATGTTAGAAGACTGACCGGCAAATGTTACGTGTGCACATCTGCCTGCTAAGTAGTTTGCCAGCCATCTTTTTGTGTTATTGTGCATGTTTGTGTTGAGTATTTTGTTTGTGAGGTTGTGGCGGGGGATGGCATCAAAAGCTTTGCTAAGGTCTAGTGTGACTAGGAGCGTTCTGTGTGGTGGCCTAGCTGAATTCATGCCATCAAAAACTCTCTGTGTAAGGTCTGTAAGAAGGGTGTTTGTGGAGTGTAGTGGCCTAAAGCCATTTTGTGACTGGGCTAGGGGAATGTGAGGTGTGACTAGTTGTAGTACCAGTCGTTCAGTGACTTAGAGGGGGTGCAGAGGAGTGTGATGGGACGATGTGAGGAGGGTAACATGGGGTCTTTGTTAGGTTTAGGGATAGTGATGATATTTGCCATGCTTCCAGATGTTGGGTATTATGTTGTGTGAGTAGCTGTAGTTTGATATGTTAGTGAGTGCTTGTATGCCTTGTGGTCCTAGGTGTTTAACATAAATGTTGCTTATGTTGTCTGGTCCACAGGCAGATGAGTTCTTGAGGTTGTTAATGATGTGCTTCGTCTGGTTGTAAGTGAAAGGTGTGTAGTCTGGGTCTGTGGGGAACTGTCTCTTACGTTGGATGATACGTCGGTCTTCGGGATGGGGGTTTAGATGGCTGACTTGTGAAAAGTGATTGATGAGAGTGTTTGCTTGTTGTTTGTTTGAGGGTATGGTGTCTGTTTTTGTGATGGAAGCGTGTGATTGTGTGGTGTTGCTGTTGGAAAGTGTGATGCTGTTTAGTGTTTTGTAGAGTTCACTGATGTTTGTTTTGTGGTCAAGTGTTTGGAGGTAATTTTTCCAGTTTAGTGTTTGCTGTTCTGATATTTTATTGTTTATCTGAGTGTTGAGTTCTTGTATATGTTGTATGGTGTCTTGTGTATGGGGTGTTGGGGAGTGTCACAGTGTGTCCCATTGTCTGATGAGGCCTTGAATTTCTGGTGTGAAGTTGGGGTTGTGTTTCTTTCTGTTGCCTCTAGGGATGTGTCTTTTGTCTGCATTTTGTATGATTGTACTGAAAGTGTTCACAGCGGTGTTGATGTTTGTGATGGGTGTACAGTGTTTCGAAATGTTGTTCTGTTTCAGTTACAAAGGCCTCCCAGTTGGCTCTCTTATAACTAGTGTATGAGTGTTTGTGGCCAGCTGGGGTGATTCTGGTTTTGGTAGTGATGATGATTGGGAGGTGATCGGAACCTAGGGTTTTGACCACTCTCCATGATGTAATGGGGGCGTGGTTTGGGAAGCAGAAGGTGATGTCTGGAGATGATGGGAGGAAGAGGGCTTGGTGTGGGATATGGGTATGTTGGTCTAGACTGTTTTGTATGAAGAGATGATCTGTCTGGGATTGTAGTACCAGCCCTCTGTCTGTGTCAGGGTTGTTGACATGCCAGGCTGACGACTTGGCGTTGAATTCACCACCCAGGATGATGTTGGGTATGTTAGTGATGTGGTGTATCTGTGGAGAGTAATTGTATGGTACTGTGGGGGACGACTGGGGGGGAATATATGTGTTAGCGATTGTTATGTGTGATTTGTTACCAGTGCGTATTTTAATTGATTGTATTTATGTTGTGGTGTCATGTGGGGGGAGAAGTGACTTTGTGTGTGCACTGGTATCTGCAAAGTTGATGGATTTGTGTACCAGGGTGATGGGTCCAATGCCACCGCTGTCGGCCCGGTCTTGTCGAATGGTGGTGAAGTTATGAAATGTCGGTGTTTTCTGTGCTCTGTGTAGTTTTGTTTCTTGTAAGATGGCAATGTGTATGTTCTGTTGTTTGATGAATTGTGTGAGTTCATGTATTTTGGTGTTTATGCCATCTATGTTTAACTGAAGGATGTTTATGTTGTGTGTGCGATGTGTGTTGGCTGCTGCAGCACGAGGGGGAGGTGGTGTGGGTGGAAGGGAAGGGGTAGGAGGAGGTTGTGATGGAGGTAAGGGTTGAGGTCGATTAGGATGGGTTGGAATGGGAAGAGTTGGGTGACTGGATGGTGCGGGAAGGGTCAGTGGGTTTGGCTGTGGAGGTGTGAGGGAAGTAGGAGTAGGATTGGAAGGGGGGTTGATGGGTGGGGAGAAGGAGCATAAGGAGCAGGTCCAGGTATTTGTGTAATGTTTTCTGGATGCAAGTGTTGTGCAGGTGTAATGGGTCCAGTTCTTGCAGGAATTGCGCTGAACTGAACCCTTTGTCTGTCGGCTCAACGTGATAGGTTTTGAGCATGTTGGACATAAGTATTTGTTGGTGAGTCCTGGATTGCTCTCAATGTCCCTGGCTAGAAGAAGTCGTCGAGAAATGACACCTGGGGAGTCATTTCTCGGTGTAGAAAAAACGGTGTTGTTGTGTGTGTTGTGCTGGGAGATGTGGTACTTGCCCGGGTGACCGAAGCCACTCCCAGGTACTCGAGCCCCGTGAGGGGCCGGGGGAGTTTGCAGTGGTTTGGCCCCCATGCTGTCCTCCTCTTCTCTTTGACAGCCTCTGGGGGGTAGACCCACAACAAAGACGCCACCGCTCCAGGTCCTCAAGGAGAAGGTAGAAGGATATGGTGAATGAGTGTGTGAGGAAGAGAAGTTTGGAAGTCGGCAAGGATAGGGGACTGACAAGAGATCGAGTTGGCTGGATGAATGTTGTGAGAAGAAGTGCACAATCAGAGTTTTGGCACCCTTTTTAATGTGACAGCGTCCAGATTGACTCTATCAGATACGTTTATGTGAAGCTACAGAATGTGGTGAATGTTTTTGGCATATTTGACAGAGCCAGGATTCCGGAAGCTTGAATGATGAGTGAATGGAAACATGGCCTATTGGATTGTGCAAACTTGGGCTGACTGGACATTGCTACCACTCAAAACGAGGTCCGGATGATGATGAAAAGATGTAAGAACTGCGTTTCAGATGCATTAACCCCTTCAGTGCTAACAGGATCGATTGATCCTTTTTTCAGGAATACGCAAGATACCGAATGTGATCAATAGAGAGGCTTTTGGGAAAAACTGCAGACACTAAGCTCCACCCAGATTGTGATGTACATCGATGCCAACCAATAAAAACTAAGTCCTGAGTAGGGAGGAGGAAGGATCCAGGCCCGTACTCATGGTGGAGGGGGGGGTGATTCCTCCACCACCCTCTCACCGCCTTCCTATACCCCAATACCTTTGTTCCCTCTCCCCATCCCTTGCCTCTGACTGCCTCCTGCTCCCTCCCTCCCCCTCCCCCACCATCCTCCATCATGCCACCATGGTTCTTCCCCCTTTTCCCCCCCCTCCCTGTCTTCCTGGGAAGGGTTATATCCCCCCTACCCACCCTCCACACCCATGTACTCCCTCTCTGCCTGTCCTTTTTGTCTTGTGGTGTCTGTCCCCCACCTCTATACCCCCATACCATCCCTCCAGGCCTCTCCCCACCCCCCACCCCCCACCCCCTGTAGTACACCATATGCTTAAAACTCACTCCCCCCCCGCCTAGAGTATTATACATCATTGTTACTATTCATGTCGTATGTTTTCATTTATTACACAGCTATGAGGGAAGGAGATGGGGGGAAGGAAGGTGGGGAGGGGAGACGTGTTGGGGGGAAGGGGGTTGGGAGTGAGGAACACTGACAATTATTTTGCATGCTATTGTTAGGAAAAAAAAAAAAAAAATTGGTGCTGGAAAATTCTGAAGGGGGGGAGGGGAGGAAGAGAGGACGGAGTGATAGGAGTGGGTGAAAAAGGTCATGGGAGGGAAGGAATGAGGGAGGAATGGGGTGGGAGCACACAGAAAACGGAAGTCGCACCGCCTGGAAGGGTAACTTTTTTCAACTTTGACGGGCTATAGCTCATGAACCAGTAGGTCTAAAATGCTCTGGTTTTGGCATAAGGTGTGTAAATTCAACCTCTAACACTTGGGTATAACATTTTTTACTCCTGCAAAAGTCAAAAAATTGGCTCCACATACACATTTTCACGCTGGTTCGGTCGACTGATTTGCGTACCCTAGGGGTTAAATACAAGATTACTTTTACCCCAATTAGAGATATTAGCCAAGTCAAACATTAAGTGTGCCATAGCCTTACCCCCTGCTTGCTGAAGTAACTGCTGAGATGGATGCTAAGGGAAGCAGACGGAAAGAAGGGTAGAGTCATCAGCATATGGGTGAATAGGGTTGAAGGTCATTGGTGAATAGAAGGAAGAGTTGGTAACAGGAGAGATCCCTGAGGAACACCACTACTGATAGCAGAGAAGAACGATGACCGTCTACAACAGCAGCTATAGAATGACCAAAAAGGATGCTACAGATGAAGGCACAGACAGAAGGATAGACTCCATAAGAGAACAGTTTGGGAATTAAAGAATTGTGACAGACTCAATCGAAAGCCTTTGAGATTTCAAGTGCAATGGCAAAGTTTTTTCCAAAGTCCTGAAAGGGGGATGACCAGTAGTCTTGATAGGATGGTGAGATCACCAGTGGAGCATCCCCGGCAGAACCTATACTGATGACGGGAAAGATGATGATGATAAGAAAGGTGCTTCAAATATTTTTGTTAAGAGCAGACTCAAACACTTTCAGTATACAGGATGATAAAGCAATTCCTGATGTCACTAACCAAGGAAAAACTGCCACTCTTCACCAGACTATTTAATTTTCGACATCAAAGTCGGTCAACTAGACCCCATTCATTTTATCCGCCCTCTTTGTCACTACAAGAAAGGGAGAAATTATAACATTTTTACTCACTGCTATAAGGAAGAGAGGCTGTAATATAGTCAAATACTGCAGAAACAAAAACTGATGGTCTGAGTCTACCCTCTCAGTATTGGGAAATATATTACTGTATTTTTTCCTTCCTAAAATATCGTAATGCATTACTTCTCATCCATTTCATGAATTTGTTCAGCATCACAAAAATAATCAGGCTTACAAGAAATATGTAACAATTCTTCGATACGAAATATTAGCTTGACACGGCTCAGGACCATTTGTTTCAACCAAAAACAAAAACCCTTTGTGTGTCATCTGCCCCGTTGAACCAGGGTTGCCAGGTTGGCTTTTTTTCAATGAAATTCTTCACCTTAGGCCTTTTTTGAAGTGGCTGTTAACCAGAAATAGCTGGTTGGCTTTTTCTTGTAACTTGGCTTTCTTTGGCTCTTTTTGTAATATATTTTGATCATTTATAAGTGAACCTTTATGTTACTTTTAAAATCACAAACTCAGCTGTTACAAACTGACTTCGTATACCATAAAATGAATTAAAGAAAATGAGGGCCTTATGTTCTCTTTCTATCGCAAGAGGTATCTCCACACGATTTCGGCTTTAAACAACGTACAATTTTCATAAGAAAAACTTTGCAGATTTTCTTCAGCATTTTTCAGATGGAGCATTGTTCTTTTAGAAAACTAAATTGTATGGGCTTCAAACCAAACGTGGAGTTAGAGACTTGGATGTGTGTGATGAATGCTGTCATAGCTGATGTGTTTCATGGATTCTGGTAACACTATTACTGCACTGATCACATTAAAGCATATCTTGGAAATTAGTAAAACTACTGAAGAATAATAACATGAAGAGCTTACATACAGTGTATAAATAACTGTCATGGGAGAGATGTTAGAAAATATGCGACTTCTGGTTTCTGCAGGGGTAGCCCCACTTCCATATTGAACTTGCTGGCGATCACTGGAAACTCTTGAGTTAGTGACGCTGGGAATTGGGTGATAGTTAGAGGGCTGGGAATGGTCACCCGTCTTTGGGACAGGCTGTATGAGAGCAAACTTCCAGCAAGAAGGAAAGGTACAAGTTGACAGGCAACTGCAAAAGGAGTTTATCTAGGGAGGGTGTAAGCACAAAAGCACAGTTCTTGAGGACAACAGGAGGGACCCCATCAGGCCCATATGCCTTGTTGGTACTGAAGCCCGTCAACTGAAGAAATTTTAATGTCAGCCATGAGGACATCAGAGGGGAGAAGTAATGAAGGAACAGCACCTGAATGATTTAAGGTGGAATTGGAGGAGAAAGTCTGAGTTAAGAGTTCTGCTTTATCACCTGAAGAAACAACTACAGAGCCCTCAAAGTGGAAAAGAAGAGGGAAGGATGATGAAGTAAAGCTGTAAAGGAATGTATGTTCCATGTCCATGAGAATAACCTCAGTAATGCATGAGGCACACTCAGATGGCTCCCGGCCTTGAAGGCAATAATCATTTCAGTGAAAATCAAAGTGTTGTCTGAGGGCCTCCCAATCAGCAGCTCCAAAGTGCCAAAGCTGCTGCTTCTAGGGAGGGTCCACAGGACTAACTGGAGGGATAGGACAAGTCAAGGTGATAAGGTTGTGATCAGAGGAGCCCAAAGGAGAGGAAAGATTAACAATGTAACCAGAAGGCTTAGTTGTAAGGAAATGGTCAAGTATTTTGAAACTCTTTCCAAGGCAGTGATGAATATGGGTACAGTGCTGTACAATCTGCTCTAAGTCACTGAGGATAGAAAAGATATAAGCTTGTTCACCCGGTGGATCAGAGAAAGGAGAGAAGAGTCAAAGCTGCTGGTGAACATTTAAATCACCTAGAATGAGAAAAAGGGGAAATAGATAAGATGTGTACCACCTCAGAAGATGGTCGAAGAATTTTTCCTTGTAGAATTAGGGCATAAGTAAAGAACACAGATAAATTTAGTCAGTGAAAGACAGGATAGTCGATGCCAGAGAGTAAAGAGTTTAGAATGTTCAAATTCAGGAACATGAGAGCAAGATTTGTTGTTGCATACTTATTCACAACAGCCACCTTTGGCTTTGAAGTGAGTATAGAGAAAGTAGGAGGATACAGAGAAGGTTTTCTATCAGTTGCCTCGGACAGCTGAGTCTCTGTAAGAAAGAAAAATGAGATTTAGAGGATGGCAAGTGGTGTTCAACAGAGAGAAAATTGGAGGAACAGCTTCAAATGTTGCAGAAATGAGGAATAAGTGAGTCAGTGGTTCCAAGCATCTCTACTGGAGTGGGGGAGATGGTGGGGGCTTTCATGGTCCCCCTCTCGGGGATTCCGAGGTTGGGTGTAGAGCAGCTCCTGTTTCCCTATCTATCTATCTATTGCCAGACGCCTCAATCCCGTAAGGGATGGCCACAAACAAATCGCCTCCTTGTTGCTGTTCCCCACCATTTCACTTCCCCCCCCCCCCTTTTTTTTTTAATAGAACAGAGGAAGGAAAAAAAAAATGAATAAAAAAAAAATAATAATAATCCATACACCAGATTCCTGGTGTCCTCTGGTCATAAAATATCTGCAACAGTTAGATTTGAACAGCTGTAGGTTGAAGTTTGGAGGGAAACAACTCTGAGGAAGCAAGTTCCAAAGAGATGCAGTACGGGGAATGAAAGAATTCTGATAGACAGAAGTTCTGCAATATGGCTGAGTGACATTCCAGCCATGAGTACTACCAGATGCCTGTGTAGCACGAAGGAAGGCATGGAGAGGTGGCACCATGGACGCAACTTCGTCTGAGCATTCGCCATAAAAATATCTGTAAAATAATGCAAGGGAGGCAACATTCCTTCTTACTTGTAGGGGAGGTTGTTTATTTGTAATGGCAGGGTTATTAATAATTCTAACAGCCTTGTTCCGAATTTTGTCTAGTTGTTTTAATGCAACCTCTCCACATCCATTCCACAAGGGTGAGCAATATTCAAGCTGAGAGCACACATGACTCTTATAAATTACAGCTAACTGCTCATCAGTGAAGAAGTTACGGACTCTGTACATTAATCCAAGTTTCTTTGAGGTGGTCTTAGCAAGTGATCTAACATGAGAGGTCCAGCTGAGGGCATTGCTAAGTGAGACCCCGAGAATTTCAATACTTTTGGAGATGGGAATGTTAGTAGCACTGAAGGTAATATACGAATCTGGCAATATCTGTCTATTAGTAAACTGTTCCCATTCACTGATCGTGGGTAGGTCTTGATTTATGGAGATGGCTGTACTGAGTTGAGAGGTAGAGATATTAGACTTTGTAAATGAGTGTCTGAGTGTGAATGAACTATGTAGTGTCGAGCCATCTGCATATGAGTGGATGGGATTGCGGGTGACAAATAAGAGATCATTAATATGAACCAGGAACAGGGTTGGTGCCAGAACTGATCCCTGCGGCACGCCGGCGTTAACTGAGTGGAAATTGGAATATACATCATCTACTTCTACTTTTATTTTCCTGTCACTGAGATACGAGGAGATCAAAGGAACAAAAGACGTTAGTCCATAGCAAGGGAGTTCGGACAGCAGGGAACAGTGCCACACTCTGTCGGAAGCTTTAGAAATATCAAGGGCTACTGCATGAGTTTCTCCATGTAGGTCAATTGATTGATGGATGGTATGAGTTAGGAGATTGAGTATGTCAATGGTGGATCTTTCGTGGCGAAAACCATATTGTCTCGCTAATTAAGTTGTTGGATTCAAGATGTTTAACAATGTGCTTATTAATTAAAGTTTCAAATACCTTACTAAGAAAACATGTGACTGCTATTGGTCTGTAATCAGGGGGGTCAGAGGAACTTCCTTTCTTTGGAATTGGGTGGATATTGGCTTCTTTCCATGAATTTGGGAATGAAGAAGTACATATGCATTGTCTGAATAATTTGCTAGAACAGAGGCAAGTTCAGGGGAACACTTTTTCAAAACAGTTGGCAGAATTCCATCTGGGCTTGGAGCTTTGTTGGTGGGTAAATTATCTAGGATGGATTTTACATATCTTGTCTGTATTTTAAGTGGAACAATTTTGGGAGAGTCAAGTTCTAGTAATGAGATGTTCTGGCTGGCATCGTCCATGGTAGAATTTCTGGCAAATGTACTGGCAAAAATATCTGCTTTTGCACGTGGGTCATTTGTAATGTTATCATCTGAAGATTTTAGTGGGGGAATGGATGATGACTTGTTAAAGTTATTATTGAATGAAATGAAGAGTTATGTGGTAGGTGGGGGCACTCACCATCCACTCACTTGATGTAATGCAGCTCTCGGGTGTCTGCCCTTTCCTCTCTTCCATCCTTCTTTCCATCCATCCTCTTCTGTTTTTCTTTCCTTCATTCTTTCCTCTTACTTCTGCCTGCGGGTGACTTTACACTCCCTCTTCTGTCTTTCTTTCCTTCATTCTTTCGTCTTCCTTCTGCCTGTGGGTGACTCTACACTCAGTGACAAGCCAAATGGTTTCCTGTACACCTGGAAACCATTTACTATGCTGGGTGATAACCATATAACCAAATTTTGGCACCTGGTGGTTTAGTGGGTAATAAAGGTGCTCCAATCGGATTGAGCCGGTGAAGGTTTATATCCAAGGGTTGGTTGGGGTTTATTGCTCATGTAATGCCACTCAGGGATGAGTGAGGCTGGTCACTTTCATTTTAAATGGCAGGACCAACTTTTCTAGCCCCGGGCTCCTACGTTCCTCATGGGGCAATGTAGGATTAGATGAAGGATGGATGGATGGATTAAAAGTTGACCAGAATATTCTATTGTCATTAGGGTTGTTAAGTAGTTTTGATCTTGCTTTCCATTCCATCCTTCCACCTCATCCTTGGCCTCCCCCTTCCTCTCCCCCCTTTTCACCTCACTCACATACACTCTCTTCATTAGTATTATGAAGAAGAACGGACAAGGTTTGCTTTAGATTTATTCTGTTCAATTCATTAGTTATTAGCCTAGGACTGAATGAACTAATATGAAGAGTACTTTGCCTGGGTGCTGTCTGGGGAATTGAACTGGTGATTCCTCGAAGCTAATTTACCTCTGACCTTGCTGTTAGCTTGGCTAGCAGTCAGTGCGTGGGGTTGAGATTGTGAAGGTGTGGCAGCCTTAAGTATTAAGTGTCTGTTCACTGGATTACATTTAAGTATTTGCCTTGTCTGTACTCTTCTGTCTACGTAGCTTCCACATCAGACAGCTAAGTATTACAGCTACCACAAATTGACTTAGGACCCCCCCTCCACAAGGTATTAAAAAACATAGAAGTCACAGCATATCACAATATTTGTTCATGAAATGCCATTCATTAATATGAAATCATGTTTCCCTTGTTTTTCAGGACCAGTTGGATGCGTTTTGGCATGGAATCACTTAGATCTTTAACCCATTAACTGCTCTATACAGCTTGGGCTGTTCCGAGTCCGACTGCTCAATACAGCCCTGGCTGCCAGGTGAATTTCGAATATAGTGCCACGGTGACCAAGGCCGACCCATGCAAGCATGTCTGAACCTTCAAAACCGAAACCAAAAAAGAAAAAGAAAACTAAAACCATACATTCCAATAGGGAATCAGATACAGTAACCCCTCCAATATCCGGATCAATAGAGCCATTGGTAGGTTCGGATATTGGTTTTGTCCGGATATTGGGCCCCAGCTTATGGACTTGTACTTACGGACCCTAACACAGAGAAACACCTATACAACTCCCTCCGGACATGCATAGCACCTATTTAACACCCAAATCACACCAATAAGGCACATAAATGACTGAAATAAATGCAATAGAAACATAAAATGTGGGTTTAGAAGTATGTTCATACATTAATAAACATTCTGGTACTTATGGACTCTAACCGAACCTAACCTAACCGAACCTAACCGAACTCTGAAAAACACATTCCTACTGCACATGCATGAGGTAAGTTTAGTATGGAAAGAAGTACAGTATGACACTTTCTGGTAAGTATAGTATGGGAAAAAATACAATATGAAACATTCTGGTAAATATAGTATGGAAAATAGTCCAACATGAAACATTTTGGCTACTTACAGCAAGGCCCTGGCCACCTCGATGAATAACCGCCTCCTCTCGGACTCTGACAGTAAGAACGATTTCCTGAAGCACTTGCACTACACTCTTCCTGAAGTCTTGCACTGAACTTAGTCACTAACACACAGAAGTCCGTTCTTTTCACAGTGTTCACTTTAGTCCAAATAATGTTCCATTAAATTTAAGTGTTGCACATTAACTTTTCCCAAGTTTTTTTAAGTTTCCAAAGCCAAAACAAAGAAGGTTAGTTACGTTAAATTCCTTTCTACTTAGTCTTTTCTCCCAACTTGAAAACCTTAACACAACACACCGTTTTTTTCACTGCACAACACTCAAAATTCCCGTGTGGTCTAGTGGAGAAGTTCTTGCTGTTTATTCACTGTCAGAGCCCGAGAGTATCACTGGCAGGCGTCCAAGGGGTGCATCGGTGGGTAGTGGTGATGGCGTACCGACTACAGAAGACTCTGAAGACAGCCGCAAACTCACGTCGAGCGGTGACTCCACTGTAGCTGATGTGCTGGGCTGTGGCTCGGAGCATGAGGGCCTGTCTTGGGGAGGCAACAGAGTGGAACCAGGGCTTGGCACAGCGGGGGTCACGGGCCTGAAAAAACTGTCAATCGTTGACTGACGCAAGGACTGACGATTCTGGCGATTGATGATGCGCTGCCAGAAAGCACGCACTTCCTCCACGAGTCCCAAGGGCCCCATCTCCCTGTCGCAGTCCGGGTGTTCCAGGTAGTCTAGGACGAACTCTAGATGTTCCCGGAGTGCGCTCAGCTTGGGGATGGCTGGAGTAGTGTCCTGCTGGGCGGAGTCTGCATCATCATCGCCTTCGTCGTCGGAATCTTCAAGTTCAGGACTGACACGAGCGACCGAAGACGCGATCTCGATATCAGACAACGTCTGATACCCAGGATCGCCCTCGTCGTCGTCCAACCACTCACGAACATCGTCCACATCAACATCGTCGCCGTGCGTACGTAGCCGTGCATGGAAGTCATCCATGTCAAACCCTAGGAAATCGTACTCCACATCTGTTCCGAGAAGCAGACGAGACCAACCATTTTCAAGAGTTTTCACAGGGACTTCCTTCCATGCACTAGCCCAGTTGTACAGCGCAGACTTGATGTTGTAGCGGCGAAGGTTTTCCAAAGTCCGCTTGCCTCGAGTGTCACGTCCTTCCCTGCGCTCGTCCTCGTCCTCGAGAACCACCATCACCTCGTCCAGGAACTTCCGACGGTACAGGCGCTTTGTTGCCACGATCACTCCTTGGTCCATTGGTTGAATGAGAGCAGTCGTATTAGGTGGCAGAAACATGCACCTAATACGGCCATTCTCAGCAACCAAGTCCTTGTCGCATGGGTGGGCAGGTGCATTGTCGAGGAGAAGGAGAGCCTTTACCTGGTCGCGAGGAATTCCCAGTGTCTTCGTCTGGCAATGTATGACCTCCTTGACGAAGTGATGGTGAAACCAGTCTTTGAAAATCACAGCTGTGAACCATGCTTTCAAAGAATGGTACCATACGACAGGAAGGACATCCATCACCCCACAAAGGCACTGAGGCTGCTTTGCACGGCCAACAATAACGGGCTTAATCCGGTGCATGCCGTTAGCATTGGCACAACACAAAGCAGATATCCGTTCCTTAGAAAGCTTGCGGCCAGGTACACGCTTCTCCGTCTCATCGGCGAGTGTGTTCGTTGGCACCGAGCGATAGAATAGGCCAGTTTCGTCAGCGTTATAGACTTGACCGAGCGTGAGGCCATCCCTGTCGATCAAGCCTTTCACCTTGTGCTGAAACTTGTCCACTCCATCCTCGTTAGCGTTATAGACTTGACCGAGCGTGAGGCCATCCCTGTCGATCAAGCCTTTCACCTTGTGCTGAAACTTGTCCACTCCATCCTCGTTAGCGTCCAGTGCTTCGCCATGTGCTTTACGGTTAGTAAGGCCATGTCGTAACTTGAACGTGAAGAGCCAACCCTCGGATGCCTTGAAGTCAAGGGCGTCGTGAAGCCTTGCAAACTTCTCAGCAGCAGCCTTCAGCTCCGTTCCACGTACCATCACACCAGCTGCACGTTGCTGTCGATACCAAATCAACGTGGAGCGGTCGATCTCTGCATACTTGGGGGTAAACATAACCTTCCTCTCCACGTTGCGTTTGCTTCTCGACGAGAAGTCAGCCGTGTACTGCATGAGCTTGTCTCGGGAACGCTTGATATCGAACAAAGTCGACCGGGCCAGGTTGAACTCGCGGAGAATGCGAGAGGAAGACCAACCCGCATCAACCTTCTCCAATATCTCCCGTTTCTTCTCCAGAGTCAACACCACTCTCTTCCTTTTCTCAGGAGGCGGGGCCATCATCACACACACTAAGAGTATGGCAGAGAGCAGCAGGAGGCCTTGCAGCAAGTACGGCACCACCACAAAAGCGAGCACGTGGGCAGCCGTGGCGAACAGCGCAGGTCTTGTCGCGGTGAGAGACAGGCGGGAAGTGGGGAGGATGCAGCGGCACTCTATCGGACGTCGGAGGAATGACGAACCAAAACAATGCTCTCACGCGGCGCGCGCGGCAAGTTCAAATTACGGACGGCAAAAAAACGATTTATTTTTCCAATTTTTTTGGATTTTCGGACCATTTTGGGAATGTTTGATCCCAGGACGATAAGGTTCGGTTAGTGGGGATGTTCGGTTATTGGGCGTCCGGATATTAGAGTGATTACTGTACTTCGATGTTCATCCATGGCTTTACCAAGGCAAATATGAGCTAATATTTTGTTACTATATACTTTGGCATGTGTTCTCTCAATTCCTAAGACAAAATTTGGCCTTTGGGAAATTTCATTTTTACTCATGTCTGCGCACCACAGACACCTGCAAAAAACCACCATGCACAGTTAACGGGTTAAGGACATTTCTTTGCACCAAATATTTGTCAGTTCAGTCTTGAGGTTGTCCAGATTGGGTGTCTTCTTCTCTGCCATGATTTTCTTCATCCCTACCCAGCAGTTTTCTATTGGATTTAGATCTGGACTGTTGCCAGGCCAGTCGAGGACCTCAATCTGATTATCGTGAAACCATTTTGTCACCTTTCTTGACTTGTGACATGGAGCTGAATCGTGCATGAAAAAGTCGCACCCATGAATAGCAAAAAAGTTTAACAAATGATCTTTCAGAACTTGAATGTACCGGCCACCATTCATCATCAAGTTCTTAAGAAGAAAGTAGAGGCCTCCCCTTCCCATTTCATCTGAAAAACACCCCCATACCATTACTGATTGTGGTTGCTTAACAGTCAGCACCGGGTAAGCAGGGTCATATCGACTACGGGAGACAGGGCGACAAACCTTAGCAGAACGCACCTGGAACACTTGAAATGCGCTTTCATCGGAAACCATAACTTTTTTCTACTCATCTGATGTCCAGTGTGCATACTTCTTGGCAAAATGAATGCGCTGCTTCTTCATGCGGTCAGTGAGAAGTGGTTTCTTGGCTGCACTGTGGCTTGGCAAACCCAGCTCTTTCCGCAAGTGGCGTTGGATAGTTCGAATTGAAACGTCTTGTAACAGATGGGGATGCATTCTCTTCAATTCTGCTGCTATCAATCGAGGATTCTTGATTACTTCCCTCTTCAGAAGTGTATCTGTACCTCTGGATGTCATCCTCTTCTTTCCACCGCCATGCTTGTGCTCTGGTACAACATCAGGTGGCAGGCCGTGTACTGCAGCAAGATCTTCATGACAGTCGACTTTGCGCGTTCAGTACATTCACAAATCATGTTGATAGGGACATTATCCATAGTCCATGCAATGATACGGACCCTCTCATCCCTTAAGCCATACTTTCCAAGCATGGCAACTTGACTCTAGGAAAATAACAGGGCAAACAGTAATGCATACAAAAAAAGAGGGAGGTGCAAGCTCGGAGCGATGGGAACATATACTCCCACTCACGCTTCTGGGCATGCACTGACGTGCTGAGTGTTTCACCACCTCCTGCCAACACCAGAGGAGTTGCCAGTTACTTCTGGCCCAAAAAATTCACTTGGTTGAGTTGGAAACACAAAGCTAAGACATACAACTCTCCTATTGCAATTCTGTGTGAGGTCTTAAGTCAATTTGCGGTGAGTGCAGTATTATCATTATATACTGTACCTAATTATCACTATTACCTTTATTATATATACAGTATTATGATAATTACCATATGGTTTACTTAAGACTTTTGTTCTTAAATATGTAGTATTGTATTTTTCTCTGTATATACACTGCACATTATGCTTTACCTGGGTTGTCCATTCATCTTTCCTATACATAAGGGGTTTAACACTAAACATATTTATTGAGCGTGAGTATCGGATAATTCAGCTAAGTCGGATATCTCTTAAACTCTTCTGACACTGAGTGGTTCATTTGTATAAGTTTTATGATGAACTGAGTGTCTTTTTATGTACATGTAACGTAATTGGGGGCCTGTCCAGGATCGTTTTCATTTGTGTCGTTTGGTTTACATAAGCAGTGGATAATTTTGATATTGAAGAGTTTGTGGACAGTCCATCAACAGACTTTCTGAGATCCCGAAATGTTAAGAAGGATGATATTCAGTATGTTGTTATCAATGATTTACTTGAAAAGGGAGTTTTACCTTGCACTGCACTTGAGCTTTGCGGCCAGAGACTGTCCGACTGAATTAACTATCTATCTGTCTGTCTATATACCTAGGCTGCTTCCCCCAAAGAAAGGGAGGTAGCCGAGACAGGACGACACACTCCCCATTTACTCATCCATTCAAACACATTCATTCGCATCTTAGCCCCAAAGGGGAGAACGGACAGATCCTCACCGCACCACACCGCACAAGGGTCAACTGCGCAATGCAATCAGTGACATCCGCAGCAAGGCCCGACAGCAGAACTGGTTTACCCCTGCCACATCATAACAGACCCATCCCCTTACCTGCACCTGACCTGACTAGCTGATCAGACCAAATGCAGGAGAATATCCCCTCAGGGCTGCGTCATCACTTATTCATTCACAATTTCTCTCCATTTATTTCTGTCACGCACAGCCACTTTTCCTTGCTAAACAGACATCCCTCTCGCATCCAGTGCTCTCTTCACACTGTCCATCCATCCTATTCGTGGTCTTCCTCTCAGCCTTACACCTCTCACATCAGATCTAGTTATCTTTTTCACCAATCGCTCATTATCCATTCTCTCCATATGCCCAAACCATCGCAACACCCTCTGCTCAACTCTACCAGCCATCTCCCGAACAACTCCAGTTCTCCTTCGCACTTCATCATTTCGCACCTGATCCATACGCGTCACTCCACACATACTCCTCAGACACCTCATCTCCATTACATTCAAACTTTTCCTCTCTGCTACACCCATATTCCATGTTTCAGCCCCATATAACGCAGTCGGTACCACAACACCCTCATACAGCCTTCTCTTTACATCCATTCTAAGCGAACGACATCTAAACACTTTTTTCATTCCTCCCAGCACCTTTCCTACTTCATTTATTCTAAACTTCACTTCTGCATCTATTCTTCCATCCACAGCAACATGTGACCCTAGATATTTAAAACAATCTACCTCCTCAAGCAACTCACCATTCAAAACTATATTCATCCCCCTACCATCTATCAACCTCGTACACTTCATCACTTTACTCTTATTCTCATTTACTTTCAATTTCCTCCTTTCACACACCCTTCCAAACTCCTCTACCAACTGTCTCAATCTCTCCTGTGAATCAGTCACCAGTGCAGTATCATCTGCAAACAGCAGCTGCTTCAGATTCCACTCTCCACCATCAACATTCACCAGACTCAACCTCCACCTAAAACTCTTGCATTCACCTCCCTTACAACACCATCCATGTAAATATTAAACAACCAAGGCGACATCACACATCCCTGTTGCAGCCCCACTCTCACGGGAAACCAATCACTCACAGCATTTCCCACTCTTACACACGCTCTACTATTTACATAAAAACTTTTCACCCCTTTTAGTAACCTACCATCAAGACCATACAATCTTAAAACAGTCCACAAAGCCTCCCTATCAATTCTATCATACGCTTTCTCTAAATCCATAAATGCCCAAAACACATCCTTGCCTTTCGCTAAATACTTTTCACACACTTGTCTCACAGCAAACACCTGATCAACACATCCCCTCCCTCTCCTAAAGCCACACTGCTCATCACCAATCACTCCCTCTGTACCCTCTCTAACTCTCATAATTAACACTCTACCATACACCTTACCTACAACACTCAACAGACTTATACCCCTAAAGCTAGTACATTCATACTTATCACCCTTGCCTTTATACAACGGGACCAAACAAGCACTTGCCCAGTCAATTGGCACCATACCTTTCTCAAAGCACACATTCAACAATCTTACTAACCAGTCAACAATAGTCACTCCACCACCCTTCAGGCATTCCACAGCACACCCATCCATACCTGCAGCTTTCCCTGTTTTCATCTCCTTTACTGCCTTCTCCACATCCTCCTTCGTGATCAAAGAATCATTCAACTCTCCCAACACATTTATTCCTTGCACCCTTCCATCCGCCACAATCTCAGCCACTCTTTCCTCCTCTACATTTAACAATCTTTCAAAATACTCTGCCCATATCTTCCTTACTGCATCCATCTCAATTAACATCCTTCCATCCTCTGCTTTTACTCGTTCTTCCTTCCCAGACTCTCCCTTTCGCACCCTTTTCACCTCCTTCTAAAACATTTTCTTATTCTGTTGAAAATTCACTGTCAGCCGCCTACCCCACCTCTCATCTGCTGCCACTTTAGCATCACGCACAGCCCTTCTCGCTCTATTCCTCTTTTCCTTATACCTTTCATATGACATCTCATCCTTCCTCTGCAGCCACACTTCATATGCACGTCTCTTCTCAGCCACAGCCATACTTACTTCCTCGCACCACCAGTCACTTCCTTTTCTTACAACACCACCCACACGTCTCACACCACACACCTCTTCTGCATGCCCCACCACAGCACTCTTAAACAACTGCCATTCCTCCTCCACGCTGCCATTTTCCTGATCTTTCACTGCGTTCCACTCATCTTTCAATTTCTCCTGCTACTCTATCTTTTTCTCTCTTTTATCCAACTCACTCACTTTCAAAACCTCCCTGCCACACCTAACCCTCCTAGCTCTCACCCATCTCTTACCAACTCTTAACTTTCCCTCCACCAGGTAGTGGTCAGACATACCTCCACCCTCCCCTCTCAGAACTCTTACATCCAACAATCTTCCTATTACATTCCTAGACACAACCACATAGTCCATCAAAGCTCTATCAACAACCCTTCCACCCTCCTGTCTCACCCATGTATACTTATAAATATCTTTCTTCTCAAACAGCGTATTCCCAATCACCATCTCTCGCCCAACACACATCGCTATCATTCGTTCCCCCATTTTCATTTCTTCCAGGCACACCATGCATACCAACTACGCCTTCAACTGCTACATTTCCCACTCTGAACTATACAAAAAAAAATCAGAACTGGAAGAAAGTGATAAACAAAGAGATGTCCAACATCAAACGGATCATGAGTTAGCAGCAATAAGAAAGAGAAATGAAATTAGGCCTTCAGATTTTCCAGATAAGCCTAACAATTATAACTGCACCTTTGATGTAACTAAACACTAGAGTTGTTCCTAACTTTGATGAAATGACCCAGAAGATTTCTTGGACCAATTTGATTAAGGTGCTGAGTTTTGCAGTGGCCTGAGGAATGCAAAACTCTTCTTGTACAGATGGCTTTGGTTGGGAGGGCTCAGTCAGTTTTTATCTGACTTAGCAATGAGCAAAGTAAAGATTACAGTTTTGTAAGGCAGAGAATAGTAGACTGTTATGACCCTGTGCCAGAGGCTTATAGGCAAAAGTTTCGAAAAGCAAAAAAGGACGAAAAGCTCTCTTATGTAGAATTTGCTTATGAGAAGGAAAGGTTGCTTCAAAGATGGCTTAACTCTACTAAAACTAAGATATTTGATGATTTTAAACGATTAATTCTTGTTGAGGAATTTAAGAGATCTGTTCCACGGGAAGTTAAACTGTAATTGGAAGAAAAGGAGGCTAATACTGTACTCTGGCTCAGGCTGCCAGACGTCCAGATAATTACGCACCGACTCATAGAAATTGTAATTCCAGAAACCAGGATAGTAGTGGATCAGCTTGGCCCACTGTACACGACATGCACATGCAGAGTGGTAGGACCAGTGTTAAGAGTAAGGCTGTTTCGTATACTAATTCTCAGTCTTCCTCTGGTGGCAATAGAAAGAGCTTTAGTTTCTTTAATACCGTCATTTGTAACTATTGCAAAGGGCTTGGATATATTGTTGATGACTGTCTCAAGTTGAAAGCTAAAGATGATAGAAGTAAAAAGGAAGAATCCAAAGAAGAGCTTACACTCTCATTTGGCCTGCTGGGGAAACCTGACCCTACTTTTGTTAGTAGTGACTTTGCTGAGAAGGCTGCCCAGTATGAAAATAATGAGTATAACTCTTTTCAGCCATTTATATTTGATGGTTTAGTTTCAGCAAGTGATGAGTCTAGCATTTCATATCCTGTTCAAGTTTTGTGAGACACTGGAGCTTCCCACAGTATAATTTTGAAGGAATCTGTTCCGTGTATAAAGAATTATTTTACGGGTGGGTGTGTCTTGCTTCAGGCTGTTGCTGGGACTGTCACTATACCATTATGCAGGTTGTACCTGAAAACTGGTTTGCTTTCTCAGTATGTCACAGTTGGGGTTAAAGAATCCCTTCCTATTAAAGGTATTACATTTCTCTTGGGTACTGATATTGCAGGAATCAGAGTTGTGCCAGATCCTGTTGTCACCCCTACTCCAGCAATTGTGAGCAACACACTGGAATTAGCAGAGATGTATCCAGGACTGTTCCCTTCTTGTGTTGTTACACGTAGTGCTGCTGCTAGGACACAAGACTGCTCTCCCAAGGTTGGTGTTAATCAGAAGGATGATTCCGTGGATTTTGTTGACCTAAGTCATAATCTTTTGATGATGTAGATTGTGAATCCCCAGACTCTGATGACAAAGTGAATAATATTTCTGAATTGGGGGTTGAAGAAAGGTCCTGAAAGTCTAAGTAATATCCCTGGAAGTAAGGAAACTTTAATTAAACAACAGAATGATGACCCTGATTTAGCTTATTTCTTTAACACAGCTGAAGATGAAGAAAAGACAAAGACTACTTCAATTTGTTACTATATTAAGTCTGGTGTATTAATGAGAATGTTCCCTCAATTAATGTTCCTGCAGATGCCACCTGGGCTGAAGTTTACCAAATATTGATTCCCTCTTGTTACAGAGACGATGTTCTAAAGCTTTCTCACGATTGCATGGGGGGTCACGTAGGTATTAACCCGCCCCATCCCGACCACTTTTCCACCACTGACTCCCCCCCAATCCCGTACATTTTTGGAAAATTTTTTTTTTGGCTCAAACCTCCGCTTTTGGTGAGAAACATCGAAAATTCATAGAGAAATCGCTCACCTGAGGTTTAAAATACTCGATCCAGGTAGCAGTACCTTCTTACCTTACTGGGATTTCTAACAGGCTGGCACCAAAGAAAACGAGTTCTGTGGGAGGGTAACTATTTTACACCACTCATAAACGGTATTTATTTATTTACTTGGTACGAATTTATATGTAGTACGAGAGTATATTGGTTTTCAAACAGTAAAATAGGCATTATATGCATTGTTTCACTCACTAACTCATCACTATACCTGACCTATTTTTGCCACATTACCTGATCATCATTTTTGACTGTTTCTTCTTCTAATGCTATGTATAGTTTGTCCTCCACATTGTCATCGATTGGGGAATCACTCTGGCCCTGAATTTCGTACCATGGCATGACATGGCTTTACTGGCCAGGTCATTGATAACAGGTGAATTGCTGAGACAATGGCGTGCAGGGGGGGGGGGACATACTGGGTAAGGCATTGTCCCTGCCTGGCATCTTGTAGAGGAAGGTGTCCCGTGTATAAGTACCAAAAATCACTCACGAAAATTGAAAATTGAAAATTGTGCAAATTAGGGACCTTGCAATTGATTCGTGTTTATGTACGTCGACGGGATTGGCAGTGACAAAACGTGTGGACGTTAATTCACGTCGACGGGACGCCGTGGGTTAATAAGACATATCAAAGGATAATAAAGCAATTTTACTGGCCTAAAATTAGGATATCTGTAGCTAATTATTGTAAAACGTGTCATGTGTGTCAGTTAGCGGGAAAGTCCAATCATGTGATACCACTTGCCCCACTTCATCCCATTCCTGTCCTTCCTGAACCTCTTAGCAAATTAATTATAGACAGTTTAGGCCCTTTACCCAAAACCAGAAGTGGTAATCAATACCTGTTGACTCTGATGTGTGCAACGTCTCGATATCCTGAAGCAATACCCTTGAGAAATGTAGCTTCAAAGATGGTCATAAAGTCTCTCACAAAGTTCTTTACTCAGTATGGCATTCCAAACGAGATTCAGTCCAATCAAGGGTCAAATTTTACATCTGGTTTATTCTAGCAGGTAATGCAACAGATGGGAGTGCAGCAGTGCCTTGCCACAGCCTACCACCCTGCTTCTCAAGAAGCCCTGGAAAGGTTCCACCAAACCTTAAAGTCCATATTACGCAAATATGCTTTTGAATGTACACTCAATCCTCGTCAATCGCGTGTTCATAAAGCATGGATTTGTAAATCACGGCTAAGTGGCTGTCAGACTGCTGGCTACCTTAAATCACTGTTAAGTCACGAAAATCACGGACCTAGGCACCCAAGCGGGCCATTTCCGAGAACTGTGAACCGCGGCATTCAAACTGAAAATCGCGACCCAACAACCAATTATCGCGCGTCCCTGGTGGCAAGTGTGCATACTAATGCTGCCATGTTGGAGTTGTTCTTGTCCCGCCAGTCCGCACACTACAGACCGTCGCTGCGGAGTATGAGAGCTACGTGCCTTTTTTGTGCAACTTCCCCCCGCCTCCTACCTGCCATGGCCCCTCCCGACCCCCTGATGAAGCGCTCTAAGCAATATGGCGTCAAGAAGCTGCCACCATTGTTGTACAGTTAACGTTTGGAGCTCATTCGTGTTGAGAAGGGAGAGAATTTTTCAAAGCTGGCGAAAGGGTTTGGGAAGAACGAGTGCTGAGAGGTTCTAAGTTCTTCCCAACACCACCCCACTCCATTCACTTAAGCAATTTCATTATAGCATTAAGGTGAGATCCCTTAACATTGCTTATTTCTATTTAATACATGCACTGAATATTTTTAAATTTGTATGTTTGTGTTTGATGGTGCCTAGATAGGTGTAGGTAGGGTGCTGTGGGGGCGAGTTGGCCAAAGTCCAGACCCAAATTAATTTTTCACATAAGAGTTATTATTCATAAATCATGGAATTCGTAAATCACGGCAGTGGTCCAGACCCAAATAGCCGGGATTTACGAGGACTGAATGTAGTTCAGATGTGGAATGAGGGAGTTCACTTATTACTATTTGCTGTAAGAGATTCTGTACATGAATCCTTGGGATACAGCCCATTTCAACTCATATTTGGACATGAGATTAGGGGGACCATTAAAACTATTGAAAGAAAGTTGGTTGGATGATGAAAACAGTCCTATTACTTTGATGTCTTATGTTAAGCAGTTTAAAGAAAGACTAAAGCATGTATGTGATCTGGCCAGAGAAAATCTCTCTAGAGCATAGATTAAGATGAAAGAAAAGTATGATGTCAGAGCAGTTCTTAGAGAATTTAAATTTGGTGATCAGGTCCTAGCCTATTTACCTATTCATAAAAGTCCCTTGCAAGCAAAATTTTTTGGTCCATTTGAAGGAAAATCAGAAGCAGATGATCTTACTCATAAAGTCAAGTCGCCTATGGCGTATGCTTCTATGACACAGTTTTCTATGACACAGGAAGGTGCCAGACTCCCCAAACACGAACCACACACATAAAATACCTATGGCGCAGGCGCGACAAGGTTTGAAACGCGTGGGCTAATTCCGCTGATGGTCGGTGCGCTCCCCTGTTTGTAAACAAAGAAGATGGCGTCCACTTCAGCTCCAAGTGCGAACTTTTTCTCTCTTATGAGGAGGTTAAACTTCACCAAAGTCATTGTGTTAAGTAATGAAACATTAACCCCTTAACCGCGGGGCGTCACTTTCGTGACGCTTGGGAGCAAGGGATCATACCGCGGGGCGTCGCTTTTGTGATTCTGTGTTATTTTGAATTCACCCGGGCTTCCAAGTGGAGGCTTGTATCATCTATCAGTACTGCCAATGTCCAACACTAGTCAGCACTCCTAATCTCATCTGTACTCCCATCCATTGTTGACAATTTAGCCATTTCTCCCCATTCTTGACTCCCCTCCCTACCCCCTCTCCATTACCCTATCCTCTCGCCTGCCTGGCCGTGCTACGCTAAGTAAATCTTCCCTGGAATTTTTCACTGATTTCATCCATTGAAATAAGCCCTATGCCCTATTCTTATACCAAATAATATATACAAGAAAGAAATAAGGTAAGTGAGAGTGCCATACACCTGGAATTGGCAAATTATCACCTGACAACACCTCACGTGCACTCGTTCGCTAATTTTCGCTGTTCATTTCCCCTTGAAATATGACGTATAATCTATTTTCGTAATAAATATACTACATATAAGGAGGGAAGAGAGAAGCCTAAGTGATATTTACATTCACCTTGAACTACCTAAATTATAATGTATTGTCTAGATTTCCTGCCAGTCATTTCAGTGCTAAAATTAGCTGTGTCAAGAGGCTAAACGTTGGCAGTACTGATTTGCCTTGGTAGGCCTCCATCCCAGCCCACCCTTATCAGTTCACTCTCATCTTCCAGTGTGGGGGTACGTCTGTTCGCTCTTGCTAACTTCAGGGACCTTTCACCCCCATGCAAAGGGCCCTGTGACCTTTAGCCCCTACTAAACCTCATGTGGAAAGAGGTAAAGGGCTGACAATTGATAAAAGAGTGACTACGATCGTTCTATTGAGTAAAACAGTGCGAGTGGAATTGTAAATAATGTGTAAATAATGTGTAAACAGCAAGTGAAAGTAATGAATGTAAATATACGTGAACAGTGGAAAATAGTTTTATAAGTTACTTCAAGTGATAGTGCATAACACAGTGTAAATAAAATAGAAATGTAAATAACGTAAATAAAATAGAGAACGTAAATAGAAAAGTAAATGAGTAGTATTATTAGAATACGAGTATATACCCTAGGAGTAATGAAAGTGAAAGTTTCACTCTAGCATGTCTGAATACTATGAGTTATGAGAGTGAAGGTGAAAGTGACATTCACTCTCAATGCTAGTATACAGGATGAGAAAGTGAATGCTACGTACAGTATTTTACTGAAAGAAATTGAATCCCTACAGTGACAATAAACTAATACTACTGAAGGAAACTTATGGATAAAGACTGTAGATATATATAAGTGTTATATAGTAATAGAAATATAAAGTGTGAGGGGTTTTATGAATAATAAATGACAGAGTACTAAGAGCAAACTAGCGCAAGTGCGACAGTCAGACGCGCTCGTAATTTTCATTGCTTTCACAGTGGGTTTTCTTTTGGAGTATGGATCCCAAACTACTTGAAAATCATAGAGTAGTGTTTATAGTGTTAATATCTGGCTGTGGTAATCATATTACGGGTTGTCGGGAAGTGTAAAGTGGAGACTTCATTATCCAACTTCAGAGGTCTCCACAAGTCCTACGGTAACCGACGAAGGCTCAACAAACATTCCAGGAGAAAGCTGAAGGTATGTGCCATAAGCATATGTAATTTTAATATTCTAGGACTAATAACTGATTTTTGGCAAATATTTTTTGAGAGTCTGTCGGAGCCCAAATAACCCCGCAGCACACGCAAAACATTGGTAAACATGCCCGCGGTGTAGGGGTTAAAGATTATTTGGGAATTGTGACTAGTTTATAGCTTTGTTCGTAAAACTGCTATGAACGGGTTAGTGACGAAGCACCTATCTCTTCGTTAAGATGAAGTATAATGCCTCCCAACATCATCATCACGTATATAAGAATGATTATTAATGTGTTAAATGAGAGTTTTGTTGACACTTAAGCATACAAACTTTATCAAATAAACTTCATCAATCAGTACTTGACCAGGCAGCCTCCGCCATCTTTAATGTTTTGGTCGGTCAGCTGATCTGTGTCTACTTGGCCGAGCTTTTTTTCGCACAATCTGCAGCGCGTGGCATTGCCCAAGTAGACACAAAGCTGATCACCCTCCCACTTTCTGTGCCTATTGTTACATGTGATACATGCATTGACTGATTGCTTGATTGTGTGTGTTTGTGAAGTGGACAAAAATAGAGAAAGTGGAGTGAAAAGGGGGACTTTGGGCGAATGTCCAGAACCAAATACAGTACCATTTTTCCCATAGGTTTAGATATTTCTATGGCATGGTTTTCTGTGGCACGGGCGTGGTCCAGAACCAGTTAGCCGTGCCTTAGACAACTTGACTGTATAAACAAAATTCCAGGGAGATGGAAAAGTGAAAAGAAAGTACATATCAATTTGTTGAAGAGGCACTACACCAGGGATAACATAAAACATACTGTTCAAGCTGTCAATCATAAGGTGGAGGAAAGGGATCATTTATTAGAGAAGGTTGACATTGGGAAGGATGTTAAACTGACTAACATTATGGTCTTGGCTAATATCTGTGATAAATTGTAACATCTACCACGGAAGCCGGCTGAGGATATTGCAAATCTCCTTCAAGTCTTTCCTCAGCTTTTCACAGATGTCCCTCAGCAGTGTATCTTGGTTCAGCACGATGTCCAACTGCTGTCCAGTTCAAAGCCAGTAAGGCAAGGACCCTACCGGATGAATCCAGAGATAATGAAGATCTTGAAGGAAGTAGACTTTCTTCTTGAATATGGTCTGGCTGAGGCAAGCCAGAGTATTTGGTCATCGTCTTGTCTCTTGGTGCCAAAGTCTCATGGGAGCCTATGCATGTGCACAGACTATTGCAAAGTAAATGCAGTCACTGTACCAGACTCCTTCCCACTTCCATGAGTTGACAACATCACAGACTCCATTGGCCGTGCAAATTCTTAAGCAACCTGGATTTACTGAAGGGCTACTACCAAATGGGTCTTACTGAAGCAGCAAAGAAGAGATCAGCCTTCATTGCACCTGATGGCTTATTCCAGTATTGTGCGATGCCTTCTGACGTGTGCAACGCGCTGACAACGTTTCAACGCCTAATGAATGTGGTAACCAGTGGTCTGCTAGAAGTCAGAGTCTAGCTGGATGTACTCTTGTCTGTACTGTTCTATCTAAGTAGCTTCCACATCAGACAGCTAAATATTACCATTATCTTTATATACCTAATTATCATTGTTAGCTTTATTATATATATTGTGATAATTACCATATGGTTATTTAAGAGTTTTGTTCTTGATTATGTAGTATTAAGTACTTTTCACTGTAAATATATTGCACACTATGCTTTACCTGGGTTGTCCATTCAACCTTCCAATACATAAGGGGGTTAACACTAAACATATTTATTGAGCTTGAGTATCGGATAACTCAGCTAAGTCGGATATCTCTTAAACTCTTTTGACACCGAGTGGTTCATTTGTCGAAGTTTTGTGATGAACTGAGTGTCTTCTTATGTTATAAGTTTCCTGACACCTGACACGTAACAGTTAGCCTCCCGCTCTCTGTCTTCTCCACATGGCCAAACCACCTCAGTGTATTTCTCCTAACGCTATCTATCACCTCAACACTGCGGTGTGTAATGGCATGTAGTTTGGTGTTGACAGTTGGAAGGAATTGTATAGGAGAGTATGCTGGCCTACTCTCTGTGTTACTGAAACACTGAAAGAGTTCATTAAAGAAGGATGGTCAGAAGCTAGTCCTGAGGGCTCAGTAAAACAAGAGCTCCAGCCCTCCATATCATCAGCCTTCCATCCACCTTGAGATTACTTCCCTGTTCGACTAGTCCTACAGCTGGTCACTCTTGCCTTAATGCTGGACTGAGTAGAGCTAGTCTGGGTGGGAGGGAAAGGGATGAAGATGTGAGGTGGAAACTGGAATCCCACTGCAGCAACCATACAATGGATCATTCTGAGGGTTGTGTGAAACTTGAGGTATCCAGATATTCATCCGAAATATCAGCTTTGGCAAAAAGGAAGCAAGGGCAGGGATCACATTAATATGATGAGTACTGTATTTAAATTTATCAATTAACAATTTTTAGTAATATTTGCTATATGATATCATACCATAACTGCTCAAATAGTTTCTATATATGGTACAAGTGAGAGAAGAGTTCTGGACAAATGTGGAAGTATGCATGGAAAAGTCTGAAAGGAATGAAAGAGTGTTTTTGATTGGTGATATGTATGGCAAAGTAGCGAATGTGAAAGTAGATGAAGTAGTTGGTGAGTGGGGTGTACCTGCTGAGTTAGATGAGAATGGCAGTGCTTTAGTGGACATTTTTGCTGGGAGGGGGTTGGTGATAGCCAATACCCTCTTCAGGCACAAAATGATCCACAGGTATACATGGCGGGTGATGAGAAGGGTGGATGGTGAACTGAATGAAAGGAAGGCAATGATTGATTATGTGTGTGTAGATGAAAGGATATGAAGATGTGTAATGGATGCAAGAGCATATAGAGGTTGGGGGAATAGACTTTCTGACCACCACCTGCTGGTCGTCAGAATCAAGGTCCAAATAAAATGGAGAATGAAGGGCATGACAGGAGGAAGGAGTAGATGCAAGGAGAGTGGAAAAGTTACAAGAGGATGAGGAAAAGACAAAATATATGAGAGAAGTGGAGGAATGATTGGGTAAATATGAACTGGATCAGATGGGGGATGTGGAAGGGGTGTGCAAGATATTCACAGAAGAAATATGTGCAGCATGTGAAGTGATGTGTCGGGTGAAGAGAAGATGAAAGGGGGTGCAAGGAACAGCATGGTGGAATGAAGAGGTGAGACAGGCAGTGGCACAAAAGAAAAAAGCATATAATGAATGGATGAGAAATAAGGGCATGGAAGAAGCTGAGAGACAGAAGAGAGAGTTATATGTAGAAAGGAAGAAAGAGGTGAAAAGATTAGTAAGAGAGAGTAAGAAGAGAGTGGATGAGGAATTTGGAAGCAATTTGAGTGTAAAGTGGAGGGAATGTAAGAAAATGTTCTGTAAAGAGGTAAAGAGAGTCAGACATGGTGACAACAAAGTTAGTAGGGGAGTGAAAGATAAAAATGGTAGATTACTAGTTGAGAAGGGAGAAAAAGTGAGCAGATGGAGAGAACACTTTAATGAATTGTTGAACATACAGGATGGAAGTAATGCAAGTATAAGTGGCTGAGGAATGGCTGGGAGAAGGGGAGAAGGAGGGAGCTGAGAAGACAGGAAGAAGTCAGTAGGATGGAAGTCATGGAAGCAATGAAGACAGTCAAAATGGGGAAAGACCAAGGAATTGATGGAGTGTGTGGTGAAATGCTGAAGCATGGGGGAGAGATAGTAGTAGAATGGATGTGGAAGACATGCAGATTGGCTGCGAGGAAGGTAGAGTCCGGAGGATTGGAAGTCAGATATAATTATTCCCCTGTACAAAGGGAAAGGGAAAAAAGAAGTGTGTGGTAATTATAGGGGCATTTGTCTTCTTAGTGTAATAGGAAACGTAAATGGTAGGATATTGACAGAGTCAGGGAAATAACAGAGGAATTAGTTGGAGAAGAACTGGGAGGCTTTAGGAAGGGAAAACGTTGTGTAGATCAGATATTCATTCTTAGATCTTTAGTGGAAAAGTTTCTAGAGAAGGGAAAGAAGTTGTATGCAGCCTTCATGGATTTGGAGAAAGCATGTGACAGGGTGGATACACAAGGATTGTGGAAAGTATTAAGAATATAAGGAGTAGATGGGAAGTTGCTGAATGCTGTGAAGAGTATGTATGAGGGTGCTAAGGCCGCAGTGCATGTGGATAGTGAATCGAGTGAATTTTTCAAGGAAGTGAGCATAGAAGTGAAAAAGTTATTACATGACAGTATTGTGATACAAACTCTAACGTATGGAAGTGAAGCTTGGACGTTGTTGGAGGGACACAAGCCAAGAGTGACAGCAGTGGGAATGAGTTACTTGAGAGGAGCCTGTGAAGTCACATGGACAGACAGACTGACAAATGAGGATGTGAAGCAGCGTTGTGGTGTGGATGTGGATGTGACAGGAAGTGTTAGGAGAAACATACTTAGGTAGTTTGGCCATGTGGAGAGGATGGAGTGAGAGACTGATGGGGAGAGTGTATGTGAGTGAGGTGGAGGAGGAGAGAGGGAGGAGAAGGTCAAGGATGAGATGGAGGGATGGAGTGGAGAGCTATATGAAAGAGAGGGGTGTGAATTGGGAGCAGGGGAGTGAAATGGCGGGGGACAGGGTAACGTGGAGGCTATTTGTTTGTGGCCACCCTGTATAAGGGATTAAGGCGTCTGGCAATATCTGGATAGATAGACAAGTGATAAATACTACAATAAAACATGTACATTACACATGTGTATAATGTACAGCATTTCAGTTTACTTATAATGATGTACATTTATGACAGGCATCTGTGTATAACGATCAATGTATTTCATTGGCTACAAGTAAAAAACCATACCTAGCAAGCAAGGTAGTAGCTAAAAAAATTGGCATTAATTGTAAACTGACACACTATGTTCAACAGGTTACTGACCCCTGGTTAAACTAAACCTAACCTAACCTAGCATAACCGTATCTAATAATTTAACCTAACCTAACTTCCTCATGGGAAATAGGAAATGAAATCCACCTCTGAGTACGTTTGAATAAGATTCTACCATCACGCTGGAAACAAACAACTGCAGGTACGGTTTAAGGAATGTGATGATAAAAACGGGAAATTTTTCAACAGGAAAAAGTCATTTAGCACCCTGGAAATAGAAAAATACAGAAAACAAACTTGAAGAATATGAATTGAATTGGTAAGGTCTTTCTGCTGCTTACAATAAATGTTACATACACCTAACATTTCACCAAAAATTAATACTATTTTGTTGCAGTAAAACAAAAAATAATATACAATGCGAGATATACTGACTGGTAATAACAAACTAGCCAGTGGCTGTGTGAACAAACTGATGTGGGAATCTTCACTTCACTTCGTAAAATCATGACCGGTGAATTAACTCCTTGAATGTTCTAACTGTCCCTCTCGGGATTAAGAATCTAGCTTCTGGGATATTAACAATGTTTAATATATCATGAATGCTGTAAAAAATAAATTCAAAGTGGCTAAGATTCAAGTTAATAACATCCAGTGCGGCTGCACTTTACCTAGATGGGAAGTTGACAGCACAATTAGGCAGCTTTGTTTTGCCATGACGTGTTGTTAATAGCATCAGGCACTTCATACAGTAACTACCAACAATCCCATTAGTAGAGATCTGAATCACTTGACAGCCCACCAACTACCCCCGGCCTGCCATTGTTTATTATCATCGGGTTGTGTTATCGAGCTTATCTCCGCTAACACCCCTCCAGCCTTTGTAATATGTTACATTACTATGTAGTTTTATTATTACCACAATAAAAAAAAAAGTAATCTATAGAAGGCAATACAGAGCACACCATACAACTTGGCCAAACTGAAGCTTTATCTACCATGACACAGATCGACATATGCTTGGCGGGCCCAATGAATTCAGTGGTGGATGGTTACAATGGTAATGGAGGTGGATGGTTACAATGTTCCGCGAAGTATTAACGAGGGAGTTGTGTAAGACCACATGTCTAGTCTTACACAACACTCCCATGTAGGGAACACAACCACATTCACACAGTCAAGTCTACTCCGGGCTGAAACTAGTCTACTTCGACAAGGACACAAGTGCCAACTACCGAGATTTGGAGAAAAGAATACTACTCACGTATTTACTGTGTGAAACAACGAAGAGTGTGGGGGTGGAGATCGGAAACCCTTCTCTTCTTAAACTGTGACCTTCCGGATAATAATAATAATAATGATAATCAATGTGTACTGTATATACACACCTTGACTATAAAGTTGGAATTCGTACGGCTTAGGCCGTGTCCACACCAAATGCAGGCAGCTGCAGACGGGATTTTTTTTTCTTTCTTTTTTTCTTTATAATATGGGGAAATTGAAATACTCACCCGGCGGAGCGATCCCGACACCACCAACCCAGGAGGAGGATATGGGGAGGTGGCCCCCACCACAAGAGGAGGCAATGGGGAGACACATAGGTGTTCTGTGCCACAGCGGCTCATATCCCCGTGACCCTACGCCCCTCTTCCACACAGCTGGACCACCGGGAAGAACACTCGCTAGAATCGGGGTGGGACTTGCCCTTCAACAGTCCCAAGTAGGCCCTCGGATGCAGTGTCCACCAGACCTGCCTTCACAAGAGGGAGAGCCATCACCAACGCTCACAGTCCCACTATACGCCAGGGGAGCAGCAGTACAGTAGTATCCAACGGATCTACTGTAGGAGGAGTGTCCACTGGATCTCTTTCTGCCACTCACCTCCGGGAGCAGGTGTCTCAGACCGCCACTCCGACGACCTTTGCCTGCGATCCCCAGGAGGACGGCAGGCTCCGTGGTAGTATCCACTGGATCTGCCACTGGGGGAGAGACCACCGGTCATCCCTCAGCTGCACTGTCCTCTAACAGCAAGAGGGCAACAGAGTCCACTGGACCTACCACAGAAGCCAGAAGGCCCGCCAGGCCAGGCCTTCTTCTCCTACAGTCCCTGGGACGAGTGGTCCCCTGGCAGCGTCCCCTGGACCTGTCAGCCTGAAGGAGTGTCCACCGGATCTCCCTCGACCACTACCCCAGGAGGGAGCCTGGATAGCATCCCCTGGACCTACCAGGCGAAAGGAGTGTCCAAAGGACCTCTTTCCTCTGCCCCGGAGTGGAGATTCGGCAGGGACCGTTAGGCCTGCCAGGCTGAGGGACAGGCCACTGGTCATCCCTCCTCCACTATCCCAGAGGCTTTCTACGAGGGTACTGTCCCTTGCTTGGCCCAACCCTCCTGCGGCCGAGCGAGATGCCCCTCCTCCTCCCCCTCCTCTATGAAGGGTGGAGACTGCTCCCCAACAGGGCCCCCATCAGAGAGTACCTGGGACAGACCCACCTCGAGGCTTGGCATCCTGTCCCTGCAGCCCAGCCCCCGATGCCCCCAGCAGCTGACGGACTCCTCCAGGGCGAGTGGCCGCAGCCGACACCTGTCGTCCTCCTCCTCCCACCGAGACTGCAGCCCCAGAATGACGAGGGGCGCCCTGCAGCTGACCCCAGGCCAGGACCAGCCCGGACCTGTCCCCAGGACTCCCACTATGGCCAAGGGCAGGCGCCATGCCGCGTACTTCTTAGCCCTGTTTGGCCCCAGTCCAGAGGGCCATCACACCCCCAAGGCCCCCACCAGAAAAGGGCCGCCCATCACGCCGCCCTCCAGCTCGACCCGGACCCCTGATCATGCCGATTGAGACCTATTCCAGGAACGCATCTTGGATGACCCTCCTCCCACACTGGGCCATCACCTGCGGCTATCTGTGCTGTAGTCTTGGGTGCACCCCTAGCGCCCGCCGGCTACCCAACCTACACTGTGAAATACTCCTCTGACGATTCCCAGTGCTACAGACCCTGTGTGAACCCCTCTCCCTCCCCTCGTCCAGAGTGTCGTGTCCCTGTGTGCCCTAGTTCAGACCCTCGTGTAGTGTTCCCTTGTGTGCCGCCCCACCCTCCCTGCGTGCCCCTCCACCCTGAAGGTAATACCATGTGTAATATCTGTGGCCTCTATATGTGCGACCCGTGTCATACGAGTGATGATATTCAGTGTCTTACTCCTGTGGAATATCCGTCCCCTTGATATATATACGTCTATGTAAAAGATTCGAGTGATATATCTTGTTGGTAGTATATTTCAGTGTAGTGTCACATGCTGTGGTGGACTGAACAGCGTGGTGGACTGAAGAGGTGAGACAGGCTGTGGCACAAAAGAAGAAAGCATACAATGAATGGATGAGAAATAGGGGCGTGGAAGAAGTTGAGAGGTGGAAGAGAGAGTTATATGTAGAAAGAAAGAGAGAGTAAGAAGAGAGTGGATGAGGAATTTGGAAGGAATATGAGTGTAAAGTGGAGGGACTGTAAGAAAATGTTCTGGAAAGAGGTGAAGAGAGTAAGACAGGGTGGAAGTGAGGTTAGCAGGGGAGTGAAAGATAAAAATGGTAGATTACTAGTGGAGAAGGGAGAAAAAGTGAGCAGATGGAGAGAACACTTTAAGGAATTGTTGAACATAGAGGATGGAAGTAATGCGAGTATAAGTGGCTGGGGAATGGCTTGGAGAAGGAGGGAGGTGAGAAGACAGGAAGAAATCAGTAGGATAGAAGTTGTGGAAGCAATGAAGAAAGTTAAAATGGGGAAAGCCCCAGGAATTGATGGAGTGTGTGGTGAAATGCTGAAGCATGAGGGAGAGATAGTAGTAGAAAGGATGTGGAAGATATGCAGATTGGCCTGGGAGGAAGGTAGAGTCTCGGAGGATTGGAAGTCAGGTATAATTATTCCCTTGTACAAAGCAGCTGCTGTTTGCAGATGATACTGCACTGGTGGCTGATTCAGAGGAGAGATTGAGACAGTTGGTAGAGGAGTTTGGAAGGGTGTATGAAAGGAGGAAATTGAAAGTAAATGAGAATAAGAGTAAAGTGATGAAGTGTACGAGGTTGGTAGATGGTCGATATAGCTTTGAATGGTGAGTTGCTTGAGGAGGTAGAGTGTTTTAAATATCTAGGGTCACATGTTGCTGTGGATGGAAGAATAGATGCAGAAGTGAAGTTTAGAATAAATGAAGTAGGAAAGGTGCTGGGAGGAATGAAAAAAGTGTTTAGATGTCGTTCACTTTGAATGGATGTAAAGAGAAGGTTGTATGAGGGTGTTGTGGTACCGACTGCGTTATATGGGGCTGAAACATGGAATATGGGTGTAGCAGAGAGGAAAAGTTTGAATGTAATGAAGATGAGGTGTCTGAGGAGTATGAGTGGAGTGACGCGTACGGATCGAGTGTGAAATGATGAAGTGCGAAGGAGAACTGGAGTTGTTCGGGAGATGGCTGGTAGAGTTGAGCAGAGGGTGTTGCGATGGTTTGGGCATATGGAGAGAATGGATAATGAGCGATTGGTGAAAAAGATAACTAGATCTGATGTGAGAGGTGTAAGGCTGAGAGGAAGACCACGAATAGGATGGATGGACAGTGTGAAGAGAGCACTTGATGCGAGAGGGATGTCTGTTGAGCAAGGAAGAGTGGCTGTGCGTGACAGAAATAAATGGAGAGAAATTGTGAATGAATAAGTGATGACGCAACCCTGAGGGGATATTCTCCCGCATTTGGTCTGATCAGCTAATCAGGTCAGGTGCGGGTAAGGGGATGGGTCTGTTATGATGTGGCAGGGGTAAACCAGCTCTGCTGTCGGGCCTTGCTGCGGATGTCACTGATTGCATTGAACAGTTGACCCTTGTGCGGTGTGGTGCGGTGAGGATCTGTCCGTTCTCCCCTTGGGGCTAAGATGCGAATGGATGTGAATGAACGTGTTAGAATGGATGAGTAAATGGGGAGTGTGTCGTCCTGTCTCGGCTACCTCCCTTTCCTTGGGGGAAGCAGCCTAGGTATATAGATAGAAAGACAAAGGAAAAGGGGAAAAAGAAGTGTGTGGTAATCATAGGGGCGTTTGTCTTCTTAGTATAACAGGAAAAGTGTATGGTAGGATACTTATTGACAGAGTTCGAGAAAGAACAGAGGAATTAGTTGGAGAAGAACAAGGAGGCTTTAGGAAGGGAAGAGGTTGTGTAGATCAGATATTCATTCTTAGATCTTTAGTGGAAAAGTTTCTAGAGAAGGGAAAGAAGTTGTATGCGGCTTTCATGGATTTGGAGAAAGCACATGACAGGGTGGATAGACTAGGATTGTGGAAAGTGTTAAGAATATATGGAATAGATGGGAAGTTGTTGAATGCTGTGAAGAGTATGTACGATGGTGCGAAGGCTGCAGTGCGTGTGGATGGTGAACTAAGTGAATTTTTCTCTTTGAAAGTTGGTTTGAAACAGGGATGTGTCATGTCTCCATGGTTGTTCAATCTGTACATGGATGGGGTAATAAAAGAGGTACAAGGTAGGGTAGTGGATGTTGGAGTGGCCCTGGTGAGAGAGGATAGTGTTTGGAAACTCCCTGTACTGTTGTTTGCAGATGATACTGTGTTGTTGAGTGAAGACGAAGGGGAGCTGCAAGGCTTGGTGGATGAGTTTGGGAGAGTGTGTAAGAAACGGAATCTAAAGGTGAATGTAGTGAAGAGTAAAGTGATGGTCTTTGAGAGTGGTGAAGTCAGTGAATGTACAGCGAGGTTGGATGGTGAGGAATTGGAAAATGTGAGTACGTTTAAGTACTTGGGTAGTGTGATGAGTAAGGATGGAGGTTTGCAGGGTGAAGTGCTTGAAAGGGTACAGCAGGGAAGAAAGGTTGCTGGTTCTTTGAATGCAGTGATGAGAAACAGGGAAGTGAGCATGGAAGTGAAAAAGTTACTACATGACAGTATTGTGATACTAACTCTAACGTATGGAAGTGAAGCTTGGACGTTGTTAGAAGGGCACAAGTCAAGAGTGAGAGCAGTGGAAATGAGTTATTTAAGAGGAGCCTGTGGAGTCACATGGAGAGACAGGCTGACGAATGAGGATATAAAGGAGCGTTGTGGTGTGGATGTGGATGTGATAGGAAGCGTTATGAGGAACACACTGAGGTGGTTTGGCCATGTGGAGAGGATGGATGGTGAAAGACTGACGAAGAGAGTGTATGTGAGTGAAGTGAGGGGGGAAGAGGGAGGGGGAGGGCGAGGATGAGATGGAGGGATGGGGTGGAGAGGTATATGAGAGAGGGGGTGTGAGTTGGGAGCAGGGCAGTGAAATGGCTGGGGACAGGGCGACGTGGAGGCGATTTGTTTGTGGCCACCCCAAACGGGATTGAGGCGTCTGGCAATAGATAGATAGACAGATAGTCACATGCTGTATCTGGATCACGGATCGTGTTGTTCCCCTGTGTAATATATACCTTGCTTGTGTTATATGCTATATAGTTTGTGATATATTGATAGATAGTGTCGTGTGCTATACTGCGTTCATGCTGTATATGTGTATAGTGCTGTGTCATATAATATACTTATGTCCCATATACAACTGTCCATGTGCTAGTGTGTAAATTCTGTGGTACTCTGTGAGGTATACGTGTGGAACTGGTTAGCCCGTGTTTGAGCCCTATCCCTTGTCTGCATGCTCTAGTTCAGTCCAGAGTAAAAGAACCCAAGGCCCATGCCCGTATCTGAGCCCAAGAAGTTGGGCGCAGAATACGCTGCATAACAGAAATGAATTCCCCTAGCTAGACATTGATAGATCAATATTATTGCTCCGCTAGATGACGGGAGAGCTCTACCTCTCCCAGCATGGCAGCTACTCGGGCGTGGCGCTCGACCCTTTGGTCTCAAGTCAGTCGGTCTACCATTGAGCCACCCCACCCTTCCCCCCCATTTGCAGACAGGAGTTCTGCACTACTGCAACCAATGGAAGTAGTTGGTCGTACCTGCCTGTGTTCAGTGGAACACTTGGATGGATTAGAGTGATGCAAAATAATGTTCAAATCAGGTCAGTGTATTTGGAGGGAGAAGGGTCATCGCCTTAGACAGTGACGGCCCTTCAGGTTTGGGGGGGGAGGTAGGCAAGTGGGGTGAGCTTTTTACAGTTGGGTATTATAATCTGTTATGCTGCGTGTTCAGGGTTCAACTTCTTGAACACAGAACATGAGCATGGACTTGGGTTTTTATTGTTCAGGACCGGGCAAGAGCATGCAACAAAGGAACAGGGTTCAAACACAGGCTAACCAGTCTTACACGTATATTGCCTTACAAAGATACAATGCAGAACACAAATACATATGACACAGTACAACACTTATTGACACATAAAGGCTGGACACAGACTGGATCCCAGACAGGTCCAGGTGGCTGCCAGGTGTGGGAGGTGGCCTGTCTGGGGTGTGATCTTGGGAGAGGCGCTCGTCTCGGGCTGCGTGGTGTGGGCTGTAGGGCAGTGTTCTGGGTGGCCCTCTCCTGGTGGGACCCTTAGGCGTGTGGTGGCCCTCGGGACTGAGGCCAAACAGGGCCAGTAGGAACTCAGCTTGGCGCCTGCCCTTGAAAGTGGTGGGGGTCCTGCTAGAGGATCTGGGCTGGTCCTGGCCCGGGGTTGTCAGGGCACCCCTCAAGGGTCAGGGGCTGCGGTCTCGTTGGGCTGGGGAGACCGTCAGGGGCTGATGGCGGCCGCTTGCTCTCGGGGAGTCCAACAGCAGCTGGGGACATCGAGGGAATGGCTGCAGGGACAGGACACCCAGGCTCACGACGGGTCCACTCCAGACGTTCTCCACCAGGAGCTCTGCAGGGGAGCAATCTCCACCCCTAGTGGTGCGGGGGGAGTGCAAGGGGCGTCTCGCTTGGTTTCTGGAGGGGCGGGCCGAGCCAGGGACGCTCCCCTTGGTGGGAGTCTCTGGGGTAGTGGAGGAGGGAAGACCGGTGGTCATTCCCTCAGCTTGGCTATACCGGTGGGGTTTGCCAAAACTCCACTCCGGGGCAGTGGAAGGAGGTCTGGTGGACACTCCCTCCGCCTGGCAAGTCCGGTGGACGTTACCAAGGCTCCCTTCTAGGGTAGTGGAGAAAGGAAGTCTGGTGGACATTTCTCCCACCCGGCAAGTCCAGTGGACGTTACCGGGGCTCCACTCGTCCCGGGGGCAGCAGGTAGAGGAAGCCTGGTGGCCGCTCCTTTGCCTGCGGTAAATCCAGTGGATGTTACCAAGGTCCTGCTGCCGGGAGAAAGTTGCAGGCGAGGGGTATCCGATGGAAGTCCCCTCTATGGCAGGTCCGGTGGATGCTACCAATGCTCTGCTCCCTTCCCTGGGACGACAGGTGGGGCAAGTCTGGTGGACATTCCTCCAATGGCAAGTCTGGTGGACGTTACTGTGCCCCTGCTCCCGGTGGTGAGTGGCAAAAGAGGGAGATCCAGTGGACGCTCCCTCTACAGCAAGTCCGGTGGATGTTATTGTGCCACTGCTTCCCTTGGGGTGTGTAGGACTGGGAAAACCGGTGGTCATTCCTCCTATAGTGGCAAGTCCGATGGACATTACCGAGGGCCTACTTGGGACTGTTAGAACAAGTCCCACCCCAAGTCTGGCGAGTGTTGGTCCGGCTGGAGTGTAATGCAGTGGGGTGATGTACTCTCCCTTGGGGTGGTGTAGTCCCCGCTTGCTCTGTTGAAGGGAAGTCGGGCGCATGGTGGTGAGGGACTTCCACCCCGTGGTCTCCCCCTAGGGTGGGTGTCTCATCATCCCATCCGCTCGCCATTTCATAATCCCCCTCTGATAAACATGTTTGAAAACAGGCAAATTAGTGGCTGTATGCAGTAGGCAACGGATACCAGAGCTATTCACAGGTTCAGGAAGCAGCATTCGTGACGTCGTAGATGTATCAGTATTTTAAAACTATATATGCATGCTGCGTGCCAGTCTCCCCTGACTCGAAATATGCAAGGAAGCATATTCGTAAGTTTTCTTGCAAATAAGATAAAAAAAAAAAGTAAAAGAAGACAGTACTCAAAGGGTGCATACCTCTGCCAACGCCTATAGCCTACCAGACAACCACCTAAATTTAACTAACTCTTCCGTAACCCATGACCCACATATTCTCAACATTTCATTGGAATCTATTAATAACATTTTGAGATAATTTGTGGACAAACAATAAAAAAGGAGTGAATTTGTACATAAATTCCTCCAGCTCCATTGGCGGAGTTAATAAAATCGGCATAGTTCAAGTGTTCACATAAAGTAACCACATAACAGAACTAAAAAGTACTCAGAGAGTGCATACCTCCGCCAATGCCATTGCCATTAAAAAGGATTCGGATCCATGGAGATTGTTATGCTGGGTGTTTTTAGGTCGACGTCTGGTCCTAAGAACACTAGCTACTGAACGGGGTTCTCTTTTGAGATCGGAACTAGAATACAGTACAAGAAGAACAGGGCATAAAAACTTGGCAGACCAACCTTACATATATATTGCCTTAATTACAATCCTTACAATACACCACAGTGAGGTACAGAATAATAGGGACACTGTCAGGCTTGGCCCGGGGTGCCAGGGACTGGGCTGATTACAGGTGGTGCCTGGGCATGGGAGGTAGTTCGTCAGGTGTGCCTTCCCATAGGGGGCACAGGACTTCTGCCAGGGGTGATGCCGTTCAGATGGGGCTGCCAGTCGGCGTGCAGGGAGGCCCTTTCCTAATGGGGCCTCGACCTGGGAGGTGGCCCTCTGGACTGGGGCCGCACAGGGCCAATAAGCGTGCTTACCTTTGCCTGTTCCTGGAGGAGGGTCGTCTGCAGGTGGGGCTCGGGAGGCCCCGCCCCGAGGTCCTAGGGGGGCCCCTAGGTGTCTGGGGATTGCGGTCTCCACAGGGTCAGACCACCAGCAGGAGCTGCCGGCGGCGTGCCTTCTTCGTTGCGTCCGTCAGTGGCATGCATCATCCAGGGGTGGTCTGTAGAGCGTGGATCCCCAGGCTTGGGATGGACCCTCGCCACAACTCTTCAATCTGCAACTGCTCTGGGGGACTGCACCTGTAAGGAGAGAGAGAGAGAGAGAGGGAGAGAGAGAGAGACGTCCCACTCGGCCTCCAGAGGGGTGGTGGGCCGAGCCAGGGACTTCCTCCAAAAGGGTAGTCTCAGGGGCTGTGGATGAAGGGTGTACAGTGGCCGTCCCTTCCCTGGTGCGTACAGTGGCTGTCACTGCTGTTCCACGAGCTCTAGAGACAACAGCCAAATTGTGCACAGTGGCTGTCACTCCTGCCCGGTGCGTACAGTGGCCATCACCATGCGGCTGTTCCCTAAGGAGGTGGCAGATGAAGGGCGTATAGTGGCCATCTCTTCCCCGGTGCATACAGTGGACATCACCGTGGTTTTGCCTCTACCTGATTTACCAGCCGAAGTGAATACAGTGGCTGTCACTTCCTGCCTGGTGTGTACAGTGGCCATCACCGTGGGGCTGGTTCCAGGGGTGGCTGCAGTTGACATGCATACAGTGGCCGTCACATCCTGCCTGGTGCATACAGTGGCCATCACCACGGGGCTGCAGGAGGTAACAGTTGAAGGGCATACAGTGGCCCTCCGTTCCCCGGTGTGTACAATGGCCGTCACCGCACTGCTGCTTGGGAATGTGCTGAGACAAGTCCCACCGCAATCCTGGCGAGGGCTGCCTGGCTGAGATGTAGTTGGCCGGGACTGCTGGTAGCCGTGTTGAGAGAAAGAGGGGCACAGCGTCGTGGGGCACCTAGGCCCATCTTGCTTGGGCCTGGCACTCTCACTACATGCCCCCCCATGCTCTCCTCCTGGGGTGGGTGTGGGACCGTGGGTCATTCCTGGGGTGGGTGTTGCAAGACCCCTCCCTGGGTTTCCCATGGGAGCGGGCATCTCACCACCATCGATGAGGGGAAAGTCACGTCCCCGTGGCTGGAGGTGGTAGGTGTCTGAGGTGGTGGTCTGGTGTGCCGGTGTGAGGTGGCAGAGGAGAGTGGTCCAGTGGTGGGTGAGCTGGCTGGGCTTCTGGTGTGGAACATAGGTGATGTGGAGGGTGGAGGTGTGGGGTGTCTGCAGGAGGAGGCGGAGTAGCTAAGGTGTCGCCTGGATCCTTTGGCTATGTCCTTGTGTGAGGGACAAGATGGCACGTCATACCTTCTTCTCGAGTGGTGGCGAGTGGTTGAGCCCTCCCGGCTGAATGCTAGCGACAGATGAAGTGGCTGGGGTTTTATGAGAGCTCCTAGGGTAGGTGTTAATCCTCTCCCTGGGGGGATTGGGCGGGTGGAAACTTCCACTGCGCCTGATGCATTCTCAGTGTGATGGGGGCTGTGCTGGGTGTGGTGGGGCTTGCTGGGGGTGGTTGTGGTGATGTTGGGAATGTGGGTGATGGCGTGACTGTATACCTGGCTGGTGTGAGGGAGAGGTGGCCAGATCTGGTCATGGTGGTGGTGAGGACTGGCATAGGTGGTGAGGTGGTGGGGCCACATGGTGCATTTGTTGTTCATGGGAGGGTGGTTGAACACCCTTGTGGGGGAGAACATGGGGTGGTTGTGGGTGCGGGGCTGGTGCGTGGGGTGTGCATATGGGGGGAACGTGTGGGCGTAGGAGTGGTGGTGGGTGGTCATGTGGCGGTTGCACGAGGTGTATTGGCCGGGAGTGGGCAGTGGGTTGATTGTCTAGGTGGTGGAGTGCGAGAAGTGGTGGCAGTGGTGGTGGGTGGTGAGCTGAGGCGTGGTTTGGCGTGGGTAGTGGGTGGGGAGTGGGTGTGTGTGTGGGAAATTTTGGTGGGCATAGGGGTGGTGGTGGGCGTTGTGCTGTGTTGATGTTGTTGTGGGGTGACGGGGGGTGGGTGGGGGCATCCCGGGGGATCGTCCTGCGTGTTGAATGGTGGTGGCGTGGCGGCGGGAGGTGAGGTGTCAGCTGAGGTCGCCGGTGAAACATTGGGGGCCCGTGGGGGTGGTGTGGAGCAGGGGAAAGGTGGGATGGGGAAGGTGCTGGTGGATGGGGGGGTAGGTGAAGGTGAGGTGGAGGAGGGTGCGAAGTAGTAATTGTGGGAGTAAGAGGAGTTTTCCGGAATGGCGGGAGATGGCGGGGTGGCATGGTGGGGGATGGAGCAGGTGCGGCCTGTGTGAGCATTGTCTTGTGGGACACGAAATAGCTGCATGTGGCGGTTTTGGTATGTGCGTGTGGTGCTGTGGTGTTGAATAATGACTTGACAGGGGTTGGGGATGTTGATGACAGTGTAGGGTCCCTCAAATCGTGGCGAGATTTTGCTCGGGACCGGTAGGCGTGATACCGCTACTGAGTCTCTTGTTTTGTATGGGTTGGATGTTGTGAAGTCCGGCTGTAGGTCTTGATGTTTTTGCGGGTGGTGCAATCGCCTTTTGAGGTGATGAAGGGGTCGGATATGGGGGGTGGGAAGGGTGGTTGGAGGTGGTGTCTGAGGGGTAGGAGGAGAGGGGTTTCTCCAAACACCCGTTCGTGGGGGGTGATACCGTTGTCTCTCGGGCAGGTGTTCATGCCCCACTGTATTATTTTAACATACGCCAGCCAGTCCTTGTTGTCTGTTTCCTGTATTCGAGCCTGCACTTGGTTTAGGAGGGTGCGATGGCTCCTTTCACACACTCCATTCCCTTGGGGCCAGTAGGGGAAGGAGTGGGAGATCTGGTAACCGAACAAGGTGGCTAGTTCTTTCCAGATCTTGCCTGTAAATTCTGGGGCGTTATCTGAGTCAAGGGCTCGGGGAATCCCAAAGTATGGGAAGACGTGGCGGACGAATGCTTTAGGTACGTACGTCCATGGCGTGGTGCTCCTTGGCTGGGCAGGTGATGGGGAATTTTGAGTAGACATCCACAAACGTTATGATGTATTTGTACCCAGCTTTGGGTGTTAGGGACCAGACTACGTCGACTATGGACAATAATTGCCTTGGTTTGTGGGCGGTGATTTTTCCCGACAGCCCAGGTGTGCAGGTGATGTCTTTACCTAGCGAGCAGGTTTGGCAGGCTTGGATGATTTGCTTGGCAAGGTTGGAGTTGCCTGGTGTCCAGTAGATGTCGCTGAACACTTGTAAGAGTTTTTTCATGCCGAGATGGATGCCGTTGTTGGAGTGTAGGTGGGTCATGGCGTCGAGGGCGGTGTTTGGGTCGAGGACTATGTGCCCGGCCTGAGTAAACAGGTGGTCGCCGTGCCTGTAGAGCTTGAACACCTGAGGTGGTATCCGGGGTGGGTGCTCCTTATCTTCCCATTGTTGTATAAGGTCGGAGGTGGCGTTGATGGAAGTGATTGGTAGGTGGGACAAGGCGTCGGTGTTGGTGTGTAGTTTCCCTGGTCTGTAGGCGATTTCGAAATCAAACTCCTCTAGGGCCTATCTCCACCTGATCAGTTGAGCGTTGTTGGTGTTGGATTGTCATAGCCACTGGAGGGATTGGTGGTCTGTGATGATCATGACAAGAGTGCTGGAGAGGTATGGTCGGAAATGCTCCATAGCCCATATAATGCCCAGGCATTCACGTTTAGTGGCGGCATAATTTTTCTCAGCTTGGTTGAAGGTGCGGCTGGCACAGGCGATTACGTGTTCTCGCCCCTCTTGGACCCGGGCCAGGACGGCGCCAAGCGCCACTAGAGACACATCCGTGTACAGGTGAAAAGGCAGCGTGTAGTCGAGGAAGGCAATAACCGGGGCAGGGATGAGTTTTGATTTGCGTGTGTGGAAGGCAATGATTCAGGCGTTGGTCCAGATGAATGGTTTGCCTTTCTTAGGGCCCTGAGGGGTTTTGTGATGTTCGCAAAACCCTTGACAAAGCGCTGGAAGTAGGAGGTTAGCCCGAGAAAGGTGCACACATCGTGGACATCTTTTGGTAGAGGAAGGTCTGAGATGGCCTGCAGTTTGTCAGGGTCAGGAGAGATGTCTTCTGCTGAGATCATGTGGCCCAGGAAGTAGATGGACCGTTCAGTCAGGATGCCTGGCAGATGCGCTGGAAGACTTGCTTGTGGCACTGGAGGTGGTCGGCCCATGTTTGGCTGAAAACAGTCACATCGTCCAGGTATGCCAGGCAGATTTCCTAAGTGAGGCTGCTGAGGACCGACTCCATCAGACGGGAGAACGTGGTGGGGGCATTGCAGAGTCCGAATGGGAGGACAATAAATTCGTAATGTTTAGCATTATTTGTGGAGAATGCTGTTTTTCCTCAGTCCTTGGGATGGACGGGGACTTGCCAATATCCCAGCTGCAGATCTAAGGTGGAGAAACATGACAACCCGTATAGGGAATCAAGGGAGCCGTCTATCCTGGGTAAGGGAGTGGCGTCCTTCCTGGTCATGTCATTAAGTCTCCTATAATCCACACAGAAGCACATGCTGCTGTCTTTCTTTTTGACAAGGACGACGGGTGAGGACCATGGGCTGGTGGAGGGGGAGATAACGCCGGCATTGAGCATGTCCTGGACCTGCCGGTCTTCCTCAGCCCATTGTTTGGGGTTCTTTCGCCATGATGGTTGGCGAATAGGCTTTCCTGTGGTGTGGATTTCATGGTTCAGGTACGTGGTGTGGCCGATGTCTGCTGGTCCTGATGAAAATAGGTCTTGGAAGTCCAGGACGAATTGTTGGAGGCTGTTAGCCTGATGAGGCAAGATGTGTTCAGGTAGGAAGGGTAGGGTGGCAAGGGAAGGGGGGGGTTTCACAAGGCTTGGCTTCCTCCATTTCTCTCCCACCACTAATCCCCTGGGGAGGGTGAGGGGTGTGGTGGAGAGATTCGTAATGCATGCTGCTCCGACGTGGGGGAAAAGGAAGGTGGGTGACAGTAGACAGGAGGAGAAGGCCCCAGGTGGTAGGCTGGGGGAGAACAGGACGGAGGTGCTGGTAGGTCTGTTCAGCTGTCGCCAGGCCTCGTGCTAGGGGGGGATGGTCAGTGCGGAAGTGATGGTTGCAGGGAAGGTGGGGTGGGAAGGAGTGGGGTGGGCAGGCGGCATCGTGGGTAGGGTGTAGGACATGGTGTGGGGGGGCAGGGTGAGGGGGTGGTGTGTACGTGCAGAGTGGCTGAGCAGGGGATCTGGAGGTTTTTTAAACTGGAGGCGCCGCTTGTGGCAGTCGACGTTTGTGTGTAGTTTCTGTAAAAGGTCCAGTCCCAGTTAGCCATCATAGGCACGGCAGGTTGAGTCAAAGCCGATAAACTTGTGTTTGGTGGAAACTTGCTGGTTGGTGTCAGCTCGTAGGGCCTGGATCTCCCCATGTATTGGCAAGGGGCCATCCCCCACGTCTATAAGGTGAACTGAGGTGTGGAAAAGTGGGCCAAAGGCGGAGGTGTGGCGGGAGTAGAAGTGTGTGTAGAGGCAAGATCTGGCTGTTCCCGTGTCGACCAGCAGTCTCGCTTTTACCCCGTTCAGTCTCATCTTGTCGTAGACTCAGAGGCAGTATTTCTGCAAGATGGCCCCTGCCACTGTGGGGAGGTGCGGGGGTGGTCCTAAAAATCCAGCTGTTATGAGGCGTCTTCTTCCTCTGGCTCCATTTCCCTGGGATGGGCGAAGTTGGTGGGTGAAGAGTCACCCTCAGCGCCTTCATCATCTAATGATGAAACCTTGTGGTCCCTTTGAGTGGTCATCCTGTGCTGGGCAGCCTTCAACTGTTCACGGATGCCATGGAGGAGGCCGCTGCGGCTGCAGGCGGTGAATTCCCAAGAGTTAATGGATATTAGGTTTGGGTTCTCCTTGGGACTGGGGCGTCTCTTGGTAGGATGAGCCCTAGGTGCGGAATGTGTTGGTGAAGGGCTTGGGTGGGTGGAGGGTGTCCGTTGCTTCTGGCGTTGTGCTGTCCTCTGGATGGAGAATTTACTTACTGCGCCAATGTGTTGTGGGGTGGAGCAGGCGGCTAGGAGGCACTGCACTAGCTGTATGCCCCTGTCGAGGCCTCCTGAAGAGTTGTATATGGTAAAGTGCTCCCTTATTGTGTCTGGGGAGGATCCTCAACAGTATGTTAAATATGTGTTGCTCCCAGGTGGCGCGTCGGTCTCCGAGTAGGCAGCGGTGATGAGTTGCCTGGTCTGGATGAGTGTGTCATCCAGGTTTCCCTCGTAGGTGAGGGCATCGAGCTGTGACAGAGTTATGACTCTTCCCAAAGATGGCGTGACTGCCTGTGTCGCAATTTGTGTAAACTGCCCCCATTTTAACTCCGGGACGATCTGGGAGGCGATACTCGATACTGTCTTGCCCAGGTGCAGCAGGGTGACAGCTATCTTCTCCCTGTCATTTTCAAAGCCTATGTCCAGTAGTGGTTTAACCATGGACAGGTACACATTAATGTCATATTGCTCACTAGCTACTAAGCGGGGTTCTCTTTCGAGACTGGACCTAGAATACACTGCAAGAGGAACAGGGCATTAAAACTTGGCAGACCAACCTTACATAATATATTGCCTTAATACCAATCCTTACAATACACCACAATGAGATTCATGTACAGATTAATAGGGACACTGTCAGGCCTGGCCCAGGCTGTTGGGGACTAGGCTAATTATAGGTGGTGCCTGGGCATGGGACGTAGCTCGTCAAGTGTGCCTTCCCGTAGGGGGCACGGGACTACTGCCAGGGGTGATGTCGTCCAGATGGGGCTCCTAGTCAGCGTGCTGGGAGGCCCTTTCCTAGTGGGGCCTCGACCTGGGAGATGGCTCTCTGGACTGGGGCCAAACAGGGCCAACAGGCGTGCTTGCCATTGCCTGGTCCTGGAGGAGGGTCGTCTGCAGGTGGGGCTTGGGAGACCTCGCCCTGGGGTCCTGGGGTTTCCCCTGGGTGTCTGAGGGTTGCGGTCTCCACAGGGTCAGACCACCATCAGGAGCTGCCTGCGGCTATCTCCAAAAGTTCTCAATGAATCTCAATGAAATTTTGTGGAAGGGTGGACCATAGGCCAAGAAAAAAATATATTATATTTGGGGGCAGATCCGTATCCGGATCCGGATCCTATACATCCCCCACAATGTCTCCAAAAGGTTGCAATGAATTTCAATAATATTATTTGCAAGAGTGGGCAATGGGCCAAGGAACAACCAATTAAATTTGGGGGCAGATCCAGATCCCATGTATTTTACACAATATCTCTGAGATGCCCACCCCCACGGGAAACCCAGGAAGAGGTGTCGCAACACCCACCCTAGGAAGGACCCACAGCCCCACACCCACCCCAGGAGGAGACCATGGGGAGGAGTGTAGAAAGAGCGCCAGGCCCGAACATGGCCACCAGCAGGAAAGCAATCCCGGCCAACTACATCTCAGCTCGGCCAGCACTTGCCAGCATCGGGGTGGGACTTAGCACAGTCCCAAGCAGCACCGCGGTGATGGCCACTATATGCTCAATGGAAGGGATGGCCACTGTACGCCCTTCAGCTGTTACCCCCTGCAGCTCCACAGTGATGGCCACTGTACACACCGGGCAGGACGTGATGGCCACTGTACGCACATCAGCTGCAGCCACCCCTGGAGCCAGCCCCGCGGTAGCAGCCACTGAATGCACTGGGCAGGAAGTGACAGCCACTGTACGCACTTCGGTTGGTAAACCAGGTAGAGGCAGAACCGCGGTGACGGCCACTGTACGCACCAGAGAAGGGATGGCCACTGTACGCCCTTCGTCTGCCACCTCCTTAGGGTACAGCCCCACAGTGACGGCCACTGTATGCACCAGGCAGAAAGTGACAGCCACTGTACACACTTCAGCTGTTGTCTCTAGGGCTCATGGAACTGCGGTGACGGCCACTGTATGCACCGGGGAAGGGTCGGCCACTGTACACTCTTCATCCACAGCCCCTGCGACTACCCCTTTGAAGGAAGTCCCTGGCTCGGCCCACCACCCCTCTGGAGGCCGAGTGGGACATCTCCCTCTCTTTCTCTCTCCTCACAGGTGCAGCCCCCAGAGGAATTGAAGATCGAGGAGTTGTGGCGAAGGCCCATCCCGAGCCCAGGGATCCACACCCTACAGGCTGCCCCTGGACGACACCTGCTGCTGACGGACGTGTGCGGAATACTTCGGATTCGGATCTGGATCCGCCCCAGAATTTATTTATTTATTTTTCTTTTTCGGCCCATGACCCACCCTTCCACAAAATTTCATTGAAATTCATTGAGAACTTTTGGAGATACTGTGAGGAATACTTCGGATCCAGATCCAGATCCGCCACAAAATTTAATCAATTCTTTCTTGGCCCATAGCCCACCCATCAACAAAATTTCATTGAAATTCATTGAGAAATTTTGGAGATATCATGTGGACAAACAGACAAACATAGGATGACTACTGGGCCCACAGTGTAGAGACTGTGACTGGGCCTTAGAGGCAGGCTGTGAAGCCTATGCCCAGAGTTGGACACATAAAATATAAATAAATAAATAAATGAATAACTTCGATGGTGGAGGTAACGAAGCCAAGGTGACTAAAAATCATGTGATGAACATCGTTAACGGCTGCAAGTGATTTGCTGTGTCTCCTAACTTTCAATATTAAAATGATAAAGATTACGCTTTTATGCACTTAATGAATGGTCATTATATATAAAATAAATATCTCCCTAGTAACAATAATGAACACATTTTATTTGAAGGGGCCTTTTTATGACCCAAGGTGGGTCCTCATGCACTGTCTATTTCCACGGGTCTTCATTGTATCTGAGGGGTCCAATCCCCCCGTCCGCATTTCGAACACTGCTGCAAAACTTTCGCCTGCTCCAGCAAGCACTGGTGTGGACGTGACTTTAGGCTGGGATACTTGCGATTGTGAGTGACAGGAGGTTAACCGTTAACAGGCTAAAGTTGCCTTTCTCTGGCAGTCCATGCACCAAGCAACTTTTAAGGATATGGAGGAAGTTGAGAGACATTTGTATAACAGGGCAGAGGAGCTGTTCGGCTATATCAGTGCCACCACACGAAGGCGTCACTCTTTGTAACTGACAGTAGCCTAGCTATTTTTAGGGTTACCATATCTAAACTGTCAAAATACTGGACGCCTCCGCTGAAACCCATGCTCCCCTCGCCCCCCCCCCAACACACACTTTGGGCGTTTGACATTATGAAACCTTTATACTTGAAATACCCGCCGTGGCAAGCCACCACACAGACGTCGCGATCCCCATCCCAGGAGGAGACTACGGAGGGGCTGGTAAGGAGCGCAAGTCGTCCTGGCTAGAGAGACATACGTCCCCTATGGCCACGTGCCCGTATTGCCTGCAACAGGCCCAGCGGGAAGTTTTCAGTCTGGGAGAACTACCTCCCAACTGGAGTAGCCCTCGACAGGTTCGGGGTGGGACTAGACCTTCAGTCCCAAGCAGCACCCCTGTGACGGCCTCAGCCACACACCAAAAAGAGACGGCCTCAGCCGCTCATAAGAGGGAGATGGCCTCTGCCGCTCACACAAAATGAGACGGCCTCAGCTGCTCATTAAAAGGAGACGGCCACAGCCACTCACACAAAAAGAGACAGTCTCAGCCGCTCATTACAAGGAGATGACCTCAGCATCTCCAAACCAGAGATGGCCTCCAGCCACTCAGGTGCTGCTCCACCCCCCTCCCCTCCTACAGGAACCAGCAACGGCCTCCAGCCACTTCTGGGGAGAACCGGGTACGTCCCCTCTCCTCCTGTAGCTGCCCACGGGAGTAAGACACCAGTGATGGCCTCCGCCCGCACCTCGCCTGGACATCACTCCTCTTGCAGGGCACTGGCGACGGCCTCCTGCCACGCCTGCAGGAGACGAACGGCCTCTGGCTGCCCTCCCCCTGCTCTCCTCCCCCAAGGCTGCCTTCAGAAGGATCCCCTTGGCCTGGAGACAGTGTCGCATGGCCCCGTGCTGCCCCTGGGAGCGTGCCATTCAGCCGGCACCCGAGGATGACGACCCCCTAATGGACTCCTGCCCGAGGCGACGCCACAGTCCTACCCTGACGGCAGTCCAGCAGAAGGGAGACCGCAGATGCCAGACTCCCTGCGGTGCCCCCACTCCCCCGTGCGCCCTCTCTAACCCCAGGCAACCCTCTCCCCTGAGTAGGCACAGGCAAGAGCACCTGCTCAGCTTGTTTGGTTCAAGCTCGGAGGACCAGACCATTCCAACAGGCCCTTTGTGTAAAGGGCCCCTCTCCACACCCGACCATAGCCCCCGACCGACGACATCACCACTGAGGATCGTCCCGTGGCCCTCGAGTGAAGGAATACCTGACAACGACTCACCAACACCTGGTCGACACCTGGGACTCATCCAGTCCCCATAATGCAACCAGAGTCCCTCGCCCTGCTCAGTGTAACAGTGACTGCTCCTAAAAGTGACTACAGTATAGTTCTTGTGCCCAGGCATAAGACAGTGTTATATTTGTACCTGGGTCACTGTGACGTACCTAATAAGACACTCAGACTGATCCTCCAACCTAACCAACCCAGTATATGTAGTGAATATCCTGTGCTATACAGTGTCCGTCCAGCATCCTGCGTGATACTCATTAACCAGTCAGAACCCTATAGTCTACCCAGAGCAAATAATTATAAATAGTGTATTGTGTGTTTGTTATGCTGGTGTTTTTAAGGCGACTTCTCGTCCTAAAAACACTAGCAACTGATGCGGGGTCCTCTTTCCGGACCGGAAGTAAAGCACCCACAAAGGAACAGGACATAAAAACCAGGCAGTACACCTTAACACATCTATTGCCTTAATTCTAACCGTTACAATACAACACAGAGTGATATTTGAGATACAGGGGAACAGGGACACAGAGTTAACCTTCAGCACCACAAGATACAGTCACACTTAGTACACAATACATTGCACATACAGGGATGTCTTGAATTATATATGTTATTGTCCATATGTCACTTATAGGCAGGATATACACTGAACTGATCACAAAGGGGATAAACAAGACTGGAAGTCTGTAGGGGAAATACTACCATAAATAAGACAGGGTGCGGATTGCGACACTTAACACAGTCACTTAGTCGCGGCGACACTTACACACAGGCTTTTAATCTGCCCACGCACCCTAGTCTCTATTCGTTCACAGAAAGTTCTTTTATTGGGGGAACTCGTATAATTACTCTAAGGTTCATTCTCTGTCCTGCCGGGCACTGAGTTCTTTTGGGCTAATGGTAATTGTTGCTGGTTTCGCACTGGTCTTCACTTAGTCACTGTTCACTGTTATTTCCCCTGATTGGTTCTCGGCACAAGGGGCGTCACTATTTACCTGTATCTCCTGGGTAATGTTCACTCCGTGACAGGGGCGTGAGGATAGAGCCCTAGGGGGACCCGGCCTGCAGAGGGCAAGGGATTACCCGCAGGGGAGTCACTGCCCGGGTCACACTCGTTGATGGGGTGTAGGGAGGCCCTCCTGTCTGGGGACCTCGACCTGAGAGGTGGCCCTCGGGACTGGGGCTGAACAGCTGGAGCAGTCGGGCCTGTCGTCTCTGGCTCCGTGGGGTGAGGGAGTCTGGATAGCCTTCGTCGGGAACTGGTGGGTCTGGCCTGGGGGTCCTGGGACTGCGGGCGCCTAGGGGGAGAGGCGCCGACAGGGCTGGGCTCCGGCAGTTTCTCCTTCGGGATTCGGGCAGGAACAAGGATCTCCCAGGCGTGGGAGGTAGGTCCGATATCGGGCCTTGCCACCACTCTAGTGACACCTCCGGGGCTATATTCCCAGGTGGTGACGAAGGGCTCCCACAGGGGGAAGAGACTGGAGAAGGACTCACGTAGCCAGTGTCCTCTCCGGTACGTCCTGAGGCCGGAGCCTTGGGTCGCCTTACCCTGGTACATACGTTGGTTGTGGCCGTGAGCCTACCCGTCGCACGAGGAGCAGCTGAAGGCCGTACAGGGTCGCTCCTTCCCCGCCTCGTATAGGGACCGTCAACATGGCGTTGCTCCCGTATTATGGGAAAAGCTGGAGTGAGGGGGCACAGAGGCCACACTCTCTCCAGTACGTACTGAGGCTATCTTCAGGGGCTTCTCTACTCTGGTACGTGCCACGGCCGGAACTGGATGCCTACCCATCTTACAAGGAGCAACTGAAGGGCGTACAGGGCCGCTCCTTCCCTGCCATGTATAGGGACCGTTGGCATGGTGTTGCTCCCGTAGTAGGGAAAAGCTACACGTACGATAGCAGGGGCTCTTTACCCTGGTACGTACTCTGGCTGTAGCTGGGAGCTGATCTTCCCGACAAGAAGCAACTGAAGGGCGTATGGGGCCGCTCCTTCCCCGCCACATATAGGGACCGTCGGCGCGGTGTTGCTCCTGTAGGAGAGAACAGCAGGAGAGGGATGCACTGGGGCAACTCTCTCTCTGGGGTGTACTAAGGCCGGAGCCTTGGGTCGCCTTACCCCGGTACACTTTATTAGGCCATAGCCTTGGGCCTCCTGCCCTAGAGGGTGTAACAATAGCCGTCAATACGGTGTTACCTGGGACTGAATCTAGTTCAGTCCCACCCCTATTCTGACGATGGTTGTCCCTCCCGCAAGGTAGTTGCCTTTCACCGGTCATCTGGTGTTGGGGCAGTTGCGGGGAACACGGGCTCAGGACAGTAGTGTCCTGGTGACCCTCTTGACCTGAGTCACTAACCCCACTGTTGTATCCTCCTGGGGTGGTGGTGCGGTGGCGGCCCGGTGGTGGGGTGGGGGATGGTGAGGTGGGAGGTCCGGCGGCGGGCATTTTAGCGTTATTCTCATTTGTATTGTATAAAGGTTGTGACTTGGTTAATATACGCTTAACGATGTTGCCTGGCGTTTTTGTGTCCTGCTCTTCTTGTATATTTTAGCTCCGGTCTAGAAAGAGGACCCTGGCTCAATCGCCAGGTGCTTTAGGGACGAGAAGTCGACCTTAAAACACCTATAGCATAACAATAACGTATATATATATATATATATATATATATATATATATATATATATATATATATATATATATATATATATATATATATACCTGTATATATTGTTATGCTACGAGTTCTAGGGTCGACTTCTCGTCTTCTGAACACGAGCTACGGGGGTTCTCTTTCGAGACTGGTTTTAGAATACACAACAAGAGTAACAGGGCATAAAAACTCGGGTCTACCAACCATGCATGTATATTACCTGAATTACAACAGTGAGCAGATTACAGTATTAATATTATACATTGGTCAGGTCAGGGGACACAATAGGACTAGTAGACTCTGGCCCGGGCTGCTGTGGTCTTGGGCTGCTTCCAGGTGTCGCCCAGGTGTGGAAGGGATCTTGTCAGGTGTGCCCTCCTGCAGGAGGCACGAGACTACTGCCGAGGGCCGGGACATCCAGAGTGGGCTGCTGGTCAGCATGGAGGGAGGCCCTTCCCTAGTGGGGAAGGCAGCCCTCTGGACTGGGGCCGAACAAGGCAAGCAGGCATGCTTGCCTCCACCTGCTCCTGGAGGAGGACCGCCTGCTGCTGGGGCCGCAGAGGTAACGCCCCAGAGTCCTGGGGGTACCTCTGGGCATAGGACTGTGGTCTCTCTTGGGTCGAGTCGCTGTCGGGAGCTGCCTGCGGCATCCCTTCCCCATGGAGTCTGACAGTAAGGGGCATCGCCCAGGCACTGGCTGCAGGGCACTGACTCCCATGCTTACGACAGGACCTCACCAGAGTTCCTTCAGCTGCAGCTCCTCCAGGGAACTGCACCTGTGGGGGGAAAGAGAGAAGGGTGTCCTGCTCGGCCTCTGGGTGGGTGGTGAAGCGAGCAAAGGACTTCCTCCGTCGCAGTAGTCACCAAGGCAGTGGACGAGAGACGTATGGTGGCCATTCCCGACACAGACAGTGGCCGTCGTTGCGGTTCCATGTGACCCTGAGACAGCAGGCGAAGGGCATATGGTGGCCGTCGTTGCGGTTCCATGTGACCCTGAGACAGCAGGCGAAGGGCATATGGTGGCCGTCCCATCCTTCCTGGTTGCAGACGGTGGCTGTCACCACAGCTCTGCTCCCTAAGGAGGTGGCAGACGAAGAGCGTACAGTGGCCGTCCCTTCCTTCCCGGTGTGGACAGTGGCCATCACCGCAGTTCTGCCCTTTTCTGGGGCCACAGCCAGGAGATGTACGGTGGCCGTTCTCCCCTTCCTGGTGCGGACAGTGGCCATCACCTCGGTGCTGTTTGTAATGCTAGGTGAAATTAGGCTCGACTCCTCGTTCCTATTTCACCTAACGTGGAGCGGGGTCCTCTTTCGAGACCGGAGCTTAGTGCAATAAAGAGAGGCAGGACACAAAAACTCTAGGCAACAACCTTTACACGTATATTACCACAATCAGACACAGGACAAATCAGCAGATATTACAGCACAATATATAGCAATATAAAAACCTTATCTAGGATATGTGTATCTCGCAGGATACTTGCTTCTCTGATAGTAATGACAACACAATCAATCCTAGTGTATCAGGAGTGCAGTAAATATAGGCGTGCACGGGGGCGCGGGAGGGGGGGTTGAGTCTCACTAGGAGGAGATAGGGGAGGTGCGGGGAGTGACTTGTGACGGCTATGGGAAAGTTATGGTAATACTGGAGGGCGGCAGATATTAGCCGTGAAGTTTATATGGTTTCCACTAGCCAAAAGACTTTGGCAATTGATTTTATTCTTGATTTACACTCACTTGGGATATTGGAGTGAGAGAGGGTGATAAACAAGATTTATGGGTAGCGTGGGGGAGGGAGAGAATACCATTAATACGTCCTTTCACAATATTCCTTCACAGTAACGGGGGTATGTCCTTATAGGGAAATCTCTCGGCGGCACAGGCTTATTAATTGTATAACAGGGATGTCACTCATAAGTATAGTCAATCAGATCTTGTTCCACACTCTCGTCCTTTAACTTCTCACTGTGATCTGATTTACCCTGATATTCACTATATGAAATCACTGCACAATACTTACATTAGGGGAAATCACACTTAACCTAAATCACTCGTGCTACAATATCACACGTATTCATCAGGGGGATAGGCAGGAACATGTCATCGGCGATCCTGCCGGGCTAGGGGCACCGCCAATGTGAGGCGTGCCGAGAGGGCACGGGATAACTCGTAAGGGCGTCCTCTCGCGTCCTGGGCTTCCTGTGACTTCCGGGCTTGGCTCAGGCGTGTGGCCCTCGGGACTGGGGCCGAATAGCTCCAGGAACCTCTGTGATGAGTCCCGACGTCATGGGGGCGTAGAGAGATCACACCTGGGTGTCCTGGGGAGAACCGGGAGAGACTGTGGGCTGCGGTCTCCAGCGTCTAGGGGCGCCGACAGGGGAGGGCTGCGGCAGCGACTTCCACTGGGGTCCATCAGGTGCGTCTGCTCCAGAGCCTGGCGTAGGGAACAGAGACCAGGGGAGGCTGTGAGGCCTGTCTGGGTCACTCTGGGACAGGAAGCCTGGGCTCTAGTCTCCTGCTGTAGGGACGTCTCTCTCTTTACCTCTCTCTGCACACCCTCGGAGTGACAATAGATCATCTCACGAGGAAGGGAGCGACCATAGGTCGTCTCTACCAAGACACTCTCGGAGCGACCATAGATCGTCTCACGAGGATGGGAGCGACCATGGATCGTCTCTACCGGAACACTTTCGGAGCGACCATCGATCGTCTCACGAGGATGGGAGCAACCATAGATCGTCTCTACTGGAGCACTTTCGGAGTGACCATAGATCGTCTCTAGCGAAGCACTTTCGGAGCGACCATAGATTGTCTCTACCGGAGCACTTTCGGAACGACCATAGATCGTCTCTACCGGAACACTTTTGGAGCGACCATAGATCATCTCACGAGGATGGGAGCGACCATAGAGCGTCTCTACCGGAACACTTTCGGAGCGACCATAGATCGTCTCACGAGGATGGGAGCGACCATAGATCGTCTCTACCGGAACACTTTCGGAGCGACCATAGATCGTCTCACGAGGATGGGAGCGACCATAGATCGTCTCTACCGGAACACTTTCGGAGCGACCATAGATCGTCTCTACCGGAACACTTTCGGAGCGACCATAGATCGTCTCACGAGGATGGGAGCGACCATAGATCGTCTCTACTGGAGCACTTTCGGAGCGACCATAGATCGTCTCATGAGGATGGGAGCGACCGTAGATCGTCTCTACCAGAGGGGCGCCGTCTGGAGTGTCTTTTCTAACTCCACCCCTAGCTGGCTCAACAATTCCACTCCACGAAGGTAGTGTCCTTCTCCTACGGTGGCGACGGTGTGGTGGCTGCATGACAGGGGCGCACGGCCCAGGCTGACATATGTCGCTGTTGCCGGGAGTGGTGGTGACTGGTGGCAGCTACCCCATGGGGTCCGTGTGGGGGTGTCGGCGCATTTTCGGGCATACTAGGCTGTGTTTGGCTTGCCCTGTCGTCAGGGGTACTATGGTATTTCTCGGGGGCACTGTTCTTTAAGCCACGCATTTTACTGTTCCCATGAGTGGCTGCAGGCGAAGGCCATACGATTGCTGTCCTTTCCTTCCCAGTGCGGATGGTGGCCGTCACCACGGTCCTGCAAGGAGTAGCAGCAGAAGAGCGTACGGTGGCCGTCTCTTCCTTCCCAATGCGGATGGTGGCCATTGTCGCAGTGCTGCCTGTGACCGTATTAATACAAGTCCCACCCCGATCCTGGCGAGGGCTGGTCTGGCTGGAAAATAGTGTACCAGCACTGCATACCTCTCATTGGGTTTGTTCGAAAGGAAGAGGGGCGCATGGTGGCGGGGAACGTAGGACCTTCTGGCTCGGATCCCTTACGCGCTCTACGCGCCTCCCCGTTGCCTCCCCTATGGGTGGCTAATTCGCCACCCTGCCCGTGGCTCTTCTATGAGGTGGGTATTGCGCCACCCCTACCGGGGTCTCCCGTTGGGATGGATATTTCACAGGTAAGATTGAAACTTTTGTAGGAGGCAAAACCACAGACGGAAACACGTATATAAGATGCAAACCGGATATCGTTCACATCACACTCAGAGAGAATCACATACAGCATCATCAGACGCAGGTAAAAACAGTGCCATACCGCCGTAATATCCTATATATAAAGTATTTCAAAAGTTAATAAAGTTGGTGAGATTACAAATACTGTAGTCTTGACCGGTCGTCTTTGGGTAAAAGGAAAAAGTTCCTTATTCCGCCAATAGATGGCGGGGTGACCGATGACGTAGCCACGTAAACAAAAATGACAGACTTAAACAGAGAACTGAAGGAGTATTTATCTAGAGGAGATGGGAAGTCAGAATCCAAGGAGCCACTTCTTCCAACGACTATTAATGACATAAAGCTTCCAAAGATCAGCTCGTGGTTCTCGCGAAATGGCAGTGCTGTGGGTGAGGAGGACGAGACCAACAGCTCCACTTCAACCTCATCCTCATCTTCCTGGTTTTCGTCAGCTCAGTCAGATCCCTGCTTTCCCAGCCTGGTGGGTAAACTGAAAGTATTGTAGCAAGGTTACCGTTACAAGATAACGGGCTTGGGTTGTTTCAGATTCCCATTACAATCATGCTCAGCCAGAATTTGGCTGTGGGGGACCTGAATTTTTATTGTTCTCGAGATACAGCTGCTTGGGATGTATTATTATAATTGTATCTGAGTTCTTAAAAAATGTATCATTAATTCTTTGCCAAACAGATGCGGCCTTTCCATATTTTCTATAGAGTCTTTCACGAGTTAGCTTCTTATTATTCCTGGTTTACCATAGGTACTGGGCATTTTTATAAATTCACCTCTGTCAGCTATAAATGAGGATTTGGAATGAGTAAATATTGTGCCACCTTCTCCCAGTAGCTCCCCTTATATAATGTCCCTAGCATGCATTTTTAAATTTGAAAACTGGCTGCCAAGTGCAAGTGAGGCTAGGTTGAATTAGGTTACGGTAGGTTTGGTTAAATCATTAAGTTCCTATTCCTTTGACATGGGATTCACTGATCCGTCCAATTGGAGGGATGGTAAACAGTGCGGCCAGTCAGAGATATTGTTGGTAAACACTGCTGCGGGTGACATGGCCGCTTCCTTTGATAGTCCCTTATAGGTATATTTCTTTTTTTCCAATCACTTCTTGCAGTCGCAATGCAACAGTTAACTATCAGTGTTGCATGTGTACCAAAATTACTTACTGTACCTTGACACTGTGAGTTTTTTTAATAGTAGGTGGAATTCCTGTACCCGTTTGGTAAAGAATTACCAGTGTATCTAGTACAGGTATTTGTTAGTAAAGAAAACAGCCATAGAAACAGTCGTAATCCTGCTACAATGGCTAGTACAGGTATGTAATATTTAAGAAAAAAAACAGCCACAGAATCATTCATAATTCATGTGGACCACATCTTGGAAAAAAACAAAAAATTACCAGCCTCTGAACTGATTCAGTTACTTTGTAAAGGTGTACAGAAGTGGGTTTTTGAGTATAAAGAGGCTTCATCAATAAACAAGGAAAAATATAATTACATACCCTAAGGGATAGTTTGGTAGGTTCATTTCAGTTCAGATCAGTAGTAGAGTTGGGGTATTGCCTTTTCTATGCACCCCTGTTTCTCTTAGGTTTTATTCTTTTCCCTTTAAGTAGCTGTTTCCTTGACCACTGAGCTCCTTTGTCTTTTTTCTCTTTTTTTCCAAGTTTTATCTATCTGTCTATTGTCAGATGCCTTAATCCTGTAAGGGGTGGCCACAAACAAATTGCCCCCATGTCCTCTGTCCCCTGCCATTTCACTGCCCTGCTCCCAGCTCACATCCTCCTCTCTCATATACCCCTCCACTCCATCCCTCCATCTCATCCTTGGCCTCCCCCTCCCTCTCTCCCCTGTCCACCTCACATACATTCTCCTCATCAGTCTCTCACTCCATCCTCTCCATATAGCCAAACCACCTCAGTGTATATCTCCTAATGCTTCCTATCACATCCACATCAACACCACAACGTTCCTTCACTTGCTTATTTGTCAGTCTGTCTCGCCAAGTGACTCCACATGCCCCTCTCAAATAACTCATTTCTACTGATCTCACTCTTGACTTCTGTCCCTCTAACAAGGTCCAGGCATCACTTCCATACATTAGAGTTGGTATCACAATATTGTCACATGCTGTAGTAACTTTTTCATTTCCATGCTCACTTCCTTGTGTCTTATTTATTTATTACAAATTTTGCTTCTTCTATTTCATCCAGCTTTTCCCACTTACCTGTAAATAATGTTTCCTATACTGTATATGGTATACAGTATACGTACATATATATGTATCTGGTATATACCAGAGAGAATATACTGTATATATATATATGTACACTCAATCCTTGTAAATCGCGTGTTTATAAATCACGGATTCGTAAATCACGGCTAAGTGGCTGTCAGACTGCCGGCACCCTTAAATCGCTGTTAAGTCACGAAAATCGCAGACCTAGTCACCGAAATGGGCCTTTTCCGAGGAGAATCGTAAACCGCGGCATTCAATTTGAAAATCGCGACCCAACAACCAATCATCACTCGTCCCTGGTGGCAAGTGTGCATACTAATGCTGCAACGTTGTTGTTGTTCATCCCGCCAGTCTGCACACTACAGACCATCGCCGTGGAGTACGAGAGCTACCTGCCTTTTTTTGTGCACCTTCCCCCCCGCCTCCTACCTTCCATGGTCCCTCCCGAACCCCTGATGAAGCGCTCTAAGCAGTATGGCATCAAGAAGCAGCCGCTGTTGTCATACAGTCAACGTTTGGAGCTCATTTGTCGTGTTGAGAAGGGAGCACCCCCACCTCATGCTGAGAGGTTCTAAGTTCTTCCCAACACCACCCCACTCCATTCACTTAAGCAATATCAGCATAGGATTAAGGTGAGATCCCTTAACATTGCTTATTTCTATTAAATACATGCACTGAATACAGTATTCCTAAATTTGTATGTTTGTGTTTGATGGTGCCTAGATAGGTACGCCGTGCGTATGTAGCCGTGCATGGAAGTCATCCACGTCAAACCCTAGGAAATCGTACTCCACATCTGTTCCGAGAAGCAGACGAGACCAACCATTTTCAAGAGTTTTCACAGGGACTTCCTTCCATGCACTAGCCCAGTTGTACAGCGCAGACTTGATGTTGTAGCGGCGAAGGTTTTCCAAAGTCCGCTTGCCTCGAGTGTCACGTCCTTCCCTGCGCTCGTCCTCGTCCTCGAGAACAACCATCACCTCGTCCAGGAACTTCCGATTGTTGCCACGATCACTCCTTGGTCCATGGGTTGAATGAGAGCAGTCGTATTAGGTGGCAGAAACATGCACCTAATACGGCCATTCTCAGCAACCAAGTCCTTGTCGCACGGGTGGGCAGGTGCATTGTCGAGGAGAAGGAGAGCCTTTACCTGGTCGCGAGGAATTCCCAGTGTCTTCGTCTGGTACTGGATGACCTCCTTGACGAAGTGACGGTGAAACCAGTCTTTGAAAATCACAGCTGTGAACCATGCTTTCAAAGAATGGTACCATACGACAGGAAGGACATCCATCACCCCACGAAGGCACCGAGGCTGCTTTGCACGGCCAACAATAACGGGCTTAAGCCGGTGCATGCCGTTAGCATTGGCACAACACAAAGCAGATATCCGTTCCTTAGAAAGCTTGCGGCCAGGTACACGCTTCTCCGTCTCATCGGCTAGAGTGTTCGTTGGCACCGAGCGATAGAATAGGCCAGTTTCGTCAGCGTTATAGACTTGACCGAGAGTGAGGCCCTCCCTGTCGATCAAGCCTTTCACCTTGTGCCGAAACTCATCAACTCCATCCTCGTTAGCGTCCAATGCTTCGCCATGTGCTTTACGGTTAGTAAGGCCATGTCGCAACTTGAACACGAAGAGCCAACCCTCGGATGCCTTGAAGTCTAGGGCGTCGTGAAGCCTTGCAAACCTCTCAGCAGCAGCCTTCAGCTCCGTTCCACGTACCATCACACCAGCTGCACGTTGCTGTCGATACCAAATCAACGTGGAGCGGTCGATTTCTGCATACTTGGGGGTAAACATAACCTTCCTCTCCACGTTGCGTTTGCTTCTCGACGAGAAGTCAGCCATGTACTGCATGAGCTTGTCTCGGGAACGCTTGATATCGAACAAAGTCGACCGGGCCAGGTTGAACTCGCGGAGAATGCGTGAAGAAGACCAACCCGCATCAACTTTCTCCAATATCTCCCGTTTCTTCTCCAGAGTCAACACCACTCTCTTCCTTTTCTTAGGAGGCGGGGCCATCATCACACACACTAAGAGGAGGGCAGAGAGCAGCAGGAGGCCTTGCAGCAAGTACGGCACCACCACAAAAGCGAGCACGTGGGCAGCCATGGCGAAGAGCGTAGGTCCAGTCGCGGTGAGAGACAGGCGGGAAGTGGGGAGGATGCAGCGGCGCTCTATCGGACGTTGGAGGAATGACGAACCAAAACAATGCTCTCACGCGGCGCGCACGGCAAGTTCAAATTACGGACGGCAAAAAATCGATTTTTTATTTTTTTATTTTTTTGGATTTTCGGACCATTTTGGGAATGTTTGATCCCAGGACGATAAGGTTCGGTTAGTGGGGATGTTCGGTTATTGGGCATCCGGATATTAGAGTGATTACTGTATATATATATATATATATATATATACACAATATATATAAACAGTATATATATATATTGTCAACGGCCATACCATGTTAAGTACACCGCTTCCCGTCCGATCAGCGAAGTTAAGCAACGTTGGGTCTGGTTAGTACTTGGATGGGTGACCACCTGGGAACACCAGATGCTGTTGGCATCCCTACGTGTCAAGTGGGGTTGGTGGAGGATTTAGTGCCCCTCCCTGTAAAACAATTAACTCTAAGCCGTTGGCCACCCCGTTTGGGATACATGGCGTCTGGCAATGAATGAATGAATATATATATATATATATATATATATATATATATATATATATATATACAGTATATATATATATATATATATATATATATATATATATATATACAGTTAAGTCTGGTTGGTGGAGGGTTAGTGCCCCTCCCTGTAAAACAATTAACTCTAAGCCCTTGACCACCCTGTTTGGGATACATGGCGTCTGGCAATGAATGAATGAATGTATGAATATTATATATATATATATATATATATATATATATATATATATATATATATATACTGTATATATATATATATATATATATAATATACTGTATATATATATATATATATATATATATATATATATATATATATATATATATATATATATATATATATATATATATATATATGTATATATATATATATATACTGTATATATATATATATATATATATATATATATATATATATATATATATATATATATATATATATATATATATATATATATATATATATATATATATATATATATATATATATATATATATATATATATATATATATATATATATATACAGTATATATATATATATATATATATATATATATATATATATATATATATACAGTATATTATATATATATATATATATATATATATATATATACAGTATATTTTATATATATATATATATATATATATATATATATGTTAATACCACGTTGAGTACACCGCTTCCCGTCCGATCAGCGAAGTTAAGCAACGTTGGGTTTGGTTAGTACTTGGATGGGTGACCGCCTGGGAACACCAGATGCTGCTGGCATCCCTACGTGTCAAGTGGGGTTGGTGGAGGATTAGTGCCCCTCCCTGTAAAACAATTAACTCTAAGCCATTGGCCACCCCGTCTGGGATACATGGCGTCTGGCAATGAATGAATGAAAATGAAGGAAGGGTAGTGGTGAACAGTGAGGATATTAAAGATGCATGGAGAGAGCATTATCAGGGCTGTTGTTTGGCAAGCCACGGCTCGCAAATGCGAGAATTTTTTCCTTTCGGCGAACTGATTTTACATGCAAGTTGCCTTTTGGCAAGGAGACAATACATTCACTTTAGAACCCAGTAAACTACAAAATAATTAAATCTCACTTAAACGAACAAAAAAGCACGTTGTGATCGATTATTAAGTCTTTTCTTGTCGCCGCTGTGAATGTTTAAAACCTCATTATATGATTCTAATCATCACAATATGTAAATATATAAATATATTTATTGCTCGTAAAATATTTTGGCTCATAGTCGTTTTGGCTACTAAATATTTATTTGGCTCGTAAATCTGAAACATCAGGAACCAAATGGCTCGCAACCATCGGCAGTTAGCAAGAGCCCTGATTATAGCTGGTTGTTGAATGAGGAGTTTGACTGGGACAGAGAAGGTTTGGAGCCAACAGATCCAGTGTTTGGCCCTTGGCCTTTGATTGATGCTGCTACTGTGAGTGAGGCAATAGGTAGGATGAAGGTGGGGAAGGCAGCAGGTGTGTCTAGGTTGACTACCGAAATGTTGAAGGCCTCAGGAGATATAGGGGCCAGGTTAGTCACTGACCTGATAAAAATGATTATATATGAGTGTGTTGTCCCAGATGATTGGCTGAAGAGTGTAATTGTAAACGTATATAAAGGGAAGGGTGATGCCCTGGAAAGAGGAAATTATAGAGGTATAAAGCTTTTAGATCAGATGATGAAGATAATGGAGAGAGTTTTAGAAGGTATGATTAGAGAAAGAGTGAATATTGATGAGATGCAGTTTGGACTTATGCAAGGTAGGGGGACCACTGATGCCATATTCATTGTTCGACAGCTTCAGGAAAATATATTTGGAAGAAAAGAGATCTGTATTTTGTTTTTGTTGATTTGGAAAAGGCCTTTGAGAGAGTCCCTAGAGAGGTGGTGAAGTGGGCAATGAGAAAGCTTGGCTTGGAGGAGTGGCTGGTTAGGGTGGTTATGGCTATGTATGTGGGTGCTTACTCCCAGGTAAGAGTTAATGGATATTTGAGTGATGAGTTTTCCGTGAACGAGTCAGTTTTGAGTCCCATGTTGTTTATCATGGTACTTGAAGCCCTCTCGTGTGACTTCAGAAACGTACTCCCGTGGGAGATGTATGCCGATGATTTGGTGTTGATTGCAGAGAACAAAAAGGAGGCAGAGGAAAGGTTTAGGAAGTGGAGAGATGGTATGGGGCACAAGGGCTTAAGGGTAAATGCAGATAAAACAAAAGTGATGATATCTAGGGTTGGTGGCAGTACTGTCAAAGACAAGCGAGAGTGGCCATGTGCAGTTTGCCACAAGGGTGTGGGAAGTAATTCCATCTTGTGCGGTGTTTGTGATAAATGGGTGCATGAGAGATGTGGTGGTATCAGAGGTAGAGTGTGAGATAATGCTGATTTTATGTGTACGGCGTGCCGGGGCGAGCAGGTGGAGGTTGTCAGGCATGAAAGGATTGAACTTGCTCGTGAATTTCTTGAGTGTGTGGAAGAGTTTTGTTATTTGGGAGATATGTTGTCTGCTGGAGGTGGGGCTGGAGCCAGCTCTGTGGCTAGGGTGAGAAGTGGTTGGAAGAAGTTCAGGGAGCTCTTGCCTCTCCTGACACTGAGAGGACTCTCCCTACATGCTAAGGGGTCTTTGTATGAAGCATGTGTTAGGAGTGTAATGCTGTATGGTAGTGAGACTTTGGGCAGTAAAGGAGGAGGATATTCGCAGGCTCAGACGTACAGAAATGACAATGATTAGGTGGATGTGTAGTGCGTCCCAGCATGCAAGGTCTGGGGGGGCTGGGTTTATGAAGGAAGAGTTGAGAGGTAGGATGGGACTGGAGTGTATTGGTGTTGTGATGAGGAGAGGTAGATTGAGACGGTGTGGGCATGTGGAGAGGATAGAGGATGATAATTGGGTGAGGAAGGTGAGAAGTGTTAATATTAGGGGTGGGGTTGTGAGGGGTAGACCGAAAAAGACATGGGACGAGGTCATTAAGTGTGACCTCAGGGAGGGTTGCCAAATGTGCGGTTTTCCGCACAATTGGGTTATTTTTGAAGAGCTTGTGTAGGAAATTTTTGGCTTGTGCAGGTTGGGCTATTTTGAGCTATTTTTAAGGTATGTCATACAATGTTTTGGGATGCTAGAATTAATGAGTGAGAGGGCTACACATATTCCCTGTTACAAAAAAGGGATGCAGCTGTGGCTGAAGAGGTCCATGAGAGAGGAAAGAAAAAGAAGAGGGGGAGGAGGTAAGTAGTAAGTTGTGGGGGGAAAGGGAGAGAACCTGTGATGTGGGAGAGGAGGAAGCAAGTGGGGTGGGAGATATGCTGATAATCTTGAGAGGAGGGAGACTGTGGTCAGGCAAGGAGGGGCCTTGCTGCCCGAGGGGGGGATGGTGAGAGAGAGGGGGGTTGGGGGATTAGTGGGAAGGGCAGGTAATGAAGGTTAAAAATACGAAGCAAGTTACTGTATATGGGCACATTTTCCGAAAAAAGGAAAAAGACGGCATGGGAAGATAGGAAATCTTAATTAGTGTGAGGGTGAAGTGAAAAGAAAGCAATGAGTGTGATTATGTGTATGATAAAATAGAGCTACAGTACAAGGAGTGCCACTGTCACTTTTTGGCATTATAATAATCATGGCACTGTATTTCATCGTCACTTTGGCACAATAGCCCCATCCCCGTCCCTCCTCCTTCCCATGTCTGCTGGTGGTCCAGTCCGTCCCACCCCTCCACACACCCGTGTTTCTCACCTCCGTGTCAGGTCATTAAAAACTCATTATTTTTTCTTGGGTAAGAGATAATCTGGAAATTCCGAGGATATACCTGGCCTGGCCTGAACGCAATCCCACCTGCACAGTCATAGAAGAATAAATGGAAGTGTTTTGCCTCAATTCCACATTTCCACCTCTAACTAAAATAATTAAATCAATCACCTCAACGTTCTCCCTACGTGTCAAGTGGGGTTGGTGGAGGATTAGTGCCTGTCCCTGTAAAACAATTAACTCTAAGCCCTTGGCCACCCCGTTTGGGATACATGGCGTCTGGCAATGAGTGAATGAATGAAACCTCAGATTTCCCCCTAACCGATTAAACATCATTTTCCCCATAAGTGAAAAAGAAAACCCATAAATTTGGGGGGAAACGCCACATCAGGGAATCCTGGCCAGTAGTATGGACAGTGTAATTAATGTAAGTTAGGAATATTAGTGTTTATCACGTTGGGCTATTTTTGGGCTATTTTTGAGGTAAAGTGTGCGGGTTGCATCGCTGGTGACTTGGCAACCCTGCCTCAGGGTTAAGGGACTGAACAGGGAGGCTGCAATAGATCGTGCAGCATGGAGAGCCGCCAGTAGTTGACCAAGGCTGACACATGCAAGCATGTTGGAGCCTTTTAAAACGAAAACTATATATATATATATATATACAGTATGTATGTGTGTGGTGGATGGGGGCACCCATCATCCACTCAGTGTAGAGATGCATGATCTCTACACTGAGTGACAAGCCAAATGGTTTCCTGTACCCAGGAAACCATTTACTACACTGGGTGGTAACCACATAACCGGGGTTTCTGGCAGGGTTAAGTGTCCCCCAGATTCCCTCATCCAAAATCACTTAATCATGGCAGTTGTTTCAGAGAGCCCCTGAGGGCCCAATACCTGCCCAGGACCCCAACCAAATGGGCAGACTCGCATGGCCATGTGGAATGTGAGGTGTGAATGAGGAGAGCAAGAGAATGGAAGTGGTGAATATGTTCAAGAGTGCGAGATATGCCATGATGGCATTGTGTGAAACGAAGATGAAATGGTGTTAAGTAGAGGAGTGGGAGGGTGTGAAATGTGTAAGATTGGGCATGAATGGGTGAGGAAGATGCAAGGAAGGAGTTGCTTTGTTGATGAATGAGGTGTGGCAGAGTGGAATGAGAGACTACAAATGTGTCAGCTCGAGGGGTATGTATGTCAAGTTCAAGAGTGAGAATGTGAAAGTGGCAGAGATTGTAGCGTATGCACTGTATGAGGACAGGAGTGAGAGAAAGACAGTTTTGGGATGAGCTGGGTGAAGTAGTGGGAGAAATGCGGAGCTATAAAGTGATTGTAGTGAGGGGGGGGGGGAAGAGTAGGCACTGGACCTGAGACATAATGGGTTGTTATGGAGTACCAGGAGAAAATGATAATGGGAAGCGACTAAAGGATATGTGTCAGGAGAGGAGGTTGTGTATTTGAAACTCGTATTTCACACACAAAGTTGGACATAATTATACTTGGTATAGAGGAAATGGAGATCGTGTTGAAAGAAGCCTGATTGCTTACATGCTCGTAGAGAGGTCGATGATGTGAATGGTTGCTGATACGAGGGCCGTGAGAGGATGATGTGGAGATCTGTCAGATCATATGATTGTGGTATGCAAGATCAAGCTGAGAGGAGTGAGGTGGATTAAGACAGAGAGAGGAGCAGGCAGGGAGAAAGACTAAAAGTTGAGAAGCTGAGGATCAAAGAAATGGCAGAAGAATACAGGACCAAAGTAGGAGAGGAGTTAGAATCAGTGAATTGGAATGAAATGGATCTGGACAGCCTGAGGAATGCATATAGGGATTGCTTAGTTAGGAATGCTCAAGCAGTGTGTGGTGTGGCAAGTGTAACAACAAAGAAGAAAGGTATGGCATGGTGGGATGAGGAGGTTAAGAAAGTCTATCTATCTATCTATTGCCAGACGCCTCAATCCCGTTTGGGGTGACCACAAACAAATCGCCTCCAAGTCGCCCTGTCCCCCGCCATTTCACTGCCCTGCTCCCAACTCACACCCCCCTCTCTCATATACCTCTCCACCCCCTCCCTCCATCTCATCCTCGGCCTCCCCCTCCCTCTTCCCCCCTCCACCTCACTCACATACACTCTCTTTGTCAGTCTTTCACCCTCCATCCTCTCCACATGGCCAAACCACCTCAGTGTGTTCCTCATAACGCTTCCTATCACATCCACATCAACACCACAACGCTCCTTTATATCCTCATTCGTCAGCCTGTCTCTCCATGTGACTCCACAGGCTCCTCTTAAATAACTCATTTCCACTGCTCTCACTCTTGACTTGTGTCCTTCCAACAATGTCCAAGCTTCACTTCCGTACGTTAGAGTTGGTATCACAATACTGTCATGTAGTAACTTTTTCACTTCCATGCTCACTTCCCTGTTTCTTATCACTGCTTTCAAAGAACCAGCAACCTTTCTTCCCTGCTGTACCCTTTCAAGCACTTCACCCTCCAAACCTTCATCCCTACTCATCACACTGCCCAAGTACTTAAACGTACTCACATTTTCCAATTCCTCACCATCCAACCTCGCTGTACAATCACTAACTTCACCTCTCTCAAAGACCATCACTTTACTCTTCCCTACATTCACCTTTAGATTCCGCTTCTTACACACTCTCTCGAACTCATCCACCAAGCCTTGCAGCTCCCCTTCATGTTCACTCAACAACACAGTATCATCTGCAAACAACAGTTCAGGGAGTTTCCATACACTATCCTCTCTCACCAGGGCCACTCCAGCATCTACTACCCTACCTTGTACCTCTTTTATTACCCCATCCATGTACAGATTGAACAACCATGGAGGCATGACACATCCCTGTTTCAAACCAACTTTCAAAGAGAAAAATTCACTTAGTTCACCATCCACATGCACTGCAGCCTTCGCACCATCGTACATACTCTTCACAGCATTCAACAACTTCCCATCTACTCCATATATTCTTAACACTTTCCACAATCCTTGTCTATCCACCCTGTCATATGCTTTCTCCAAATCCTTGAAAGCCGCATACAACTTCTTTCCCTTCTCAAGAAACTTTTCCACTAAAGATCTAAGAATGAATATCTGATCTACACAACCTCTTCTCTTCCTAAAGCCTCCCTGTTCCTCTCCAACTAATTTCTCTGTTCTTTCTCTAACTCTGTTTATTAGTATCCTACCATACACTTTTCCTATTATACTAAGAAGACAAATGCCCCTATGATTACCACACACTTCTTTTTCCCCTTTTCCTTTGTACAAGGGAATAATTATACCTGACTTCCAATCCTCCGGGACTCTACCTTCCTTCCAGGCCAATCTGCACATCTTCCACATCCATTGTACTACTATCTCTCCCCCATGCTTCAGCATTTCACCACACACTCCATCAATTCCTGGGGCTTTCCCCGATTTAACTTTCTTCATTGCTTCCACAACTTCTATCCTACTGATTTCTTCCTGTCTTCTCACCTCCCTCCTTCTCCAAGCCATTCCCCAGCCATTTATACTTGCATTACTTCCATCCTCTACGTTCAACAATTCCTTAAAGTGTTCTCTCCATCTGCTCACTTTTTCTCCCTTCTCCACTAGTAATCTACCATTTTTATCTTTCACTCCCCTGCTAACTTCACTTCCATCCTGTCTTACTCTTTTCACCTCTCTCTAGAACATTTTCTTACAGTCCCTCCACTTTACACTCAAATTCCTTCCAAATTCCTCATCCACTCTCTTCTTACTCTCTCTTACTAATCTTTTCACCTCTCTCTTTCTTTCCACATATAACTCTCTCTTCCGCCTCTCAACTTCTTCCACGCCCCTATTTCTCATCCATTCATTGTATGCTTTCTTCTTTTGTGCCACAGCCTGTTTCACCACTTCAGTCCACCACGCTGTTCCTTGCACCCCCCTCCGTCTTCTCTTCCTTCCACACACCACATCACATGCTGCACATATTTCTTCTGTAAATATCTTACACACACCTTCCACGTCTCCCATCTGCTCGAATTCATATTTGCCCAATCGTTCCTCCACTTCTTTCTTATACTCTGCCTTTTTCTCATCCTCTTGTAACCTTTCCACTCTCCTTGCAACTACTCCTTCCTCTCGTCTTTCCCTTCTTTTTTTCCTCCATCTTACTTGCATTCTAATTCTGGCCACCACCAAGTAGTGGTCAGAAAGTCCACTCCCCCAAGCTCTATACACTCTTGCATCCTTTACACATTTTTGCATCCTTTCATCCACACACACATAATCAATCATTGCCTTCCTTTCATTCAGTTCAACTCCTTCCTCTCGTCTTTCCCTTCTTCTTTTCCTCCATCTTACTTGCATTCTAATTCTGGCCACCACCAAGTAGTGGTCAGAAAGTCCACTCCCCCAACCTCTATGCACTCTTGCATCCTTTACACATTTTCGCATCCTTTCATCCACACACATATAATCAATCATTGCCTTCCTTTCATTCAGTTCACCACCCACCCTTCTCATCACTCGCCATGTATACCTGTGGATCATTTTATGCCTGAAGAGGGTATTGGCTATCACCAACCCCCTCCCAGCACAAATGTCCACTAACGCACTCCCATTCTCATCTATCTCAGCAGGCACGCCCCACTCACCAACTATTCCATCCACCTTCACATTCCCAACTTTACCATTCATATTACCAATCAAAAACACTCTCTCATTCCTTCCAAACTTTTCCATGCACACTTCTACATTTGTCCAGAACTCCTCTCTCACTCTTCTAGCACGATCTTGCGTTGGTGCATACACACACACAATCGCCCACATTTGTATTCCAACTTTCAACTTTACCCACACAATCCTTGACCCAACTGATCCATACTGTCTTATGCTCCTCTTCCATCTTTTACTCACAACTATACATACTCCTTCCTTTGCCCTCTCATTCTCACCTACTCCTGCACATATACCCCATCCATACTCCCATTCTCTCACACTTTCTCCTCTCCATTTTGTTTCAGTTATTCCACATACATCCACTTTCGCACCCTCAAGCACCTGGACAATCTCTCTCTCTTTCACCTCATCATTCGCTCCCCTTACATTCCAAGTTCCAATTACCATGTCCTTTGTCCGGTCCTTGGTCGTCATTGTTTGGTCAGTTCTTGTCCGAGGCTTATTGTTTGTTTTTTTAGTTAGTTGTTTTCCGGGGAGGGGCACTAACCCTCCGCCAACCCTTTTAGTCGCCTTTTACGACAAGCAGGGATACTGGGGGAGTATTCTTGAAAACCCCCCGTACCCCCAGGGGAGGAAAAAATGAAGAAGTGGCTAAAGTGGTTACAGGACAGGGGTTCATTTGAAATAAGAACTGAATATATTGAGAGCAAGACTAGTGAAGAGGAAAAAGAAGGATATAAATGATGATTTAGGAAGAAAAATGAATGCGAGCTTCTCTGAAAATAGGAAGTTATTCTGGAAAGAGGTGCAGAAATGTGGAAGTGAAGGCGGAAAGAAATGTGATGGTGTGAAGTATGTAGGTGGTAGATTATCAACACATGGGGATGAAGTAAGGACCAGATGGAAATAATATTTTGAAAGCCTAATGAATGGAAATAAAGAGAGCAGAGCAGCTGTAAACATGAGTGTGTTGGTTCAGATGACTGCCTGAAGAGTGTGACTGTAAATATGTATAAGAGGTAGGGTGATGCCCTGGAAATAGGAAATTATAGAGGCAAAAGTCTTTTAGAATAGATAATGAAGGTAATGGAAAATGAGTCCTAGAAGGTATGATAAGGGAAAGATTGAATATTAATGAGATGTAGTTTTGATTTATGCCAGGCAGCGAGACCACTGATGCTATATAGGCATCCCCCCGATTTTGTGGGGGTTAGGGGACACAGACCCCCATGAATTTAGAATTTTTGAGTAATTTTGACACACACTCCAAAATTCCCTTATGGTAGCTTATAACCCCTGTAAGCCCCTAGAAACCATCACAGGAACCTAAATCCTGCTTAAAACAGCACAGATATATAATGTATTGCTGTACAGTACAGTATACAATTTACTTCAGTAAGAAACAACCTGTAAATGGGTATGATTATAGGAATTAAAGGTAATTTTGTTGTTGTTGACTGCCACTGACACTGCGGCATTGTGCATAAACCCAAAAATCATATCTGGGGCCAGAAACACCATAAAATATCACAAATATATACTGAAGTACTGTATAAAACTTTAATAACAAATAAGCATTTAATGGGTATGGATTTTTTTTTTTTTTTTTTTTTTTTTTTTTTTTTTTTTTAATAACAGAATGGAGGAAGGAAAAACAAATTAATTTAAAAAAATAATCCATACACCAGATTACTTGTGTCCTCTTTTCATAAAATATCTGTAACAGTTAGACTTGAACATCTGTGGGTTGAAATTTGGAGGGAAACAACTCTGGCGAAGCGAGTTCCAGAGAGATGCTGTTCGGGGAATGAAAGAATTCTGATAGGCAGAAGTTGTGCAATATGGCCGAGTGACATTCCAGTCATGAACGCTACCAGATGCCCGTGTAGCACGAGGGAAGGCATGGAGAGGTGGCACGATGGACGCAGCTTCGTCTGAGCATTTGCCAAAAAAATGTCTGTAAAACAATGCAAGGGAGGCAACATTCCTCCTTACTTGTAAGGGAGGTAGTTTATTTGTAATGGCAGGGTTGTTAATAATTCTAACAGCCTTGTTCTGAATTTTATCTAGTTGTTTTAACCCCTTAACCGTGAGGCGTCACTTTTGTGATGCTTGGGAGCAAGGGATCATACCGCGGGGTGTCACTTGTGATTCTGTGTTATTTTGAATTCGCCTGGGCTTTCAAGTGGTGGCTTGTATCATCTATCAGTACTGCCAATGTCCAAGACTAGTCAGCACTCCTAATCTCTTCTGTACTCCCATCCATTGTTGACAATTTAGCCATTTCTCTCCGTTCTTGACTCCCCTCCCTACCTCCCCTCCGTTACCCTCTCCTCTCGCCTGCCCGGCCATGCTAAGCTAAGTAAATCTTCCCTGGAATTTTCCACTGATTTCATCCATTGAAATAAGCCCTATGCCTTATTCTTATACCAAATAATATATACCAAAAAGAAATAAGGTAAGTGAGAGTGCTATACACCTGGAATTGGCTAATTATCACCTGACAACACCTCACGTGCACTCGTTCGCTAATTTTCGCTGTTTATTTCCCCTTGAAATATGCCGTATAATCTATTCTTGTAATAAAAATATATATAAGAAAGGAAGGGAGAAGCCTAAGTGATATTTACATTCACCTGGAACTACCTAATTATTGCAGGCCACCACACTGTATTCCCTAATTATTGCAGGCCACCACACTGTATTCTACACTAAGTAAATCTTCCCTGGAATTTTCCACTGATTTCATCCATTGAAATAAGCCCTATGCCCTATTCTTATACCAAATAATATATACAAAAAAGAAATAAGGTAAGTGATAGTGCCATACACCTGGAATTGGCTAATTATCATCTGACAATACCTCACATGCACTCGTTCGCTAATTTTCGCTGTTTATTTCCCCTTGAAATATGCTGTATAATCTATTCTCGTAATAAAAATATATATAAGGAGGGAAGGGAGAAGCCTAAGTGATATTTACATTCACCTGGAACTACCTAATTTATAATTTATTGTCTAGATTTCCTGCCAATCATTTCACAGCTATATATTAGCAGCTCTCACGAGGTTGACGTTGGCAGTAATGCATTCTCCCTAGGTAGGCCACCCTGGTCCATCAATATCAGTTTACTGTCGTCTTTCAAGGTGAAAGTACGTCAGATTTGCTCCTGCTAACTTCCCCCGCCTTTTAGCCCCATGCAACGGACCCTGTGACCTCTACCCCCTACTAAACCTCGTGTGGAAAGAGGTAAAGGGCTGACAATTGACAGAGAGTGACTACGATCTTTCTGGTAAGTAAAACAGTGCAAGTGGAATTGTAAATAATGTGTAAATAATGTGTAAACAGCAAGTGAAAGGAATGATTGTAAATATAAGTGAACAGCAGAAAATAGTTTTATAAGTTACTTCAAGTGACAGTGCATAACATAGTGTAAATAAAATAGAAATGTAAATAATGTAAATAAAATAGAGAATGTAAATAGAAATGTAAATGAGTAGTATTATAAGAATATGAGTATAAATACTAGGAATAATGAAAGTGAAAGTTTCACTCTACCATGTATGAATACTATGAGTTATGAGAGTGAAGGTGAAAGTGACATTCACTCTCAACGCTATATACAGGATGAGAAAGTGAATGCTACGTATTTTACTGAAAGGGAAATTGAATCCCTACAGTGACAATAAACTACTATTACTGAAGGAAACTTATGGATAAAGACTGTAGATATATATAAGTGTTATATAGTAATAGAAATATAAAATGTGAGTGTTTTTATGAATAATAAATGACAGAACACCAGCGGCGAACGATGTCAAGTGGGAAAGTCATACGCCCTCGTAATTTTCATTGCTTTCACTTTTTTTTTTTTTTTTTTTTTTTTTTTTTTTTTGAGTATGGATTCCAAGCTATTTGAGAATCATAGAATAGTGTTTCTAGTGATAAGATCAGGCTGTGATAATCATATTACGGGTTGTCGGGAAGTGTAAAGTGGAGACTTCGTTACCCAACTTCAGAGATCTCCACAAGTCCTACGGTACTCGATGAAGGCTCAACAAACACCCCAGGAGAAAGCTGAAGGTATGTCCCATAAGCATATGTGATTTTAATATTCTAGGACTAATAACTGATTTTTGGCAAATATTTTTAGAGAGTCAGTCGGAGCGCGAATATGCCCGCGGGAGCCGCAAGAAAAAGCAAAACAAGCCCGCTGTTAAAGGGTTAATGCAACCTCTCCACATCCATGCTACAAGGGTGAGCAGTATCCAAGCTGAGACTGCACATGACCCTTATAAATTATAGCTAACTGCTCGTCAGTGAAGAAGTTACAGACTCTGTACAATAATCCAAGTTCCTTTGAGGTGGTTTTAGCAAGTGATCTAACATGAGAGGTCCAGTTGAGGGCATTGTTAAGTGAAACGCCAAGAATTTCAATATTTTTGGTGATGGGAATATTAGTAGCACTGAAGGTAATATACGAATCTGGCAATATCTGTCTATTAGTAAATTGTATATATTTAGTTTTCATAGCATTAAAAGAGACAGAGTTGTTGTCCCCATTCACTGATCGTAGATAGGTCTTGATTTATGGAGATGACTCTACTGAGTTGAGAGGTAGAGATATTAGACTTTGTAAGTGGGTGTCTGAGTGTGAATGAACTATGTAGTGTTGAGTCATCTGTGTATGAGTGGATGGGATTGTGGGTGACAGATAAGAGATCATTAATAGGAACCTGGAACAGGGTTGGCGCCAGAACTGACATCTGCGGCACGCCGGCGTTAATTGAGTGGAAATTGAAATATACATCATCTACTTTTACTCTTATTTTCCTGTCACTAAGATATGAAGAAATCAAAGGAACAAAAGACGTTAGTCCATAGCAAGGGAGTTCGGGCAGCAGGGAACAGTGCCATACTCTGTTGAAAGCTTTAGAAATAACAAGGGCTACTGCATTAGTTTCTCCATGTAGGTCAATTGATTGATTGATTGATGGTATGAGTTAGGAGATTGAGTACCAGTATGTCAATGGTGGATCTTTTGTGACGAAAACCATATTGTCTATCACTAATTAAGTTGTTGGATTCAAGATGTTTAACTAATTGCTTATTAATTAAAGTTTCAAATACCTTACCAAGAGAAGATGTGACAGCTATTGGTCTGTAATCAGGGGGGTCAGAGGAACTTCCTTTCTTCGGAATTGGATGGATATTGGCTTCTTTCCATGAATTTGGGAATAAAGAAGTAGGTATGCATAGTCTGAATAATTTATCTAGAACATAGGCAAGTTCAGGGGAACACTTTTTCAAAACAATTGGTGGAATTCCATCTTGGCCTGGAGCTTTGTTGGTAGGTAAATTGTCTAGGATGGATTTTATGTATCTTGTCTGTATTTTAAGTGGGTCAGTTTCGGGAGAGTCAAGTTCTAGTGCTGGGACATTCTGGCTGGTATCGTCTATGGTAGAGTTTCTGGCAAATGTACTGTACTAGCAAAAATATCTGCTTTTGCATGTGGGTCATTTGTAATGTTGCCATCTGAAGATTTTAATGGGGGAATGGAAGATGACTTATTAAAGTTATTATTGAAAGAATTAAGAGTTGACCAGAATATTCTATTGTCATTAGGGTTGTTAAATAGTTTTGATGCTTGCTTTTGTAGAAAGTTTGATCTAGCTAGATTTAATACAGCTTTCGCATGATTTCTAGCAATTTTAAATTGAGAGAGTGATTCTGATGTTTTTTATTTTAAGTAAGAGTTATATGCTAATGACTTTTGGGCTGTTGCTTTGGCACAGTTGCCATCAAACCATTGTGTAGAGTTTGATCTTTTAGTGAACTGTTGACTTGGTATGAATAAATCCATACCAGCTAGTAGTAAGTTGCAAATGTGGGACTGGGTAGAATTGGGATCACTAGAGAAGAAAGACTCCCATGGAATGTCAGCAAGATAATTTCTAAATCCATCCCAGTTTGCCCTATGAAAGTGCCATTGGGTCACCCTGACAGGTTCAGAACGGGGAGGTGTGGGAGGGTTAACTAATGAGGCTTTGATGAGATTGTAGTCAGAGGATCCAAGTGGTGACAGTACTTCTATCCTGTATTGATCTGGATTATTTGTCAAGAATAAATCCAAGAGATTGGCATTATGGTCAGAATTATCAGGTATTCTGGTTGGTTGCCTTACCAGCTGGGTGAGATTAAACGATTCTGCAAACAGGTAGCACTCTAGTTCAGCTTCGTCAGTCCTGGCAGAATGCAATAACCATTCAATATTATGTATGTTAAAATCACCCAAAATGGTAATTTCGGTGCTAAGGGCAAGGTTAAGGTTACTCAACTGTGTGGATATGGAATCAAATACACTGGGTTCCAAAGAAGCATTGGGGGAGCGATGAACTACACAAATATATTTGGTAATATTATGACAATTTAGTTTGTATAATGAGTAATCAAAATTGGATGAAGTGAAGTTTAAAATAGTATCAATTGCATATTGGGATTTGATATAACAACAGGTGCCACCCTTGTAACGGTAGTTTGTAAGGAGATGGTAACCGGGAAAACAAAATGGGGATATATCAATAGAGGGTGAGATTTATGGTTCTCTGAGGAGAAGGGCCAAAGGGGATATGGACTTAAGGAAAAAATGGACTGAGCTAAAATTTGTGGTAAGGCCGCAGATGTTGGTGAAGAATAAGGCTGCACTTTCACCTCCTCGCTGACGAACATTACCAGAAATAACAACAGTTGCTGCTGGCATAGTCGCTTGATGGCGACTGGGAGGACCTTGTGCCACCAGCCCTACCCTGCTGGTGATGGCAGTCCAAGGTACGACCTCATTTGATAGTATAACATTGCAGCGGCCATTACTAAAAGAGAGTGAATAGAAGGTGTGATATGTTATGATAAGTTAGGGCATATTGTTTACCTGGTGACTTCCACCACCTCCCAAGACAGTGTGTATCATGTGCACACATCAGGCAGTGCGAGACTGGGGAAGTTATCACGTAAATATTTTACCTCAATTTTTTGTGCAGTAACCGTACCCATTAAATTTAGAGTTAACTAACCATTGACTCTGGAGATAATGTGACGACTTGTTCGATGATTATGATGATGATGATGACAACGATGAACGTGAAGATGATTAGCCATGCAGTTACCAATTGTAGATGACTCGATGAGATATGAGAAGTGTAACTGCATGGCATGAGGAGTCTACATTTGCATAGACTCCCGATCATCTCCCTTGCTGTTATTGCTGCTTAGTAGTGGTAGGTTGTCAATGTTGAGCACAGAAGCAGGTGATGATGAGTCGTCAGGGTCAGGGACAGAAACAGGCAAAGGGACAGGCACAGGCTCAGGGGAGGGGGACGAAGACTCGGGAGTAGGAGGCTGCGGTCGCCTTGTCAGGAACATCGTTATTGGGAGCTGTGACCTTGCCAGCTTCATCTCTGAGAACACTGTCTTATAGGGGACAATAGCATCATCTATGACGCTACAGTATTTACTTTCAACCCCCTTTCCGTGGACAGGTCCTTGCTGTAGAAGAAATCCTTGACCTGGGCAATCATCCTCATTCCCTCCACCAGCATCTCCAGGGTGAGGGCTTGCTCCTGTGGGGCTTCGTCTGGGTGCTGTTCCTCCTCCACCTCACTTGCCGACTTAACCATTTTGACGAGTTCATCATCTCTGAGCCCCACCTCATGGCCCTTCATGAGTTCCCTCACCTTCCGCTCCTCCATGTCATTGAAGCCTTCACCCCCAATGAGCCGTGCCAGCTCCATCGTCCTCCTAACGGCCTAGTCCACTTGGTCACTAGGAGCAAACCCCTCAAAATCATTGACACACTCCAGCCACAGCAACTTCCAGCAGCCATTCACAGTTTCAGGCTGCAAATCTTGCATGCTCTCCTGCGCCACTAAGAGGCAGTCTGGGATGGTGAACCCCTTCCAATAATCCTATACACCAAGGCCAGGATTTGTCTCCATGGCTGAGTATAGCCTAGCCATGGACCAGCAGGTGTAATAGGCCTTAAATGCACTTATTACACCCTGGTCAAGCAGTTGTATCAGGGAGGTGGTGTTAGGGGGCAAAAACACCACTTGCACCTCCTTGCATAACCCTTCTAGTGACGTTGGGTGGCCTGGAACATTGTCCAGGACAAGCAGGATTTTGAAGGAAATGCCCAGCTCCTATAGGTAAGACCATACCTTCGTCAGGAGGAAGTGGTGGAATCATGTCATTAAAATGCTGCTGGTGCTCCATGCCTTTTTATTACTCATCCAGAACACAGGGTGGAGGTTCTTGTTGTGGTGCTCGAGTGCTCGGGGGTTTTTGGATTTGTAAATAACCCAGGCTTAATCATATGCTCAGCAGCATTGCCACAGGGGAGCAGGGTGCAGCGGTCCCTTGCTGCCTTAAACCCAGGCGCCAGCCTTTCCTCCCTCGCGATGTAAGTTCTGGAGAGCATCTTTTTCCAATAAAGGCCTGTCTCATACACATTCCACACCCACTGTGGCCTGTAGCCCTTCTTGTCAATGATATTCTTTAGTTCTGCCGGGAATGCTTTCACAGCCTCATGTTTGGCCGAAGCGGATTCCCCCGTCCTTTTCAAACTGTGCAGGGAGAACCACTTGCAGAATCAGTTGAACCACCCTTTGCTCGCATCGAATGGGGGAGGGCTGGTCCTAGGGCTAGCACTGGTGTTAGGGACAGCACTGGTGCTAGGGGGTGTCCTGCTCTGCCTGAGCATCCTGTTGTGCCTTCTTCGCAGCCATCCCTGCATAAAGGGCCTTGGCCTTCTCCTTGATGATGTTGTTGTCTATGGGATTGCATTTTCTGATTTGGCCCACTGTCCAAAAATAGAGAGCATGCTCCATCTTAGCTAGTACCGTATCCCTGGCATGCAACATTTATGTAGCCGAGGGAGGCGCAGTCACTGCCAGCACCTCCCTAATCTTGTTCTCGTTTTTCTTAGTGGACCATACCGTGCTTTTGTTTACATTAAAGTTTTCCAGCAGTCGTATATGTCATGCCCTCCTTACACTTATCCAGCAGCTTCACCTTGTCTTCTGGGCTCATCATTTTCTTATGGCACTTAGGGATGGTGCCCTCACCACTAGAAGAGGCAGGTCACCTAGGGCCCATGCTGGATACACCTATGGGATAACAAGTTATCACACAGTTATCACAAAAAAATAAAAAAATAGGACCATAATGCTCTACTGTTTTCCACGGCACTGCATTTATAACGCAAGCACACGTGACGGAGAACTAGGCTATGGCACAAATTAATGCTGACCCTAGGCTACAACCCCTGTATGGCATGCACATGTGATAGCACAAGTTATCATATCAACATGCACAAAAACTCGTAAAATAGGGCCGTACTTTGCCCTGCAGTATAGCATGGCACTGCAGTTGAAGCATTTGCACAAGTGAGAGCACTAGAGTAGGGCAATAAAGGAAGTTAAAAGTCAATAATTAGTACAGGTACCAAGCGAGAGCGTAGAGGAGGCATTATTGATGCGAGTGCAGGGGAGAGAGAGAGAGAGAGAGGAGTGGACTGGGCTCAGATGCAGGTATGTATTGGTGTGGCCTCCTCATGAAACAATTTGCGGCTGGCTGAGTGCGGGAAATAACCGATGCTGCAAAATGCCGCAAATGCCTTCCAGTGCTTTCTGCAGACTCGGATCGCTGAAAAAATTTTTACTGGGGGAAAAATCCACGTAAAAGCGGAGGCTTTGAATTTGGGAGGTTGCCTGTATTCATTGTCCAACATCATCAGGAAAGAAAAGGGATTTGTACTGTTTTCATTGATTTGGAGAAGGCCTTTGACAGAGTCCCTAGGGAGATGGTGAAGTGGGCAATGAGAAAGCTTTGAATTGAGGGATGGCTGGTTAGAGTAGTTATAGCTATGTTTGTGGTTGGTCGCACCCAGGTGAGTGTGAATGGAGAGTTGAGTGAGTTTTCTGCAAATGTTGACGTGCATTAGCGGTCAGTCTTGAGCCCCTTATTGTTGGCTTTGGTGCTTGAAGATTTCTCCCATGATTTCTGAAATGGACTCCCGTGGGAGATGTAATATGTTGGTGAATTGGTGTCGATTGCAGAAAATGAAAGGGAGGCAGAGGAAAGATTTAGGAAATGGAGACAGACTGGGCCCCGAGGGTTTGAAAGTAAGTGTGGATAAAACAAAAGTGATGGTGTCCAGGGCTGGTGGCGGTACTGTCAAAGCAGAGGGATGTGGCTATGTGCAGTTTGCCACAAGTGTGTGGAAAGTAACTCCATCCTTTGCATCATTTGTGATAAGTGGGTGCATAAGAAATGTAATGGTATTAGAGATAGACTGTGAGATAATAATGATTTTGGGTGTGCAGTATGTCAGGGAGATCAAGTAGAGAGTGTAGGCATGAAAGGATTGTTCTCGCTGGCAGTTCTCTTGAGTGTGAAGAGGAGTTTTGTTATTTGGGGGACATGTTATGTGCTGGAGGTAGGGCTGGACCTAGCTCTGTGGCTAGGGTAAGGAGTAGTTGAAGGAAGTTCAGGGAGCTGTTGCCTTTCCTGTCACTGAGGGAGCTCTCCCCCGGTACTAAGAGTATTCGGCATGTTAGGGGTGTAATGCTGTATGGTTGCGAGACCTGGACAGTAAAGGAAGAGAATATTTGTAGGCTCCAACTTATGCAGCAGTGATTAGATGGATGTGTAGTGTGTTCTTGAATGCCAGGCCTTTGGGGGCTAGAATTATGAATGAAAGTTGAGAGGAAAGATTAGACTGGAGTGTATTGATATTGTGATGAGGAGGGGTTGATTGAAGGTGATTTGGACATGTTGTGAGTATGAAGGTTGACAGTTGGGTGCGGCAAGTGAGAAATGTGAACATCGGGGGTAGGGTTGCAAGAGAGACTGAAAAAAAACGTGGGACAAGGTCATACTGTGTGGCCTTAGGGATAAGGGACTGAATAGGGAGGCTGCCAGAGATAGTGTGTAGAGCTGCCATTAGGTGACCGAGGCTGATGCATGCAAGCATGTTTAAGCCTTTATAAATGAAACAAACAAAGCATATATATGTATACAAATACAATACTACAGTCATCTGGTTGTACATTATCTTCAGTAAATGAATGTGTATGTAAGTCACCATAACAATCAGCCTTTTTTTTTTTTTTTTCCAGGGACGAAAACAAAGAATCTTAGGATTCTTGGCATGTGTAGTGATGGGCCTGATATGTTTCTCCCTAGCTGCAATGTATTTTCCACTCCTTGTGTTCAAGGCCCGCAAATTCTCCTTACTCTTCACTCTTGGGAGCCTGTTCTCAGTGTTAAGGTACATATTCATTTTCTTTTAATGTTATATAGTTCATAACTTTATAAAATATTACCAGGCCAGGATTGAGGCATAAGATAAAGAAGCTACAACTTTGAGCTCTACAGTCTGAAGGGGCCTTTCAAAATCAGATTTTTAAAATTTTATTTGTTAATTATATATTTTAGTTATGATTTATCATAATTAATGCACTCTGCATGGATTTTTTATGCATCTTGGCAGCATTCTTGTCAAGTTCAGTTGTTTCACAGACTCTCTCTGTAAACAGTTGCCAAATAGGACCTCCACTGCTTCCCATGCCTAGGGTCCCATCATATCTTGATCTTGCCCTGTGTATTACTGTGCATTGTTGTGCTTGGAAGTACACTATGCTGCATGACTGTTAGTATTGATTTTTGAATTATCTTTTCTTTGCAAACTTGTTTAATTTAATATTACTTCATATCACAGTCATTTTTTTCATGTCTGCATTGTGGGAGGCAGAGGCAGAGTGGCTAGAGAGGTGGCTTGTAGTTTCAGTGTATCCAGGTTTTAATCCCAGCTGGGGCAGGGAAGGGTTTAAGAATTGTAATTTTGTTAAAGCAGTCTTTACTGATCTACCATAAAGGCCCGCCGATGTCGTAAAAGCACTCCAGCTAATACCAATATGCCAGTCATGCATGAGACAGCCCTAGCATGTATTCATTATGGATGGTGGGTGTTTGGGCAGAAGTGGTGACATGTCGAGATGAAGTACATTGGAGGGCTACGGAGCCACAGGAAACAGACTGTCGGATGTCTGTCCAGAGTTGGTCTCATGGAAAAAAAAAAAATCCACGTATCCCATGGTGTGTACCACAGTAATCTTTTCTGCCAATTGTTTTCTATTTCTTGGTAATTTTTGCCTGTGGATAAATAATATTCCTCTTCTATTTGGTCTCTAAGATGTGATTGTTGCATTAGGGAATATATACGATAAGTAATTTATTGAGTACTGTACCATGTTAAAAGTTATAAGGTACAGTACAGGCCTACCCTGATATCCGGCAGTGTTGCGTACCAGTGGGAATGTTCGGTCTGCGAGTATGTTGGATATCGAAGCAATTTTCCCCATAAGATACTGAAGAAAATTCAGAGATGTATTCCAGGCCCAAACTCATACTCAAATAGAGATTGACTTAGAAACACCATAGGTAATGTTATTATCCTCATAAACAGTTCTGCTGCTAAAAATGAGACATAAACATCACATACAGGAAGGTATTCAGGCCAAGAGACACAGCGAAAGTGGAAGAGTGAACGAGCGGACCTGGAGGTACGGAAAGGGAGACAAGCGGGGATGGGGGAGAGTGGGGGAACGAGGTGGTAGACAAGTTGGGGTGGGGAAGGGTGGGGGCACAGGGAGGTAAACAGGCAGGGGTGGGGGAGGGTGGGGGGATGGGGAGGGAGACCAGCAAGGGTAGGGGAGGGTGGGGGGATAGGGAGGGAGACAAACAGGGGTGGGGGGAGGGTGGGGGAATAGGGAGGGAGACAAGCAGGGGTGAGAGAGGGCAGAGGGACTGGGAGGGAGACAAGACAGCAGACTGTAGCACCAGTCAAGGAGGGCAGTACTCCCAAGGTGGCTGGAAAGCTTATGACGGGGAGAACTGGAGCTCCTGTTTCATCAGTCCACAGGACTAGTTCCTGACCATCCCCCTTTGATGTACTTTTTCATTATTTCAGTAATACAGAGGGTAGGCCAGCATAATCTCCAGTACAGGTTTCTCTTACTGTCAGCACCAGACTACATGCACATTGCACACTATACTTCCTGTTCAAAATTTTAAAATTGTGTCATTTAACCCGCGGCGTCCCGTCGATGTACTTCCACGTCCTCACGTTATGTCACTGCCAATCCCGTTGACGTACTTCAACGTCCTGCAATTGCAAGGTTCATAATTTCCACAATTTTCAAAATTCGCACAAGATTTTCGATTCGCCCACGTACCCAAGCCTCCCCTACCTGCCCCCAGGCGGGCAGCGTCCCAGACCCCGTGTGGCCTGCGCTCGCCCTTTTCTCGGTCACTCACCTGTTAGCAGTGACCCAGGTCAGACATGGCGCGTAAAGGTCTCTCAGACGACGAAATACAATCCGCCCTGGATGCCTTCACTGGAGATAGTGATTCTCCACTTGATGATGAAGTGGTGGATCGAGATTATGTGCAGCCTGAGGAGGAAATAACAAGCAGTGATGAGGAGGTCCCTTCGCCCCGGAAAAAGCGGTATGTCACGTATCATAAGGCAAGGGAAGGCCAGCCTGCACCCAAAACACCTGCATGGACCTCTCTCCATCCCCTAGAGAGAGATTCTGATGAGGACGATGACGATGACGGTGGCTTAGGACGTGATGTTGCCTCGTGGTTGGGGAAGGAAAAAATCTCACCCCGAGGATCAGAAGGTGGGGCGAGAAGGCAAATAAAGTATGGCCTAGTGTTTTGTCTGGGGAAGGCGAAAGTGGTGTGGTGGGAGTGCGGGGTGAAAGGGAAGTGGTGTGAGGGAGGCAGCACGAGCACGTGGTGCACGTAGGCCTAGGGGAGAGGAGGTGGAGCCACTCCCCAGCACGTCTTTCGCCATACAATATTCCCAAACTTCCTCCACACAGCCCCAGGATGTGGGGAAAGGAAGGAAAGGGAAGGGAAAGGGGTAAAGGAAAAGGGAGAGGGAAGAGAAGTGCGAGTGATGAAAGGAGCCGCTCTCCACCTCCCCCACCACCACCAATGTTGCGTTGTGCCTTCAGCCATGTTTCAGAGAGTACCATAACTTCCTACACTACTGAAACTGTGTGGGATGGCGATATGACGCTCAGTATAATGGTAAGGCCAGTCAGTATGTGCCAAGTCTTATATAAACTTGAAACGGGTGTAATGTTTGCAGGAAAGTAATGTATAAGTTGAGAAATAGTGTAAGTTGAACGAAGTGATATGAAAACTACACCCACTGTATAAATCTGCGAAAATATGACGCTCAGTATAACACTCTGGTCAGTAAATATGTGATAGCAGGAATATAAAGTGGAAACGGGTGTAATGTTAGCATGAATAAAACGTATAAGTTGAAAAATAGTGTAAGTTGTAATAATTGATGTCATGAGTACACCCACTGTGTAAATCTGCGAAAATATGACGCTCAGTATAACACTTTGGTCAGTAAAAATGTGATAGCAAGAATATAAAGTGGAAACGGGTGTAATGTTAGCATGAATAAAACGTATAAATTGAACAATAGTGTAAGTTGTAATAATTGATGTCATGAGTACACTCACAGTAAGTATGTGATAGGAATTATATAAAGTGGAATTTGTTGTAATGTTAGTAGTAAGGTATTTTATAAGTTGAATACTAGTGTAAGATGAAACAAATGATATCGCGATAACACTCCCTGTGTAAGTACGCGCTAATATGACGCTCAGTTGCATCGTAAGTTCTGAAATTATGCGATATCAATTATATCAAGTGTAAACATGTGCAATGTTAGTGGAGAATTATTATACAGTATAAGTACAAAAATAGGTTGTAAGTTGAAATAGTAGTCATAGCGACTTCACCGTGTGTGTTATTATGCACTATTATTACTATCTATTTATCTATCTATTGCCAGACGCCGCAATCCCGTTTGGGGTGGCCACAAACAAATCGGCTCCAAGTCGCCCTGTCCCCCGCCATTTCACTGCCCTGCTCCCAACTCACACCCCCCTCTCTCATATACCTCTCCACCCCATCTCTCCATCTCATCCTCGGCCTCCCCCTCCCTCTTCCCCCCTCCACCTCACTCACATACACTCTCTTCGTCAGTCTTTCACCCTTCATCCTCTCCACATGGCCAAACCACCTCAGTGTGTTCCTCATAACGCTTCCTATCACATCCACATCCACACCACAACGCTCCTTTATATCCTCATTCGTCAGCCTGTCTCTCCACGTGACTCCACAGGCTCCTCTTAAATAACTCATTTCCACTGCTCTCACTCTTGACTTGTGTCCTTCCAACAATGTCCAAGCTTCACTTCCGTACGTTAGAGTTGGTATCACAATACTGTCATGTAGTAACTTTTTCACTTCCATGCTCACTTCCCTGTTTCTTATCACTGCTTTCAAGGAACCAGCAACCATTCTTCCCTGCTGTACCCTTTCAAGCACTTCACCCTCCAAACCTCCATCCTTACTCATCACACTACCCAAATACTTGAACGTACTCACATTTTCCAATTCCTTACCATCTAACCTCGCTGTACGTTCACTAATTTCACCTCTCTCAAAGACCATCACTTTACTCTTCCCTACATTCACCTTTAGGTTCCGTTTCTTACACACTCTCTCAAACTCATCCACCAAGCCTTGCAGCTCCCCTTCGTCTTCACTCAACAACACAGTATCATCTGCAAACAACAGTACAGGGAGTTTCCAAACACTATCCTCTCTCACCAAGGCCACTCCAACATCCACTACCCTACCTTGTACCTCTTTTATTACCCCATCCATATACAGATTGAACAACCATGGAGACATGACACATCCCTGCTTCAAACCAACTTTCAAAGAGAAAAATTCACTTAGTTCACCATCCACACGCACTGCAGCCTTCGCACCATCGTACATACTCTTCACAGCATTCAACAACTTCCCATCTACTCCATATATTCTTAACACTTTCCACAATCCTTGTCTATCCACCCTGTCATATGCTTTCTCCAAATCCATGAAAGCCGCATACAACTTCTTTCCCTTCTCTAGAAACTTTTCCACTAAAGATCTAAGAATGAATATCTGATCTACACAACCTCTTCCCTTCCTAAAGCCTCCCTGTTCTTCTCCAACTAATTTCTCTGTTCTTTCTCTAACTCTGTCTATAAGTATCCTACCATACACTTTTCTTATTATACTAAGAAGACAAATGCCCTTATGATTACCACACACTTCTTTTTCCCCTTTTCCTTTGTACAAGGGAATAATTATACCTGACTTCCAATCCTCCAGGACTCTACCTTCCTCCCAGGCCAATCTGCACATCTTCCACATCCATTCTACTACTATCTCTCCCCCATGCTTCAGCATTTCACCACACACTCCATCAATTCCTGGGGCTTTCCCCGATTTAACTTTCTTCATTGCTTCCACAACTTCTATCCTACTGATTTCTTCCTGTCTTCTCACCTCCCTCCTTCTCCCAGCCATTCCCCAGCCACTTATACTCGCATTACTTCCATCCTCTGCATTCAACAATTCCTTAAAGTGTTCTCTCCATCTGCTCACCTTTTCCCCCTTCTCCACTAGTAATCTACCATTTTTATCTTTCACTCCCCTGCTAACTTCACTTCCACCCTGTCTTACTCTTTTCACTTCTCTCCAGAACATTTTCTTACAGTCCCTCCACTTTACACTCAAATTCCTTCCAAATTCCTCATCCACTCTCCTCTTACTCTCTCTTACTAATCTTTTCACCTCTCTCTTCCTTTCCACATATAACTCTCTCTTCCACCTCTCAACTTCTTCCACGCCCCTATTTCTCACCCATTCATTGTATGCTTTCTTCTTTTGTGCCACAGCCTGTTTCACCTCTTCAGTCCACCACGCTGTTCCTTGCACCCCCCTCCGCCTTCTCTTCCTTCCACACACCACATCACATGCTGCACATATTTCTTCTGTAAATATCTTACACACACCTTCCACGTCTCCCATCTGCTCCAATTCATATTTGCCCAATCGTTCCTCCACTTCTCTTTTATACTCTGCCTTTTTCTCATCCTCTTGTAACCTTTCCACTCTCCTTGCAACTACTCCTTCCTCTTGTCTTTCCCTTCTTCTATTTCTCCATCTCACTTGCATCCTAATTCTGGCCACCACCAAGTAGTGGTCAGAAAGTCCACTCCCCCAACCTCTATACACTCTTGCATCCTTTACACATCTTCGCATCCTTTCATCCACACACACATAATCAATCATTGCCTTCCTTTCATTCAGTTCACCACCCACCCTTCTCATCACTCGCCATGTATACCTGTGGATCATTTTATGCCTGAAGAGGGTATTGGCTATCACCAACCCCCTCCCAGCACAAACGTCCATTAACGCACTCCCATTCTCATCCATCTCGGCAGGCACACCCCACTCACCAACTATTCCATCCACCTTCACATTACCAACTTTACCATTCATATCACCAATCAAAAACACTCTCTCATTCCTTCCAAACTTTTCCATGCACACTTCCACATTTGTCCAGAACTCTTCTCTCACTCTTCTAGCACGATCTTGCGTTGGCGCATACACACACACAATCGCCCACATTTGTATTCTAACTTTCAACTTTACCCACACAATCCTTGACCCAACCGATCCATACTGTCTTATGCTCTTCTTCCATCTTTTACTCACAACTATACACACTCCTTCCTTTGCCCTCTTATTCTCATCTACTCCTGCACATATACCCCATCCATACTCCCATTCTCTCACACTTTCTCCTCTCCATTTTGTTTCAGTTATTCCACATACATCCACTTCCGCACCCTCAAGCACCTGGACAATCTCTCTCTCTTTCACCTCATCATTCGCTCCTCTTACATTCCATGTACTCATTACCAAGTCCTTTGTCCGGTCCTGGGTCGTCATCGTTTGGTCAGTCCTTGTCCGAGGCTTCTTGTTTGTTTTTTTAGTTAGTTGTTTTCCGGGGAGGGGCACTAACCCTCCGCCAACCCTTTTAGTCGCCTTTTACGACAGCAGGGATACTGGGGGAGTATTCTTGAAAACCCCCCTACCCCCAGGGGTAGGGCCTGAAATTATCTCAAAACAGTTCTATAAAGTTGAAAAGTGTATAATGTTATTAGAAAAGTATTATGTAAGTAGAAAAAACACAATACGAGTTGAAACAACAGTCACAGCGAGTTCACTCACTACGTAAATAAGCGCTAACATTACGCTAAATGTTATCAAAAGGCCTGTGAATACGTAAAAACAGTTCAATAAAATGTAAAATGGTATAATGTTATTGTAGAAATATTATGTAAGTAAAAAAAATGATATGTATCATGATTTTCGAATGTTAGCGATTCATCGTGACCAAGTTGCCTGATTTTGTTCGTTTCGCACGATGGTACAATGCTTATTTCTGCTCTATTTTTGTATAAAATCCAATATACTCTTTTATCACATGTTTTTATGTTTGTAATAAATACATATCTACTTACTTTCATTGGTTTCCCAGACTTATAATACCATAGAAAACGTTAGAGGCTCAGACCGCCTACGGAGAACACGGGGCCAGGTGGGACAAAGGCATACCTGTTTAAGGTAATTATGGACCCCGGGGAACAATTTCCTTGTCACTGACCATTGTTTCTGACCAAAAGCGAAAGTTTTAGCAAAAAAAAAAAGGGTCGAAAAATGGTCGGGATTGGGGGGTACCAGTCGTGAAAAAGTGGTCGGGACGGGGCGGGTTAACCAAGCCTCAGAGTCCCGATGAGGGTAGGGGGGGACCATAGATGTCTTGGTGACGATTCAACGAATTGCATGGAACCACTGTCTGACTCACTTCTTCATTTCTGCAGCATTTGTGGCCTTTTCTCTAACTTTCTTTCTGTTGAGCACCACCTCTCCTTCTCTAAACCTTGCCTTTTCTTCTTAACTGAGACTCAGCTCTTTGAGACAACTGATGGCAAACCCTTCATTGTATCCTCCTACTTTCTTTGTACTCATTTCATAGTGTATATATGCAACAACTTATCTTGCTCTTGTGTTCCTGAACTTGATTCTTCTGAATTCTCTACTCTGACTTCGGCTTTCCTGTCATTCTCTGACTGAGTATATCTGTGCTATTTACTTTTCCTCAAATTCTAGTGACTGAAAAATTCTTAGACTATCGTACTTCTACAATGGAACATATCCTATCCATGTCTCCTTTCTCTGAAATCTCCATTCTAGGAGATTTCATTGTTCACCACCACCTTTGGCTCTCCTCTCCTTTCACTGATCCACCTGGTGAACAAGCCTACATTCTTTTCTATCCGTAATGACCTAGTGCAGCTTGTACAGCACCCTGCCTGTATCCCTGACAGCCTTGGAGAGAGTTCCAACATACTTCTTCCTAACAACTAATCCTTCTGCTTACACTGTTAATCATTCCTTTCCGTTGGGCTCCTTTGATCACACCCTTATTACCTTAACCTGTCCTATCGGTCCAGAACGGCCTGTGGATCATCCAAAGAAACGTCAGTTGTGGCACTTTGGAGCTGCTGATTGGGAGGCTTTCAGGTAGTACTTTGATTTTCCCAGGAATGATTATTGCTTCCATGGTCGGGAGTCATCTGAGTGTGCCTTATACAGTATGGAGGTTATTTTATCGGGCATGGAAGCATACATTCCTTTTTCGTGTCCTCTGACTATACTCATTTGTTTTTACTGAGGCGAAGATGCACTTGACAGGTTGGTGACGATTGGCTGAATGCAACATGTCCGAATAACATTTACTAACCCAAATTTCCCCATCAGATAATATGTTGTCAAATAACAATAAAAAGTTTATGAAGTAATGTTGCATTCAGCCAATCATCGCCAAACTGTCAAGTGCATCTTCGCCTCGATAAAAAAAACTGAGTACTGTATAGTGCAAAAAAGCCTTGGTTTAAGCACGCTTGTGCTAATGCTGTCCACAAGAAGGAAAAGGCCTATAAAAGGTACCAGAGCCAATCCACCCCTGAATCACATTTGTTTACGTTCCTGCCCGGAATCGTGCTAAGTCTGTTCTTTGCTCTGCTAAAAATAATTTCATCCGTACTAAATGTTCTCAAATCTTCAACTCAAATTATTCCCGTTCCTTCTGGCACCTTGCCAAACACCCCTGTAATAACATTACCTCATCATCCTTCCTTATGCTTTCCCACTCTGATGGCTCTGTAGCTATTTCTTCTACTGATAAAGCAGATCTCTTTGCTCAGACTTTCTCCTCCAATTCCACCTTAGATGATTCAGTGCTCTTCCTCCATCACTTCCCCCCTCTGACTTGCTTATGGTTGACATTAAAACTTCTTCAACTGATGTATTTTTTGCCATCATTGGCCTTTATATTAACAAGGCATATGGGCCTGATGGGGTCCCTCCTCTTGTTCTCAAGAACAGTGCTGCTGTGCATATACCCTGCTTAGGTAAACTCTTTCACCTTTGTCTGTCAACTTGTACCATTCCTTCTTGCTGGAAGCTTGCTCTTATTCAGCCTGTCCCAAAGAAGGGTGACCATTCCCAACCCTCTAACTATCGCCCATTTGCTTTAACATCCTGGATCTCAAAAGTTTTGAGTCTATTCTTAACAGAAAATTTTTAAAGCATCTTTCCTATTGCAACTGTCGTTCTGATTGTCAGTAGGGGTTCTGTCAGGGACGCTTCACTGGTGATCATCTTACTTACCTTTCAAACTCCTGGTCATCCTCCTTTCGGGACTTTGGTGAAAGCCTTGCCATTGCACTTGATGTCTCAAGGACTTTCGATCAAATCAAGCATAAATCTTTAATTTCCAAACTGCCCTCTTACTGTTTCTTTCCCTCTATCTGTGTCTTCATCTATAGCTTCCTTTCTGGTGATTCTATAGCTGCTGTTGTAGATGGCCACTATTCTTCTCCTAGATCTATCAGCAGTGGTGCAATTGGACTGTGAGGGCTAGGCTCCTGACACCACTTTCTCACTCAGAGACTCATATAGTCTTGCTCGATCTTCATTTGTTACATTCTGTGATTCAATTTACCATCCCTTCCATAAACTTAAGCAAGGAATATAGATGATAGGACTGTCAAATTCTGAATGGCACTGCAGACTTGGTACAGATTCTCTCTATACTGTATTACCATACATATTGTACATTAAAATGATATATAGGAGGCCCCCACCTTACAAACAGGTTACATTCCTGAAAAAACATTCACTAAGCGATCTTTCGTTGTGCAAACTTACAATAACATGGGCTAAATGGAGTTTGGTTCCAGGACCCCAGTTTTTGCCCCATCCACTTGTATTAACCCCTTTTTGCTCAGTCAGAATCAATATTTGTGTATTTTATGACTCCCGACCCTTTAATCTACAGCTCTTCTCAAGAGTGCAATAAAGCTTTTCCTGGTGGACTTGATGACTTGTTTGTCGGGGCTTGTAGCAGGGTGTTAGGGTGGCATGATGACAAAATAAATGTTGCACATGTGGGGGCGAGGTACTATACTGTTTTGGATGGTAGGGCGGAAGTGATTGGTGCATGTTTTCACCATCAGTGGCACTTTGGTGGAATCAGCTGACAAAGAGCGGGCTCGGCGTAATATTGCCCATTAAAATAAATTTTGGCATTCGTTAGGCATGCAAAGGGTTGTAAAATGCAATTTTTTTTTTTAAGTGAACTTTCATTGTGTGATCATTTGTAAAGTGAGGGTTGCCTGTACATGCATTTTTCTTCAAATTTCTTAAAAAAAAAAAAAAAACTTAAGGTGGTACTTTTTGTTGAGATGCCTGTTAAATGCAAAGTACAGTATTATACACTACCCTTGTGTCAAGTACGGTATTTTGTCAGACAGTACTACCATGCTGGACTAAATCCGTACTGGGCAAACAACAGACCTTATGGGAAAAATGAATAATGTCATACAGGCCTTGAAAAAGTCCACACAATTTTCAACTAAATTTTGACACAACTAAGATTTTACCAACCTTTAAGGTGAGTGGTGATGAGCTTCAGGGAGAAGGGAGAGGGGTTTCAGAGGCTGTAGGAGGTCCTGCTGACCCCTTGGATGAAGGCCTTCAGGATCCTGAGGAGGCCTCTCTGCCTCAGCCTCCCTCACAAATCCCTCATGGTCACACACCGACACATCGTTGTCATCGTCATCAAAGGGGAGTGCTGCTGCTCCTGCCTGTTGTTGTGGTTCCCCCAAGGCTCTCCTCTCATCATCTCGATGCTTAAAGAACCTTTTGATGAGGGTCTGCCTCCTCTGATTGAAGTGCTACCTGTGTAAATCCACATAGAACCAGATAGTGTTTTCTACATTAGCTAACACTTTCTGGAGGTGCATTTCATTGGTATCCTTGTTCATTTCCTCCTTTAGTATCTCCACAGCATGTAAGATGTCCACAGGTAGTAGTACTGGAAGCAGCACATCAGTACTAGAGAAGAACTCCTTGGATTTAGCCCACTTTGCGTGGCCAATCCATACTAGACCAGCAAATCCGTGCTACACTAATTTTTTTTTTTTTTTTTTTTTTTTTTTTTTTTTTTTTTGCCGCCCATACTGGATGTGAATAGTACTGGACAAACGCTTATTGGATGCAAGGGTACTGTACAGTTACAACTTGATCAGGCCATGTAATTTCATCATAAATAAAAATAAAATGGTACGGTAATGTTATTACAGTACAGTAGTAATAAAAGATGCTAGACACTTGATATAGGTACAGGTGTGTGTGTGTGTATATATATATATATATATATATATATGGTGAGGAATTAGAAAATGTGAGTACGTTTAAGTACTTGGGTAGTGTGATGAGTAAGGATGGAGGTTTGGAGTGTGAAGTGCTTGAAAGGGTACAGCAGGGAAGAAAGGTTGCTGATTCTTTGAAAGCAGTGATAAGAAACAGGGAAGTGAGCATGGAAGTGAAAAAGTTACTACATGACAGTATTGTGATACCAACTCTAACGTACGGAAGTGAAGCTTGGACTTTGTTGGAAGGACACAAGTCAAGAGTGAGAGCAGTGGAAATGAGTTATTTAAGAGGAGCCTGTGGAGTCACGTGGAGAGACAGGCTGACGAATGAGGATATAAAGGAGCGTTGTGGTGTGGATGTGGATGTGATAGGAAGTGTTATGAGGAACACACTGACGTGGTTTGGCCATGTGGAGAGGATGGAGGGTGAAAGACTGACAAAGAGAGTGTATGTGAGTGAGGTGGAGGGGGGAAGAGGGAGGGGGAGGCCGAGGATGAGATGGAGGGATGGGGTGGAGAGGTATATGAGAGAGGGGGGTGTGAGTTGGGAGCAGGGCAGTGAAATGGCTGGGGACAGGGCGACTTGGAGGCGATTTGTTTGTGGCCACCCCAAACGGGATTGAGGCGTCTGGCAATAGATAGATAGATATATATATATATATATATATATATATATATACATACACACATATCTTCATCATCATCAGCCGTTTGAGTAGCCACTGCAGGACCAGCCTATCCCGACCAAAGTCAGGACGATTCAGCCAATGTATCTCTACCAAGTGGCTTAGGCTGTCTGGTAGAGGTTGTATGTAGGGTGAGAAGTGCTTGTAAGTGTAATTGTAGTGTTGGAGTGGCTTTGGATGTGCGTGTAGTCTGTCAACCAAGTGTAATCGGCCCGCACAAGCCGACTGGGTGCGAGCCTACTTTATAGTAAGCGACACTGGTTCAACCACAGCACCCCTTGTGTCCGCCAATGCAGTACGTGGCTGGGTGAACACTCCCAAAGTTTATTACCCTGGTGGGGCGTGAACCCTGGCTCACCCGTGTACAAAACGCACACTCTACCACTGTACCACAGAGGCTTTCTCTCTCTCTCTCTCTCTATATATATACAGGTAGGTCCCATTATATGACCACTCAGTATACGAGAAACCACTGATACGACATGGGTAAATTAGGGACTATTTTCGATATACAGTACGATCTCAAAAATCCAATGATACGTCATTCAGTCTGGGGCGAGGTGTGAGGATTCTCAGTCATCCCAGCAAACGCAGTCACTGCCGTTTTCTCTCAACCTTGGAGAGAAATAGCGGGACTACTCAGCTGCAGCATTGCCAGACGTGCGATAATTATTGCAAAATGCGATATTTCGGCACACTTTGCGATATGCGATAGCATGCATGCGATAATGCGATAACCATAATTTCGTAATCTGAAAAATAAATCGGGAATTGCAAAATTAACAAGTCTGCTCTAAGACTAGTACAACAGTAGGATTTAGTAACTCATACGATAGCCAGTATTACAATCTGGTAGGTACTTAATTAAACAAATTACATAACGTTAATTAATCATTCCACGTATGAATGTATTAATTCCACAGTAATTACCGATTTATGTGAAGAAATGTCTTTGTTTATTAGTGTATTAATTTTGATAAAAAAACAATAATTTTAACGTGCAGGACATGATAATATGGGTTTGGGAATCTGGCAAACGCTGCTCAGCCAGCGACCGCCAGGCCAGCTTCCCACCTCCAAAACAACATTACCACCAATAGGTGAAGGTTATGCATGTTTTATGTGTATTAATGTGCAGTCATGTTATTTGCATACTATTTGCTTTTTTAGGTTGCTTTCTCTACAGTTCAGTAATATACAGTAGATATGTTTGTTGCATTTGGTATCATATATTTTAGCGTGAAAACTTACTTTGATGGGGTCCTTGAACCCAACCAATATTTTACCATTAGTTATGTGTTTCCTTATACGAGAATTCATCATATGACTATGCCAAATGGAACCTAACTGCTCGTATCTTCGGGACCTCCCTGTATGTATCCTGTATCTGCATATATATATGTATATATACCAGGGGCAGGATCCTACTGCTACCTGGAGCGTCCCCGGGTGGCGGATAGGGGAAAGCCTTGTAGATATACAAGGTACCGTCTTAGACGGCGCGGGCCATGGGACCCCGTATAGATATATAGGGCTCCACCGAATGTAACAAATAAGGTGGCATAAAAATTACATCTCACCAGAAACTATGTGGCAGGGAGGTGAGATTATTTGCCACAATCCTCCCAACCAAACATGAGATATTTTGCAAATGATTTGACATGCGTTCCTGTTGGATCATTGTCTACTAAAGGTCCAACCGCACTGCCTCCTGTGCTTACAGGCAGTGTGCCACCAAAAGTGAATAGGCACTGTGTTGGAAAATTAGGCTCTTGGATGTTAAACAAACTGAGATCACTGAAGATCTATGCATACAATATAAGAAGCCTCGCAGAAGATTACAAACTTGATAACCTGATGACTGAACCGGAAAACATCAGTTGGGATATTGTAGGTTTGAGTGAGATCCTCAGAAAAGAAGAAAAAGTAATTCAGCTCGAAGACAGCAAACAGAGGAAAGGAAATGAAAGAGTTAGTGGTGTAGGATTTCTAATTAACAGAAATCTTGCAGACAACATTGTTAAATTCAGCAGTGTATCTGACAGAGCAGCATTTGTTGTCATCAGACTATGCAAAAAATATACAGTACCCTCACGTCCAGCACGCGTTAGCCAGCACGATTCGAGTCTAGCACGGTGAGCAATTAATTAGTATTGTTTAATATGATTTAATTACTGCAACATGAGTGTGTTAGCATAACATGCACAGAGCTTCGAGAAGTGGGCCAAATCCGCAGAGTTCACTCTAGCACGATCATCCCTGGTCCAGCACGGCCATACTGGACATTCCCATGATGATGATAGCCAATGAAAAACTTCTGATCAAGTAACCTTCCCTGCTTGCTATCGTGACGTGATCGTGATGCCGCCCAATTAAAAACGCTTCTGGTGTCATGTGATGTTTTGTTTACATTTCTCCCACCACAGAGCCACTCAGTCGCATAATTGCATTGGAAGGTGCTTTTTTCTTGCTGCATTTTCTGTCCTTGTTACTGCATTTTACCCTGCTCACGATGCCTAGGAAGCCTTCTGAGAACCCCAAGAAGCGTCGGCACCTCCCTCAGGCCACCAAGCTAGAAAGCATCGAGAGGAAGAAGAAAGGGGAGGGAAAGTTGACATTGCCAAGGCCTACGACATGAATGAAGCCAACGTGATCATAATAAAAAACTTAAGACAAGATCCTGGCAGCTGAAGGCTATAACACGGCACTTCATACCAGGTTTGCCGAGGATACGATGGTAAATCGGAACGGTAACGTGGTAAAATTGCCGACGATACCACGGGCATTTGGAGTTCATCTGGATGGATTCCTGCTGAGCATACGATGGGGAAAATAGTGTGACCAAAACCCAGGCGACTCAACAGAGAATGTATCGTACTACAGCATTGAACATTTAGCCTGACACTGAATACATATTAATATTTTAGAATAAATATCAATCGTTTTGAAACCCTTCTCATCGGCGTGCGTACCAGTTTATAAACAAAGTTTCATCTCCTTATTCTCTACCGAGTCAGCGACAGCGATCACTTTCAACAGTCACGAGACAGGGCTCTGGCAACAGTGTGAGAAGCATGCACTTTGCCGAGGTTACAGGGCTAGGACAGGCAGAAGCAGGACCTTCCATGGCTGTGGACGAAGATAGTGATTCTGAGTGTGATTTCGAAGGATTTATGAGGGAGGTTTGATTTTGAAGGATTTATGAGGGAGGTTGAGGAGGAGCAACAGCCATTATCCGCTAGTGACGCCAGCAGCCATCCTCCGTGGACCCAGTAGGACTAACTATAGCCTTGGATACCACCTTCCATTCCCAGCAAGCCCACCAACACTATCCTAAAAGGTTAGTTAATATTCATAGCACAGTACCATTTACTATAATTACAATAGTACCAATATATGTATAGGTATATGGTAGGTATTTAGGGTGACTTTTCCGAGGGTTGCTGGCATAATTCAGTTTTCCCCATAAGCTCTATTGTTAGTCCAACACGTTTTTGGTCCAACACGTGACCCATGCATGACAATATTACCGTGCTGGACGAGAGGGTGCTGTACAATGAAAGTCATACAAGTATATGCACCAACTTCTCAAAGCCCAGATGAAGAAATAGAAACATTCTATGATGACATCTCCCAGATTATGGAAGAAGAAAAGACAACATATACTATACTCATGGGAGACTTCAATGCAAAAGTTGGGAAGTCGATAAATGGAGAAGCATGTATGGGAAAATTTGGAGTGAGAGAAAGGAATGAAAGAGGAGAAATGCTGGTAAATTTTGCTGAAATGTTTAACATGAGAATAATGAACACATTCTTCCACAAAAGAACAGGAAGAAAGTGGACCTGGAGAAGCCCAAATGGAGAAACAAAGAATGAAATCGACTTCATTATAGCAGATAAGAATAACATAATTACAAATGTCACAATTATCAACAAAGTAATTATAGGTAGTGATCATAGAATGGTGGGTTGCACAGCCAGATTCAATTTCAGAAATGAAAGAAAGAAGATGATTAAAGATAAAAAGATATGTCCAATAATAGTAAAACAAAGCAGCCTTTCAGTTGGAAATAAGGAACAGATTTCAGGTGCTAAGTAATGCTGAATGTGACATTGATGAGCTGAATGACAGACTAACAAAAGTGCTAAGAGAATCAGCAGAGGTAGTAGGAAAACCTAAAACAACCAGTGCCAAGAAGTATTCAGAAAAGACATTCGAGCTTATGAAAAAATGAAAGGAAATGAAAGTAAAGAAAAAGAAAGACGAAATAGAATGAACAGAATTAAATAAGCTTATCAACAAAAGACAAATGAAAGTAAAAGAAAGAGAAACATGGATCAGATCAAAGAAACCATCAAAAATGGAAAAAGTCTGAAACAGGTCCAAAGCAAAATGGCACTAGGAAGGCAACAAATGACATCACTGAAAGAAAAAAACGGTCTATCTATCTATCTATTGCCAGACGCCTCAATCCTGTTTGGGGTGGCCACGAACAAATCGCCTCCAAGTCGCCCTGTCCCCCGCCATTTCACTCCCCTGCTCCCAACTCACACCCCCCTCTCTCATATACCTCTCCACCCCATCTCTCCATCTCATCCTCGGCCTCCCCCTCCCTCTTTCCCCCTCCACCTCACTCACATACACTCTCTTCGTCAGTCTTTGACCCTCCATCCTCTCCACATGGCCAAACCACCTCAGTGTGTTCCTCATAACGCTTCCTATCACATCCACATCAACACCACAACGCTCCTTTATATCCTCATTCGTCAGCCCATCTCTCCATGTGACTCCACAGGCTCCTCTTAGATAACTCATTTCCACGGCTCTCACTCTTGACTTGTGTCCTTCCAACAACGTCCAAGCTTCACTTCCGTACGTTAGAGTTGGTATCACAATACTGTCATGTAGTAACTTTTTCACTTCCATGCTCACTTCCCTGTTTCTTATCACTGCTTTCAAAGAACCAGCAACCTTTCTTCCCTGCTGTACCCTTTCAAGCACTTCACCCTCCAAACCTCCATCCTTACTCATCACACTACCCAAGTACTTAAACGTACTCACATTTTCCAATTCCTCACCATCCAACCTCGCTGTACATTCACTGACTTCACCTCTCTCAAAGACCATCACTTTACTCTTCCCTACATTCACCTTTAGATTCCGTTTCTTACACACTCTCTCAAACTCATCCACCAAGCCTTGCAGCTCCCCTTCGTCTTCACTCAACAACATGGTATCATCTGCAAACAACAGTACAGGGAATTTCCAAACACTATCCTCTCTCACCAGGGCCACTCCAACATCCACTACCCTACCTTGTACCTCTTTTATTACCCCATCCATGTACAGATTGAACAACCATGGAGACATGACACATCCCTGTTTCAAACCAACTTTCAAAGAGAAAAATTCACTTAGTTCACCATCCACACGCACTGCAGCCTTCGCACCATCGTACATACTCTTCACAGCATTCAACAACTTCCCATCTATTCCATATATTCTTAACACTTTCCACAATCCTAGTCTATCCACCCTGTCATATGCTTTCTCCAAATCGATGAAAGCCGCATACAACTTCTTTCCCTTCTCTAGAAACTTTTCCACTAAAGATCTGAGAATGAATATCTGATCTACACAACCTCTTCCCTTCCTAAAGCCTCCCTGTTCTTCTCCAACTAATTTCTCTGTTCTTTCTCTAACTCTGTCAATAAGTATCCTACCATATACTTTTCCTATTATACTAAGAAGACAAATGCCCCTATGATTACCACACACTTCTTTTTCCCCTTTCCCTTTGTACAAGGGAATAATTATACCTGACTTCCAATCCTCCGGGACTCTACCTTCCTCCCAGGCCAATCTGCACATCTTCCACATCCATTCTACTACTATCTCTCCCCCATGCTTCAGCATTTCACCACACACTCCATCAATTCCTGGGGCTTTCCCTGATTTAACTTTCTTCATTGCTTCCACAACTTCTATCCTGCTGATTTCTTCCTGTCTTCTCACCTCCCTCCTTCTTCCAGCCATTCCCCAGCCACTTATACTCGCATTACTTCCATCCTTCACGTTCAACAATTCCTTAAAGTGTTCTCTCCATCTTCTCACTTTTTCTCCCTTCTCCACTAGTAATCTACCATTTTTATCTTTCACTCCCCTGCTAACTTCACTTCCACCCTATCTTACTCTTTTCACCTCTTTCCAAAACATTTTCTTACAGTCCCTCCACTTTACACTCAAATTCCTTCCAAATTCGGTGAAATCATTAAATGCAGAGATAAGATGGTGAAGAGAGTTGAAGAATTTTACAAAGAACTGTATGCATCAAAGACAGTAGTACCAATAGCTAACTTTTCAGTTGACACAAGTGAAATGCCTGAGGTAACACCAAACGAAGTAAATATTTGTCTTAAAAATATGAAAAGAGGGAAGGCTCCAGGAGAAGATGGAATAGTAACAGATTTACTTTTGGACGCCAGAGTAGAAATACAAAATAGGCTTGCTCACTTATTTACCTAGTGCATAAAACAAGAAAATTCCCAAAACATGGTGTAATGCAATAGTTATTTTACTCTACAAAAAAGGTGACTCAAAAGATCTTAGTAACTGTCGACCCATTAGCTTATTATCAGTCATTTACAAACTCTTCACTAAAGTCCTTACAAATAGAATAACAACAATTTTGGAGGAAAACCAACCTCGTGAACAGGCAGGATTCCGAAGCGGGTATTCGACCATTGATCATCTACATACAATGAACCAGCTAATTGAGAAAACTATAGAATATAATAAACCACTGTGCTTAGGTTTTGTTGATTACGAAAAGGCTTTCGACTCAGTGGAGAACATAGCAATTATAAATTCATTGCAAGAACAAGGAGGGAATGAGAACATCATAAACCTGCTCGAAAACATATATAAAGAGGGAACCGCTACAGTTAAATTACATAAGGACTCAGAAAAAATTTAAATTGAGAAGGGCGTTCGTCAGGGAGATACAATTTCACCAAAATTATTTACAGCATGTCTAGAAAGTATTTTCAGAAAGCTAGACTGGGAAAACAAAGGAGTGAACATTGATGGAGAAAAGCTAAACCATTTAAGATTTGCAGATGACATTGTCCTAATCTCAGAAGCAGCAGAGGCATTGCAAGAAATGTTAAATGACCTGAATAGAGAAAGTCTGAAAGTAGGACTGAAGATGAACCGAAGTAAAACTAAAGTAATGTTTAATCCACAAACACAAAAGAGCATCATCAGAATAAGCGATGAAATTCTTGAAGAAGTTGAGGAGTACAACTACTTGGGACAGATACTAAAATTAACGAAAGATCATGATAGCGAAATAAAAAGATGCATTACAATTGGATGGAAAGCTTTCGGTAAACATAGAGACATTATGAAAAGTAGCTTGCCAGTTTGTATGAAACGAAAAGTATATAACGAATGTATAATTCCAGCTATGATGTATGGTTGTGAGACCTAGAAACTGACAAAATCGATGGAAAATAAATTAATCCATTCTCAGAGAACAATGGAAGGGCAATATTGGGAATATCTTTAAGAGACAGGAAAAGATCAACTTGGGTAAGAGAGCAGACTAAAGTCAAAGATATTGTGGGGGTTATAAAGGAACAGAAATGGAGGTGGACAGGCCATATAGCAAGAATAAGGGATAACAGATGCAGCAAGAGGCTTACTGACTGGACACCAAGAGAATGTAAGCAAAGCAGAAAAAGGCCAGACAGGAGATGGAGAGATGAGATAGAGAAATTTGCAGGGAAAGCGTGGCAAAGATTGGCTCAGTCTAGGAATTCGTGGAAAAGGTTGGGGGAGGCCTTTGTTCAGCAGTGGACTAGTTATGGCTGATGATGATGATATATATATATATATATATATATATATATATATATATATATATATATATATTGACCGCAAACCCATCAGTCTCTTTAACCCATTGGAGCCCAGTGTCTGGAATATTGGACAGAACTGGGAATTTTCAAGTGTTTATAAAGTAGGGAACCCCCGGGTAGGGACCTATGAGCTTCGCGACTATGAGCTAATAGGCGGAGGGTGGTACGCTCAGCACTCACCCAGCGCCATGCCTCACCCAGCGCCATGCCTCGCCCGGCACCTCTGGGATCCAATGGGATATATATATATATTATGATGGTAGGTGGTGGTGACCATCATCCATTCACTTGATGTAGTGCTGCCTACGTCTTCCTTAGCCTTTATCATTCTTTTTCTGTGCCTGTCCTCCTCTCTTTCTATTTCTCACCATCATCCACTCACTTGATGTAGTGCTGCCTACTTCTTCCTTAACCTTTATCATTCTTTTTCTGTGCCTGTCCTCCTCTCTTCCTATTTCTTCCATCTTTCCTGTCACTTCTTATTGCTTTTCTTTCCTTTACAGGTGGCTTTACATTGAGTGACAAGCCAAATGGTTTCCTGGAAGCCAAGAAACCATTTACAACTCTGGGTGGTAACCATATAACCAAACCATTCTTGCTCCCTACGTGTCAACAAGTAAATTGGTGGAGCGTTAGTGCCCCTCCCCGTAAAACAAATAACTGGAAGTCAAATGGGCACCCCTTTCTGGATTATGGTGTCTGGCAATAGATAGATAGATAGATGTACATATATATATATATATATATATATACAGTGAAATTTCAAATTTCCAAGGACATATGTACCAAAAACACGCATTGAAATTCAAAACATCGAAATTTAAACTGAACTTCATATGGGAAAAATCAATTTGGGTCCAGGGCCTCCCAACTTCACTACATAAAATCATGATTTTTTGCCCACACTCCCTGTAAACTTTATGAACTATAAAAGTGGTTAAGTAACTGTAGTTCTGCATTGTATTGCCATACTGTACTGTAGTGTAGAATACAGCAAAATTTGTTACAGTTTGTCAGTATCCTGTCACAGTTTTTTTTTCAGTAGTTACAGCACACTGTACAGTACAGTACTAACCTTAGGTTATGGAATATTATTAGTTGGCTGGCTGTTGTTTGTGGTGTATGCCAGGGGTGGACTACTCAGTTGAAGAAGCCTTCCCTGTGGAGGTATCCAACCTGAACCCCTCAAAATCAAAATTATCCTCGATTATCTGGAGATCTGCAGTGTCGACATCTTCCTCCTCACCCTCCTGGACGGTTATATCTTGCAACACCCTAGTAACTGGCCTGAAGAAGGTGATGATCTTTGACTGTTTCTGCTTATGAAGCTGCGTGCTGTACAGTTCCATAACTTGTCCTTTGAATTCTTGGAGTAAGTTCTAACGAAAATACAACTAAAACACAATGAAATTGCAGCAAAATGCACACCCACACGGGGAAGGTACAGGCTGAAACTGTGGTGCTTGGCTATAGAGGGCAGGACAGTTGCAAGATGGCCACATCATCTTGTGCACGGTTTGTTTTGGTTGGAGTTGGGCCCTGAGAGCATCAAAATGCACGACTTTGCATCAAAACGTGAGGTAGGCAGACCACTCGAAAATGCATTGAAATTTGATTCATCGAATTGTAAACTGTTGAAATTTGAGATTTCACTGTACAGGTAAGCCCTTAATTCACGCGAACTTTTTTCACGTGATTTGGGTTATCCACAAATTTTTCGTACAATAATTAAAACAAAATTATAGTGTTCAAATAATTTTTTTTTTTTTTTTTTTTTTTTTTTTTTTTTTTTTTTTTTTTTAATAGCCCGACGCCCTAATCCTGCAAAGGGTGGTCGCAGACAAAATGCCTCCAAGTCGCTCTGTCACCCACCATTTGACTACCCTTCCCCCAACTCACCCCCCCCTCCCTCATATACCTCTCAACTCCATCCCTCCACCTCATCCTCGGTCTACCCCTCCCTCTCCCTCCCTCCACCTCACCTACATATACCCTCTTAGTCAGTCTTTCATTCTCCATTCTCTTCACATGTCCAAACCACCTCAGTGTATTTCTCCTAATCTTCACAACCACATCCACATCCACCCCACAGCGTTCCTTCACTTCTTCATTCGTCAACCTGTCCCTCCACATCACTCCACATGCTCCTCTCAAGTAACTCATTTCCACTGCTCTCACTCTTGACTTGTTCCCCTCTTGCAAGGTCCATGCCTCGCTTCCATACGTCAGGGTAGGGATCACAATACTATCATGCAGTGACTTCTTAACTTCCATACTCACCTCCCTATTTCTCATCACTGCTTTCAGTGTACCAACAACCTTCGTTCCCTGCTGTACCCTTTCACGCACTTCATCCCCCAAAGTTCCATCCTTACTCATCACACTACCCAAGTACTTGAATGCACTCACATTCTCCATATCCTCACCATCCAACCTCACTGCACACTCTGTGACTTCATTCCTCTCAAACACCATAACTTTACTTTTGTTTACATTAACTTTCAGATTCCTCCTCCTACACACTGTCCCAAATTCATTCACCAAACCTTGCAACTCCCATTCATCTTCACTCAACAGTACTGTATCATCAGCAAACAGCAACACCGGAAGCTTCCAAATCTCACCCTCATTCATTAGAGCCACCCCCACATCCACTGCCCTACCCTGCACCTCCTTTACAACCCTATCCATGTATATATTAAACAGCCATGGAGACATCACACAACCCTGTTTCAGTCCCACATTGAGATCAAAGAACTCACTCAGCTCACCATCCACTCGCACCGTAACAAATAAATAATTTTAATATATAAGAGAAATAAATAAAATATAAAAATTCCTACCTGCTGCCTGTGTGCATATAATATATGTATGTGTGTATGTGTGTGTGTGTGTGTGTGTGTGTGTGTGTGTGTATTTACCTATTTGTATTTACCTATTTGTAGTATACAGGAATTGAGCAATGCTCGTGTTATCCTGTCTCCATATCCACATTTATCAAGTCTACCTTTACACACATGAATGTTTTTCTCATGCACCACCTCTTTGTCTAAGCCGTTCCAAATATTTAAGAATATACCTAATTGTGATATACACGGAATGTACTATGCTCGTGGGTTTCCGTCGCTGTTTCTCAATAAGTCGAATTTAACTTTAAACTCGTTTATGTTTTTAGACTGGACGATCTCTTTGTCCAGGCTATTCCATAAGTCTATACTTCTGTAAGGAAAGCTATATTTCTTGATATCCTTCAAGCAGCTTGACTTTTTCAATTTCATTCCATGTCCTCTTGTTGCTCTCTTATCCCATACAAACAGATCTTCTTTGTCAATTTTATCTACTCCCACCATGGTCCTGAACACCGCAATCATGTCTCCCCTCTTTCTCCTTTCCTCTAACGAAGGCAAATCCAGTTTTTCCAGCCTCTCTCTGTATGACAGGTCTGTCAGACTGGGGACCATCTTGGTTGCTGTTCTTTGTATTCTCTCAATCTTGTTTATATCTTTTTTTTTTGTGTGGGGACCACACTACCGCTGCATATTCTAACCTGGGGCGGATCATGGCCACTATCAATTTTTTCATCATTTCCTCATCCATATAATGAAATGCTACTCTTATGTTAGTCAAGAGCTTATAAGTCTCTCCAACTATCTTGTTAATGTGCTTTTCTGGTGACAAACTATCTTGGACCAGCACTCCCAAATCTTTCTCTTCTCTCCTTTTTGTGATTAATTCATTACCCAAAAAATAATTCAGTGATGGTCTCCTGGTACTTTTACCCATTTCCAATATTTTACATTTCTTTACATTAAATTTCATTTCCCACGTCCGGCTCCAATTGTGTATCCTATCCAAATCCTCCTGCAGTATTTTACAATCCTCCTCAACCTCTATCTTCCTCAAGATCTTTACATCATCAGCAAACAGACTCGCATAACTGTTCACTCCATCTACCATATCATTTACATAAATCAGGAACATTACTGGCGCCAACACTGAGCCTTGAGGGACTCCACTTGTTACTTCCCTCCATCCAGACATCTTTTCCTTTATTACTGTCCTCATTTGTCTGTCTCTCAAAAAGTCTCTCATCCATTCCAGAAGTTTCCCCTTTAGTCCTCCTATATATTCTAGTTTCCACATTAGTCTCTTATGAGGTACCTTGTCAAAGGCCGTCTCTAAGTCTAAGTACACACAATCCACCCAACCATCTCTCTCCTGTACCACATCAATCGCTCTTGAGTAAAAGCTCAACAAGTTTGAAACACATGACCTTCCACTTCTGAATCCAAACTGACATTCAGCCAAAATATTCATCTCTTCCAGATATTTTATCCATCTGTCTTTCAGGATTCTCTCACACAATTTTGCGACCATGCTGGTTAGAGACACTGGTCTATAATTCAGGGGTTCTTCCCTGTTTCCTCCCTTGTAAATTGGTACCACATTTGCCCTCTTCCATTCTTTTGGCGCTTTCCCCTCTTCCAGTGAGCATACAATTAAGCTGTGAATTTTATCCGCCAGTTGTTCTCTACATTCCTTCAGTACCCAATTAGAAATTCCATCAGGTCCTGGGGCTTTCCTTACATCTTGAGTTTCCAGTAATTTATACACTTCCTGCACCTCCACTTTTATATCTTTCATCACCGGAACATTTCTAATCACTCCCTCCCCTTCCACAAGCTCCTTTTCTTTAGTGAAAACTGACTGGAAACGTTTGTTCATTATTTCTGCTTGCATTGCCGCATCATTAAAGACCTCTCCATCTACTTTCAGCTTGGTGATTCCTTCCTTTTGTTTCAGTTTGCCATTAACAAATCTATAAAACAGTTTGGGTTCATCCTTGCATTTGTCAATTATACCTTTTTCAAAATTCCTTTCTTCTTCCCTACGTATTCTTGTGTATTCGTTTCTTGTTCTTTTATATACTTCCTTTGTTCTGTCGTTACCTCTCTTTCTCCAATTGTTCCACGCCTTATCTCTCTCTTTTTTGGCTATCATACACCTTCTATTAAACCACTCCTTTTTCCTGTTTTCTTTCCCTCTTACTCTTGGTACAAATTTTTCCACTCCCCCAAATTATAGAGGTCTAGAAAGATATCCCACTTCCTCTGTATCTCTCTTGTTTCTCTGAATTTTCTCCAATCCGCATTTTCAATAAAGTTTCTCAATCCTGTAAAATTTGCTTTGCCAAAGTTGTATCTTCCTGTCTATGAAGCTCGCCTCTTGGCTCGACGTTTCCTATTAACATCTGGAACTCAATGACCACGTGATCACTTTTTCCCAAAGGACAGAGATATTCCAATGATTCTATTACATCAGGTTCTTTGGTGAACAGTAAATCTAACCTTGCTGGTGTGTCCTCACCTCGAAACCGTGTCTCTTCTTTGACCCACTGCGTCATCACATTATTCATTATTATATTTAATAACATAGTACCCCACGAATCCTCGCCTCCCGAGTACCATTCCTCCCAGTTCACCTCTTTACAATTAAAGTCACCCACCAAAATTATATTATTGCTTTTCTCAATTATTTTTTGCAAGTAGCTAGCCATATCTGACAACATCTCATGGTATTCGTCATCCTTCCATGCTCTCGTCTTTGGGGAACATACACTACCGCCATATCTCTCTTAACATTCTCTCCAGTTTCTAATTTCATATATATCACTTCAGCCCTGCCTTCTCCCATTTCCACAGTATCTACATTTATGTTGTTCTTCACTGCTATCATCACTCCTCCTCCCTTTTTTTTTTTCTGTCTTTTCTCCACAGTTTGTATTTACCATCTCCCAAATGAACATCAATATCTTCTCTTAATTTGGTCTCTACAAAGCACATGACATCAGGTTCATGTTCTCTCAAGAAATCATTAATTTCGATCCTTGTCGATATGAAACCATCAACATTAGTATATATCACCTTCAAATTATTTTTGACATTATTAATACCCTCTTCTCTCCTACTCTCTGTCCGTACCACTTCCTCAACTTCTGATCTTTCACAACCATCCCCCCTAATTTCCTTCACTTCTATTTCCTTAAATACCATTTCCTTACTTTCATATCCAATACTCTCCAAAAAAAAGTATTACGTTCTTCCTCTGTCCTCTTATCATTTTTTTCCTTTACTTCTTCCTTTAATGATTTTAAAGCTTCTCTTTCTTCTTCATTCAGATCTTTTCTTATTATAATATTTTCCATCCCCGCCTCTTTGCTTAATTTCCAGGTCACTTTAAGTATCTCATTTATTACACTTTCTGATGTAAACTTGACTCTCATTGGTCTTGTTTCCCCTTTCTTATAAGGCCCTATCCTCCTTACTTCCTCAATTTCTTTTACCCACTTGTTTCCTTCGGGGTCAATCTTGCCTAATATTCCTCTCACCATGTTCGTGTCTCTCTCAGTCTTGCGAACCTAACCTTTTCTTCCTCTTCCTGTTTCCAAATACTATCACACATCTGTTCCTTTCTACAGTTTCTCTCACTATTTTCTCTTTTCTTCAGTATTTTCACTACATTTTCTTCCATTTCTTTCTTGTTCATTTCCCTTTCTTCCTGGATGATCTCTCTTAAGCTGACCACTTCTTTCTGTTCTTCCTCTACGTGTGCCCACTTTTGCCTTGTGTTCTTCTAGTACATTACTCACCTTCTCCGTTTTATTAGTACTCTCTTCAAGTTTCCTCCTCAGTTCAACATTTTCCCGCTTCAAATTCTTAATCTCTTCATTGGCTGTTTCGTTGGACTGGATTAGACTCTGTATGGTGGTTTCCGTATTTCCTGACATATCCTTTATCTCTAGTTTCTCTACTTTTTTTCGAGTTCACTAATCCTCATAATTAATGTTTTCACCAGGTCCATGACATTAGTATTAGCATCAAATCCTTGAAATTCCATTCCCTCATTGTTTACATTTTCGGCCATCTTTAACGTACCGATCAAGTACGTAAACAGCTGTTACCAATAAGCCACAAACATTCATGTATACTATTGCCAACAAATCTTTACATTTTTGGTAGTCTACCAACTTTCATTATTTTAAATTTAAAGAAAGACCCTAGGAGACAGGAGAGACAAAATTCCTGAAACTACTCAAGGTCAGGAGCGATGCCTGGGACGTCCTCTCTCTCCGGCTGTTCGTGTGTGTGTGTGTGTGTGTGCGTGTGCGGAAGGTCGGTCCACACAGTCCGTTTGAATCCGACGGTCGAACCATGCATGACTCGCGAATCATAATTTGTGGCTTATTATTCTGCCTTCCAGTGATTGCTTGCCTTGTCTGCCAACCTGGGGCCTAAGCATAGTGCTAGTGATGCATGTGGTAACACACCAAAACGGACTCATAAAGTGATGTTGCTGACAGAGAAAGTTAAAGTGTTGGACAAACTTAAAGGAGGAATGTCGGCGACAATTCCACGTCAGGACGATTCCCCGTCATTTATTTACATACCAGTTTATTTAGCAAGTACAGTACACTAGTTTTTTACTTATATTAGATATAAAATCTACCTGAAAATTAGTTATTAAAGTATTAATTAATCAGTAATAAGTATAATTATAGAATAACAGAATCATCCATGTTTTGATGGTGAATTGACTTCATTGTGAATTGTCTCTGAACCGTGTGTTTGGGGTGAGTCAACTGTTCTTACAATAAAGAAGACAGAACGTAGCATTCGGGAGTCAGTGAGGGCTAGTGCACCAGACTGTGCTAAGGTGTCTTCACCTATGCCTGTGAACTGGGTTGGAACCGTATGTTTGGGGTGAATGAGTGAACTGTTTGGACAATAAAGAAGGCAGAATGTAGCATATGGGAGGCAATGAGGGTTTGTGCACCAGACTGCTGAAGTGTCTCCACCTACACTTGTGCTTGTCAGGTTTCAGTGTTAAATTTCTTACATTTTTGTTGTTTTTCATACTTTATGCTAGTTTATAAGGTGTATGTAATGCATAAACAGTATTATTCAGATGTAATATACTTAGTAGACATGCGTAATTAT